>NW_028258296.1:38372500-38997500 GCF_053883595.1 Heterocephalus glaber
CTCAACACTATTGCTCAATTATGTGGGGTTTTTTAATAACATTGTGGAAATTTTAATCTGAGAGTCCAGCCTTTTCATGTCATAACAACTTTAATTGGTATGCCTTGCGGTATGTTGCTAAACGTCAGACATGAGGTATTGGGTAAAGGAACTCTGGTAAATAGACCTGTGGTAATAAGATATGGGAGAGAGAAAGAATTCTATAGTTCTCTGAGTGGGTCTTGGGCTTTTAGTGAGCCTGAGTCTCTAGGCTCTGAGCTTTACAAGGTCTCCCAGGTTTCTTTACCCCTTGAGGTGGGACAGGATGGCTACAATCTGGTAGAGTTCACATTTTCCATTCCCCTACTCAATGTCGGTTTAATACCTTGTGAAGTTCAATAGTTTAGGCTCTGGAAAAATAGCATATTAGTCCATTTTCTGTTGCTATAAGAAAATTCTTGATGATATCTACCTTGTATAGAAAAGAAGTTTATGTGGTTCACAATGCTGGTAACTATCCAAACATCATGGCAATGGCCCCCTGGCTGTATTACATTGTGGAGACAAATAAAAAGCAAAATAGCCCTATACAGAAGGAGTCAAGCATGTAGAGTGACCTCATTTTATAGTAACCCACTCTATGAGAGCTAACTGATTCTAAAACACCAGCATTAGTCCACTTTCCAAGGGCAGAGCCAGTCACCTAATTATATTACACTGGGCCCCACCTCCAAAGCATTCCACCAACTCCACACCTCCCTCCTCAGGATCAAGTGTTCAGCACATGAATGTTTGGAGAACACATCATATCCAAACCATAGCAAATAACTTGTCTTGGAGGGAAGCCTTTTGGAGAGGAAACAGAATTCTCTGGGGCTACATTCCCCCAGCCTGCAGGAAGTATAAGGACATATTTTTTTCTGGATCTTCACTGTGACAATTTGATAGAGATCCTTGATGAAAAACTCATATTTTTGTTAGCATTTAACAAAATTCTTTCGGTTATTTTGTTGGAACAGACTACCAGAAGACTCAGGACAAACACAGGGAGGGCTACCATGGGGCTATTGTAAAAATCCACATGAGAAATGATAGGATCTTATGTTAAATGTTGGCAGTGGAATGGTAGAAATGAGCATACTGCAGAAACATTGGAAAGATAGAAAAAATGATACAAAAACTATGATATTATGCCAGGGGATATTAATTTAATATATTATGACTTATTTAATTAGTGTATTGTGGAATAATTTATTTGAAAATTTACATGTATAGATACTAAAACATTTCACTATATCTGTTTTTTATAATTGTACTACTCAAGTTTAACAGATTTATAGATTTCTGTGAGGTTTGAGGAATGGACACTCATTTAATTTTTGAACAAATCAGTTCAATTCTTAGGGGAAATTTTGATGTTTGCCTTTTTACAAAATACAAAAAGAAAATCTCATCAAACTACAGTTAGATAAAACAAATTCAAATTGTTTCCCCATCTCCAATTTTTAGTATTAATGAATGTAGACTAGTGTTCTGAAAGATTTTCCCATTTGCTAATTTTCTTATATGTAATAGTTAATGGCTAAAGTAAAGCTAAAATAGGAAATGTGGACAATTTGATAATTATCTTAATTTTCTCAGTGGTAAAATGTCAAGAAAAGCATTTATAAATTTTATACATTTTACCTTTACCAAATGACAGTAGTAGATTTAAGAGCAACGGTATTTTTTCTGTAATTTAAAATTTTTTATGTATTTTCTATATACAACACAAAACAAAGTTTATAGCTTCATTGATTTTTATAAAGGGAACATATATATGAAATCAGAATCTGCAAAAGAATTAGCCCATTAGCAAAATCTAGGTTGCCTTCTTGTGAGATGTCACTGCATGTTTTTCCTAATAATTATCCATTCCTCAAGAATAATTACTATGCTGATTTCTAATAGTATAAATTAGTTTCACCTACTCTTCAACTTTATTAAAATTGAATTATGCAGTAAATATTAATTTGTCATGCTTCATTCAATATCTTTGTGACTTTCATATATAATCAGATAAATGTATTTATCCCCATTGTAATAGAATATTCCATCAAAAATATAGCAAAATTTATTTCTCTATACTACCATCGACAGAGACTTGTATGGTTTCCATTTTTAGCAATTATGTACATGTTCATATCTTTTAGTGATCACATCTGAAATTTCTGTGGCATAGATATGAATAAAATATAAGGTTAATTTATACTCCACTACTAGTATTTCAAAATTACAGTAGTATAATATATTATATTTTATTATTTATGTATATGCTTTTATTGGTACATTTTAGGTGTACAATATAATAACATTCATCACTGGAGATATGTACATTTACATACTCTCTTGGTCCCTATTTTTCCCCCTTTTCTCCCCTACCTTCAATCCCTCCCTATTTACAAAGACTTTGTTCCCTTTTTTTCATTTTCTCATATTAATTCCATTCCCTTCTTTCCTTTTCCCTACCCCTCCCACTTCCCCTTCCCCTTTGCCCCTTTTTCTTCCTATTTCACATTATCTACTACACCTTTTAGTCCTTATTTACACTTTCAGTTTCTCACACTAGAGAAACTATTCGGTATTTACACGTGTCCTATTTATTTCACTTAAGAGTATCATCTCAATGTGCACCAATTTAGCAATAAATATCTCTACTTTCTCGTTTTTGATGGCTAAGTAGTACTTCATTTTATAAAAAAAAAACAACACATTTTCTTGATCCACTCTCCAGTTGATGGGCATTTGGGCTGTTTCCAAGTTTTAACTATTGCTATCTGTGCTGCTATGAACACGGGTGCACATATATCACTGTGGTATGATTCTTTGAATCCTTTGGGGAAGATACCCAGCAGGGGAATAGCTGGGTCAAATGGGACTTCCAGTCCTAGTTCTTTGACGTATCTCCATACTAATTTCCACAGTGGTTGCACCAGTCTACACTCCCACCAGTAGTGGAGCAGTGTTCCTCTTTCCCCACAGCCTGACCAGCATTTGTTATTGGTTGATTTCATGATAGCAACCATTCTTTCTGGAGTGAAGTGGAATCTCAGACTTGTTTTCATTTGCATGTCTCAAATGACCAGTGATGTTGAACATTTTTTCATATGTTTATTTGCCATTTCTACTTCTTTGTGTGAGAAATGTCTATTCATTTCAGATAACCATTTTTGGATTGGGTCTTTAAAGTTTGGAGGTCTGATTTTTTTAAGTTCTTTATAGATTCAAGATAGTAGATCTTTGCCTGAGGGACAGCCGGTGAAAAATTTTTCCCACATTGTGGGTTGTCTCGTCACACTGCTGGTGGTTTCCTTGGTGTGCAGAAGCTTTTTATTAAGAAGAGATCCCACTTGTTGATCGTTTGTGCTAGTTCACAGGCAACTGAGATTTTGTTCATAAAGTCTTTTCCTACCCCGATGTCTTCAAGAGTTCTACCTAAACTCTCTTCCAGCTAGCTTAGTGTTTCTGTTTTTATATTTAGATTTTTAATCCATTTTGATTTTAGTTTAGTGCATGGTGAGAGATATAGGTCTAGTTTTAATCTTGGGCAAGTTGAAGCCCAATTTTTCCAGCACCATTTATTAAAGAGGCTCTCTTTCCTCCAGTGAGGGTGTTTGGCACCTTTGTCAAAGATGAGGTGGCTGAGTGTGTCTGGCGTTGTTTCTGCATCTTTTAATCTGTCCCACTGGTCCTCAGGTCTCTTTCTTTGCCAGTACCATGCTGTTTTTATTACAGTAGCTTTGTAGTATAGTTTCAAATTAGGGGTTGTAATGCCCCCTGCCATGTCTCTGTTACCTAGAATTGGTTTTGCTATTCCGTGTTTCTGCTTGTTCCAAATGAATTTTTGGATTGTTTTCTCAAGGTCCATGAAGTATGCGGCTGGGGTTCCAATTAGGATTGGATTGAATCTATATAGCAATTTTGGAAATATGGCCATTTTCACTATGCTGATCCTTCCAAACCCGGAAGCAAGGGATGTCTTTCCATTTTTTGATAGCCCCTCCCATCTCTTTTTTCAGAGTGCTATAGTTTTCAGAGAAGAGGTCTTGGATTCCTTTTGTTAGGTTGATTCCTAGGCATTTCAGTTTTTTGGATGCTATTGTGAAAGGAATTGTTTGCCCTATTTCTGTCTCAGTGAGTCTGTTGTTCGTGTAGAGGAAAACTATTGATTTTTGTGTGTTGACCTTGTATCCAGCTACTTTACTGAATTTGGTTATTAAGTCTAGAAGACTTTGGGTGGAGTTCTCGGGGTCTTTGACATAGAATATCATGTCATCTGCAAATAATGACAATTTGACTTCATTTCTCATCTTTATTCCTTAGTATGGTATATTTTAAATGTACATTGAAATATATTTTTATTAAATATTTATGTATATTTTATCAGAATCAAGAATTTCTATGTATTATTATTTTGATTGGTCATGACCTGGCCCAACTGGTTATCAGTAGCTAAAACCATATTAATTTCATTGACTGCAACTTTTATCTTAATTGTTTGGTTTTTTTCTTTTTTAAACGATATTAATATATGTTTGCAATACATAATAAATACATTCATTGTGGGGATTTGGTCCATTTGTATATTTCATCTTGATCCTCTTTACTTCTACTGTTTAATCTGAGGTTTTCCATATGCATAGTTTCAATTTTCCTTCCCTTTTATGTGTGTTCGCAGGTGTATGTATATATATATCACATTATATATTTTTATATAATACACATATATAAAGTTGAACATATATATATATATATATATAAAGTTTACCTTTATATAGAAACATATATACAATAAATATATGTAGTATATTATATATAATATCATATAATAAAGTTGAACATTTTCTGTTTACCCTGCTCTCTGCTAGGCATTAACTTAAAAAAGCAACCACAGGTAAGAACAGCCACTTACACTGATTAACAAAGTACAGGGAAACCAAAGCATCACTTTCCCCACTTCTTTCCTTTCAAAGGGGGTCCTGTAATGGGATAGTGCCCATGATTCCTTTATTAGTAAAACATGGGATAAAACCTCGGAGGTTTGTTTTTCTGGTAGGGATTAAAACTATCTTCAGGAAAGGTAAAGAGTGCTTAGCACAGCAACAAGACTAATTTTCCTCTGGGAAATGTTTCCATCTGTAAGTTTAGCAGTACTCTGGTAGAAAAAAAGCTGCCTAAAGGGTAGATTTTTCTTAAGCATAATTTTCATCATTCCTGGAAAAGTTTGTTTGGAGCATGTGTTTTGGATGACCCCAAACATCTTAAAAACCACATTATGAAAATCTAATTGCCTCTCAAAATAGGATAGTAGTTTAAAATGCTTCATGGTGATTTACATGAAATAAAGTCCACACACATGCACACACACACACACACACACACACACACACACACACACACAGAAGCACCTAACTTAGATTCAGGGTCATCAGTGAAAGACATTGTTTTCATTGTTATTTCTGTATGCTACTTGAAATCAGATATTGTATAGTCTAACTTTATTTGAATTTTTTTAAAAAAATCTATTTTAGCACGTTCTTCTTTACAAGTATTAGAACCAGCTTCCCAATTTCTATGAAAAAGAATACTGATGTTTTAATTTAGATTATGTTGAATACATTGATCAATTTTGAGAACAACAATATTGAGTCATCTCACCAGTTAATAAGGCATATTCATCTTATTTGTTTATAATTATTTTTCCCTCTTGATGTTATTTAGTTTTATTTTACAAATTTTGTCCATTTTGTCAGTCATACCCCTATATATCTGTTATTTTCATGCTAATGTACATGGTACTGTCTTTTATATTTCAATTATTTTTCTCTTTTTATTGTTTGCACATAGAAATTGATGGCATGTTATATGGTTTCCAAAACCTTGGAAGTATTCTAGAGATGTTTTTTATTTTTAATTTTATTCTGGTATGGTCAATAAAATACTTTGCATGAATTGCACTTTAAAATTTTAATTGGATATTGTTTTGTATACTAGAACATTGTCTTAGTAATAGTTCAGTGTCCACTTAAAATACTCCTCATTGTGTGTTTGCAGAATAGTCTATAAAATGTTGGTTAGATTAAGGTAGTTCTTCAAGTCTAATTACTTTGTCAGTCACTAAGAGAGATATTGAAATAAAGACTATATTTTTTTTTTTGGTACCGGGGATCGAACTCAGGACCTTGCACTTTTGAGGCAGGCGGTAGAACCACTGAGCTAAATCCTAGGCCCAAAAGACTATAATTTTAGAATTGCCTACTTCTCCCTGCAATTATGTAAGATTTTTCTATTGTATTTTGAAGCTCCATTACACGGTGCATACACATATGGAACTCTATGTCCTTTTTATGAATTTACCCCACTTTTTTATGAAATAAACTTAATCCCTGTTAGTCTTCTGATGTTGACATCTACTTAGTCTAGTGTTAATGTAAAATATCTGTTTCTATTATTTCACTTTCAACCTTATTTTTCTTTGTGTAAAATGAGTCTGTTGTAAGGATCTCATACTTCTGCCCCGATTTTTAATGTCATTTGGCAGACTTTTTCACTTGTGTGTTTTGGGAGGTTAAATTTCATATATACATATTTAATTTTAAATCTATCATCCTGATATTTATTTGTTGTTTGTATGTCCTATTTATTACTTTTCTTCTTTTTTTCTTTCTTATGGATTGTATGTTTTATTTTTTATCTCCCTTGTTGATTCTATTTTGGATCATGTCTTGATTTGATAGGTACAACTCTGTTTTATTATTCTAGTATTTTCTTTAGTTTACAGTTTACTTCCTAATTCATCACAGTCCATTTTAAAAGATCCACTTAAACTCTCAATTGTATAATGTATATTCATATTTTTCTTATGGCTTTATGATTTGTTGAAAAATGAGGTATATATGTATGAAATTTAAAACTTTCACATTTACATAAGTTATAACCCCATAATACATTATTTTTAATAAAACATAGTTTTAGTACATAAGAAAAAATCATATGTATGTGTGTGTGTGTGTGTGTGTGTATGTGTGTTTCTAGGTATATAATTCCCAGTTTTATTGGGAGTCTATATCTATATTGATATTTATTTCACCCATATGAATGCCTTCCTTAACATTTCTTGTGAACCTACAACCACTCCCAGCACAGAGGAGGCTTCCAGGTTAACATGCTACAGTTCCCAGTACAGAGGAGGAGGCATTCAGGTCGACATGCTGCAGCTCCTAGTGCAGAGTAGGAGGCTTCCAGGCCAACCTACCACAGCTCCCAACACAGAAGAGGTGAGCTGCATGAGCACCAGCAGCATCACTCTCTCCTACCTCCTCCCCCATCAAAATGAGAAGACATTTAACCAAGACTCAGAAGGAGACTTCCAGATCACCTACCCCAACCCCAAAGGGAATCAAGATGGAACATTCTGATACAACTGGACTCCCTGAACTGACAACAAAATAGGATCTGGAAAAAAAGCAAATAAGAAATAATTTCTCACATAACAGCAGAGATTGTGCCCATAGTGCAAGGCATGATTAATAAATGTAGAGAGGACATAGATTAGAAAACAAGAGGAGCTGGGGAAAATGATGGAATCCCAACAAAGATAACAAATGGAATCCATAAAACAGATGCCAAAAGATTTCCAGGAGATTAAAAACTCCAATGAAAGTGTATGCATCAAAATGACCCAATGTGAGGACAAAATTTCAGATATAGAAGATAAAATTGCAATTAGTGATGAGGAAAAGAAAAATTGCTTTAAAATTGTAAGGGACCATGAGAAATTAATCCACCAGCTGCTAGACCATGCAAAGAAGAATAACATAAGACTGATCAGAGTCAAGGAAGAAACAGGAGAGAGTGTAGATGACAAAAAAAACTGTTCACAGAAGTGATGGCAGAAAACTTTCCAAGCAGGGGAAAAGAATTAGACATACAGATAAGTAAGACATACAGGACTCCAACTAGCCTTGATCAAAAAAAATCTACATATAGACATATAATTGTTAAGATTCCAGAAATCCAAAAGAAGAACAAAGTTCTACAAGCAGTTAGAGAAAAGAAACAAATCACATACAAAGGAAAGCCCATCAGAATCACAGCAGACTGCTCAGTGCAAACACTCAAGGCAAGAAGAGCTTGGAGTGATGTGTTTCAAGCCCTAAAGGAAAACAAACTCCAACCCAGATTGATGTACCCTTCAAGACTATCTTTCAAAATTGATGGAGAAATAAGATACTTTCATGACAAAGAGCACCTTAGGAACTTCATGACTACCAAACTAGCATCCCAAAAATTTTAGTCAAAAGCCAAAGAAAAGACAATGAGGATCACAACCACAGGAAGACCAGCAGAAAGAATCCACTGGGCATGACAAGAAATTAAATGCAAAGGGGGAGAATCCAAGAAAAAAAAATTAGTGACAATGATAAGTCAATTCATATCAGTTCTAACCATCAGTGTTAATGGTATCAACTCACTCATCAAAAGAAATGGACTGGAAGAATGGGTCAAGAAGCAAGATCCAACAATATGCTGATGCAAGAAACATGCTAAATACAAAAAGATACTCATAAACTGAAAGTTAAAGGGTGGAAAACAATACTCCATGTGACAGGAACCCCAAAACAAAGCAGGCGTAGCTCTCCTCTTTGCAGATCAAGTGGATATCAAAGCAACACTGATTAAGAGAGAAAAAGAAGGACATTACATCCTTGTAAAGGGAACAATCCAAGAGGAAGAGGTGACAATCATAAATATCTATGTACCAAACACTACTGTGCCCAATTACATAAGACAAATACTAACAGACATGAAAAATCATGTAAGAACTAATATAATAGTAGTGGGGGACCTCAGTGCCCCACTGTCACAAATAGATAGATGGACTAGACAAAAAACAAGCAAACAAAATACTAGAACTCAATCAAACATTTGAATAAATGAACTTAACAGACGTTTACAGAGTGTTCCACTCCACAAAATCAGAATGCATATTCTTTTCAGCTGTACATGGGTCATTCTGCAAAATAGACCACATACACATATTCACTCATAGAACATATTTAGTTAGTGCAAGGGAATTGAAGGTATCCGCTAGGCATTATCAGACCATACTGTGATGAAGTTGGAGATCAACAGCAAAAGAAACCACAGGAATTTCATAAACACATGGAAATTGAACAACACACTTCTGAATAACCAATGGGTCACAGAGTTAATTAAAGAAAAAATCAGACAGTTCCTTCAATTAAATGACAATGACAATACAACATATCAGAATCTATGGAACATAATGATAGCAATCTTATGAAGGAAATTCATAGCACTGAATACACATATTAGGAAAACAGAGTGAGCCCAATTAAACAACCTGATGCTGACCCTCAAGCTTCTAGAAAAAGAAGAGCAGGACAAACCCAAAGCTCATACAAGGGAAGAAATTATAAAGATCAGAGCAGAAATCAATGCAATGGAGACTAAGAGAACAATACAAAAAAAATCAATGAAGCCAAGCGTTGGTTCTTCAAAAGAATAAACAAAATTGACAAACCCTTAGCCAACCTTATCAGAAAAAGGAAACAAATGGCCAAAACCCATGCAATTAGAAATGTAAAGGATGAAATTACAATGGACTCAGAAGAAATCCAGAAGATCATCAATACCTACTTTGAGAATCTATATGCCAATAAGACGGAAAACACAGAAGAAATGGACAGATTCCTAGATACATATGAACTACCAAATTTGAATGAAGAAGGCCTAAAAATTCCAAACAATACAATATCAGTCAATGGAATTGAAAACTTAATTAAAAACTTACCAAGAAAAGCCTAGGTGTGCATGGTTTCACTGCTGAATTCTAAAGGACATTTAGAGAAGAACTATGGCCACTACCATTTAAACACTTCAATGAAATTGAAAGGGAAGCAATATTCCTGAATTCATCCCTGGAAGCAAGCATCACGATGATCCCCAAAGCAGAGAAAGACTCAACCAAAAAAGAGAACTATAGGCCAATCTCACTAAAGAACATAGAAGCAAAAATCCTTAATAAGATACTGGCAAATAAAATGCAGAAGATCATCAAAAGATCATACATCATGACCAAGTGGTATTTTTTCCAGGGATTCAGGGATGGTTCAACATACTCTAATCAATCAATGTAATACACTATATCAATAGAGCCAAGGACAAAAAACCATGTGATCATAGCAAGAGATGAAGAAAAAGCATTTGACAAGATCCAGCACAAATTTATGATAAAATCCCACAAAGATCGTCTCTACCTCAATCTGATAAAAGCCATCTGTGAAAAACCAACAGCCACTATCATACTAAATGGTCAAAAACTGAAATCCTTCACACTAAAATCAGGAATAGGACAAGGATGGCCACTATCACCACTCATGCTCAACACAGTTTTAGAATCATTAACCACACCAATTAGACAAGAGAAAGAAATAAAAGGAATAAAGATAAGAAATGAAGAAGTCCAATTGTCATTATTTGCAGATGACATGATACTCTATATAGAAGACCCCAAGAACTCCACCAAAAGTCTTCTAGACTTAATAATCAAATTCAGTAGAGTAGCTCGATACAAGGTCAACACACAAAAATCAATAGCTTTCCTCTGCACAAACAACAGACTCACTGAGACAGAATTAGGGAAAACAATTCATTTCACAATACCATCCAAAAAACTGAAATACCTAGGAATCAGCCTAACAAAAGAAATCAAAGACTTCTTCTCTGAAAAATGTAGCACTTTGAAAAGAGAGATTGAAAACAATATCAGAAAATGAAAAGATGTCCCTTGTTCTTGGGTAGGAAGGATCAGCATAGTGAAAATGGCCACATTTCCAAAACTGCTATATAGTTTTGATACAATCCCAATTGGAATCTCAGCAGCATTCTTCATGGACCTTGAGAAAAAAAATCCAAAAAATTCATTTTGAACAAGAAGAGACCCAGAATGCCAAAAGCAATTCTAGGTAACAGACACATGGCAAGTGGCATTATAACCCACAACTTGAAACTATACTACAAAGTTACTGTGATAAAAAACAGCATGGTACTGGCAAAGAAACAGACCTGAGGACCAGTGGACCAGATTAGCAGATGAAGAAACAATCCCAGACACACTCAGCCACCTCATCTTCGACAAAGGAGCCAAACACCCTAATTGGATGAAAGATATCTTCCTTCATAAAAGATGCTGGAAAAATTGGATTTCAACTTGCCACAGACTAAAACTAGACCTGTATTTCTCACTATGAACTAAATTAAAATCTAAATGGATTAAAGATCTAAATATTGAAACAGAAACACTAAACCAGCTGGACGAGAGTTTAGGAAGAACTCTTGAAGACATTGAAGTAGGAAAAGATTTTATGAACAAAACCTCAGTTGCCTGATAACTAGCACAAACAATCAACAAGTGGGATCTCTTCTTATTAAAAATTTTCTGCACAGCAAGAGAAACCACCAACTGTGTGAAGAGACCACCCACAATGTGGGAAAAAATTTTCACCAGTTGTGCTTCAGACAAAGGTCTACTATCTTGAATCTATGAAGAACTTAAAAAAATCAAACCTCCAAAATTCAAAGACCCAATCTAAAAATGGGCATCTGAAATAAACAGACATTTCTCAGACAAAGAAATAGAAGTAGCAAATAAACATATGAAAAAATGTTCAACATCACTGGTCATTAGAGAGATACAAATGGAAACAATGCTGAGATTCCACCTCACTCCAGAAATAATCGCTGCTATCAAGAAATCAATCAATAACAAATGCTGGGGGTTTGGGGGGAAAGAGGAACACTGCTCCACTGCTGGTAGGAGTGTCGACCTTTGCAATCACTGTGGAAATCAGTATGGAGATGCTGCAAAGAATTAGGACTGGAAGTCCCATTTCACCCAGCTATTCCCCTCCTGGGTATCTTCCCCCCAAAATTAAAATATTCATACCACAGTGATATATGTGCACCCATGTTCATAGCAGCACAGTTTGTAATAGCTAAAACTTGGAAGCAGCCCAATTGCCCATCAACTGGTGACTGGATAAAGAAAATGTGTTTCTTTTAAATAAAATGGAGTACTCCTGAGCCATAAAAAACAAGACATTAGAAATATTTTTTTGTTAAATGGCTGCACATTGAGATGATACTCAAGTGAAATAAATAGGAAACACATGTCTAAATACTGAATAGTTTCTCTAGTGTGAGAAACTGAAAGTGTAAATAAGGACTATATGATATAATATATAATGTGAAATAGGAAGAAAAGGGGCAAAGGAGAAAGGGAATTGGGAGGGGTAGGGGAAAGGAAATAAGGGAATGGAATTAATATGAGAAAATGAAAAAATGGAAACAAATTCTTTTTAAATAGGGAGGAATGGAGGGGTTGAAGGAAGGACAGGGGAAAGGGGAAGAAATAAGAACCAAGAGAGATTATGTAAAGGTGCAAATTTTCAATGATGAATGTTACTGCATTGTATACATAAAATGTACCAGTAAAATAAAATTAAAAAAAAACATTTCTTGTATTGTGTGGACTGAGTGTGGTGATCCCGATCTGAGCTTCTGATATTCTGCTGTTCAGTCTTCTCCCTGTGAGTTAAGAAGTGTCACGGTGTGGTTCTGGAATGTCTCTCAAAACCTTGTAAGATGAAAGCATGGTCCCTGGCATGATGCTATGAGGAAGTGGTGGAAACTTTATTCCCCATTAAGTTTATTGGTACATTTTAGGTATAAAATAGTTACATTAATCATTGGGATCTTGTACCTTTACATGATGTGTCTTGGTTCTTATTTTTTCCCCTCCCAATGCCATCCCTTTACCCCCTCCACCCTTCCCTATTTGCAAAGACTTTGTTTCCATTTTTTTCTTTTTCTCATATTTTTTCTTTTCCCTCCTTTCCTTTCCCCTACCCCTCCCACTTCCCCTGCTCCTTTAGACCTTTTCTTCCTATTATATCTTCTTAAAATTACAATATCAAGATCTAGAAGACATTACCACATATTCTACAATTTAAAAGGATATAGAAAGCATATTACAAATATCTTTCTTGACATAAATTTGAAAACATCTTTGAAGTACCTTGGAAGACAAATTAATGAAACTGACTCTGGAGGAAATATAAAATTTGAATAGCACCTATTAAAGAAAGTATATTCCTAGCTTGAAAACCTACCTATATGACAACTACAGGCTCACATACATTTCAACTGATGAATTATGTTGAACATTTAAAGCAGAAAAAAGAAGGAACACTTCTCCCCTCATTTTAGGAAATCAACATTGTGCTAATACTAAAATCAGATAAAGATAATAGAAGAAAAATGTATGAACATAGATAAAAATTTGTTTAACAAAACATACTATTAGAAGTCAGATCTGGCAGTGTATAGAAAGTGGTTTTATCATAGAGATGGCAGTGTTGGTTCAGCGTTAGAAGATCCACCCCCAAAAGTCACCATTTTAACAGAGGAAAGGAGAAAGCCATACGATCCTGTCAGTAAATTCTGCAGCTGTTCATGGTAAAACCTATCAGGAATCTAGAAGTAGAACAGAACCTTCTAAACAGATAAGACATGTACTCCACATTTCCAGCAAAAATGCCTTATATGAATGGAGAAGATACAATGCTTTTTCCCTAAGGTGGTGAACAAGGGCAGATATGTCTAATCTTCATCTGTCCATTAAACTTTGAAACACAGACCCAAACCAAGATAGTCTGCCAATAGAATGATGCAATTACAATAATATTGGCAAAGTAGAAGTAAAATCTTTATATGTACATGAAACGATCATCTACAGAGAAAATACTAAGAAATCTCTCAGAGCCCCTAGAACTTGTACTTGAATTTAGCAGGATTAGAAAACACAAGGCATATATAAAAATTCAGGTCCATGTATACATGCTATAAATGAAGAATTGGATATTGAAATTTAAAAGTTATGTGGGAGTACAAAAGACCTAGAAAAGTAAAAAGAAAGAAAAAAAACTGTTGGAAGACATTTGGTACCTAATTTTAAGACTTCCTCTAAAGCTACAGTAATCAAGGCAGTGTTGGTGTAAGAAAAGACATATAGATCATTAGAATAAAACAGAGAATGTAGAAATAGAACCACATATATATGATCCACTGAGTTTGAAAGGTTATTTAACATTAGCATTTTATAGAATATAAACTCAATTCAAGAGCAGAGGAAAAGATAGTGTTTTCAGCCAATGGCCCTAGAACACCTGGTATCTGTATATAAAAAGCTAACCTCAACCCTTTATTTCCATCATAAAAATAACTTGAAAGGGTCTATGAACCTAAATAGGAAAGACTAAAACTATAAGACTTTAAGAAGAAATTATAAGGGAAAATGTTTATGAATTTAGAGTAGGCAAGAATTTCCTAGGATATAAAAAACATGATATATAAAAGAAAAAATTGATAAATGAGATTCCATCAAAATTTAGAACTTAAATGACATCATTAAGAAAATGAAAAGTAGTCCTTAAACAGACCATATTTATAATGCACATAACCTAAGACCAGAATATATGAAGAACTCTCTCAGCTCATTAATAGACAACCCAATTAAAATAGACACAAGAAGATGACAAATAGCCAGTACAGCACAAGAAAAGGTGTGCAACACACAACAACAGAAAAATGCTAATCAGTATGATAACAAGATTGAATTATGCACTCATTAGGGAGATGAAGTTAAGTTTTAAAAGAATAAATGTCAGCTTAGGTGTGAACCAGTTAGAACTTTCTAATACTGCTAATGTGAATGTAAAATGATAAAACCATCTTGGAAAACAATATAGAAATTTCTTGTATTACTGTTAAGAACCCACAGTTTAAATAGGACACACATATATAAACACCAAATAGTTTCTCTGGTGTGAGAAACTGAAAGTGTAAAAAAGGACTAAAATGTTTAATAGGTAATGTGAAATAGGAAGAAAAGGGGCAAAGGGGAAGGAAGTGGGAGGGGTAGGGGAAAGGAAAGAAGGGAATGGAATTAATATAAGAAAATGGGAAAATAGGAGCAAAGTCTTTGTAAATAGGGAGGAATGGAGGGGTTGAAGGGAGGGCTGGGCAAGGGTGAAAAATAAGAACCAAGAGAGATTATGTAAAGCTGCAAATTTCCAATGATGAATGTCATTACATTGTATACCTAAAATGTACCAATGATTAGAATGAATAATCAATAATGCAAAATAGGAAGAAAAGGTCCAAAGGGGTAGGGGTAGGGGTAGTGGTAGGGGCAGGGGAAAGGAAAGAAGGGAAAGGAAAAATGATGAGAAATGGAAAAAATGGGAAAAAAAGTCTTTGTAAGTAGGGAAGGGTGGAGAGGGTGAAGGGAGGGCTAGGAATGGGGAAAAAATAAGAACCAAGATGCATCATGCAAAGGTACAAGTTCCCAGTGAGAAATGTAAATGTTTTGTATACCTAAAATGTACCAATAAAAGAATTTAAGAAAAAAAAAGAACCCATTGTTCTGTTCTTAAGTTTTTACTTGAGAGGAATGAAAACACATGTTCACAATAGATTTATACTTACAAGTTGAGTATCCCTTATCTGAAATTCTTGGGACCAGAGTGTTTCAGATTTTCATTTGAAATCCAGTTGATCTCCAAAGAGGATAGCTACTCCTGCCTTTTTGGGGGGTTCCAGTCACATGGAGTATTGTTTTGCAGCCTTTAACTTTCAGGCTATGAGTTTCTCTTTGAATGAAATGTGTTTCTTGTATGCAGCATATTGTTGGATCTTGCTTCTTGACCCATTCTGCCAGTCTATTTCTTATGATTGGTGAATTGAGACCATTAGCATTGATGGTTATAATTCATACATATTGACTTATCATTGTCATGACTTTTCTTGTTTGTTAGATTCTCCCCCTTTGCATTTAACTTCTTGTCATGCCTGACAGATTCATTCTGCTGGGCTTCCTGTGCTTGTGATCCTCATTGTCTGTTTCTAGGATATTGTCTAAAATTTTTTGGAGTGCTGGTTCAGTATTCATGAAGTTCCTAATGTGCTCTTTGTCATGAAAGTATCTTATTTCTCCATCAATTTTGAAAGATAATTTTGAAAGGTACATCATTCTGTGTTGGAGCTGTTTTCCTTTAGGGGTGGCAAGTCACTCCAAGCTCTTCTTGCCTTGAGGGTTTGCATTGAGAAGTCTGCTGTAATTCTGATGGGCTTTCCTTTGTATGTGATTTGTTTCTTTTCTCTAACTGCTTTTAGAACTTTGTTCTTCTGTTGGGTTTCTGGAATCTTAACAATTATATGCCTATGTGTAGATTTTTTTTTGATCAAGGCTAGTTGGAATCCTATATGCCTCATTTATCTGTATGTCAAGTTCTTTTCCCCTGCTTCAAAAGTTTTCTGCCATCACTTCTTTGAATAGTTTTTTTTTTATGTCATCTGCACTCTCTCCTGTTTCTTCATTGACTCCAATCAGTCTTGTGTTATTCTTCTTTGCCTTGTCTAGCAGCTGTTGGATTGATTTCTCATGGTCCCTTACAATTTGAACTCAATTTTTCTTTTCCTGGTGACTCATTGTAATCTTATCTTCTATATCTGAAATTCTGTCCTCACATTGGCTCATTCTTCTGTGTAAACTTTCAATGGAGTTTTTAATCTCCTGGAAATCTGTATCTGTTTTATGGATTCCATTTGTTTCCTATGTTGGGATTCCATCATGTTCCTGAGCTCCTCTCTAGATTTATTAATCATGTCTAGTACTATGGGTACAATCTCTGTTGTTATCTGAGAAAATATTTCTGATTTCATTTTTTCCAGATCCTCTTTTGTTGCCAGTTCAGGGAGTCCAGGTGGTTGAGTATCAGAGTGTTCCATCTTGTTTCCCTTTGGGGGTGCTGGAGGTGATCTGGAAGTCTGGTTTTGTGACTTGTTTATGTGTCTTCTCATTTCAACAGTGGGTGGGGGGTTGCTTCTGGCACCTGTGCAGCTCATCTACTCTGTGCTTGCTGGGGTCAGTGGTGGAAACTTTAAGAGGTGGGTCTAAAAGAGATTTTAGATCATTGGGAATGTACCCTGCAAGAGCATCATGAGACACTTGTCTCTTCCTCTCTCTTAATTCCAAGCCATGAGACTTTGATCTGTCACATACTGCCTCCATGATGTGCTATGGTGTGGTAGGCCTAAAAGCAATGGGGCCAATTAATAATGATCAAAACTTCCAACATAGTAAACCAAAGTAAACCTTTTAATTTATAAATTGATTATTTCAAGTACAGTATTTATTATAGTAACTAAAGGCTGCCTAATTCAAGGAAAGTACTATGACATCCTTCTCAATGATAGAGTATAGGTAACATGAGGGAAGTCATTTCCATTATTATGTTTCATTTTATGACAAAGCTGATGAGATGTTAGTCCTGTGATTATGTTATGTTATATAAGACCTCACTTTTTCCAAGATTCTCACTCTTGCTCTCCTCCTGGCCTTAAGGGAGCATGGTATCATGATGTGAGCCACTTGTAAAGAAGCTGATATGGCATTCTCCAGGAGCTAAGAGTGGCCTCTAACCATGCTAGCAAGACCAGAAATTTCCAGTCCTGGAAAACAAAGAAAATGAATTCTACCAAAAATCAAAATAGTGTTCTTTATTTGACCCTAAAGAGAATGCAACCCAGCTGACAATTTATAGTTGGATGTTATCCTGAAGTGGAAAATACAGCAGCCTATAAAATAATAAAAAGTATATTGTTTTAATCTGTTAAATTTGTGGTGATTTGTTATACAGAAATAGAAAATTAATAAATTGTTTAAGAGCCAACATATTTCAGGTTTTTTTGTTTGAACATACCTTTATCAGTACTTTAAGTATTTTGGTACAAGTTCATCCAACTTGCAATGCTTATTACAAAATATCTATTAGCAACATTATATATGTTTCTCTGTATATAATTTTTATCCATAAGAGCTTTTAAGACTTACTCTTTATTACTACTTTGAGGTAATTTCATTATCATAGGCATTGGTTTGGCTTTTTACTTCTTTTTTCTGTTTTTTGTGTGTACTTGTAGAACATGGAATTTTCTAACTCCAGTATTACTTGAATATGAAAAAAGTTGAACTATTACATGTTCAGATTTTTTGTAACCCCTTAATCATCTACTGCAGAAATTGTAATCACATATATATTATGCTGTTTGAAACTGACCTATATCTGATTAATGGTGTGCTTATTTTTGTTTTGTTTTTTTTTATTTTAAGCTCTGTGTTTCATTTTGGAGATTCTTTATTTCTATTACTTCCAAGTTCATTGATTATTTCTGTGACAATGCACAATCTAGCCATGAATTCTACTTGGTAGATTTTTAAATAAACTTCTTTAATTTAGTAAAACTTTGGATTTATGGGAAAAATTGTAAAAATAGTACAGCATGTTCTCATTTATAACACACCAATATTTCTCTCTTGTTGATATTTGCATTAGTTTGGAACACTTGTCATAAATCATAAATCAGTATTTATGTGTGCTTGCTTTGGCAGCACATATACTAAATCAGTATTTATGTATTATTACTACATAAAATTCAGACTTAATTAATTTTTTCCCTTTAGATTTTTATTAGTTCTCTCTGAAGAATCAAAATAGTTAGCAAATTATTTTAGATTCATGAAGACTCTATATCCTTTGTACTTAGATCTTTATTGATATACAACATAATACAAAACAAACCAAAGAGACTGATTTCTATGCCTAGATGTGTTACTTGTGTAATCCTAAAGAAGGGCTGGAAGAGATTTTTCACAGAGAACCATGGGGGTGTTAGTGCTTGGTGATTTAAGTCGTTGCCTGTTTTGTCACCCATTCAATTGTGCTGAGAAGGGGCCAGTGACTACTCACATTGGCAATGGTTTTCTAAACCAGGAGCTCCAAAGCCCCGGGCAGCAGAGGATTGTGGTTCAAACCACACTGCAAGAAATAGTCTGGACAAGAAAGTATGGTGTGACTGCCTAGCAGAAGAGGAAATCTCAGCCCCATGGAAAAAGTGCATTCTCTGTACCTCACAGACATTACAGAACCAGTGTAACACTAAGACTTTGTTAAGAGGTGAGAAAATGAACAAGACCCTGGAAGAACCTTTCACTTCTACTTAGATTAAAGTTAAGTGCAGATAGAAGGGGAAGCTTCTAGCCTCAAAGCAGCACTGAGTCTGACAGTCCCCTTTTCTCCCCATTCTTCTTGGCAGCCAAGCTAGGTTCTGGCTGAGGATGCAGAGACCCAAGAAAGACACAGGTAGTCTATCTGGAGGGCCAAGGTGGGCAAGGCACTTGTTAAAATACAAATAAATTTAATATGGAAGGAGCTAGGATGGATCTGGGGCATTAATATATCCAAATCTTCCCTACTTTCTCTCCAGCTCAAGACTTAGGCTCATAGAGATGGGCAAGCACATTCTCCACACCTGACCTTCTAATACCCAAAAGAAAATTAGGAAGTATGTCCCTTCTCTTCCCCACAGGTAGACTCTGCAGGGCCTCCTGGGGTGGGGGTGGGGGTTGTTCTGTGGCAGGGCCCAGGAAAGGTCTGTTCTCAGCTGGCTCTAGCCTGAGCCATGAGGTCTTCCAATGCATTGCCCTGCTCATTGTTGTGTAATAGCAAAGCTTCCTTAATGTCCTTCAGTTCAAAGCCCATTTCTTTAAGTTTGCTCATTAACTGAAGAAATTCCATCATCTTTTCTTCTGAACACTGGTGTATTTCCAGAGCCTCTTCCACTAAAAAGGGGTTGAGGCCCTTCTCACAAAGCTTAACATGTGCAAAAAGATAGTCAAGAATCTGCTCAATATTCTATCCTTTCTTCTTCATGGCTCTCAGGACACACTCGTATGAATAGCCCATGTTGACAACTGTCTCTACGCACTGCCCCTCACTGGGAGACAGTGTTTGTAGTTCAAGATAGGCCTGAGGGCAGGTGTGTTGGGCACTTGTGACACTGAGAAATTTGGAAGGGTGACTGCGGGACCTGCATTTGAAGGTGATGATTCTTCTGTGCACAGAGACAAAACAGACAGGGAAGGCATGTGTGATGTTGTCAGAGTTGGCACCTCTGTGCCACTATCCAAGTTCAAAGATGAAAGCCCAAGAGTGTGGTTCCCATTGATCTCACTGGCACTGCTTTGGGTAGAAGGCTCTAGAGAATTTCAGAATGCACCACTGCAGAGGCAGGATGTGCTGTGGAATGTGCTCGCCAGCTTGACTGTCTTCTGACTGGTGTCATCAGAGTCAAGTTTGGGAAAGGACAGAGATTTGACATTGCTTACTATAGGGATACGAGGAAGGGACACTTTAAAAGACAGTGACATCTTTTCATAGTTGCCTAACTGAGGTAAAGTTATAAAGCCATTGGGTTTCTGAAGAGGGTTGAAATCCAGGGTTGCCCACTCCAAGGATGCCAAGACCTCCTCATCCTGTAACACAGACCTAGAGCTGCCTCTGGGCAAGTTATTGTCCAATAACTGAGCCATAATGGGTCTAGCAGTTCCTACCAGAATGTTTCTCAGCTCCTCCTTCTCATCAATAGTTTTTAATTCCAGATTATTGAATGGGTCTTCTTCACATTCAAAGTCAGTGGGATTGAAATCGGCCTTTGTGTGGGGTGGGCTGAGAACTTTCTGTTTTGTGGAACTACTGCTGACCTAAGTCAGAGTGAGGCTGTTGTGCTGTAAGCTGGCAAGGATAGGGTTAATAGGAGGTGGCATAATGGCTGTAGTATGAGCCTTGGAGAAGCTCATTTTGCTATCATCCTCTGGGCCACTCTTAGAATTCACTTTAGCTTCTGCTTCCTCAGCCTTGCACTCTGCTTCCTGCTGGGCTTCTTGGAATTTCTTAACATCTTCAGCCCATTCAATGGTTTTCTTTTCCAAGGAGAAGTCATACTGTACTCCTCTGACAACCTGCAAATAATCAGGCAAAGAGAAGCCAGTAGATAAACCAACTTTAGCTGGTGTTTTGAATTTGTCTCCTATCTTAAATGGGTCATCATCAAGGTCACTGAAAGGCCCATGAAAATCTGCACCCAACTGTTTAGAAACCATTTAGAACCTGAATGCCTCTGCCATCCCAAAAGCTGGAAGCTGCTGGCAAAGGCTGGTCTCCTAGGCTCAGTCCTCCCTGAGCTCCCGATGCCCCTAGGGAAAGCAAGCAACACCACTCCTTACTCTGCCCACCCCGGGCCAGGCAATCACGGTAGCCACGGGCAATAAGGCAGCCACCAAGTTGAAGTCCTACTCTAATATTTTGTTTTTACCTAATGTTCATTTTTGGTTCCAGGATCTTTCCTAAGATAGCTCCTTGCACTTAGTCTTGATACTCATTAATTTCCTCCAGATTGTGACAGTTTTTTATCTTTTCTTGATATTGTTGATCTTTAGGATTTTGAAAAGTAACTGGTCATATTTTTTGTAGAAGGTCACTCGACTTTTTTTTTAATGTACAATTGTACAAAGATTATGTAATTAGGGAAGGAAAGCATGGAGATAAAGTATAGTTCTTAATAATTTATGTCAAGATTATGTTATCAATGTGCCTTATACTATTGATGTGAACCTTTATTATGGCCGATACAGTGTTTTCCAGTTTCTCCACTTTAAAGCCATTCCTCTGTTCTTTTCTATATTGTACTTTTTGGAAGTGAGTCACCATGTGTAGTTATACTTAAAGACAAGGAGTATGTTGATCATTCTGAGAAAGGAATGCTTATATAAATTGCGTCAATTAATCTGCAGAGCAGAATTGTCTATTCTGTAATATTTATTGAAATTCAATTATTTATTTATACTATTACAGTTCATGGATATTTATTTCGTATTTTGAGTTATAAGTCAGTGTTACCTTTATTTTGTGGCTGCAATTTTCCAGCTTTGGCCATTTGAAAATCTTTTTGTTGGCTCCTGTTTGTTTTTGACAAAGCCCCACCATTAATTTTTTTGAGTGCTTCCCTATTTTCTTGCACTACAAAATGCTCAAAACTCTTCTTGTATACTTTCTAGCTCTAGAATCAGTCATTTCTGCAATAATCTTTGGTTTCTTTTAATAGAGAACAAGTGTTAAAACCCACAGCAATGTGTTTAATGTGCTCATGTATAATAAAGTCTGATTCAAATTTTGATGCTTCCTACTGACAGTTTAAGCAAAGCACCCCTCCTTCTTTCCCTTTTGTCCCACATCTGGGACATTTAGAAAGCTCCCACATAAGAAAGAAACTCTTAGAAGGGTCAAACCATCTATCCCTTCCATGTGCAGCTGGGATCAATCACCCAGCACCCGCCCCAGTCACAATAAAAGCAAAACCTCTTTGTAGACTCAATTTTTTCTGACCTGCTTGAGAATCTGCCTTTCTGTCCCTAGAAAACTGCTTTATGAGACTAATAAACATTTTTTTTATATCTTCTTGGAGCATGATTGGAAGCATCAGTCTCAACAAACATCCAAATCAAGTTTTGTATAAAGAATTGCTTCTATTGCTGAAAGGGGCAACCACAAGACATTATTGCTACTAAAGTGTTATTTATCCTAGGCTGCTTTACTGAAAAAAAGCAAAGAAATATATGTGCATATGCTAAGCTGTGTATATGCACATGTCTGTAGAATTACAAAAATATGTACATCCATTTGTTTACATTAAGTCAAATATGAATTCAAATTGATGTCTTCCAATGCCAAATCAATAATACATGTAGCATTTTAGTCTACATATCCTTTCTTGTCCTTAACCTCTTACACCAATAGGGAGAAATCTAGCTCTCACATTCACCAGACATTTGCTGATTTTTTGTTTCCAGTACACATGTGTAGTGGTTTCAGAATTTTTAACCTCCACCTTATATATTAAATTTGTCACATTTTGCATTCTAACCTGGAATTCCTCCAGTCTCACAAAAGTCTTACAGTACTACAGTGTCATACAAAATAATTTTATCATTCTAAACTATTTCACATTTTATCTAACCAAAGCTCCCTTATGTCTAATTCCTTAACAACTGATCTGTTTAGCATCTCTGTAGTTTTTGGAATTTCAGAATATCAAAATTCTAAAAGGCCGATTGAGTATCTTTTCAGTATGCATCTTTTTAGACTAACTTCTTTCCTTTTCCAATACATATTTAAGAATCTTCTTTCTGTGTGATTTCATAGATTATTCTTTTTTTATAGATAATTCTTTTAAACATAAGGCTATATTTAGCTTTGAAAGAAATTGCCAAACTCTCTTTAAAAGTGCATATATCAGTTTTCATTTTTACCAACAAGAAATAAGAGTTTCTGCTGCTCCATATTGTTGTCATCAATAGTATCAAGTTTTATTTTATGTTAGTCTTTCTAATATGTATGTAATAGTATGCCATTATTGTTTTAACCTGGATTTATTTCTCTAATGACAAATAAGGTTGACAGTATTTTAATTTCCATCTGATTATTTACTAGTTTCCATCTGTATGTCTTCTGTTGTGAGATATCTGTACAGATCTTTTGTCCATGGTGTAATTTTTGCTTACTATTGAGTTTAACAATTCCTTGTATGTTTTGGATTCAAGTCTTTTCCAAATGCTTTTGCAAATGTTTCTCAGTCTGTCCCATATTCCTTTCCATATCAGTGTATCCCATAGATTGGAAGTTTTCAATTTTAATAAAGTCTAAATTAGCAATTTTTTTCTACCATGGGTCATCTTTTTGATACTATATCTAAAATTTATTTTTAAGGTTTTTTCTAGAAGTGAATGATATTGTATTTTGTATTTAGGTCTCTGATATACTTTGAGTTAATTTTTGTGTAACATCTAAGTTCTGTTCTAAGTCTATATTTTGCATGTGGATGAAGAAATTTTTCAGAATTTGTGGGAAAAAAAGCTGTCTTTTTTCCAGTGAATGACCTTAGAACTTTGTCAAAATCACCTGACTGTTGTGTCCTATTTCTGGACTGTCAGTTCAGTACCACTGAGTTATATATGTTATTTTATCAACACCATATATTCTTGATTACTATCATTTTATGTCATGAAAATTGGTAATATAGGTTCTCAAACTTTGTTCTTATTCAGCAGGTTGCCAATATCTACAAAATAGCTTAATTAATTTTATTGAAGTCATGTCAAACCAATAGATCAAGCTGGGAAGAATTGGATAAAAATATTAATTACTTAACTAAGAGAATTTATTTCTTTCACTGTTTATTCTCCTTCATTTTTGAAAGAAGCCACTGTATAAAATATTCTAGGTTGGTGGGTTGTTTTTCTTTGTTTTTGATATTATAAAAATTTATTTTTCATTATTCTGTTTGCACAGTTTCTCACAAGTGTCTTTTATAATTCCCATCCTTAGTCCTCTTGAGGTAAGGCACTCCACTCTCCCGTCTTCCTAAAGACTTTCTTTGTTCTATATTTCCTGCAATTTGAATACTGTATAAGTTATTAGGCTTGAAAAACTACCGTCAACATTGGCTTAAAATGATAACTTTATTCTTATAATTCTAAGAGCCTAAATACTAAAAATCAAAGTGTCAACAGGGTTTCTCTCTCTTTGAGGCTCAACACAACACTTCTTTGCTTCCTCCAGCATCTGGTAATTTCTGGCAACCATTGGTCTTCTTCAGTTCACAGCTTCAGCACTTTAATCTTCACCTCTGTCATCATATGAAATTCTCCCAGTGTGTGTTTTTTGTATTCCTGTCATAGTCTTTCCTCTGTGTGGTGCATGTGTGCACACAACCAAATTTCCCTCCTTTTATAAGATAACACTATTTATTTGGTTGTGGCTTACCCTAATCTAAAAGGACTTCCTTTGGTCTTTTTCTAAATTAGACCACACACAAACATCTACTGGTGGTTAGGAACCAAACATAATTTTTGGAGGCATAAATTAGTTCACAACAAATAGGATATGTTTTAGTACGGGATTTTTAAAATATGTAATTCCATTGGTATTCTTTGAGGTTCTTTGATCACATAAAAATCTATCATTAATTTTGGAAGGTTCCTGCTCATTATTTTTTGAAATATTCCTGAAAATCCTCCCTTCAATTTTTCTAGTGTCATTCAAATTAAGTGTACATTACAACTTTTTATATATTTGACAGTTCTTGGATGCTGAGCAATTTTTTGTTTTGTTTTACTTTTTGTTTTCATTTCTGTTTTTCATTCTTTTTGGTGGGAATTTCAATTTGGAAAGTTTCTGTTACCTTTTTTGTTCAAATCCATTGATTTTTTTTCTACACTATGTCTAGTCTCCTGAGGAGCCTATCAAAGGTGCTCTTCAGTTTTGTTATTGTTTTTATTTCTACCATTTCCCTGTCATTTTTCTTAAAGTTTCTTTCTCTCTAATTACATTGCCCATCTATTCTTGCATGTTTTCTACATTTTAACAGAGCCCTGTGTTGCTTAATTTTAGGTGTTAATTTGGCTGGAGATTAAAGAATACCTAGAGTGCTGGCAAAGCACTATTTCTGGATGTATCTGTGAGGATGTTTCCAATGAGATTGGCATGTGAGTTGGTAGAATTAGTGAAGCATATTCACCCTCAATATATGTAGGTACCATCCAATATGCAGGCCAGTTAAAACATAAAGGCAAAAGGGCAGAAAAAAGGCAAAATTTCTTCTCTTTCCTTCTCTCTCTCTCTCTCTCTGCCCCTTCCTTCCCCTCCCTCTCCGTTTCCTCCCTTCCTTTCTCCCTCTCATTCTCAATCTCTCTCTCTATCCCTCTCTCTTTATCAGAGCAACTGCCTTCTTCATTTGCTTGAGGAATCAGAATTCTCCAGAATTCCTCTGGAATCTAAGGCTTTTGCCCTGAGACTAAGTTACACAATTATCTTTCCTGGTTCTAAGGGTTTGGAACTCAAACTGAGCCATGCTGCTTGAATCCCATGATCTCCAGGTTATAGATGTCCTATCATAGAACAGCTCAGCCTCCATAACTACATATGCCAATTTCCCTAATGAATCTTCTCCATATACCCCTATCCATGGCTATGTTTATATCTATATCTATAATTTACAAGACTTCTGTATAAGACAATGTCCTTCCAGGGACACCAGGATACCTTTCTTAAATCCTCACTGTGAGAAATTGTTTGAGTTTCTTTAGGGAAGGCCCCAAAGCATTATTTGGACTCCTTAAGACTATGACAAAAGAAAGCTTCTCACTTTCAAATTTTGCATCTTTACCCCCCAATCATATGGAAAAACTATCACTTATGTATTCTTACAAGCTTATAGTTCCAGTGGTTCTACTTCGAGTAAGGAGATATCAGTTTATGTATTTCTCTGGGTGTGCCTATCTTTTCACATTTTGCATAAATTTGCTCTCTAACTTCAGTTGGGCCAAGAAAAGTCTTTAGTTTTCAGTTGGTCCAGTGATTTATTGTTGTAAATGGAGGAATGGCAATGTCTAAGTATTTTGTGTGTTAGAGCTGAAACTAGAGATGTAGCTGAAACTAGATGCAGACATTCTAGTTTTGTACCCTAAAGTTTGGCCTGGTCTTTTTAACGTATTTCATATCTCTAGCCAGTTTTACAATACTTCAAATACAGTTTCTAGTAATTGATCTTGTATGCCAGTATTAGCATTTTTATCAGCTTTGAGCTTGTGTATTTCTTTCTCATAATTCACACATTTTGTGCTTTTTTTGCATGCCTGATAAGATTCAGTTAGATGCAAGATAATTTCATATTGGTGGGTATGGGATTTTTTATGTAAGTGTATATATGTGTATATATACATATATGTGCATATATATTCTTGAGCTATGATTTTTGATGATCATTTTGAAATTTTTTGATCATTTTGGATCTTTTGTTTAAAATTTATTAGACAGTTTGAAATGTGAATTTAATGTAGGGCAAATTACTCCTGTACAAAAGAAGTGATGAAATATTCAGGTTTGCCTGGGATTTTTCTGGTTTTATTATTAAACATCTCATGTTCCAGAAATCCTTTCATTCACAACCCAAGATTGGTTGGTCTGTACCACTGCTGAAATGAAGCATTCTTTGATGCTCTACTTAGTGTTTGGTCTGATGCCTGGCACTGAAAAAAAAAAATTAAAAAGCTCCTTTGACATAGGTTTCCACTTTGGATAATAGGAACAGATACTCTTGGAATCTCTCTCATCTCCAGTATTTTCTTCTGTGAACAGAAGTGTCACTTTCTCTGGGACTCTCAGATTTTTCTCCTTAATTTAGCAGAACTTTCATGCTTCTATCTGGTTTTCCCTTTCCATGGAACTGTTTGGAAGTGCTTTCAAAACAGTTATAAGGCAAAAGTAACCTGAACCTCATTTGTTTTCTATATTTCAGGGTTCACTATACTTTGTTTTCTAATGGCCTTGATAACTTTTGGTTTATTTATTATCTATTATTTGATTGTTTCAGGCTGGAAAGTAAGCTGATTTCGTGTTGCTCTATCTTGATGGGAAGCAGGAATCATTGTATTGGTTTCTAATATGATCTTGCTCACATTGGCGTTCACCATCAAACATGCTAAGAGAGTCTCTTCAAAGGATTTTGAATGTTTTTACCACAAAGAAATAAGAATGTGTGAGCATATAAATATATTTACACTGATTTGAACATTAAAAATGTATATCTATCAAAATATTACATAGTATCCCACATATAAGTACAAATTGTATATGCCAATTGAAATAAAGAAGAATAAATAATTTCAAATCCATATCAAATGAAAATGTTTCTCTTTGTACTCATTCCATCACTTAGATTTTATCAACTTTCAAACTATCACTGAAAGATATCAGTATGGTTTAGGACTAAATTTAGGCAAAGAAATAAGCTAGAATACAGAATTTAATGAAGCCTGCACCTTGACATCAGGTCAATGCATAAACCCTTAACTATTTCTACTCAAAGATATAAAAGTGTAAACTTCTTTTAAAATTTTTCAGAAGAGAGCTCAAGTATGCTCTGGCTGCCTAGAGATGCCTAAGAATTTGTTTCTTTAGGATTCATTTTTTTAATGTTTAGCTAACAACATACTAAGATGTCGATATGGCTGTAGGTTGGGTGCAGCTTGCACCATCAACAGACCTTGACATCATCCATATGATGCTGCTGGTTTTGGAGCCATGGAGGTTATAAGAATTATGAGCTCATGGAAATTTCCACAAACATTTCAAAGGGAAGGCTGAGAAGCTAGGAAATATGTGGCAGCATTAGGCTCCCTGCAAACAACCCTGAGGGTGAGGCATGTGGATGTGAGTTATGCCAGATCAGCAATGGAGACTCCGGGAAGTTAGATATGCCAATATAGAGAGTCTGCCAAGGGAAATTAAAAGCAGTGAGCAGAATCAACCCAAGAGAGTGGCCCAGATAGGCTGCAGTCAGCAAGGTCCTAGGGACAGGGATGCTTGAGCCTTTTGGCACTCACATCATGCTACTACATACCCTAGATGCTGCACATGTGTCTATAAGATTTAATGTTTGCCCTGATGGGTTTTTATCTTGCTTTTCTCCAATATTTGCTTTCTTGGCCTCTGTTTCTCTATTGTGATTGGAAATATGTGCCCTGGATATTGGTCACCTTTCCAGGAGAAGTTTAATTTGGTTCACAGTTTCAGAAGTTTCAGTCCATGGTTGGCTGACTGTAAGGTAGAAACATGGTAGAATGATGTGGGATGTGGTGGAGCAAAGCTGCTTACTTCATAGTGGATAAGAAGCAGCTCCAGCAAGAATTATACCCTCCAAAGACACAGTTCCAGTGATCCACCCCTTCCAAGTGTGGTCCAATTTTTACTAGTACATTCAGATATTAATCTATTGATGAGATAGCAACTCTATGATCCATTCTCCTCTCTACCAGTCTCTTAATCCAGTCACATTGATAAAATTAACTGGCACATTTTGTCCAATTGTATCTTGAAAATGTGACTTTTAAGAAATATTTTTACAGGGGTTTATAGTTAAAGTTGCCTTGTGTATCAAAGGAGATTTTGGAACTAGACTTTACAGCAAAGCTGGATCTATTAAGACATTGTGGATTATTAGAGATAGACTACATGTGTTTTATATTGCTAGACTGCTGTGAATATTTGGATTCAGGGACAGGTTGCAATGGGTCAGATATAGAATGCCTGCCAAAACCTTGTGTGCTGAAGGCTTGATCCCCTGCCTGTGGCACTACTAGGAGTGGTAGGAATTTTAAGATGGGTTCCCATGTAAGACACATCCCTGATGGCATCATCTTGATATTGGGATTCCTAGCCCCCTTAACCCCCCTCTGGAAATAGGAGTTACCTAAGCAAAAAGAGTAAGGAAAATAATTTCATTGATTTGTTTATTGGTTTTCTTTTTTTGAGACAGGGTCTCACTATTTATTTTAGGCTGATCTTGAATTCTCTATGTAGCCCTGGATGGCCATGAACCCTCCCCCCCCATCCTCTTGCCTTCAAGTGCTGGGATTGGGATTATAGACATATACCACCGCACCAGCTAGGAAAATAATTCTTGATGACAGAGCAAAACATAGCTGGAGGGAGTAAAAAAAAAAAAAAAAAAAAAAAAATATATATATATATATATATATATATATATATATATACACACACACACACATACATATGAATGACAGGAAAAAGACTGGCATATCTCAACTGAGAGAGAAAAATATATGGATGCAATAAGGCTTTGGTGATATTTGGAGAATGAACTAAGTCAAAACCTCTTGGTCAAGTTAAATTAGAGCAATGGAAAAACAATAATGCAGAGTGGGAAATTATATTTGCATTTAAAAAACTCTTCCATGCTTGTAATGTGGAGAACAGATTGTTAGTAGCCCAGACCAGGAGCTGGAGACCATTTATAGAATACTTGGAGTTTCCTTGTTGGGGATACTGGGAGCATGAAGATGGGTAGTGGTAACAAAGAAAAGAAATTATGACATGTAAGAGATGTTTAGAAGGCAAAATTGACACATCTTTAGCATTTATAAGTTAGTGAGGCTGCTGTTAGAAGGGTGATACATATAATTTAACCTCTATGAAGTAAATCTTCGTGGGTGAAATGATTTCTGAGAAAGGGAAGGAGCAGGAAATTTTCAGTCAGGAATGTAGAACAAATATGAAGTGTATTCAAGACCATATTCATATGTAATAAAGGAGACATATTAAAAAACATGGAAAGAGAGAGATGGAATGATGAAGGAAGGAGATTTTGTGATTTTTTTAAAGACATGACTTTTGAGCATTTAAAGATTTTTGAGACGACTTTGAGACTTGTGACTTTTGAGAATTTTGTGACTTTAAAAGACTTGTGACTTTTTACAAGGACATTAAAAAGCAGGAGATTTAAATTCAAAGAACTCATAATCACATCTTTTCTGCTATCACATTCTGGCTTTGAAATCTCGGACAGGTTATCTAACATCTAGACCTTAACTGAAAGGAATTGTTAGGCAGAGACTCAGAACACAGCTTGAGTCTGGGTCAATGAGTTTGGCTTCAAAGCCTTTGTCCCCAAATTAGTAGTAGGTAGAATATTATATAGAACATTATTAAGAAGAAGATATATAAACCTTCTTGGACTTAGTTGCCTCCTCTATAAATGAATAAAATAACGCTACTTCCTAGAGTTATAAGAATTGGGAGAGCTAATATATAAAAATGTTTTATGAAAAAATAAAGCAAGATTTCATAATAAAATAATTGTTAATACACTATGTATCACTACTTTCAAAGTAGTTAGAGTATAAGCATAAACCAAAAAGATTGTTACAAAAAGGAATAAATAATAACAGAAGACTTTCAGTGATTTAATGTAAGCAAGTAGTATACATACACAAATTACCACAGTCATAGAACACTTTTAAAAATTGTTGTGTATGTAAGTCTCAATAAACACTATTAGCCATTCTTGATTTCCTTGCTGATAAAAATAGATATAGTATATCTACTACAGTAGCAGTTAGACTTTTTAAAAAATCACCAAAGGACTAGGAATTCCTCGGCCTGGATATAACTTTTATTCTGTGAAATAGGCATCTTTAAAATATATGTTATTAGAAATTGTGTTGATGATAGACTAGGCTACAATATATAAACAGGTGACCTGCCATGTGCTTACCAGTCAATAAGGCTTTCTAACGATATTATTAGTAACAGCAAATATGCAACTTGCTGTGAAGCCTGATCCTATAAAGATACTTTGTTTACTTTTATTCAGGAGTCTCAGCAAATAATCATTTATTCATTCTGGGTGCATGAAAATTTACTTGGGAATTCACTTGCTATCTTAGACTCATTCCAAAAATTGCTAAATAATCTCAACTGAATACTCTTTTTATTCCATTACATTTATTGATACATTTTAGGTAGGTATACAATGACATTCATCACTGTGAATTTGTACCTTTACGTGATATATCTTGGTTCTTATTTTTTCTCCATTCCCCTGCCCTCTCTTCATTCTCTCCACCTCTCCCTATTTACAGAGACTTTGTTTCCATTTTTTCCTTTTCTCGTACTTTTTCCTTCCCCTTCTTTCCTTTCCCCTACCCTTCCCAGAATACTCTTTATTTTTAAATAAGCATATCCATGGCTAATATTTATTTCTGTTAAATATTATTGCTGTATCTTTAATTTTCATTACCTTCAGCTAAATAAATAACACTCAGTTGTTTTGATCATATTTAACACAAATATTAAAATTCTTAAAATATGTCAAAATATGTATAATTTCAGATATGTATCCTGAGTGTGAAGAATTGTGTGCCTTATAAATATGAAAATTGTGATCTGGAGAAGAAAGAATATAAAAAGTTAAAGACTTTGGGGCAAAGGAATAACTTGTATTTAAAAACTGCACTAAGAGATAATATGCCAATAGTTAATATATACTTGGGAAGATCTTTTAAATCTAACTCTCCAACTCCACCCATGACTTTACATAATTTTTGAAATTGATAAATGATACATGATCATCTGCACTACAAAATCTGATGCATTTTCATTCTATCTGTGAATACAGTTTATCTCACACATCAGAAATGAACATGTATTTCTAAGAAACTTTAAGTTTTTTAAAGTGCAGACTATGCTTACATAAAGAAAAACCACATGCCCAATGTATTTATTATTAAACTTAACAAGCTTACAATGTATTCTCAGATTTCAACAGATAACTTGTTATGTTTTTCCTAGATCTTACAAAGTGATTTATTTAAAAATTGTTCAATTCTATTTTTTTGTTATTTTATATAGTGAAGAACAAAATACTCATTGCTTACTCACGGTCAGTTGAATTTCTATAAATGTCAAAAAACTCTCAAAATGAAGTGGCAGAAAATAATAACCATATTATTATGCTTACAAATGTGTGAGTCAAGAACTAAGATTTGGAATAGATTGTGTAGCTTGTCTGTTCTCCATCAAGTCTGGAGTCTGAGATGATGGAGGTGGCTGGTTGAGGATTAGAATCACCTGCAGTCATTTTCACTCATTTATCTTATTCTTGGGTTTGGTTGACTCGAATTAGAGTTTAACTGAAACTATCAGCTAGAATTTCTTTCTGCGGTCTTTACCTATTACACAGGGTTTCTCATACAACCTCAGGGTAGTGGGACTTCTTACTTCCTGCTTCAGGTATCCAAGGAGTGCACTGCTCAGCAAAGCAAAACCTTGAATGCCTTTTGTGAGCCAGCCTCACAACTTACACACTGTAACTTCTACTATATACTCTGTTGTTTGAACCAGTCACAATTTTTCCAAATTTAAGATGAGGTAACATAGAACTTACCTTTGTATGAGATAAGGAGAAACAAATTTGACGAGGTTTAAAAACTGCCACTACCACAAAGAACAGCAATGGACTGTCTTCACTGCTTTTAAATTCTAGTGTGCTTGCAACCCAAAAGTTGTCTGTGTTGCACATGACTATTTGCATTTATCTTTGTGCCTTATGAGTAAATCCCACTTGATCATGGCATATATTCCTTTTAATGTTCTGTTGTTCCTGGTCTGTTTTTGAGTATTTTTTCAAAGGTATTAGCCTACAACTTTGTTCTTTTATAGTGCCCTTATCTTTTTTATTTGTACATATTGTGATTATATTCCTGGTGGGGAGTTGGTACATATGTAAAATGGATCTTGGTTTTATTTTTCTGTTGTTTTCTGTTTTTTCATCCTCTTTACCATCTCTCCTTCCCCTCTCCCTTCATCTCTTGGTGCCCTTCCCTTTTGCAAAAGATCTGTCTATTTCCTATTATCTTTTATTTTGTTCTTTATATTTTATTTCTCATATAAGAGAAATCATGCAGTATTAAGCTTGTGAGTCTGATTTGTTTCACTTAACATTATGATCTCAAGGTGCATGCATTTTCCTACAACTGACTCATGTTTTTTCTTCTTTATGACAGAGCAGCACTCCACTGTGTGAAAATGACACATTATTTATTCATTTATTTATTGCTGCATATATAGTCTGCTTCTTATATTTAGCTATTATGAGTTGTGCTGCTACAAACATGGATATGCATGCATCATGTAATATGATATCTTTAACTCTTTTGGGAAGATATCTAGAAGGGGAATAGCTGGGTCCAGTCAACTTTCTAGATTTGGTTTTCTGAAAAATCTCCATACTGATTTACATAACAGTGGTGCTATATTACATCTACACCAACAATGTAGAAAGGTTCCTTTTCCCCTAAAGCCTCACCAGCATTGTTATATTTATGACAGCATTCTTTCTGGGGAATTTCAATGTTGTTTTAATTTTCTTTTTCCCCAATGGCCAGCCAGAAATATTGGACATTTCTTCATGTATTTATTGGCCATTTGTACTTCTTTTGAGAACTGTCTATTCCTTTCACTTGCCCAAGTTTTGATTGCCTCTTTTTCATTTTGAAGGGTCTAATTTTATTGAGTTCTTTATATATTCTCAATACCAGTCCTCTAAGGAATAGCTGGCATTTTCCCCCATTTTGTAAGTTATTGCTCCACTGTGTTGTTTCTTTGGTTTCCTGTGAAGAAGTCTTTTAATTTGATCTGATCCCATTTGTTGATTCTTGGTACTATTTTCTGTGCAACTAGAGTTCTGTTCAGAAAATACTTGCCTGTGCCTATGACTTAAAATAGTAAAAAATGATCTGAATAAATATTCCCTCAAATAAGACATGAAAACAGCTAACAGGCACAAGGAAACATCACTACTCATCAAGGAAATACAAATCAAAATCCTAATAATACATCATCTCACAACTGTTCTGAAGGCTATTATTAAAAAAAGAGATAATAAATGTTGCAGACATGTGGTAAGGGGGGGAAACTTGTACACTGTTGGTGATAATGTTAATATAGTCATTATTAAAAATAGTATGGGGCTTCTTAAGAAATTGAAAAATGCCATATAATCCAGCCATATCATTTCTTCCTGTCTTTGTGGGAAGGAAATAATATCAGTCACAGGAAGAGATAGGTGAACTTTTGTATTCATAGGAGCATTCATAATAACCATAGTATGAGAAATACTTAAATGTGATAAATGAATTAAGTAAGCTGTGTGGGTATATGTCTCTCTACATATATGAATATTATTCAGCCCAATATGGAAGCTCTTCCATACATGTAGAGATTAATTTAGTGGAAGAAAATTACATTAAGCAAAATAAACTAGACATATACAGAGAATTACCCTATGACCTCATTTTCATGGAAATCTAAAAAAGTCAAATCCATATAAACAGAAAATGGAATGGTAGTTAGTAGTTGCCAGGGCATAGGGTATGAAGGAAATGAATATGTGTTCCTCAAAGGGTGTCAACTTTCACTTAAAAGATGAACAGTTTCTGGAGATCTAATGTAAAGCATGTGCAATGACAGCTCTTACCAATTGATAGTGGACACTGTTACACAATGTATATGTATACAAAATTATTTCATATGCCCTGAGTATATTTTGTATACTGTGAATATATATATATATATATATATATATATATATATATATATATATATACACTATGGTTTAAACAATTTAAAATGAAAAAATTTTTGAAATTAAAAAACCTTTTAACAAATAAAACATTTTTGGACACACACGCAAAGTTATTGTGAAAATTTTCCGTGAACTTTAGATTTTAGATTCAGATTTACCCTATTACTCAATTTCACCCATTTTAAATTCCAGATTTATGACCAAACAGTTAACGCTTTTTATGCTGTCAAAAACTGTTTTACTGTATTGTAGTCATTGTCTTAAAGGTACATACAAGAATATATTTTAATCTAAAGTAGTAATTCAAAGTATATGATACTAAATAGCAGGTTCTATTCTTTCCAGTCATTTGCTATACCCAATATTTTATTTAAAGATCAATGCTTACAGTTAAAATATTACCAGACAGGGATTTTTGAATATATTTGATGTACAGAAGTTTTCATTTAATATATATTGCTTTATACAAGTCCATGAAATAATCTTTCACCTGCCGTATACTTTTTTCCTGTGTTTTGTAAAATAGAAATATTTCATTTTGGAGAACTGGATATTGCAGTGCTATTTGTTGAAATGGAATGCCACATACAGTTCAAAGTTTACAAAATCCTGGAATACAATATGTTAATGGAATGAATGAGAACAGAGAACAGTCTATTTGGCATTGGTAAAACATTTTAAAGGTATTTAGCATATAACTTGATATAGTACATTTAAAATAATAAAATATCAAGGAATTGAATAGTTTACCTCACAAATCCAAATTGATTATTTGCATTAAAAAAAAGCATGATTTGAAATGTTTTAAATTAGGTACAACATTTTCTTTTATTTTCTTTAACATTTTCTTTTAAATGAGCTCTTAGATTGATATAATTATTCTTGCTGCAGTGAAACAATTTTAATATATGTGATATCTTTTTGGATCTTCACAAAAGCTTTAGAACACTGGGTTGCCTTATGTATGAAGAAAACAAAACTAAGGAACGCAATCATTTAGTGGAAGCCTCATGATAAGAAATTTAGTCAAGATCCCATGACATTAAATTTATTCTGAAAATTAAATAATTGTAGTTCTTTTAAAGATTTAGAAAAATATGAATTTGTGTCACAAGATTTCCATTGCAAAATAAACAACACCCGACCCCTTCCAGGGGAGAAAACAAAAGCAGTTAAGGTTGTATAATTAAATACCATAGAACAATTTATTTTAGGTTAATATTTATAAATTAGTGTCTTTGGATTTCAAAAACTTAAAAACATGAATGATATCTAAAAAGAGTTTCAGAAAACATGCTTGTAGGAATAGTTTATTAAGCTATGCTTTCTCCTGAAAAAATGATTAAAATAAGAAAGAGGGAAGAAAATAGATATAAACCTACAAAGACTAAGAGAAAGGTAGTAGATACAACAACAAATACATCATGTCAATAAAATTCTAGAAACCAGAGAATGAATGGAAAGTGCCTGTTGATTTAGGAGTCTGGAGGAAAATAAAACTTATCTCTGCTGAAGGGAAGCCAATAAGTAAGGTTTTTATGACAAAGAATCCATTTCGTCTTATAACTCAAAGGCACTAGCTATCTCTAGACAAATGATATTGGTGAATTTGAAGTTTATAAGAAATACTTAGGCCCTCTGATTCTTTTATTTATTTGGAAAAAACCAGGCAAATTTTCCCATCACTTCTGGTCAATCAATATGGAAAGATTGAATAAGAGTATCTCTGCCCAGATAAGAGCAAAAAGTGTATGTATGAAATACTGTTCTTAAAATTAATGCTAGACGCAAGGACCCGAATTCGATCCCCGGTACCAAAAAAAAAAAAAAAAAAAAAGCTAGAAAATTAATTAAATGTCAGTATAAAAGTTTCTTCTCCTCTAGATTCTCAAAATCCTTAATTGCATTACTTTGTTCAAGTTGAGACTTGGGAAACTGACAGAAAAAAATGATTATTGTTAGCTACTGCTACTGCTGTGGCTAAAAACGTCTTTCTTTTTCTCTCACCTACAAGTATTATCCGTTCTTCCAGCATCCATTAAAATAGATGTGTGAATGTGTTAGGCTGCATTTAAGTAAAAAATACCAGCCTAGGTCACAATTCCAGGCAATCATTAACCTATAAATCAGAAAACAAAGCTCAATGAGGTTAATGGTTTGGTAGTATGTTCAAGGTCACATAACTAATAGAGAGTAAAGCTTCAACGCAAACCTCTGTATTAAAGCTCAAGAGTAGTTGTGCTATTCAAGTTAATACTTTTCAGATGGGAACCTGTTGTAGGAAGTACTTAGGGACAGGGGATCATCTGTGAATCATATCCATGTGGGAAATATCAGGCTTTCACTCACATAGCTATTAAGAATTACCTTTAGATACTTCAGAAGAGTAAGATTTATTTCACTTTAAAGCAAATAAAGGTCTCAAGATGGTCACCTTTAAAATCAGCAATGGACCCTGGCACTGGGAACCTTTCCTAATTATCATTACAATGTGTTCCCTGTTTTGAAAGCCTTCTGTATGACATTAAATATTACAGTGAGGTATTAAAGCAATGTGATGTTAAGGAACATTGGTCCCTATTATCTTTAGCTTCGCAACAATAGTGGCAAGTGTTTAGTCCAAGCAGACAATAAAAATCAAACTGAAAAAAACCACAATGTGATTTCAAACATGTGAAGCTGCTGCTGAATAATCCTTAGCCTTGACTAACATCTGTCTTTCCTACTTTTTCTGATTACCTTCCAACCACAGGAACCACAGGAATTGGCTGTAGGCAAACAAAGCCCTGGATGTGTGATGGTAATCATTGCAACAAAATAAATGAGCTGGTCTGGAAAACCTCACCTTCAGAAATAAACTTTCACTTTTTGTTAATGCATTGTCATTTTTTCAGGAAATACCTCCTAAGAAGAACTCGGTGAAGCTGTGTAGTAGGTAACAGAAATAAGGGATATACAGAATAGTGGTGCCTAGATAATCTAGAAAAACATTCTGCCCAATACTGTTCCTTTTTTCTTTCACACTCTTAAAAAATAGTACTCTATGCGAGTACAGTCTCAACTCCCAACTCTGTTTTTCTATACACCAGGTATTGAGACATTTAGGAATATACATGATATACATACTAAATAGCTGGGATATAACTAATCACACAGCTTCAGCTAGTAAGAAACTATAAAAGACTGGCAGCCAACAGATCAGATCATGCCCAAAGAGTACAAATGCCTCATCAGATCATACCCAAATAAGACAAATGCTTAGCTATAGCCAATCAGGTGACTTCTGTACTTTGCATGTACATTTGGCTGTAATGCTCTCTGCTCTCCTTGCTGGATGGAACTCTGAACTTCTGGTTCTGAATGTTGCCACAGTAATGAACCATTCCTTACTCAAATAATTACTGTTAATTTATACAAAATTTCTATTTCAATATTTTTGAAGTTAGGATAGTATTTTTCATTGAGTTTATTGGTACATTTTAGGTATAAAATACAGTTACATTCATCGTTGGAATCTTGTACCTTTACATGATGTATCTTAGTTCTTATTTTTTCCCCATTTTGCCCTCCCTTCACCCCCTCCCTTCCCTATTTACAGAGACTTTGTTTCCGTTTTTTCCTTTTATCATATTTTTCCTTTTCCCTTCTTTCCTTTCCCCTAACCCTCCCACTTCCCCTACTCATTTAGACATTTTCTTCCTATTTCAAATGGATGCACAATGAGGCCATACTCTTAAGTGAAATAAATAGGACACACATGTGTAAACACCGAATAGTTTCTCTGGTGTGAAAATACTAAAAGTGTAAGTAAGGTTCAAATGATATAATTGATAATGTGAAATATGAGAGTTTCATTGGAAATCATAAAAAAAATAATAGTTCCTGGATTTCTGGAAAGAGTCTTGAGTGGGTGGCTCTCTCTTTTAATATTATGGTGTCTTTTAATAACCAAATTCATTCAAGTAGCTGGTTACAAGGTCAACACACAAAAATCAATAGCTTTCCTCTACACCAATGACAGACTCACTGAGAGAGAAATAGGGCAAATAATTCCTTTCACAATAGCATCCAAAAAACTGAAATACCTAGGAATCATCCTAACCAAAGAAATCAAAGACCTCTTCTCTGAAAACTATGGCACTCTGAAAAGAGAGATTGAAGATGATATCAGAAAATGGACAGACATCCCCTGCTCCTGGGTAGGAAGGATTAATATAGTGAAAATGGCCATACTTCCAAAACTGCTATATAGATTTAATGCAATTCCAATTGAGATCCCAGCAGCATATTTCATAGACCTTGAGAAAACAATCCAAAAATTCATTTGGAACAAGAAGAGACCCAGAATAGCAAAATCACTTCTAGGTAACAGAGACATGGCAGGGGTTATCACAATCCCCAACCTGCAACTATACTACAAAGCTACTGTGATAAAACAGCATGGTACTGGCAAAGAAACAGACTTGGGGACCAGTGGAACAGATTGGAAGATGCAGAAACAACGCCAGACACACTCAGCCATCTCATCTTTGACAAAGGAGCCAAACACCCTCACTGGAGGAAAGATAGCCTCTTTAATAAATGGTGCTGGAAAAATTCGGCTTCAACTTGCCAAAGATCAAAACTAGACCTGTATCTCTCACCATGCACTAAACTAAAATGAAAATGGATTAAAGATCTAAATATTAAAATAGAAACTCTGAACCAGTTGGAACAGAGGTTAGGTAGAACTCTCGAAGACATTGGTGTAGGAAAAGATTTTATGAACAAAACCTCAGTTGCCCGTGAACTAGTACAAACAATCAACAAGTGGGATCTCTTCTTATTAAAAGGCTTGTGCACAGCAAGAGAAACCACCAGCAGTGTGAAGAGACAACCCACAATGTGGGAAAAAATCTTCACCTGCTCTTCCTCAGACAAAGGTCTACTATCTCGAATCTATAAAGAACTTAAAAAGATCAGACCTCCCAAATTTAAAGACCCAATGCAAAAATGGGCTCCTGAAATGAACAGACATTTCTCAGACAAAGAAGTAGAAATACCAAATAAATACATGAAAAAATGTTCAACATCACTGGCCATTTGAGAGATGCAAATGAAAACAACGCTGAGATTCCACTTCACTCCAGAAAGAATGGCTGCTATCATGAAATCAACCAATAACGAATGCTGGCGGGGCTGTGGGGAAAGAGGAACACTGCTCCACTGCTGATGAGAGTGTAGACTGGTGCAACCACTGTGGAAATCAGTATGGATATACCTCAAAGAACTAGGACTGGAAGTACCATTTGACCCTGCTATTCCACTGCTGGGGATCTCCCCCAAAGAATTAAAAGAATCAGACCACAGTGATATATGTGCACCCATGTTCATAGTAGTACAGTTTGTAATAGCCAAAACTTGGAAACAGCCCAAATGCCCATCAACTGGAGACTGGATAAAGAAAATGTGTTTTTTTTATAAAATGGAGTACTACTCAGCCATAAAAAATGAGAAATTAGAGACATTTATAGCTAAGTGGATGCACATTGAGGCAATACTCTTAAGTGAAATAAATAGGACACACATATAAATACTGAATAGTTTCTCTGGTGTGAGAAACTGAAAGTGTAAATAAGAACTAAATGTATAATAGGTAATGTGAAATAGGAAGAAAAGGGGCAAAGGGGAAGGAAGTGGGAGGGCTAGGGGAAAGGATAGAAGGGAATGTGATTAATATGAGAAAATGGAAAAATAGGAACAAAATCTTTGTAAATAGGGAGGACTGGAGGGGTTGAAGGGAGGGCTAGGCAAGGGTGAAAAATAAGAACCAAGAGAGACTATGTAAAGGTGCAAATTTCCAATGATGAATGTCATTAGATTGTATACCTAAAATGTACCAATGATTAGAATGAATAATTGATAATGTAAAATAGGAAGAAAAGGTCCAAAGGGGTAGGGGTAGTGGTAGGGGCAGGGGAAAGGAAAGAAGGGAAAGGAAAAATGCTGAGAAATGGAAAAAATGGAAATAAAGTCTTTGTAAATAGGGAAGGGTGGAGGGCATGAAGGGAGAGCTAGGAATGGGGAAAAAATAAGAACCAAGATGTATTATGTAAAGGTACAATTCCCAATGAGAAATGTAATTGTGTTGTATACCTACAATGTACCAATAAAAGAATTTAATACAAAAAAATATATTATGGTGTCTTTTTGCTAGAAAATCTCTTAATGAGAGATGAGATCAAAGTACAAAAATGGTAATAAGTAGCATCCAAAGCCAAGTGTTCTTTATTTTGAAATTTTCCAAAGCAGTTAAAATAGTCTTATTTCAAAAATAACATAAGAGAAGAAAAATCAGACGTTATTTAAAAGCAAATTAGGATCAAATCAAGAGCTTCACTATGACACTGTTTTAGCTAAAGTCTTCAATTATTTTTTTCTCATACAAAAGACTGGACAAAATGAATGTAAGAATTATGCTCAACCATGTTCATTTGCATGTACATATCATGAGATCAAAGTATGTTATTTATATAGCCTCAACACCTGAACCAGTGAGTTATATAGCCAATATGTAAAAGATATACGTGAAACATAAAAATGAATGATTAAACTATTTTTTGTGTTCAATTTCATTTTCAGTAAATCCTAGCCATTCATACCACAGTTTGAGTATGAACACAGATTATACCTGCAAACATATTAGAAACTCCATGTTTACTAGGTCGAACTTCTCAAATATCTTGTGACCTTGTCCAAGTGCCTCATGAGGCCATGATTTGCTTTTGAGCTCTCACGATCCATCTAAGTAACATATTTCTATTTTAACCTCTATTGCATAAATTTCTCCTAGAATCTCTGTTCTACTTTATTCCACAAAGTTTTCAGTTTCATTCTAACCCTATCTTCTTTCCACAGAAGCTGGATTCTGACAGTGTTTCAAAAACTGACTGGTTAGTTAATTTACTAGAAAAATCAACTACTATAACTCAATCATTTTATATATAACTTTTGCACAAAGCGTACTAATTCATATTATTAAGTAAATTTTTTTATGATTTGTACATTGTTTCAAAGAAATTGCTTTGTTTAATCCACATATTGAGTATTATGCTAGGTCTGTAATACTATTCAACAAATGCTTGTTCAAGGACTGTTTTTTCTAGCAATTATCCTTTCATGTGGAATGTGATAGAATACAGAATTTAATGTTTTGCTCAGTATTTCAGAAAAATCATAATAAATTTGAAATTAATATTTGTAATTTCAAACTGTCTAAAAAAACTATTATAAATTTAACCTACTACCCACTGCTCATATCATTTAGTTTTTACATCAAAGAAAATCATTTCAAACTATCTACCAGACATTTTAGCTTACATAGTCTTAATAAAATTTTGAATAAAGTTATCAGATATGATCAATGTGCTTAAAAAAAGTTTAAAAGATTGAAATTTGAAAAATACTTTTCTGAAATTATAAAATTTTGAAAATTATTATTTTAAAGATAACTCTGTAAATACTTATTATATATTTTTGAAATGACTACCACAGTGTTAGGTCCTGTGACAAGAATAAATGAGTTAAAAGAAAAAAAATATTTCTGTATGCATGGAGTTTAGGCAACATGTGGGACATCTTTAAAATAAAAATTATTTCTGCCTCAATTGAAGGTTAAGTTAAATAAGAGGTCAGTGTAAACTACAGGTAATAAAAATGCTTCTTACGGACATGGGAATTAACCCTGTGTTTTTTTTGAGGTGAATATGAATACAGTGGAGAGATTATTTAATTTTAGGGTGCAAGAACTCTAGCACATACACAAGGAACAGAAAGCCCAATATTTTCTTTGGAAATCAGATATAAAGCTGTAAAGGGGTCTTGGTACAGATCGTAGTGCAGTGCAAATAATGCTAAGTCAATGTTGTTTCTATTGAATTTGCATTTTAAGAGAGAGATGTGAAATTAGTGATTAGAAAAATACTGTGCTTTATGGGAACATTAGGCATCTTCCAAAAATGTGAATTTATTACTCAAGAACTTTGAAGAAAATAAATGGATCATTTTACAGTGTTTAGTTGAAGAGTTTAATAACAGGGCATTTTATAGGAGTGTGAATATTTAAGGAAACCAAAAGGCTTGGTGAATAACTAAGGGAGTAGGAAAAGCCTGATGTAAAAGGAGGGAAGAGCGTGAATGGGAGTCCAGAGGGAAAGGCAGCCTTTGGAGTAAAGTTTCCAAGTAAAAGCTACAGGCAAAGCTCTCACCTGGCAAGTACTAGGGTAGCTTAAAGTACATAAGCCACTTTTCTTCACCTTCTTTGTTCTCTTCTTGTTGCTTCTTGTTAACTCTATGTTTCCCTCCTAAGCACATTCAGCAATGTCTAGAGACATTCTCATTGCTTCAACTTGGGAGGGGATGGGGGGAATGCTTTTGGCATTCACAAAGAATAATCCTGTCCAAAACATCAGTAGTGCCCAGGTTGAGAATCCCTGCATGTTTAGCCACATCTAATCAGAAAGCAAAGTTAGGAAGGGTTAGATAGGGAAACAGAAAAAAGTAAGAGAGAATAGAAGGAAAAAAATGGAAACAAGCTTTTGTAAATAAGAAGAAGTGCTGAAGGGAGAGAAGGGGAATGGGGGAAAAAAAAGAAGAATCAATATATATTATGTACAGGTATAAACTCCCTATGATGAATGTGATTATTACATATATCAAAAGTGTACCAATAAAGTTAATTTAAAAAATTGGTAATGGCTGAGGGATATATCTCATTAATATCAGCCTCCTGAAACAGAGTAGTATACAGTAGGGCAGAAGGATCTAGGGGTATGTTAAATAGAGAATAGTAAGAAATATAGTCAACTTTTACAATTTCCTTAGTTAACTTGAAGATCATTTTATAAAATATGATACATTAAAGAAATTCTTGATAAACAAAATATGTCATTTGCTGTGATATCTTACATCACTTTGAAAAGAGAGTTAACTCACAGTCTTATAATACTTAAAGCACATAAAAGGAAAACAAAAACAACACTTGTTTCCTGTGTTAGTGGCTTATAGAGTTGCTTCAATCTTGTAAATATATTCAGTATTTTTAATTGTTGAATTCAGTTTTACATTGATGTTAATTGGACTGTAATAATTTTCCTTCAAATAACATAAAAGGAAAAATAAATTTTAAAACATGGAGTTAGATTTCTAATCACAGGAGAATGACTTTTGGCAGTACTGAAAGAGGACTTTCTGGCTTTTATAACCAACCTTTCTTATCACACATGCAAATTTATATGACGACCTTTTGTGATGTGGTTCTAATTTTTCTATGTTGTATCAAATGACAATTAAAATGAAATAAAATATCATCAATTGTCTTCACTTTTTATAATTAATACTTGGGAAGAGCTAGGCTTTAATCAGCATGTAACATTAAGAACTCTAATTTATTTCTGGATATTAAACTCATATGGATATAGTCACTGTGTTATTAAAATGTTATCAAAAACTGAAGTTTTACCTAGTGACTATAGAAGTAAAAACATAGAAGTAATAACATAATTTCTAAGGATTAAATTTAAAATTTAAGACAGAAGTGTTTCCTACAGAATGCAACTTTTATAGCAAGAGAACTCTTGTGTGGCTAAAAGCAGTTCCCCTAGTCTAAGCCAATCACTTTTGTTTTATGGCAATTAATTCTTTCCCATGTATTTAATTTTCAGAAAGTAGATTGTGCTTGACTGCACCTTCACCTTGGCTGCTCTGATAACTGAAGAAGGTGATGCTGAGCCCAGCAATTTAATCATCACAGCCCTGAAATGATTTATTTTACAACCTTAAAACAAACCCGTCTAGTTCCTCAATTGTGGTTTACCATGTGTGAATGCAGCCGCTATGAAAGACTTGTGACTACATAATTTTGGTGCAAAGAATAATTATCATGGCATTGAGATAATTATCATTACCTTGCATTTCCTGTGTTTATTTTTCAGGAGCTGGTAGCCTGCTCTTATAACAGCTCATCAAAATAAAACCTTGAAATGTATCAATCGCAAAATTTACATGTTTGGTTTGTGTGTGGAGATTTTAGAAGTTTGTTATAAATCTTTCTCTTTGTTCAAGTAACATACAGGGCCAGCTTTGTACTCAATCATTAATTGAACAAAAGATGTCTTCAATGTTTTCACATCACACTTACAGTTCATTTCACCTGCACCCCCATATTGCACATGAAATATTTTGCCTGGATACCACATGAAAGAATTTTTAAAAACTATGTACCTACTTTTTCATTTTAAATTTTATATCAAAATGTTTTAAAATAGTACCTAAGGATACATTTCCTTATATATAATGCATTGAACACTTACTGTCATTAATTGTATTTTACTATAATCTCGGAATAACAAACAACTCACTACATTCAATTTATAGAAAATGTTTACCATACAATCCAATTGGCAAAGTCAGTCTTCATTATCAAATCAATTAGCCAAACTGATTGTGTTTTCTGTCAGAAATATCCAGCTTTACTTTATTTTTTATTTTTTTTTATTTTTGGGGGGTACCGGAGATCGAACTCCGGTCCTTGCACTTGCGTAGCAGGCCACGAAACCACTGAGCTAAATCCCTGGCCCTCCACCTTTACTTTAAATTCACATATACATATTTTACTTTTTAGTTAATATATACTATTTTTGTCTAACATGTACATAAACACATACATTCATATGAAAACCTTTTAATTTTGAATTTTAATCCCAAAATTAAAAGTTAAGGGAGATAGTGAGACAGAAAGAGACAGCAGCACAGAACCTTTCTCAGAGTGAGTCACGGGAATAATTCCAGATCCTATTCCTGTGAAGTGTGTTTGCTTTCCTCTCACTGAGAAACATATTCCTTTGGTTGGTGCCCTGGAGATTTTTGGAGCCAAGGATAAAATGATTATTCCTGGGAAGTCAGTATGCCTTCTCTTGTAAGGTGGTCGAACAGAAATTGTAAAAAGGTGATTGAGAAAGACTAGAAATGCTTTTCTAGGAAGAAAAAAATTAAGAAAAAGTAATATAGAAGAATAGGATTAAAATATTGATTGTCAAAGCCATGGCTCCCAGCTCAAAGGAAGAGGCTTCTGGGTCAACATACCACCGCTGTCAGCACAGAGAAGGTTTCTGGGACAACTTACCACTGCTCTCAGCACAGAGGAAAAGGTTTCAGTGTCAACATGCCACCGCTCCCAACACAGAGGAGGGGAGCCATGTGGACGCCATCAGCACCCACCACCGTATCAAAATGAGGAGACACATAAACAAGCCTCAAAACCAAAATTCTAGATCACCTACAGCAACCGGAAAGGGAAACAAAGTGGAACACTCTGATAGTGAACCACCTGGACTCCCTGAACTGACAACAAATAAGGATCTGGAAAAAAATGAAATCAGAAATAATTTCTCACATAACGGCAGACATTGCACCATGTTGCAAAATATGATTAATAAATCTAGAGAGGACACACACAAAAAGATAGAGGAGCAGAGGAACATGATGGAATCCCAACATAGGAAACAAATGGAATCCATAAAAAAGATGCAAACAGATTTCCAGGAGATTTAAAACTCCATTGAAAGTCTATAAAGTGAGAACCTGGAAGGAAGCTCCCCCGCCTCCATCCCAAGCTCCTAGGGCAGAGAAGCTGAGCCAGTCCCAGCACCTGGAAAGAAGCTCCCCCACCTCCATCCCAAGCTCCTAGGGCAGAGAAGCTGAGCTGGTCCCAGCACCCAGAAGGAAGCTCCCCCACTGCCATCCCAAGCTCCTAGGGCAGAGAAGGTGAGCTGCGTGGGCCCAGAAGCACCACCCACCCCAATGTGGAAATGAGAAGACACGTAAACAAGCCACCAAAACAGACTTGTTTATTTCCTAAAACGAGGGGAGAAGTGTTCCTTCTTTTTTCTGCTTTAATTGTTTGATATAATTTATCAGTTAAAATGTATATGAGCCTGCTGTCATCATATAGGTAGGTTTTCAAGCTAGGAATATACTTTCTTTAATAGGTGCTATTCAAATTTTATATTTCCTCCAGAGTTAGTTTCATTAATTTGTCTTCCAAGGTACTTCTTAGAAGTTGTCAAATTCATTTCAAAACAGATTTTTGAAATATGCTTTCTATATCCTTTTGAATTCTGTAAAATCTGTGGTAATGTCTCCTAGATCTTGATATTGTAATTTTAATAATGTATAATTGATATTGTGAAATAGGAAGAAAAGGTCTAAAGGAGTAGACAAGGTGGGAGGGGTAGGAGAAAGGAAAGAAGGGAAAAGAAAAAAATATGAGAAAAGGAAAAAAATGGAAACAAAGTCTTTGTCACTAGGGAAAGGTGGAGGGGGTGAAGGGAGGGCAGGGGAATGGGGAAAAAATAAGAACCAAGATACATCATGTAAAGGTACAAGATCCCAATGATGAATGTAACTGTATTGTATGCTGAAAATGTACCAATAAACTAAATGGAAAAAAAAAGTCTACATAGCAGAATGTGCCAATGTGAGGAAAGAATTTCAGATATATAAGAAAATATTGCAATTAGTGACCAGGAAAAGAAAAATTGCTTTAAAATTATAAGGGACCATGAGAAATCAATCCAGCAGCTGCTAGATGATGAAAAGAAGAATAAAAAAACTGATTGGAGCCAACGAAGAAAGAAGAGAGTGCAGATGACATAAAAACACTGTCCACAGAAGTGATGCCAGAAAACTGTCCAAGCAGGGGAAAAGAACTTGACATACAGATAAGTGAGATGTATAGGACTCCAACTAGCCTTGATAAAAAAAAAAAACCCTACACATAGGCATAAAATTGTTAATATTCCAGAAACCCAACAGAAAAACAAAGTTCTAAAAGCAGTTAGAGAAAAGAAAAAATCACATACAAAGGAAAGCCCATCAGAATTACAGCAGACTTCTCAATGCAAACCCTCAAGGCAGGAAGAGCTTGGAGTGACTTGTAACCCCTAAAGGAAAACAGGCTCCAATCCAGATTGACGTACCCTGCAAAATTATCTTTCAAAATTGATGGAGAAATAAGATACTTTCATGACAAAGAGCACCTTAGGAACTTCATGAATACCAAACCAGCACTCCAAAAAGTTTTAGACATTATCCTAGGAAAAGGCAACTATGATCACAACCCCAGGAAGCCCAGTAGAAAGAATCCATCAGGCATGACAAGAAATTAAGCGCAAAGGGGGAGAATCCAACAAAAAATAATTCATGACAATGATAAGTAAATATGTATCAGGTATAACCATCAATGTTAATGGTCTCAACTCACCAATCAAAAGAAATAGGCTGGCAGAATTGGTCAAGAAGCAAGATCCTAGAGTGTGTGGCATAAAAGAAACACACTTAATTCAAAAAGAAACTCATAGACTGAAAGTTAAATGGGTGGAAAACAATACTACATGCGATAGGAACCAAAAAAAAATGTAGGAGTAGCTATCCTTTTTTACAGATCAAGTGGATTTCAAATCAACACTCATTATGAGAGAAAGACACTACATCCTTGCAAAGGGAACAATACAAGAGGAAGAGATGACAATCATAAATATCTATGCACAAATCACTAGTGCCCACAACTATATAAAACAAAAACTACTGGACTTTAAAAAACATATAAGCACTAATACAATAGTAGTGCAGGACCTCAATACCCCACTGTCACAAATAGATAGATGGACTAGACAAAAAACAATCAATGAAATACTAGAACTCAATCAAATTCTTGAACAAATGAACTTAACATGTTTACAGAGTATTCCATCCCACAAAGTCAGAATACACATTCTTTTCAGCTGCACGTGGGTCATTCTCCAAAATAGGCCACATATTTGCTCATAGAACATATTTAAGTAAGTGCAAAGGAACTGAAGTTATCCACTGTATATTATCAGACCATAGTGTGATGAAATTGGAAACCAATAGCAAAAGAAACCACAGGAATTTCATAAACACATGGAAATTCAACAACACACTTCTGAATAACCAAAGGGTCACAGAGGAAATTAAATAAATCAGAGAGTTCCTTCAATTAAATGACAATGACAATACAACATATGAGAATCTATGGGACACAATGAAAGGAGTCTTACGAAGGAAATTCATAGCAGTGAATACTCATATTAGGAAAACAGAGCAAGCCCAATTAAACAACCTGATGCTAAACCTCAAGCTTCTAGAAAAAGAAGAGCAGGACAAACCCAAAGCTCATACAAGGGAGGAAATTATAAAGATCGGAGCAGAAATCAATGCAATGGAGACTAAGAGAACAATACAAAAAAGCAATGAACCCAAGTGTTGGTTCTTCAAAAGAATAAACAAACTTGACAAACACTTAGAGAACCTTATCAGAAAAAGGAAAGAAAAGGCCCAAATCCATGCAATTAGAAATGAAAAGGATGAAATTACAATGGACCCAGCAGAAATCCAGCAGATCCTCAATACCTGCTTTGAGAACCTATATGCCAATAAGATGGAAAATACAGAAGAAATGGACAGATTCCTAGATACATATGAATTACCAAAGTTGAGCAAAGAAGACCTAAAAATTCCAAACAATCCAATATCAATCATTGAAATTGAAAATGTAATTAAAAACTTACAACCAAGAAAAGCCCAGGCCCTCATGAATTCACCACTGAATTCTACAAGACATTTAGAAAGGAAGTACTGCCACTACTGTTTAAACTCTTCAATGAAATTGAAAGAAAAGCAGTACTCCTGAATTCATTTCTGAAAGCAAGCATCACCTTGATCCCCAAAGCAGAGAAAGATCTAACCAAAAAAGAAAACTATAGGCCAATCTCACTAATAAACATAGATGCAAGAAATCCTTAATAAGATACTGGCAAATAAAATGCAGAAGATCATGCACCCTGACCAAGTGGGATTTATTCCAGTGATGCAAGGATGGTTCAACATATGAAAATCAATCAAGGTAATATACTCTATCAGTAGAGTCAAGGACAAAAACCATGTGATCATCTCAATAGATACGGAAAAATCATTTGACAATATCCAGAACACATTTATGATAAAAACCCTACAAAAAAATGGAATAGATGGTCTCTACCTCAATCTGATAAAAGCCATCTATGAAAAACCAACTGCCAATATCATACTAAATGGTCAAACACTGAAATCCTTCACACTAAAATCAGGGACAACACAAGGATGTCCACTATCACCACTCCTGTTCAGTATAGTTTTCGAAACATTAGCCATGGCAATTAGACAAGAGAAAGAAATAAAAGGAATAAAAATAGGAAATTAAGAAGTCTAATTGTCATTGTTTGCAGATGACATGATACTTTACATAGAAGACCCCAAGAACTCCACAAAAAGACTTCTAGACTTAATAACCAAATTCAGTAAAGTACCTGGATAAAAGGTCAACACACAAAAATCAACAGCTTTTCTGTACAGGAACAACAGACTGACTGAGAGAGAAACAGGGCAAACAATTCCTTTCACAATACCATCCAAGAAACTGAAATACCTAGGAATCAATCTAATGAAAGAAATCAAAGACCTCTACTCTTAAAACTATAGCACTCTGAAAAGAGAGACTGATGATGTTATTGGAAAATGGAAACATTTCCTGCTCCTGGGTAGGAAGGATCAACATAGTGAAAATACTTCCAAAACTGCTATATAGATACAATGCAATCTCAATTGAAATCCCTGCAGCATACTTCACAGACCTTGAGAAAACAATCCAAAAATTCATTTGGAACAAGAAGATACCCAGAATAGCAAAAGCAATTCTAAGTAACAGAGACATGTCAGGGGGTATTAGAACTCACAACTTGAAACTATACTACAAAGCTACTGTGAAAAAAACAGTATGGTACTGGCAAAGAAACAGACCTTAGCACCCGTGGAACACATTAGAAGATAAAGAAACAACTCCAGACACACTCAGCCACCTCATCTTCAACAAGAGAGCCAAACACCCTCACTGGAGGGTGCTGGAAAAATTGGGTTTCAACTTGCCAAAGATTAAAACTAGACTTATATCTCTCACCATGCACTAAACTAAAATAGAAATGCATTAAAGATCTAAATATTAAAACAGAAACACTGAACAGGGTGGAACAGAGGTTAGGTAGATCTCTTTACGACATTGGTGTAGGAAAAGATTTTATCAACAAAACCTCAGTTGCCCGTGAACTAGCATAATCAACAAGTGGGATCTCTTCTTACTAAAAACCTTCTGCACAGCAAGAGTAACCACCAACAGAGTGAAGAGACAACCCACAATGTGGGAAAAAATTTTCATCTGTTGTTCCTCAGACAAAGTCCTACTATCTAGAATCTATAAATAATTTTAAAAAATCAGACCTCCCAAAATTAAAGACCCAGTCCAAAAATGGGCATCTGAAATGAACACACATTTCTCACACAAAGAAGTAGAAACATCAAATAAATATATGAAAAAATGTTCAACATCACTGGTCATTCAAGAGATGCAAATGAAAACAACACTGAGATTCCACTTCACCCTAGAAAGAATGGCTGCTATCATGAAATCAACCAATAACAAATGCTGGTGGGGTTGTGAGGAAAGAGGAACACTGCTCCACTGCTGGTGGGAGTGTAGCCTGGTGCAACTACTGTGGAAATTAGTATGGAGATACCTCAAAGGACTAGGACTGGAAGTCCCCTTTGACCTATCTATTCCCCTTCTGGGTATCTTCCCTAATGAATTAAAAGGATCATACCATATTGATGTATGTGCACCCATATTCATAGCAGCACAGTTTTTAATAGCTAAACCTTGGAAGCAGCCCAAATTCCCATCAGCTGGAGACTGGATAAAGAAAATGTGGGATGTTTTTAATAAAATGGAGTACTGCTCAGCCATAAAAAATGAAAAATTAGAGACATTTATAGCTAACTACATGCACACTGAGGTGATACTCTTAAATGAAATAAATAGGACTCATGTGTAAATACTGAATAGTTTCTGTAGTGTGAGAAACTGAAAGTGTAAATAAGGACTAAAAGGTTTAATAGATAATGTGAAATAGGAAGAAAATGGGCAAAGGGGAACAGGAAGTGGGAGGGGTAGGGGAAAGGAAAGAAGGGAATCGAATTAATATGAGAAAATGAAAAAATGGAAACAAAGTCTTTGTAAATAGGGTGGGATGAAGGGGTTGAAGGGAGGGCAGGGGAAGGGGGAAAAATAAGAACCAAGAGAGATTATGTAAAGGTGATATTTTCCAATGATGGATGTCATTATATTGTATACCTAAAATGTACCAATAAAATAAAATTTTAAAATAAACAAATAAATATTGATTCTTTTCATGCTACTGATGAAGAAAAAAAATTTTTTTTTCACATACTCAGTGAAGAAAAAATTTTTATCCTAAAGGGTATGCATACACAAATTTGGAGATTACTCTAGTAAATCAACAATCTGATATTTTTATTTATATAATATACATTTATATATGGATAATTGTACAACTATAGCTCCTATTTCCTAGTTTGGTCAATTTTAATAATTTTCCTTCTACATACACTCAAGCGACTATCTGGTTACAGTTGCCTGGGACCTGTTTGGTATATTGTGTTATTGTTTCCTCTTGTCCACTCCTCCATTTAAGAGAATTGTTTCTGTTCTGACTGACCATTCATCTCTGTAAGTGGAATGTAATTCCAATCCATTGCCTGTCTAGTCTGTGTGACTTATTAGGTAAAAAACAGTGACTGATCCTGGTATGTTCCTCATACAAGTAGAGGCTTTAAAAGCTTTACTAAATAAATAAACATGTGTTCCACTTTTATACAAAGTGCATCTCAGAGAATGGCTAATCATTGCCTGTAACCTAAACTTGGCCTGGGAAGACAGGTAGAGACCAGCAGAATCCTGAAAAGTGCAGTAGAACTTTGGACAACCCACAGCCCTCATGTAACCTGATTAAGAAACAGACATTTGTTGTTACAGTCCAGTGACATTTGTTAAGTATATAGTTTTACTGCAGCAAAAACTTCACAATGAGACAAATGTAGAAAATAGATCATATTTCTACTCTTAGGGAGATTACATTCTTTATATATATTTAGTACAGGTCGAGCTTCCATAATCTGAAAACCCAAAATCTGAAATGCTCCAACATGTAGAAATTTTTGAAGGCTAACCCAATACCATGTGGAAAATTCCACACTTGTCATCAGGTGATGGGTCAGTTAAAACATACTAAAAATATTATATAAACTTACTTTCAGAATATGTCTATAAACTGAATATGCAATATAATTGGTGTATCTAGATTTGGATCCCATTCTCAAAATACTGAGATACTTTTTATACATTTATGTGCAAATATTCCAAAATATGAAATCTGAAATACTTCTTAAACATTTCATGTAAGGGATATTCAATAATAAGAGTTAATGATTCCATCATAATTTTTTTGAATTTGTGCTTTAAAAGAAAAAAATCTTTTTATTTGATCTTTCTCAGTGTTACAGGAAACAAAAGTAATACATGATTAAAATCAATAAAGCTTAAAGTTTTGGTTGCTTTTTAGTGATTCAACTTTTACTTGAAAACAAAAAGTGAAGAAATAATGTCATCATCATATAATTTTTTGCAGTAAAAAGACAAATATATTGTACAAAGACAAAAGAAGTTTTAACTGGAAGTGGCATCCTTGAATATACCTAAATTATGAATAAATCCATAAGTTGAATGAAGAGCTTTCATAATGTCCTGTGCAATATATTTTCTCAAAGTGTAGGGTGTATTAAATCCAACTGAAATTTTTCCCTTTCCCTGTATGCCCCAATAGGGTTTAATAGGGTGTCAGTGCTTCCTAGTCTTTCTTTTCTACATATATTCTACACCCCCTTCTTTCTCTGGTTATAGTCCTAATATAAGAAATTTTAGGAATAGTTCATTTAAAAAGAATGCTACATGTGTGTGGCATTAGTACAAGCATTGGTGACACAGGGGTAAACAAGGAAAAAAAATATGGAGAAACTTAGCCTTCATACTGCTTACATTCTAAAAGTCAGTTGGAAAGAAAAAAAATAGAATTAGTGAGTTTTGAAAAGTATACTACACACACATATAACAATGATTTTGAATAATTAATTAATTGATAAGTGAAGATCTAACTGAGAAGCTGATTATTGAGTAAGTGTCCAAAGGTGGTGAAGTTTGTTGATGATGGAAAGAAAAGTTTGAGTGGTGGAAACAGCATGTGCAAAGGCCCTGAGGTTGGAGTATGTCTGGCAGCACAGAAAATAAGCACTGTAAATTCAAAGGATGAGTAACTGAAAGAGCAGGTGACTTAGAAAGAAAATGAGATCCAAGTTCATGTTGGGTCTTGAAGGCCACTGTAGGGTTTTGGCTATAACCAGATGTTACTGGAAAATCTTATACCAGGTATAATCTGACTATGTGTTGTCCTGAGCTCTGAGTTGAGTTTTTAAAAAAGCTAAAGAGTAGCAAAAGCCGTGTCTTAGAACAACTTCTGGTTCTCTAACAGAATACCACAAATGAAATAAATTATAAATAATAGAAGTTAATTCAAATTAGAGTTTTGGAGGTTAAGAAGTCTAAAAGCGGGCCGGGGATTTAGCTCAGTGGTTTCGCTGCCTGCTACGCAAGCGCAAGGACCGGAGTTCGATCCCCGGTACCAAAAAAAAAAAAAAAAGTCTAAAAGCATGTTACTGGCATCTGTTGCATCATAATATGAAAGAGAGGCAAGCACATGTGAGACCAAGAAAGAAAATACTGTTCATTTCATCATTTTTATGAAAAACCTACTTCCACAGTTACTAACTTACTTCCCTAACAATGTCATAAATCTATTCATGAGGGCCACACCCTCATCGCCTAATTATCTTTTAAAGAACTCATTTCTTAATACTTTTCACATGGAACTTAAATTGTCAGCACTTAATTTTGGAGTCCATGTTCAAATCATAGTTGGGAGAGGAGCAGAAAAATCAGCAAAAGGATCTGAATAAGTGAAGTGAGAGGAGATGACTACTTGGTCCAAGAAAGCATCAGAACTCAGGGCATTAGGAACAGCTGGAAGTGGTTATATTATGCATTTTTTTCTGTGAACAGATGAGTGTCATTTGAGACTTGGGCATGTGCTATAGGTGAAAGACTGTTGTAAAATTGTTTATGGGCACAAAAAATTGAAACAAAAATTCCCTAGAAATTTCAAAGCCTACTAGAGATTTGGAAGATACTACACTCCTTTAAATTACATGACATAGTTGATTTCAGTTCAGAAAATAAATTTAATGTTAAATATTAACAATATACTTAGAAGTTTTGTTAATGGTCCTGCATTACACCAGTAAAGATGTCATTGAAAATGCAAGAAGTTTTTCATTGTAATATGTGAGATTATCATTGTAATAAAGCTACAGTTCTGCTATTCTTTATATAAACTTAACTGCAATGACACATTTCTTTATATCTGCTTTAGGTCTCAGAAACCATATGCTTGAGGAAGGTCATTTGGATTGTTGCATACATGGCTATCATTGGACATTTCAGTACTTTAATTTGAGATCCCAGAGAAAGACTTCTGTACCTTACTCAGTTTCTTTGTATTTTTACTCAGTTTAAATATGTAAAAATTTGTTTCTCTCAAGTCCAATGTCAGTGTTGGGTGGTTCCTGACATTCACAGAGCAACAATTCCCTTGAAATTTCCTTAGAGTTAAAAGATAGTATTGATGCTCCAAGCATCAATAGATAAAAGGAGAAATTAAAAAAAAATCTGCTCAGTCAACAAAGTAAAATCTGCCCAAAGAAATTTTCAGAAGAATTTGTTTTATGCCTTATAAGTCATGACTGTGTTACTTGCCCATCTATGGTGGCAAGGTAGCTGGGAGATGAAGCAGTGCATTGCAAAAAGGTAATAGAGAAGAGATGTAATGGAGTATTGATAATGCAAGTGTCTAAAAATGAAATTAATGATCTGAAAAAGTTTAATGACTTAATAGGCTAGCCTTGACTAGTTGTTACTATAAAGCATGTCAGAGCTATCAAGAAAAAAAATGAGTGCAAATAATTATATAACATTAATCTACAAGGGATTAATCTACAAGGCTTTAGGTAAAAGCGTACATGATTATGTCAGAAAATAATCTTTGACAACCAAAATATCAATCAAGCTGAATGTTACTGTAGTTTTGAGTATAAAGAACAACCCCAAATATAGCTAGTCTTTTTATTTGGCATAATGATATTTAGTAGTAAGAGATAAAGTTATATAACATTTTACTGCTATCTGTGTTATCCGTGCTGCCAGAATATTATAGGGCCTTTTGTTGCTTGAATTGGTTTTCCCCAAACTATGCTGAAATCCAAACCCCTATTACCTGTGAATGTGAACTTTGTTAAAAACAGGATCTTTGCAGATGTGATCAAGTTCATAAGTTATCAGGGCAGGCCCTTCCTCAAACCATGCTTAATCCACAAATAAACAGAAAGTGATAATTCTGCCAAATATGATACATGTAAAATCAAAAACACAATAATCCTTTCCACAAAGGCTTAACAGTTTTAGTACTTTTTCAAAACCTGAAGCTATATTTTCTTCTGAGACCTATGACAAACTCTTTGTTGTGAACCTCAGCAAAAAGTGGAAACGGGGCTGGGGATTTAGCTCAGTGGTTTCGCTGCCTGGTGCACAAGCTCAAGGACCCAAGTTCAATCCCTGGTACCAAAAAAAAACCGTGGAAATAAATAGCATAATCACAATATACAATAGCATAGGGGAAACACTACTACTCAAAAAGAGAGGAATAAAAAATCCACATCTTCTTTATACATTCATTGATTGATGGGCACTTGGGCTGTTTCCAATATTTAGCTATTACAAACTGGTGCTGTAAAAATGGGTATGCATACATTGCTTTGATATGATGTTTTTAATTCTTTCAGAAGATACTAAGAAGGGGAATAGTTGGGTCTATACAATGGATACTACCTTCCAATCAAGAAGGATAAACTTTAGACATTTCTAAGTAAATAGATGGACCTTGAGACCGTACTTTTCAGTGAAATAAATTGGACACATATGTTTAAAAACTGCATTATTTCTCTGGTGTGAAAAACTGAAAAGGTAAATAAGGACCAAATGGTATAATACATATTTGGAAATAGGAAGAAAATGTTCAAATGAGAAAAGGAAAAAGGGAGGGGGAAGGGGGAAAGGAATGAAGGGAAAAGAAAAAACAGAATAGAAGGGAAAAATGGAAACAGCTTTTGTAAATGAAGAGGTGTTGAAGGGAGGGGAGAGATTGGGGCAAAAAGAAGAAACAAGATATATTATGTATAGGTACAAATTCCCTATGATGAATGTGATCATTATACATATCTAAAATGTACTAATAAAATTAATTAAAATATATATACAAAAAAGAGAAGAATAGAGTGATACAGAAGAATAGGGTCAAGTCTGAAACCCAGCAAAACAAACACTATACTCTATATCCCCATGTCCATCATCCAGGCACATGGTAGTGAGATATAAATTATAGAAGGATTGGGTGGTCCATACCCTATGAACTTGCTAATTCCAGCCCATATGGCCTCTATCTTGAATTGGATCCACACATAGGCTTCAGCTTTCCCTCAGTAATTTTCCCCAATTCCATATTCCTGGCATCTCAAGCTTCCTAGGGTATTTATTGCACACTCTACATCTTCTTATATTGACCTCTCAGAAATTCCTTGCTTGGGATACCAGGATTTCCTTTGAAATATGGGTAGAAACCTTTCTGCCTGCATAACTCTTATATTCTGCATGCTAGTAAAACCAGAATCATATAGATAGCTTCAAGGTTAGCTACCAGGCAAACAGTATCTGAGACCCCTTGGACCATGGATCTAGAGGCCTCAGAGTTCATGAATGACTGTGCACAGTGAAATGAATCAAATGGAACTAATTTTCTAGGAGGCTTTTCTGAAGCAGTTGTCCCAGAGACTTTCTTCTCAAATGAAACTTTTACATAATTTTTACCTTTGAACTGGGATAGATTAAATCTTACTGATTTGTGAAATGCCCTCAAGGCATTTTCCTTCTTGTCTCTTTGTACTTGATTTTTTTTTTTAATGGCACTAATCTCTTTAGCACATTGGCTTCAGAAGATTCAGTCCATAGTTGGATGGCTCTAATAACAAAACATCATGTTTGAAGGGCATGGTGAAACAAAGATATTTACTTCATGGTGATGGAGAAACAGAGCAGGGGAACAGAGCCAGAGAGAAAGGGGCCAGGAACTGGATATAGACCCCATGGCCACACCTCCACACCTCCAGACAGACACAGAGGTGTGCTTCACAAATTCCTGGGTGGATCTCAAACCCAATCAAGTTGGCACTCCACCTGTTACATATCTATTCTACACCAACAGGTTTTACACCATATTGTATCTTAATAAGATGTAACTCTATTGATATATGTAGATGAAACTCATTTATTTTTATTGCTGTTTTGTATTACAATGTACACAATTATCTATTGCATTTATTCATTCTCAGGTTGATAGACATTTTTAGTGTCTTTCTTCAAGGTTATGATATTGTAAACCATTCTGCAAATATTCTTATGTGTGTTTTCTGAAATATATTGCTAAAGTTTCTGCAGTATTACCTGGAAGTGGAATCTTTTGAATATAAGATGTGTACATATTCAATATAAGAACATCATATCAGATTCATTTCTCATAGGGGTTAGTAGATATATTCTACCAACAATGTGCATGAGCTCCTGTTAATACATAGTATTAATGATTTTTCAATTTGTTTCTAAGTGTAAATTGCTTCAGTTTGCTTCTAAGTATAAAAATAATATCTACTGTGACTAAATTTACAGTCCATGATTGCTTTTCTCTCTTATTTAAGTACTATTCACATTTTTTTTTATTTTGAGGAATTACCAATATTTGATCTTATAGATTGTAGATATATGTTCTATTAGTCCTTTGTTGATCTCATGTTTCATATTTTCCCCCTTCTATGGTATGTCATATCATTTTTCCCTTAATATTTTAAAGTTCATTTTTAAATGACATATAATTACAGCCCATATCAATTCCCCCAGCAATATTTATAGTTGATCCTCACAATAATACTAAAGGGAAGGTATTATAACATTCTATGACCTTTTCAAAAAAGGATTAAAAAGCACTTTGAGGATGAAAGATACTCCCAAAGTCTGTCAGTTTTATTTTTGAAAGCCAAATTTTTCCTATGCCATATATTTTGGTTAAAGTTTAAAGCCACCACTTTTGGAATATTTTATGTTTGACTAAAGATATTTTGTTGCATTAAGACTAGAGACATCTGATTTACCTCTTGAAATATTTAACATATTAACTTAGCCTGTTAACTTGAGGTTTTGAATGTATGCTTAGTGACTTCTAGTTAGCACTGGGTCAAGGAAAATCAATATTTTTTTTGACAGCCAAAACATATTTCAGATAAAAGTTATGGTTACAGGTGTAATGCAAAACTAAAAATCAGTGTTGTAAAAATAAACTACGATTTTATCTTTTATTTTATAAAATGTCATGAAGAGTAGATCTTCATTCATTCCAAGGGCTCTCATCCAGAAATCCATTATTTAGAGTAGTATTTTGATACAAAATGGATGAAAACTGAACAAACTAAGTTCACTAATGTAACATAAAGAATATTCATTTTTCTCTAACTTCTGATTTTAATAGAAAATGGATAAAAAGAACAATAAAATCTTTGTTAATTAAAATATAATTTTAATAAAAATAAGTGGTATAACATTGTAACTAAGCTCTCAATATCAAATTTTATCATATATTATAAGGTATAGAAAAGGTATAAGAATATGTACACTGGTACAGCTCACATATTTTAGTAAATCCTTTTATTATGTGTTTTCAGTTGTTTATATGGCTCCTTCACATGGTTAGCAGCTGGGAGTTATGCAACATCGAGTCCATGAAATGTTGTTCTACATAATTTCCAATGCCCTCCTTATGCAAAAATCTTAACAGTAGCAGAGTTGTGAATTTAAAATTTAGATAAATCATATATTTTAATCCAATATGAGAGAAATGACCTTAGTGTTCTATAATTCCAAAATACCTTATGAATTTCCAAAATCTCAGAAATTGATATCTGAATTCCAAAGGTGGGAACAAAGGGAATGTGGTGCAAATTGATACGCACTTGTAGGAAAAACACACATTTGGGAAGTAGACCTGGATTTATGTCTCCATTTTTCCTCTTATTAGTTATATATTTTTCCATCTTTAAACTTGGACTGTTAATACTACTCTAGGTTAGGTTACAGTAACAGACAACTTCCCAGACTTAAATGGCTTGTACAAAGGAGAGTTTATTCTTACTAGGGCTATATGACTGTCATGGGTTGTCTGGACATTGCCAATGTATCTGCTCACTGTGCTGGATAAAGAAATTGCTATATTAAAAGTTATGATTAGTTAAAGCAGAGCGAAAGACCTAACACAAATACGTACTTCACTCCAGAAGTCCCACATGTCACTTCCACTCACACTGTGTTGACTAACACTAATCATATGATCCCATTCAACCCGGAAGAATCTAAAATAGGATTCCTAGGATGTTCCTGGAAAGTAAAGATCCAAAAACACTAGACACATCATGAAAGATTGCCATAGTGTTGAGAATTTAGTACTGGACTGCCTGAAGTTTAGTGTTTATGACATATGGTAGACATTGGAAAAGTTTCTTCATTAAGTGTCATTATCCAGCATACAGTATTGGTATTAGCCAGCAAGGATGAAAAGATATCATGTATGAGCAGAATTTGCTTATACTTACTTTATATATTTGCTTACACTTACTTTACTTATCTTCTTAATTTTTTGTTGTGAATATATTTTAAAGGTGGAGATGTTCTTTTTCATTTTTAAACATTTAAAGTTGCACTACTGCATCTTGTCATAATTAACTGAGAAATCAGAAAATTTAAATTTCCAGATATTCTTTGAATCTTTTCTAGATTTATTAAATCTGACAGAAAAAAAGTCTTTACATGGCAATATTTTCATTAATGATTCAAATTTCAAACAATAAATTTTATGGTTCAACTATTTTAAAATCTTTGAGAAGCTAGGCCTAGAAAATTAAATTTCCTGACAGAGGTAAGAATGTCCTCTTCTATGTCTTTTCATTCTGTTATTTATGAGACATAACTACTAATACTTTATGATTTCTGTAAGTTTTGTACTTTTTAAATTGTTCCATGCAAAGCTACATATCATATTATAATTCTTATAATGAGCAGATGTTTATGGTTGTATTTCCAAATATTGATGACTGTGCCAAACACTGTTTAATTTCATTTGTGTGAACATGTCCCTGGAGCAAAGCATTGTAGAGTATTACCAGAGAGTAAGAATCCTAAAAACAGTTCTACCAGATCATATGCCCCAGTGTTGGCCTCTAGTTAGATTAATAATTGATAATCCCCCAAATAATCACTAAATTAACGTATTTTAATAGATATCTATATTTTCATATCAAATGTATTTCAAGTGTCATTTAAGAAACTTTTTCATTGAATATAATTGTTTAGGCTCAGAAATAATATACTGGAATTATGAGAGAGAGAGAATTAATATATATTTTAAGGCATTTTTAAATTTAGTGCCATAAAATAACATGGTATAGTAGAGAAATTCTACAGCTATAACCATATTTGGTTACCTACTTAAATACCTAATTTACTTATCTAGATGAGAAGACTTACTTACTCTACACCAAAAATATATGCATTTATGTAAGCATAAAATGAATATTTATAATCTTAAAAATACTAAAAATCTCTAGTGACTTAAAAGAAATTATAAATCAAATACATTTTAAGGTAATGCAAATAAGAAAATCTATATGTGCATACACACACACAAACATTAACACATTTTGTACTTCAAAGTTATTTTTTAGGACATGACTATTTTTGTTTGTGTTATTAGAGAAAAGTCAAGATAAGTTTTCTTCTTCAGAGAAAAGAGTTACATTTCCAGTGTTCTATCCTTTGGGTTTGGGACTGACCCAAGACATGTCAAACACAATGCAGTGCTACAATGGTCATATAATACTATTCTGCCAAGGTCAACTGTCACAAACTTTCCTAGGATACGAGACAGGTTCTTAATCCTTTTTGACAGATAACCTGGGCGATATGAGTTGTGAGATAAATGCAGACAGATTGACTCTATAGTAAACCTCTTAACTATTTGACTGTATTTTATCTCATTTGAACCTGGTGACCAATGATCAAGAAGTGAATGAAACAACAAGTTTTGTCAGGAGGGAAGTGGTTCTCTGCTAGGAGCAAGAAAACTAAGTGCAAGAATTGTCACCATTTGCTTGTTATAAAACAAATGTCAACAGTAATGTAATGTCAACAATTCAAGACTAAGTTAGAAAAGAAAAAATAGTAACCTGTCACTAACTTGATGGTTAACAGTGAAAGACTGAATGTATTCTCTAAAATCGGGAATCGAGCAAGGATGTCTGCTCTCATTAGCTATTAAATATATTACTATAACTTCTAGACACTACATAAGGTAAGGAAGGATATAAAGGTATGCAAATTGGAAAGGAATTTATAAAATATTATCAATTTGCAGCTGACATTGTAGTCTACTTAGAAAATTACAAGGAATCTACAAAAGCTAAACAAACAAAAAGCTCCTACAACTATGAATGAATTTAACAAAATCACATGATATAAGAACTATACATAAAAACCAATTGCATCTTCACATATTAGCAATAAACACATGAAAACTAGAATTTTATATAATATATTTTATAATCACTCAAAAATAAAATACTTAAATATAAATCTAAAAATTGTGAGGAATATTTACATACTGAATGTTAGAAAACACTGATGAATTAAACAAAGATGTAAGTAAATGAAATGAAGAAACAAATCATTTCATGATTGGAAAATGAATACGTTTCTAATTAACCTATAGGTTTTATGTAATTTCTTTCAAAATTCCAATAATACATTTTGTAGATACTAAAAACCTATTCTTAACTTTATATGGAAAGGCAACAGTATAGAATAACTAAAGCAATTTTGAAAAATATGAATAAAGTAAGACAGATAACAGCTCAATTTTTGGGTTTTTTTTTTTTTTGGCTTTGTTTACTTATATACTTATTTATTTTGACAAAAGATCTTGCTATGCTACTCAGATTTAACCTCAAATTTTTGTGCTCAAGCTATCCTTCTGTCTGTCTCTCAAGGAGCTCCCAAATAACTGAGACTATAGATCTGGGAAGCCTGTCACAGTATCCCTGAGAGGTGGGTGCAGGAAGTTGAGGGAATGAAGATAAGAGTGCATGGAGAGCCCAGAAAGTCAGAGATATCAGGGATGTGATGTTTGCCATAGAAAACTGCAGGCAGTGAGCAGAATTAGCCCAAGACAGAAGTCATGTGAGTTCCAACCAGCAGTCCCCAGGTTGTGGGCTGGCCAAGTCCTCTGGAACTCACATCTCAGCACCCTGTGCCCTGGATGCTGGACATGAAGCTAAAGGACATTTTGCCTTTCTGGGTCTTGGTCTTACTTCAGTCTTACTCATTTGTATTACTCTATTTCTCCCTTTTGGAATGGTAATATTTATCCTCTACCCATTGTATATTGGAAATTTTTTACACTTGGTATAGTTTTATCTTTAGATGAAATTATTACCTTGCGTTCCTTTGGAAATTAAGAACTGTTTAAGGAGACATGTTTGGTCTTCAAGTTGATAAAAGGTGGAAAGTAACATAAGCTGGTTTGTCAACATGATTGGCTTAAGAGCTTCCCAAAGGATCAATAAAATGGATGGCTGTACCTGAGTGGGTGAAGGAGGCGTGACCTTGGATACTGGGTCCATGGTCCTTCCTCTGTGGCATTGCTCTCCTGCTCTACTTCCCGGCCATGATGAATCAAGTAGCTTCATTCCACTGTCCTTCTGACCTAATGTTCCTGTCTTGGAGCCAGGCCACAATGGGCTGAAACTTTCCAAACCATGAGCCAAACAAACCTCTCCTCCTTTAAACTGTAGGCATCAGATATTTTGTTCAGGAATGAAAAACTTGAATAATACAAACAGATATAATATTTACAGAACCGTAACATTAAAGAAACTAGTTAAAACAAAATAATATTTCTGGAGCTAGACAGAAATTTCTTTCCCTGGGCAAAAATTCAAATCTACAGTGCACATTTAGAAATTAATTTAATAACATCTGAGAAAAAATAAACTAATTATTTCATTTGAAGTAATAGTATTTTTAATAGTGATACAGTACTTATAATACTAAAAGCTGTTTTAGCTATTTTAGTAGTTCACATGGGGTTTATGAATAAGTTATGTCTTGTTAACCCTATCAAAGTTTGCAGAATATTTTTAGTATACATACTACACCTAAGAGTAAATTGAAAATCGCACATTTAATAAATGAAAAAAATGACAATCCTGATTTTCTACCTTTAACTTCAGTATCCTTCCTGTTACTATACATCTGGTTCTTAAAAGACATTCAATTGATTTACCATGAATAGTTTCATTGCAATAAAAAATGAAATTATTTACAATGAATATTTGCAATTAATTATTTGTAATAATTTAGAATGAATATTTCTATTTGACATATTCTTTGGATTTCCTCTGTAAGGATTAGTTTTCAAATATATTAAGTGCACAGAAAAAAATATAATCTTTAATTGAACCCAGTGAATTACTTTGTAACCAAACAATGTTCACATATGAAAACCTTTACCACCTTGTAGACCTGCATTTGCAAATTTTAATTCCTAGTTGTCTCAAGTAAAGCAAAACACATTATTACATACAATAAGTAAAACAGTTCTTGTAAAACATACAGGAGGATGATATATTATTCTACTTAAGTGCAGATGAATGAAAGTACAATAGGTGTGACATAGTCAACTTTCTTAAGGAAAAGAAGGTAAATATGCAGAAAAATGTCATCAGTTCTAAAGTTCTTATCTTGTGTTATATATTATTGTGAACAGAAGAGATTATTATGTGAAGGTAATGTTTCACTGAAATATGGAATAAAATAAAGCAATTAGATTTGTTTTTGCATATTAAAATAAAGGAAATATGGTAGCCAAGAAAATGCACTTTTTGCATGTTGGTTATTTCCTGTTGGTGGCTTCATTTTAGCTACTGATTGACATTTGACATTTTTATCTCACACAAAAGAGACTTTAGCAAAGTCAAAAGGCACTGTCACAAAGATAAGGGAATAGTTCAAATTTCCAAGAATAGTATGAATTAATATAGAGGTACCCTATCACTAACATAAAAACATAAGTTTAGGGCACCTTCAAAAATTTCACTTTTTTGGTATAAAAGGAAGGACAACCATTTGCAGTATTTGATGAGCAAAGGAATATTTTTTGTCTGGAAAAATCATAAATAAATTTCACAGTAAGAATTTAGTTGGAATGTAAAAGTCTAAAGGCTCTTGAAAGTTTGAAGATAATTTAAGTCCAAAGAATTTTAAATTCATTGCTAGATGATGTTTCCCTTTGTTTGTTTATTCTCCAGTCCTCTCTGCTCTCTTCCAAATGACTGGCTAATGAAAATCACTCAAATGTTAATTCATGATTTATAACTTTTAGCTAACTAGTATCAGAACTGAGAGCTAAAGACAATTCTAAATTTCAGGAGATTAGCAAGTAGAGCTAACAAATTAAGATTACTTGCTAAGAGGTAAAAGTCATTCACATATTCTTCAAATTACAAATAGCAGGATTAATAATTTGAGAACATAGGTAATAGGAAACGAAATACCTGAGTTGTATCCTTGGCATTTCCTTGCCATTAACATAAATAATTCATCTTACATCCCCAATCTTCAGTTTTCTCAGTTGAAAAATAACATGATAAATAATACTATTTTCATAGGATTTAAGTAGTTATATCTATGCACAGTGTTTTAAAAGTTATCTAGTACAATATAATTAACTACTCAATAAATGTTAAAGATTTAAAATCTTACATACTCCATGAATGATAGGAAAATATTATATTCTCTAAAGATGATAGTCTATTTCTACTGGCACACACTCAGATAACTTCTGGAAAAAAATAATTGAGGAAAATAAAGCACTGATTTTACCAAGAAATTAACTTGTTCATTTGCAAACTCAAGTTCAGTTTTCATTTATGTGTCTATAGTAACTAAGCAAGATGGTTGTCAGTTTGTACAACTGAACATAGTATAAGAGGTTATCATTGATTTTGCTAGAGAATAAAAATCATTATGGGCTTAATCACATTATAAAAATTTGTGAACACTTTTTGTGGAAAATTTAAAATCCATGAAGAACCAAATTGGATTCAGTTGATATAGCTTATAGTCTATATTTCCCCTTGAAATTTTGAAAAGAGCATTTTCCAATATCATTAAATTGCCAACAAAATCATATTTTTAATAAAGGCATAATTGATTTAATGAATTCTGAAAACTTTTTGCAAGTTAATTAGCCTTTTTCCATCTTAGTTTCCTTTTTTGGAGCATGGTGATGATAATAGCTACCCCAAGGAATTATTGTGAAGGCTAAATGAGGTACTGCTTGTGAAAAAGCAGTTGGTAAGCTGGAATTCACTACACAAATATTAATTATTATTAGTTCTGGCAAGCCATTAAGAAGAAAGAGGAAAAAACATGTGATGTGTATATGGTGGGGGCTAGTTTATAGCTTTATAGAATTTTCCCACTTCAAAAAGAGGACTGGGTTTTATATTTTTTCACTTATGGGTTAATTTTATTTCCATAGAAACAAATTCTATCTCTTAAAAAAAAGATAAAAATTAAAAGTCAAAGACGATAAGTAGTTCAAGAATAAAAAACTAAAAATAGGAGGATTTTCATCAAAGTCTACCCTCTATTTGAAGGATTAAAAAATGTGAAGTAAAATTCATTCAGCAATTTCAAAGCATTATTACTTAAAATTTGCATTTTAAGTGTTGTGTAGATATATTTTATTTTAAAGAGCATCAAAGTGGGTATTAACCTTTTTCCTAATTTTACTCCTGAATTTCTTTGTGTTTTATTAAATTCAACATTCAAAAATATTTTCGTTTTGAGAGGAAAATACTTTAATTTTTTAAACATGATTCATTGTTTTAGAAAAGAGTCTATAACTCTCAAAAATTCCATACAAGTGTTCCTATCACATTAAAATACACCAAAAAAAAAAAGAGCCAAGGATGGTTTTTGGGCTAACACTTCCTGGGATATTATTCTTCAAAATGTTGAAGTATGTCAGAGTGTCACATACCTGGCTTTAATATCAGTATCTTCTCTAGCTTAGTAAGGTCATATAGGATGAAAAAGTATCTTAGTGTACCAAAAGCTAATCAAGTGCATGCACTGAGCTGAATGATAGATGTGAGTTTTAGATATAGTTGTGCTACTGATTTGGGCAGTCCGCAAAAGCAAATCATTTAGTATCAGCCTGTCTCTATTTTTGTAAATTAGATAATACCCATTTAACTCTAAAATTTCTTTTCCTGTTGTAAATGTATAAATCATTATTTTACGTCATTTAAGAAGAAAAACATTTGATTATAACTCAAGGCAAATTCCTTCTTAAGTATACAAAGAAATTTTTCAGTTGTCTGTCTTTTGAAACTAAATTCATAACAAGCCCTTTGTTTCCTCCCTGTCTTTCTGCACCTCAAGTGCACATTGGATTTTTCTTTCCCCTGATATGTGGGTTCTCATTGAACATCTCGAAATCCTGCTTGTGTTACTTCCAGCACTACTCTCCTTTCTTTTCAAACTTTTTTTATTTTACTGAGGCCTTGAAATGTCTTATGATTTTAAGCTACAACAGGCTTTATTTCTTGAAATTACACCTTTGTTCTCCTGAAGATTACTTAAGTCAACATGTCTCTACAATTTATGTAGAAAAATCATGATGAAAGATTAAAAAGGCAGTTTTCTTGTTCCTTTTCTAAATATTTTAGAAGAGAGCCCTAAGGGATAAACATACCAACAGAGAAAACAATGTTCTCTTCTCATTCCCATATTATTTACATTCCATTTGAGGAAATATGTCTTAGAGGGTAAGCATCTGACAAACAATAAACCACAAGCAGTTGATGAGTCAATAAGTATTCATAGAGTGGCTAATAAGTAGCTAGCTGACTGATCAATTGTGTGGTCCAGATGAGGACCGCAGGAGTTGAGAGAAAATTTTACCTCTGTGAAATACCATGCTTCCAAGGACTTTTCTTCTACACATTATATGCTTCTGTAAAGAACGTTTGGTATGTTGGCCAAGGACCAAATTAGTCAACTTCTTTGAAGACGTCTACATCTAGGCTTCCAAATTCACTCTGTAACAAAAGCAAAGAAGCCAGGATGAAGCAAAAACAGAGATAATGATGTTCATTAAAAGAGACCTCACTCAGTGAATGAGCAGTTCTACCCACAAAACATTCCAAAGGAGAAAAATGTGAGACTGCTTGATTTAGAAAAAAGCCTCTCAGGAAGTGTAAAGCTCAGCTTTAATAAGTTTAGATATAAAAATTGCTACACTAATTTATTTGCTTTTACAACCTTCCCTTTTATCTATTTCCAAATTATTTTAAAATAATATTTTATTGTATGAATTCAGATTAATTTTATTGTAATTAATTTTTGGATACTGACATTTCTCAAATATTCTCTGACTGAAGATTTGGTCCATTCATTGCTTATTTTTAGCTAATGCTTCATTGTAAGCACTAAACAAACTAAACATGGGGTGATATAGAAGAATTGAGCTAAGATATTTTATAAGACTTTTTGGAGATAATTGATTCATTGAGTTTTGTTGAGCAGGTGATCACTGATGTTCAGTTTCAATTATTGATTCATCATTGCTGACATTTTCCTTTTTCCTTGTTTTTCATGATTGAATTCTATGAAAAACAGTAGTAACCTCAAATATACAAACCAAAGGATTCCTTTAGGCTCTGTGTTGGTACTTTGATTTTCTTGTTTCTACCCTTTTCAAAGGAGGATGTACACATAGCCGATGTTTTGAAAAAATGTTCAGCATCTTTATCAACCAGAGAAATGTAGATCAAAATGACACTGAGTATTTATCTCGCCCCAATCATAAGGGTTATCATCAAGAACACAAAAAATAATAAATGCTGATGTGGATGCAAGAGAAAAGCAACCTTTCTGCACCATTGGTGGGAATGTAAATAAGACAGCTGCTGTGGAATCAGTATGGAGGTTTCTCAAAAAAATTTTTAAAAACTAAAAATAGACATCCTGTAAGATTCAGCTATATACTTTCTAGACATATTCCCAAAGGAATTACAATCATTACAAGGGGTGCCATGTTTATCATAAGACATGTGATAGCCAAGCTATGAAATCAACCTAGGTGCCCATCATTGAATGAATGGATAAAAAAAATGTGGTGTATATACACCATGGAGTATGGTATGTATTCACTCATAGATATGAACCATATCAGGTCATTTGCAGGAAAATAAATGGAACTAGAGTTCATCAGGTAAAGGGAAATAACCTAGACTTAGAAAGACAAGTATTACATGTTTTTCCTCATATGTAGAATTTAGGGGTGAAAAAAGATGTCTTGAAAGTAGAATGCAGATTATTAGATAAAAAAGAAAGGGATGAGGGAATGGAAAGGGAGAATGGTAGTAGATAAAATCAAAGTATGTTATATGCATGTATGAAAATGTCACAATGTAACTCAATATTTAGTATTATAAATATGCATTCATGAAATTGAAAAAGTATAACTCCTGATTTGTTTTCTTTATAAGAAAATAATGGAAAAGAATAATTTGAATTTTTAGGTTAAAAATATTCTTCTAGTTCCAAAATTTACTGAACAATTATCCATACTTTTCAAAAGCAAAAAAGCAAGATTTTTCAATAGATTTAATTATGTTTGATACCTTTCTTGCATTTTTATTTTGATATACTGAAAACACTTATCTTTATTTTTTCATACCTTTTTATTTTAATTTAGATTATCAGAAAAAGAAGAGAAAAATCTTACTAATATTATGGTTTGTCTGACAAAGACTGCAAAACCTGTCCACTATTCACATCTGCCTCCATAGCAACTCTGTACCTGTGTATAGCATTGAAAGTACCCCAGTTGAAAATTGCTGGCCTATACATTCTCTCTTGAGTTCCAAAAAATATATTTCATACAATTTGTTGGAACATCAAAATTAATATATACCATACTAACCTCATTATGTTTTCACTCCAAGCACCCATTTCTTTAAGTCGTTCCTCATTTTATTTTACTTATTTTTTCATTCTGTATAGCAGTGATACCGAATCTTGTAGAGACCAAGTGCCCAAACTGCAACACAAAATCCACTTATTTATCATAAAGTGCCAACACTGCAATTAAACCTGAATACTAAATGGCCTTGTGAATTCCTGAATGAGTCTCAGCTAATGAGTGGTTGCTCATGATGTCATCACTGGGCCCGCTACTCCTTTCTGAGCTTGCACGTGGACCCTGTGTTCACTGTTACTCAATGGTTGGGTTCTGAGATTCTGGGGAGAGTTGGCTGGCATGCAGACAGAAAAGGTACTGTGTGCCTGATGCAGCATGCATGCCATAGGTTTGCCACCACTGCTATATACCATCAGTTAGAAAGCCTTGAATCATTTTCACTTCCCATTACACTTTTTAAAAATATTCTCCAGCACCAAGTCAATTACTAAAAACTCTCAGTTCAGCTCAAAATTGCTTTTCAGAATCTGGCTTTTCTTTGTCCTCTGCTAATGTTTCCTTATTGAAACTATATCTCTCTCTTGGCTTATACAATTATGCATTAGCAACAGACTCTTCTTCAACCCGCCTATTTTTAATGAATTTATCAGAATTCTCTTCTTAGAAAGTATCATTTAATTATCCAGTCAATTGGTCATTATTTTTATTCAACAAATTTTATGTTTTTCCTTGTATGAATTTGATTTTGATTTTGATTTTCTTTTCAGGCTGGCTGCTAGTAAATATGTACCATGTTTATAGTTGACCCATTGCAATTGTGTAAATTCACTGGTAAATGCATGGGTTCAGTGGCTTCATTTTTCCCTCCACTTTATATATACCTTCTTGTTTACTTTTTATATTTTTGGTTATCACTTTCTTATGATAATTTCATAATCATGATTAAGTTATGACATAAGGCAATCCATATATGAAATCAACCTTGCACATATTTCGAACGTTATCTTACTGGATTCAAGTGTCTTTCTGAGGTTCTCATAAATCATAAGATAAAGCATAAACAGTTTAGCATGAATGCATCTTCTGGCAATCATAATTGTTCAGTATCAATTCCCACCAGCTAGTGTTCATGAATACTCATTTCTGAGGATTTTTGGAATAAATAAAGCTTTTCAATTTGTCATGTCTTTTTTTTTTTTTTTTTCCTTTGGTACCGGGGATTGAACTCAGGACCTTCTGCTTGCCTTGGCAGGTGGCGGAACCACTGAGCTAAATCCCAGGCTAAACTTGCCATGTCTTTATATTTATGCTGATATTCTCAAACGTCGACTCTCAAAAACAATTTTTCATAACATAGATATAAGAATTCCTTGTACAGAGTTAGTATTATGTAAATTTGAAAATACCACTGTCTTCTGAAGATTTCATTACACAATTGCTTAAGCAGCAGTATTTCTCTAATAGATATTAAGAATTACCATATGGAGGGGTTGAAGGGAGGGCTGGGCAAGGGTGAAAAATAAGAACCAAGAGAGACTATGTAAAGGTGCAAATTTCCAATGATGAATGTCATTATATTGTATACCTAAAATGTACCAATGATTAGAATGAATAATCAATAATGTAAAATAGGAAGAAAAGGTCCAAAGGGGTAGGGGTAGTGGGAGGGCCAGGGGAAAGGAAAGAAGGGAAAGGAAAAATGCTGAGAAATGGAAAAAATGGAAATAAAGTCTTTGTAAATAGGGAAGGGTGGAGGGCGTGAAGGGAGGGCTAGGAATGAGGAAAAAATAAGAACCAAGATGCATTATGTAAAGGTATAATTCCCAATGAGAAATGTAATTGTGTTGTTATCTACAATGTACCAATAAAAGAATTTAATAAAAAAAAAAGAATTACCTAAGGCATTTGTTAAAAGTCATGGATTTTCAGAACTGTTTAAGGAAATATTCTCAATCATATATCCTAGATAAGTTCATGAAATTTATTTCATTGGTTTTAATGTGTGACCGAAAGTAGTTTTATAATTTTAAAAAATTGAGAAACACTTGTTAAAGTTACTGAGAATTCTTCAGAAAAATTTTTTTTACCATACTTTAACTCAGTATTTGTCAAGCATATTCTAGTATGGTTACTTTCTGAGTTTTTTGTTTTTGCAAATTGGATATATCTTTATTAAATGTATTGTAAAAATGGTATTTTGTTTTATGACAAAAGACTTTCAGATTTATACATATTTATTGGTGATAGTATGATAATTTGATGCATGTATACAATATGTAATGATCAGATCATAGTAACATTCCCTGTCTTAAACTTTTTTTCTTTATATTGGGAAGCTTAAAACTCCCCTTATCTAGTTATAAAATATATCATATTTATATATTTATAAAATATATACTAAATTATTATATACATATTTATCTGACATCTACTTTTTTCAGAAAATACCTTTAAAGATACTGGTTTGTTATTTTCTTTAAACAAAATTCTCTTCCTATCCAGGAAATTCCTGGATATCCTTCAAGACTCAACTCAAAAAAATTTTTCTCCATGAAAAGTTTCCTAATCTCTTCACATTCTAGTGCCACCATTACAACATTTATGTAATTATATTGTATTTCTCTAGTCATGTGTATTACTATTTTAACAAGTAAACTTTCCCTCTAAATTCTGAGCAACTTCAAAGAAAGGAATATGCCTTAGTTATTGATATATATCAGTGCACTGCTACATAAACAATACCTGATGAAGGCCTTTGATAAATAATTCATGAAAGTTTCCGTAAATCAATGGAAAGATATCACCAGAAGGTCTAGAATACTTATGGACCAGGCAACACAAAGTAAACATAATAACTGTAATAGTGAAACCACAATTTTCTTCTTTATACTGATCTTATTCATGACTAGGATATATGTTAAAATAATCTTCATATGAAATCTTAGAAAACAGTATTCCTAGATTTAAGAATGACTACCACTTTCTATGTTAAATTTCTCTTCTAAATTTTTTTCTTTGTCTACATTTTCCTGGAATGTTTTTTAACTGGAAAATAACATCAGAATCAATATTTTCTGCCAGGGATTTAGCTCAGTGGTTCCGGCACCTGCCTCACAAGCACAAGGTCCAGAGTTCGATACCCAGTACCAAAAAAAAAAAAAAAAAAAAAAAATTTTCTTCCACTGTCACCTGGGACATTATTCCCCTTATATTCCCCTTGAATTTATAGCTTAACCATATATTAAGTTTCATGACAGAGAAAGAACTTTTCTAGGAAGTATTTGCTTAGATATTTTTATATAATAAACAGAAAATTTAATTACAATATATGGTTATTTCAACAGTTTCTTAAAGATCTTATTGTGAACTTAAAAAAATAGATCTAGTACTATAAAAAAGTTAAAGTTCAGTTTATTTTTGTATTTTTCTATAAACATTTGCACAATTAAAAAATGACCTAGAAATGGCATTGATTAAAATGCTATGCGGGCAGGGATTAAAAAAAAAAAATCTGTAAAATTCTTAGCAAAATAAATAAATAAATAAACGAGAGTTGGGTGCAGTGGCACATGATTGTAGTCCTGGCTTCCCAATAAACTGACAGAGAATCATTTAAGCTAATGAGTTCTAGACAAGTCTGGGCAATACAGAGAGAACTTGTCTCAAAAAAAAAAAAAAAAAAGACCACTACAATGCCTGTCAAAATCCAATGTTTACACCCATGGGTCTCTTATACCACTATAATTTCCATACAGTTACCCAAAACAATAAGAAAGTATAATTTTCTCTTTTCTAGTCAGTAGACATGCACTTTACTAACATATTGTTAACTTTTCAATTTAAAAATGTATTTTTAGAATAGAATGTAATTTGATAGGTGAATGCTGTTAACTGTGCTGGTGTTCATGAAAATAATTATATTTAAGTATGTAGCCTTAAAAAAATCCAGGATTATTATTATTTTTTTGAGAAATTGATCCTTTAATTCTACCACATAGATTCTCAAAAGTGCCTCTTTTCCTTCAAGGAAATGTGTGTCTATGTTGTAATCAATAGTACATATGTTAATAACTTCATAAAACATATTACTATTTTTCTTATTGGCTTATCTAATTTTGAGTGAAATATAGTCATATCCATATCCATATGCAGCCTGCAAAAATCAGGTTAGAACAAAACTTTGCTTATAGAAGATGTTAAACTTCCTTAGTTTAGTGATTTGTGAATTTCATTTAACTACTCAAATCACTTGGAGGAAAGATACAGAACTCAATAAAAGAGCTATCCTGATTTATGATAAAAAAATAGTGAGATGAAAGATATGAAAAGTTTTAAAATGTAAAAATGTTAAGAAGCTAAATGCTGAGGATTTTTCATGAATAGCAGAAATCTCTGGATTATTTCCAAATAGCCAAAAGTTTCTTCCAAGTAAAAATATATTGCATTGGTTTAGATAAAACTGTGAATTAATTATCTACCTTTAATATTATTACATTTGTGATATTCCACTTATGAGTAATGGTAGCCAACACCTACACAAAGAAGCCACAGATGAAGAAAAGAAAAAAGCCACATTCCAGTACACAAATGTATGTTCCCTTGGCGTGATTCCTAGAGTAATGTGGGTGCACACTGAAGGAAGCTTGCAGAGGTCTGCCAGCCTTCACCTCCTCTGCTGACTCCCCTTCCCATGCTTTTTTAAAACTGATGCAAGTAACCCCTTGCAGATGGTTGCAAAGCTCTAAGTCACAGGCAGTGTTCCTACTAATATGCATTAGTTCTGTAAATCTCTGATGCCAGCATTTCTTCCTTTACTACCAAAGACAAGTATGCCAAGTATCCTTTGGCTTTGATTTATTGTTTTATATTTATATAAAATTCCCATGTTCTCCCCAAGAAAGTATAGCAATTTAAGTAACTTCCAGCCATTTAATTTGTTTAATTAACTGAGATGCTTTTTCATATGATTATATGCTATTGGATTCTTGAATTTCCTAGTTTTTTTCCCTTTTCTCCAAACTATTTCATTGTAACCTTGCATTCTGTGAAATAAAACAATTATGTTTTTTACAGTAGTATTTCAATAAACTCATCAAATACATATTGCATGTTCCATTAGGAATTAAAAATTAGTTTCTTAGAAAACATAAGGCAAGATTGATATTTGCTGTTTAAGAATATGTTTATGAGTTAAATCTGTCATTTTGAGTTTAAATTCATCTTTTTGTAATTTCTGTGGATTTATTGATTTGTGAAAAAGCATGTATTATGGTAGTTGAAAATTCAACATAATTCCATTTTACCAATTCTGATTTTGTATTTCTGTCTTTACACTGTACCTCTATGCTTTTTCTATGGCCTTTGTTAATACCCAAAGTGTGTCATCTAATTTGAAACAGACTTGCTGCTGTTTTCAACTATATTCAGTTTGCAGTTTAAATATAAGAGATAGAAATAACTGTACAAAATGTGAATTTCTGAAGCTAGATATTCCAAGTAGGGCTTTGCAGTAAAAAACGTGAGTTACTCTGAGAAAAAAACCATAAACTTGAGTTATTTTAAAGTAATAATCATGGGAATGAATCCTGAATTTACATATGGCTCAATTTTCTCTGTCTTTGTCCAATGATTAGACTTTGATGTCAGCTACTTAGTTTTGGTTGGGGAGGAAAAAGGAAATTAGTGAGTGAATCTCACACTTTTTCAAAAACAGACTCTGAAACAGGATGTACATGCTGTAGGTAATGATAACAAAACATCCTTAGGTTTGCAATTCCAGCCCAGACTTTCACTCATATCTGAACACCCTCATTAGAATGTCCGATACCAGTAACCTACATGCAGAAGTGACTGACACTGACAGAGATTGGCTTCCGTGTGCTTTCAAGAGGGTGATACACTTTATTATTTTTAGAATAGTTTTAGGTTCATACAAAAATTGACTGGAAGGTACAGAGACTCCCCATTGCCCCCGCCATTAAGACTATTGTTACATTTTAGGTATACAATACGGTTACTTTCATCATTGGGAACCTGGACCTTTACATGGTGTATCTTTTTTTAAAAATATATATACTTATTGGTACGTATTAGGTATAAAATACATTCACATTTATCATTGGGTGTTTGTACCAGAACATGATGCATCTTAGTTTTTATTTTTTCTCCCATTACCTGTGCACCCTTCACCCCCTCCACCCTTCCCTATCTACACAGAGTTTGATCCCATTTTTTTTCTCATAATTTTTTTCTTTCCCTTCTTCCCTTTCCCATTTCCCTTCCACCATCCCCAAACCCTTGGACCTTTTCTTATTTCAGATTATCAATTATTGATTTTAATCATTTTCATCCTTATTGACACTTTCAATTTCTCACACTAGAGAAACTATTCAGTATTTATACGTGTGTCCTATTTATTTCACATAACAGTATGGCCTCAATATGCATCCATTTAGCTATAAATGTCTCTAGTTTCTCATTCTTTATGGCTGAGTAGTACTCCATTCTATAAAAAAAAACCACATCTTCTTTATCCAATTTCCAGTCGATGGGCACTTGGGCTGTTTCCAAGCTTTAGCTATTACAAATTGTACCGCTATAAACATAGGTGAACATATATCACTGTGGTATGATTCTTTTAATTCTTTGGGGAAGATTTCCAGTAGGAGAATAGCTGGGTCAAATGGGACCTGTAGTCTTAGTTTTTGAGGTACAGCCATACTGATTTTCACAGTGGTTGCATCAATCTACATTCCCACCAACAATGGAGAAAAGGGTTCCTTTCTCTCCACACCCCTGCCAGCATTTGTTATTGGTTGATTTCTTGATAGCAGTCATTCTTTGTGGAGTGAGGTGGAATCTCAGTGTTGTTTTCACCTGCATCTCTCGAATGACCAGTGATGTTGAACATTTTTTCATATATTTACTTGCTGTTTTTACTTCTTTGTCTGAGAAAGGCCTGTTCATTTCAGATGCCCATTTTTGAATTGGGTCTTTGAATTTGGGAGGTCTGATTTTTTTCAGTTCTTTATATATTCTTGATAGTAGACCTTTGTCTGAGCTACAGCTGTTAAATATTTCTTCCCACATTGTAGGTTGTCTCATAGCTCTGTTGGTAGTTTCTTTTGCAGTGCAGAAGCTTCTTAATAAGATGAGATCCCAGGTGTTGATTCTTTATGCTAGCTCCCATGCTAATGAAGATTTGTTCATAAAGTCTTTTCCTATGCCAATGTCATCAAGAGTTCTACCTAACTTGTCTTCCAGCAAGTTTAGTGTTTCTGACTTAATATTTAGATCTTTAATCCACTTCTATCTTAGTTTAGTGCATGGTGATAGGTATGGGTAAAGTTTTAATTTCTGACAGGTTGAAATACAGTTTTTCCAACACCATTTATTAAATAGGCTGTCTTTCTCCAAGGAGGGTAGTTGGCTCCTTTGTCAAAGATGAGGTGACTGAGTATGTGTGGAGTTGTTTCTGCATCTTCTAATCTATTCCACTGATTTTCGGGTCTGTTTCTTTGCCAGTACCATGCAGTTTGTATCACAGTAGCTTTGTAGTATAGTTTAAAGTTGGGGATTTTGATGCCCCCAGCCATGTCTCTGTTGCCTAGAGTTGCTTTTGCTATTCTAGGTTTCTTCTGTTTCCAAATGAATTTTTGGATTGTTTTCTCTAGTTCTGTGAAGTAAATTATTGGAATTTCAATTGGCATTTCATTGAATCTATATAGTAGTTTTGGAAGTATGGCCATTTTCACTATATTGGTTCTTTGTACCCAGGAACAAGGGATATCTTTCCATTTTCTTATGTCCTCTTCAATCTTCTTCAGAGTGCTGTAGTTTTCAGAGGTCTTTTGCTTCCTTTGTTAGGTTGATTCCTAGATATTTCATTTTTTTTAGATGCTACTGTAAAAGGAATTACTTCCGAAGTTCTCTCTCAATGGGTCTGGTATTTGCATATAAGAAGGCTATTGTTTTTTGAGTGTTAACCTTGAATCCAGCTATTCTACTGAATCTGTCAATTAGGTCTAGAAGACTTTTGACTGAGTTTTTTGGGTCTTCTATGTAAAGTATCATATCATCAGCAAATAATGACAGTTTCACTTCTTCCTTTCCTATCTTTATTCCTTTTATTTCTTTCTCTTGTCTAATTGCTATGGCTGTTTCCAGAACAATATTGAACAGAAGTGGTAACAGTGGGCATCCTTGTCTTGTTCCTGATTTTAGTGTGAAAGTTTTCAGTTTTTGACCATTTAGTATGATGTTGGCTGTTGGTTTTTCACAGATAGCCTTAATCAGGTTGCGATAAAGACCTCCTATTCCAATTTTCTGTAGCGTTTTTATCATGAAAGGGTTTGTATTTTGTCAAATGCTTTTTCTGCATCTATTGAGATGATCATGTGGTTTTTGTCCTTGACTCTTTTAATATAGTGTATTACATTTATTGATTTATGGATGTTGAACCATCCTTGCATCCCTGGGATAAATCCGACTTGGTCAGGGTGTATGATCTCCTTGATGCCACTCTGTATTCTGTTTTCCAGTATCCTGTTGAGGATTTTTGCATCTATGTTCATTAGGGAGATTGGCCTGTAGTTCTCTTTTTGGGTTGGGTCTTTCACTAGTTTTAGAATCAAAGTAACACTTGCTTCCAGGAATGAATTTGGAAGCCTTGCTTCCCTTTCAATTTCCTGGATGAGTTTAAAGAGTAATGGCAATAGTTCTTCTTTAAATGTCTTGTAGAATTCAGCAGTGAAGCCATCAGGACCTGAGCTTTTCTTTGTTGGTAAGTTTTTTATTACATTTTCAATTTCACTCATTGTAAATGGGGTGTTCAGAATTTTATATCTTCTTCATTTAACTTTGGCAATTCATATGTATCTAGGAATCTGACCATTTCTTCTGTGTTTTCGATTTAATTAGAGTACAGGTTCTCAAAGTAGGTATTGATGATTCTCTGGATTTCTGCTGGATTTCTTATGGCTTCGCCATTTTCATTCTTTTTTTTTAATTAAATTCTTTTATTGGTACATTGTAGGTATACAACACAATTACATTTCTCATTGGGAATTGTACCTTTACATAATGCATCTTGGTTCTTATTTTTTTCTCCATTCCTAGCCCTCCCTTCATGCCCTCCACCCTTCCATATTTACAAAGGCTAATTTTTTCCATTTCTCATCATTTTTCCTTTCCCTTCTTTCCTTTCCCCTGTGCCTCCCACTACCCCTACCCCTTTGGACCTTTTCTTCCTATTTTACATTATCAATTATTCATTCTAATCATTAGTACATTTTAGGTATACAACATAATGACATCCATCATTGGAAATTTGCACCTTTACATAGTCTCTCTTGGTTCTTATTTTTCACACTTGCCCAGCCCTCCCTTCAACTCCTGCATTCCTATTTACAAAGATTTTGTTCCTATTTTTCCATTTTCTCATATTAATTCTATTCCCTTCTATACTTTCCCCTAGCCCTCCCACTTCCTTACCCTTTGCCCCTTTTCTTCCTATTTCACATTACCTATTATACATTTAGCATTATTTACACTTTCAGTTTCTCACACCAGAGAAACTATTCAGTATTTATTCATGTGTTTCCTACTTATTTCACTTGAGAGTATCGCTTCAATTTGCATCCACTTAGCTATAAATGTCTCTAATTTCTCATTTTTTATGGATGAGTAGTACTCCATTTTATAAAAAAAACACAGTTTCTTTATCCAGTCTCCAGTTGATGGGCATTTGGGCTGTTTCCAAGTTTTGGCTATTACAAACTGTGCTGCTATGAACATGGGCGCACATATATCACTGTGGTCTGATTCTTTAATTCTTTGGGGAAGATCCCCAGCAGAGGAATAGCAGGGTCAAATGGTACTTCCAGTCCTAGTTCTTTGAGGTATATCCATACTGATTTCCACAGTGCATGCACCAGTCTACAATCCCACCAGCAGTGGAGCAGGGTTCCTCTTTCCCCACAGCCCCGCCAGCATTTGTTATTGGTTGATTTCATGATAGCAGCCATTCTTTCTGGAGTGAAGTGGAATCTCAGTATTGTTTTTATTTGGATCTCCTGAATGACCAGTGATGTTGAACATTTTTTCATGTATTTATTCCCTATTTCTACTTCTTTGTCTGAGAAATGTCTGTTCATTTCAGAAGCCCATTTTTCGATTGGGTCTTTAAATTTGGGAGGTCTGATCTTTCTAAGTTCTTTATAGATTTGAGATAGTAAGACCTTTGTCTGAGGAAGAGCAGGTGAAGATTTTTTCCCACATTGTGGGTTGTCTCTTCACACTGCTGGTGGTTTCTCTTGCTGTGCACAAGCCTTTTAATAAGAAGAGATCCCACTTGTTGATTGTTTGTACTAGTTCACGGGCAACTGAGGTTTTGTTCATAAAATCTTTTCCTACACCAATGTCTTCAAGGGTTCTACCTAACCTCTGTTCCAACTGGTTCAGAGTTTCTATTTTAATATTTAGATTTTAATCCATTTTGATCTTAGTTTAGTGCATGGTAAGAGATATAAGTCTAGTTTTAATCTTTGGCAAGTTGAAGCCCAATTTTTCCAGCACCATTTATTAAAGAGGCTATCTTTCCTCCAGTGAGGGTGTTTGGCTCCTTTGTTGAAGATGAGATGGCTGGGTGTGTCTGGCGTTGTTTCTGCATCTTCTAATCTGATCCACTGGTCCACAAGTCTGCTTCTTTGTCAGTACCATGCTGTTTTTAATCACATTAGCTTTGTAGTATAGTTGCAGGTTGGGGATTGTGATACCCCCTGCCATTTCTGTTACCTAGAATTGCTTTTGCTATTCTGGGTCTCTTCTCGTTCCAAATGAATTCTTGGATTGTCTTCTCAAGGTCTATGAAGTATGTTGCTGGGATCTCAATTGGAATTGCATTAAATCTATATAGCAGTTTTGGAAGTATGGCCATTTTCACTATATTAATCCTTCCTACCCAGGAGGAGGGGATGTCTGTCCGTTTTCTGATATCATCTTTAATCTCTCTTTTCAGAGTGCCATAGTTTTCAGAGAAGAGGTCTTTGATTTCTTTGGTTAGGATGATTCCTAGGTATTTCAGTTTTTTGGATGCTATTGTGAAAGGAATTATTTGCCCTATTTCTTTCTCAGTGAGTCTGTCATTGGTGTAGAGGAAAGCTATTGATTTTTGTGTGTTGACTTTGTAACCAGCTGCTTGACTGAATTTGGTTATTAAGTCTAGAAGACTTTTGATGGAGTTCTTGGGGTCTTCCATATAGAGTATCATGTCATCTGCAAATAATGACAATTTGACTTCTTCATTTCCTATCTTTATTCCTTTTATTTCTTTCTCTTGTCTAATTGCTGTGGCTAATGTTTCCAGAACTATATTGAACAAGAGTGGTGATAGTGGCCATCCTTGTCTTGTTCCTGATTTTAGTGTGAAGGATTTCAGTTTTTGACCATTTAGTATGATATTAGCTGTTGGTTTTTCATAGATGGCTTCTATCAGTTTGAGGTAGAGACCATCTATTCCAATTTTTTGTAGGGTTTTTATCATAAATGCATGTTGGATTTTGTCAAATGCTTTCTCTACATGTATGGAGATAATCATAGGGTTTTTGTCCTTGGCTCTATTGACATAGTTTATTACATTGATTGATTTGCATATATGGAACCATCCCTGTATCCCTGGGATGAATCCCACTTGATCAGGGTGTATGATCTTCTTGATGATCTTCTGCTTTCAGTTTGCCAGTATCTTATTAAGGATTTTTGCATCTATCTTCATTAGTGAGATTGGCCTATAGTTCTCTTTTTCAGTTGGGTCTTTCTCTGCTTTGGGGATCAAGGTGATGCTTGCTTCCAGGAATGAACTTGGGAGAATTGCTTCCCTTTCAATTTCATTGAAGAGTTTCAACAGTAGTGGCAGCAGTTCCTCTCTAAATGTCTTGTAGAATTCAGCAGTGAAGCCATCAGGGCCCAGGCTTTTCTTAGTTGATAAGGTTTTAATTACATTTTCAATTTGATGGCTTGATATTGGGTTGTTCAGAATTTTTAGGTCTTCTTCGTTCAACGTTGGTAATTCATATGTATCTATGAATCTGTCCATTTCTTCTGTGTTGTCCATCTTATTGTCGTATAGGTTCTGGAAGTAGGTATTGATGATCCTCTGGATTTCTCCTGGGTCTGTTGTAATTTCACCCTTTTCATTCCTAATTGCATGGATTTGGGCCTTTTCTTTCCTTTTTCTCACAAGGTTGGCTAAAGGTTTGTCAATTTTGTTGATTCTTTCAAAGAACACACTCTTGGCTTCATTGATTTTTTTTTGTATTGTTCTCTTAGTCTCCATTGCATTGATTTCTCCTCTGATCTTTATAATTTCCTGCCTTGTATGAGCTTTGGGGTTGTCCTGCTCTTCTTTTTCTAGAAGCTTGAGGTTCAGCATCAGGTTGTTTAATTGGGCTCATTCTGTTTTCCTAATATGCATATTCACTGCTATGAATTTCCCTCTTAAGACTGCTTTCATTGTGTCCCATAGATTCCGGTATGTTGTATTGTCATTGTCAGTTAATTGAAGGAACTGTCTGACTTCTTCTTTAATTTCCTCTGTGACCCATTAGTTATTCAGAAGTGTGTTGTTCAATTTCCACATGTTTATGAAATTTTTTGAGTTTCTTTTGCTATGGATCTCCAATTTCTTTGCACTATGGTCTGATAATATACAGGAGATAACTTTAATTCCTTTGCACTTACTTAAACATGTTCTATATATGAGTATGTGGTCCATTTTGAAGAATGACCCGTGTGTAGCTGAGAAGAATGTGTATTCTGATTTTGTGGGGTGGAAGACTCTGCAAACATCTGTTAAGTTCATTTGTTCAAGAGTTCGACTGAGTTCTACTATTTCGTTAGTTATTTTTTGTCTAGTTGATCTATCTATTTGTGACAGTGGGGTGTTGAGGTCCCCCACTACAATTGTCTTAGTGCATATATGACTTTTCATGTCCATTAGTATTTGTTTTATGTAGTTGGGTGCACTAGTGTTTGGGGCATAGATATTTATGATTGTCATCTCTTCCTCTTGGATTCTTCCCTTTAGAAGGATGTAGTGTCCTTCTTCGTCTCTCTTAATCAGTGTTGGTTTGAAATTTACTTGATCTGCAAAGAGGATAGCTACTCCTGCTTTTTTGGGGTTCCTGTTGCATAAAGTATTGTTTTCCACCCTTTCACTTTCAGTCTATGTTTCTTTTTGAATTCAGTGTATTTCTTGCATGCAGCATATTGTTGGATTTTGTTTCTTGACCCATTCTGCCAGTCTATTTCTTTTGATTGGTGAATTGAGACCACTAACATTGATGGTTATAACTGAAACATATTAACTTGTCATTGCCATGACTTTTTCTTTTTGTTGGGTTCTCCCCCTTTACATTTAATTTCTTGTCATGCCAGATGGGTTCATTCTGCTTTGCTTCCTGGGGTTGTGATCCTCGATGTCTGTTCCTAGGATATTGTGTAAAATTCTTTGGAGTGCTGGTTTGGTATTCACGAAGTTCCTAAGGTGCTCTTTGTCATGAAAGTATCTTATTTCTCCATCCATTTTGAAAGATAGTTTTACAGGGTACATCAATCTGGGTTGGAGGCTGTTTTCTTTCAGGGATTGGAATATGTCACTCCAAGCTCTTCTTGCCTTGATGGTTTGTGTTGAGAAGTCTGCTGTGATTCTGATGGGTTTTCCTTTGTATGTGATTTGCTTCCTTTCTCTAACTGCTTGTAGATCTTTGTTCTTTTGTTGTGTTTGTGGAATCTTAACAATTATATGCCTATGTGTAGATTTTTTTTGATCAAGGCTTTTTGGAATCCTATATGCCTCACTTCTCTGTATGTCAAGTTCTTTTCTCCTGCTTGGGGAGTTTTCCGCCATTATTTCTGTGAAGAGATTTTTTATGTCATCTCCACTCTTCTGTTTCTTCATTGAGCCCAATCAGTCTTATGTTATTCTTCTTTGCATCATCTAGCAGCTGCTGGATTGATTTCTCATGTTCCCTTATAATTTTGAAGCAATTTTTCTTTTCCTGGTCACCAATTGCAATCTTCTCTTCTATATCTGAAATTCTGTCCTCACATTGGCTCATTCTGCTTTGTAGACTTTCAGCGGAGTTTTTCATGTCTTGGAAATCTATTTGCATCTGTTTTATGGATTCCATTTGTTTCTTATGTTGGGATTCCATCATGTTCCTCAGGTCTTCTCTAGATTTATTAATCATGTCTTGCACCAGGGGCACAATTTCTCCTGTTATCTGAGAAATTATTTCTGATTTCATTTTTTCCAGACCCCCTTTTGTTGCCAGTTCATTGGGTCCAGGCCGTTGAGTATCAGAGTGGTCCATCTCATTTCCCTTTGGGGTTGCTGTAGGTGATCTGCAAGTCTGGTTTTGAGACTTATTTATGTGTTTTCTCATTTCAACTGTGGTGGGGGGCTGTTAGTGGCTGCACGGATTACCTCCTCTGAGCTGGGAGAGGTGGGACAGGGGCCAGGAGCAGCGGTAGAAATGGTGACCCAAAAGCCCTTTCCTGTGGGATGGGAGCAGCAGAGGGATGGTGGCCAGGAAGCCCCTTCCTCTGGACCAGGAGCAGTGGGATGGCAGCTCAGAGGCCCCTACCTCTGGGCCAGGAGCAGCAGGACTCAGTACTTTGATCTGGTGGTCTGTTGTCCTCTGCGTCTTTGTAGTGTGGAACCAGGTGGCTGCCTGTCTGCAGCGGGGTGTTTTGGCATCTTTCCCTCGACTCGGGACCTCGGTAGGGCGTGCACAGACCTGCCTGTCTGCAGTGGGCTGATTCGGTGTGTTCTGTGTGACTGGGGACCTCGTGCCTTTTTCATTCTTAATTGCATGGATTTGAGCCTTCTCTTTCCTTTTTTTGATAAGGTTGGCTAAAGGTTTATCAATTTTGTTTATTCTTTCAAAAAACCGACTCTTTGATTCATTGATGTTTTGTATCAGTCTCTTAGTCTCCATTGCATTGATTTCTGCTCAGATCTTTATAATTTCCTTTCTTGTACAAGCTTTGGGTTTGTTACGCTCTTCTTTTTCTAGGAGCTTGAGATTCTGCGTTAAGTTATTTAACTGAGTTCTCTCTGTTGTCCTAATATGGGCATTCACTGCTATGAATTTCCCACGTAGAAATGCTTTCATTCATTGTGTCCCACAGATTCCTGTATGTTTTACTGGCATTTTTATTTACTTGTAGAAACTGTCTGATTTCTTCTTTAATTTCCTCTGTCACTCATTGGTTGTTCAGGAGGGTGTTGTTCAATTTCCATGTGATTGTGGGTGTTTTGTGGTTTCTTATGTTATTGATCAATTTTATTGCACTATGGTCTGATAATATACAGGGGATAACTTCGATTCTTTTACATTTACTTAGATATGTCCTATGAGATAGCATGTGATCTATTTTGGAGAATGACTCGTGTGCAGCTGAAAAGAATGTGTATTCTGATTTTGTGGGGTGAAACACTCTGTAAACATCTATTAAGTCCAGTTTTTCAATAGCTTCGTTTAGTTCTAGAATTTCATTGTTAATTTTTTTCCTAGTTGATCTGTCTGTTTGTGATATAGGGGTGTTGAGGTCCCCCACTACAATTGTATTAGTGCTTATTTGGTTTTTCATGTCCATTAATATTTGTTTTGTATAGTTGGGGGCATTTGTATTTGGTGCATATATATTTAGGATTGTCATCTCTTCCTCTTGGATTGTTCCTTTCACAAGGATGTAGTGACCATCTCTGTCTCTCTTTAATTAGTTTTGGTTTAAAATCTACTTTGTCTGCAAATAAGATTGCTATCCCTGCTTTTTTCTGGGTTCCTGTTGTGTGGAGAGTTGTTTTCCATCCTTTTACTTTCAGTCTATGGATTTCCTTTTGAGTTAGGTGTATTTCTTGTATATAGCATATTGCTGGGTTTTGCTTCTTAATCCATTCTGCCAGTCTATTTCTTTTGATTGGTGAATTGAGGCCATTAACATTGATAGTTATAATTGAGAGATATTGACTCATCCTTGTCATGATGTTTTACTGTTGTTGGCTCTTTTCTTATTTTCCCCCTTCACTTTAGTGTCTTACCTTGCATGGTGCCTTCTCTCTGCTGGGCCTCATGGAGTTGTGACCTTCATTGTCTTTTTCTAGGATATTGCTTAAAATTGTTTGTAGTGCTGGTTTGGTGTTCATGAAATTTCTCAGGTGTTCTTTGTCATGGAAGTATCTAATTTCCCCATCAATTTTGAAAGATAATTTTGCAGGATACAACAGTCTAGGTTGGAAGTTTTTTTTCTTTTAAGGCTTGAAATACTTCACTTCAGGCTCTCCTCGATTTGAGGGTTTGTGCTAAGTAATCTACTGTGATCCTGATGGACTTTCCTTTGTAGGTGATTCCTTTCTTTAACTGCCTGTAGAATTTTGTTCTTCTGTTGGGTTTCTGGGATCTTGACTATTATATTTCTAGGTGTAGATTTTTTTTGGTCATGGCTGGTTGGAGTTCTATATGCCTCACTTATCTGTACGTCCAACTCTCTACCTCTGTCTGGGAAGTTATTTACTATTATTTCTGTGAACAGTTTTTTATGTCCGTTGTACTTTCTCTTGTGTTTTCATGGACTCCTATGAGTCTTATGTTATTCTTCTTTGCATCATCTAGCAGCTGTTGGATTGATGTCTCATGGTCCCTTACTATCTTTAAGAAATCTCTGTTTTCATGGTCCTCAACCACAAACCTGTCTTCTATATCTGATATTCTGTCTTGAGATTCTCTTAGTCTGCTCTTCATGCTTTCAATGGAGTTTTTAATCTCCTGAATACCTGTTCGAATCTGTTTCATGGATTCCATTTCTTTCTTATGTTGAGTGATCATGTTTTCCATTTCTTTCTTATGCTGAGCATTCATGGCCTCCAGCATGTTTCTGATCTCATCTATTTTCTTATCTGTTTCTGCTCTAGAGCTTCTAATCATGTCTTTCACTCTGCTCACCATGTCCATATATATCTGGGAGATTATTTCTGGTTTGAAATTTTCTAGAGCCTCATGCATCTGCTTTGTTACTTCCTGTGCTATCAGTTCAGGGTGTCCAAGTGGTTGCTTATCAGACTTTTCCACCTCATTTCCCCCAGAATTTCCTTTTTGTGGTGTGGAAGCCTGTGTTTGTGCCTTGCTTAAGTGTCTTCTCACTTTTGTTTTTGGTACTGTCCTTAATTTAATTCCTGGGTTGATATTTCAAGATTGCTTAATGTATCTTTGTTGCTTGTGTTTAAAACCCTTGTGGAATGATTGCTTTTCAGAGGTGTCTTCTAGATCTGGCTTGTGTTTAGGTTTTGAGACTCTAATGACTCTGAAGCTATTTTATTTTTCTTATACCAGGAAGGAAAACTAATTAGATCAATCACAACATGTTAGCCCAAATGATATAGTCAGCAATACCATAGCATCAAGCACAGCTTAGAAAATGACAATTTGTGGTAGTTATTAATCTATCACTTTTAACTATGTGAGTTAAATTAAAACCAAGGACCAACCCAACATAAGTTTATAATGAATAAACTCTTCAATATAGCATCTTTCCCCTTTGGGGTGGGGAGCTAAAAGGAGTTGGGGAGGGAGGGACAGGTAGAAAGAACACGTAAGATTAGCGGTGAGGCCAGAAGACACAGAAACGTCACACAATCTCTAAGAAGTTGTTAAAGGCAAGAGAATATGGAAGAATGAAAGAACAAAAATGTGAATAGAATCACCTAACAGCAATAGGGAGGCTAGATACCAAATTTACTTTTCTTTAAACCTAATGATAATCAAGAGAAGGAAAAAGAAAAGAAAAGAACAGTAAGGAAGAAATCCAAATTCAGTCCAGAAAGGAACAAATGGGGAGATAAGGGGCAATGTGGGACAGTGAGAGAATGAGGGAGAGAGAAAGAAAAGATAAAAGAAAGAAAAGTAAAACTTTGAAGAGTAGAAAAAAAGTAAAGATTAAGAATTAAAAATAAGAAAAAAAAATTTTCTTTTGTGCAAATAGCAATAGAAATTATTGGCCTCCTTCAGGGTATGTCTCTGTTGTTACAATAGGCAACATAGGAATCCCTGTGCATATACCAGTCAACGAGTCTCAGCAAGCCAGATGCAGACCAAGTACAGTGGTCTGATGTGCCTTTATTGTAGAGGTTCTCTTTACTTTTCTGCTGAGTTTCAGTTTTCTTCCAGAAGCCTGAGAAGCCCTCTTTCTGTTACTAACTTCTGCTCTATCTTGTGACACTGAGGACAAGGGTCTTTATAGTCTCCTGTGCCTCTGTAGTGTGGGACCAGGTAGCAGAAAAGCCAGAAGGTAGGCGGTGCAAGGGGGGGGGGGGACTGAGCGAAGCGGACCTCACCATGCTGCAGGAACCCCAAGCTGCTTGTCTTGTCTCACCGGGGCCTGTCACCGCTCCATGTGTTTTCAATGTGGTAGAGGTTTCAAGTGACATTCACTTGACCACCCTCATTTGGGTGGAGCACCACAAAAGATTTATTCTTCACAAATCTACATCCATGGGGGAGGGGGTCGAATAAAACTAAAATGGTGCCATAAAGCTGAATAAGTGAAGCACATCCCGTAACATATATATAAATTCCAAAGAGTACTAAAGGCAGGAGTGAATGATTGAAACAAAGGAGGTACAGTGTTTAAAAAAAATATTAAAGAAGGCTTTAAAGTCCTTTCCTCCACTGTTGCAAAGAACAACTGGCTTTTAGGAGGCAAAATCAATGGGGATCCTATAGTTACCTGTTCTGTAAAATGAGACAAACAAATGTCCAAATGATGCTTCTTGAGTCAAACATACACTAGAATACCCAACATAATAACATGATGTGTTATGTAGCAAATCTGGGGGACTGAAGCTTACATTATTCGACTTGAGAGAAACAAGACAGTTTATTGTTAAATGTTTGGCCTAATGAATCAGTCTACATTTTGAACTATGTGCTGTCTCATTTCTCCAACCACAGAGGAATATATGGAGTAAGTTTATGTTGGTGGCTCAGCTCTTCTCCGAGCTTCAGATGCACAGTGATTAACACGCCCAAGATTACAGTTAGAGATGTGAGGCTCTAACCTGAGAAGTTAAGATCTGTACTCCAAAATTCATGTACTTTCTCCCATTTCATTTATTTCTACAGTTATGAGTGAATTCCAATTCAACACTAACAATATTAAATTACATTGAGTTTAGAGCTCCCCCACTAATGTCTCAGATCTCTCAAAACTAGTGATGGTGAAATTTTTAGAGACCGAGTACCCAAACTGCAACCCCAAACCCACTTATTTATTACAGAGTTCCAATGCTGCAATTAAACCTGAATATTGAAGTTTTTAATTTAGAAAAAACAAGTCATACATTAACATCTTTTGTCTTAAAAGAAAAACAAGTAGCACGCGTGCCATAGGTTTGCCACCACTGCTTTAGACCAAGTATGGGCTCAATTATTGATTTTTATTTATAATCAAAGGCCTTATGTTGGTACTTTTCCAGTACCAACTGAAATCTGGTTTTAAATTCCATGTATGTATTCCTACAATTCTCCCATTGAATCTATTATTGACCATAAAATTAAAGTGAACAAGCAATTGTATCTATTCTCAAAGAGTTCACAGCCCAGTGCATAGACAGAAAATAAAGTCAAGATTAAAATTAGTTGCCTTAATATATAAACTATTTTTGTATATTAACCAAGATAAAATTCTAAATGAAACTTATATTTAATGTTTGCAGAAAGTCCAGCCAATGAAGGTCATTATCAAGAAATTGCCAAGAAAAAGTACAGAGGTAGAGGTCATTATTCTGTCTCTTTTTCTACATTGATAAATAGAAGATTGTCAAAGATTACATTAATGTATGAGGATAGATCTACTTCCTTAAAAAGTGATCAATATTATATTTTAATTATATTATTCTTTATGAAATCATCTCCACATGATCTCTATAATTCAAAATTATATTTAGGAAAATGCTGAGAAACTTACCCCAGCTTACCTGAATGTTTAGCAAACAAAAACTTAGCCTGGCAATACATTATTTTAAACCATCATGGCTGTGTGAGTAAGTATGCAGTCAAATAGTTCCCTGTGTTTTTCTTAAAGAGACCTTTTTTCTATGGACTCTGAAAATAAATTTTCAAAGATTTTATCCAATTTTTCTGAATTCTCTTTCTTATATTGTACATATCAATGGAATATAAATTTTGTCATAATACTTGGTGTTCACATCATTTGTCTGTTATTACCAATATTGCAGATTTGAAGATACTTATATATTTACTCGAGAGTTTGGCCAGTGCCTTTGTGCAATGAAAAGAGGGTCAGAGTGAAGATTTGAACTCAGTTCTCTTCACTGTCAATAACTTGCCTGTAGTCCTGGATAATCCTTGATGCAGGTCCAACACTTATTCAGCAAATGATAGCTAAAAGGAAGGCTCTATGCTAGGCATTATAAGTCCAAAAGCTGATGAGCTGTGGTATTATTATAAAAGAAGCCAGGCAGATGAGCCCAGGAGATAAGATTAACAACGATGTCATAAACCATATATTAAGTGTGATGAAAGCTATACAAGTAAAGTTTCATGACAGAATTTTAGGAGGAATATGACATTTAGCAGTGGATACTGGGAAAAGCCTTTTAGAATACAAAATGGGAACATTTCATTGATTAAATGCATCACTGAAACATTTTAATGACTGAGGTTTAAGTAGGCCTATAGAAAGTAGAGTACAGTTGTTAATTTTAACTGCAACAATTCTATGAAATTCTAGGAATCACCATAATGTATTTTGTCCTTTAAATTTTTAGGAAGCATGAACAATGAATGCAAGAAATCACTATTGCAGATTTCATACACATTCGAATATGTACTTTCCTACATACCTTACTATTTCACATTTACAAACCTGTAATTTTTTCTACAAAAATTATGATATTCCAACTCAATACATTCTAGACCAAATTTCTCTATCATTTTTGTCACTTGAAAATAATGCAGCTACCTTTTCAGTACTGAAAGCATACTTTCTTCTAAACCTATAAAGCTTCTGTATTAATAGAATCCCAAACATTCCATAGTGGTGGCTCAACATGCTGAAATATGAGTTCAGAAAGCCCATTTTGATCTACACTGTTTACTCTGATTTTCAGCAGGGGATATTGAACAAGGGTCTACAGTTCAGTTCTTGAAACTGTGGTCTACTTAGGGAACCGCAATGAGGTTAACTGGCAACTTTCCGAATGCCAGGGAGACAGGGCAAAGGGTTGTTCCTGACATTTTTCAAATGACTTTCGAAACAAAACTCTTCTATTAGACTTTTTGAAAGGGAGTTTCAGTACTTGCAGAGTAAGATTCAGAGGTGGGGAAATTGCTATTAACATTGTAGAGAAATACATTTGGTGAGAAGAAATGAAGAGAAAAGAAAAGGGAACAAGGCAGAAAGAAAGGCATCAATTAGGGGAAAAAAAACTGACCAAAGTGTCTTGCTTTATAGCTTACACAAAAATTAGAAGCACCATATTAATACAATGGGCTTTCTAAGAGAAGAAAATATGTCTCTACCCAAATAATTGAACTCTGCTATGAAAGCAGCAGTCTCATATTTCAAAATGAGAATCAGCCAAATTTAACAAAATAGCACAAGGAAACGTTTGGATAGCACAATTTGCATTCCTAACAAAGCTGCATTATTAATTATCTCTCAATAATACTTTTTTTTTTTTTGTACCAGGGATCGAACTCAGGTCCTTGCACTTGCGCAGCAGGTGATGAAACCACTGAGCTAAATCCCCGGCCAATAATACTTCTTTTTAATTGATTATTAATTTGTATTGTTTTAAATTTTATAAAAATTGAATTGTGTATTCTGGTAGTTTTGTGTTGAAGCAATTTCCTTAAAATTCTGGGTCTTTGTACAGAAACAGGCACTCATGCAGAAATCAATTCTTCCTTCCCTTATGGAAAAACATGTATCTGTCCCACTCATCACTATGGAATTTCCCTTAGAGAAGATCTTGAATTTGATCCACCTTAGAAACACTGACATTTATCATAATAGTCAGTATATAGTAAGAATTTATTAAATTGGACAAACAAAACTGAAATATCTATACTGGAGAAGTAACTACTATGCAACAGCTCCAAGTCATAAACATGAAACTTAGCATCTTGTCTGAAATCCAGAAGACCTGCAGCTTAAATACAACCCTTTCAGGGCTCTTTCTGAATGTCTGTCTTTAAAGTTTATCATGAATTATGAATTTCAGCTTGGAAAAAAATCACTAATGAAACATGTTCCTTACTAAGTCAACCATAGAAAACAAATATGCCAATTGAGTTTTGGAAAGCAGAGACTTTTTCATGTACTTGATCAAAAAAGCATTATCAGTTGATAGGCTCATTACCTCATGATTATCAACTTACTCAAGCAAATGAAAAAACTATCATGAATACCTAGCAGTTGTGACAGATGTTAACAGAATTTGGCAAACACAGTTAAAACATATTGTCCACAAGCTTCTAATTTCTTTTTACAAACTGTTTTCACTTTACTGATATAAACTCCATGAATTTTCATGCTGTTTTTTTCTTCTTTGTTGTTTGAATCACTGTTCACTCCAAAATAATTCGTAGCTTTCAGACCTTGACAATTTAGATAAGGTGCAAATATTTACTTGACATAGATTGAGTGAAACTGAATGAGGATTTTTCTACTTCTAATTTTTCTGTCAATTTAGAATTGCAAAAATAGGCCAAAAGAAAATTTAGATAATATCATAAACTGTTGTATACTATATTTTAATGGATAACATATTATTTGAGTAGATATTAATTTTGTTGTCTTAAAGCAAACATGAGACAAATGTTTAGTCAAGCCTACACCAGATAAGGAAATTCTGTTTTCAATTTTCTTTCCCTTTTTAAAAATCTGATTTCTTATGTTTCTGCACAATCTTTATTTGAGACAAGCAAAATTGAAGAGGATAGAATAAAGGGAATAGGACTTGGATACATTTTAATACTTATGCATCAAATACTTCTGAGCACCTAATGTGGCAAAGAACAGGAGAGGAAACTTTGAATAAAAGTCAACCTCCTCACATAATTTGAAATGAATATGACAACTATCTTCTGTCAATATTTTTACTTTCAGATATTCATATTCTTTATTATAGTCAAATATAATTTAGATTGAGGTGATAATGTGTCTTTGATATGAACATAACATCTCTGCAATTGACAGTTTGTAGTTGCTATCAATCCTAACACAACAGAAGGGCCTCGCAAACAAAAACAAATGGTGTGATATTGGGTGCTTAAATGTAATATTAATTCTTCAAACAAAAAAACAGCAACAAAATCCCAACTCATAAAAATGTTTTAAAAACCAAAAAAGCAAATAACACTGAGTTAAACTTGAGTTAAACATCTAGAATTGTATATTTCTATCCATTGAATGAAACAAAACCAAATTAATTAAATATGTCATTTATTGCCTCTAGAAGAATCGATAATCAGTAGTACTTAAAGGTAGCTGTGCCATAATTGGTAATTAGGGTGTTTTTATATAGTCACGTCTAATCTTATGTAAATTTCTATGTAATTATATGGAATCAATAATGAGTATTTTATATATCTTAGGTAGATAACCACTCTGTTATTCTCCTCCATCATGGTAGATAGATCCATGTTAAAAAGCCAACCTCCTAACCATGATCTTTACCTTCTGGTGTTCACACATTTGTGTTATCACCTCCTCTTTAGTATGGGGAGCACCAGTGAGTGCATCTAACCAAATGAATCAGCAAAGCTGATGGAATTCCACTCCTGCAAGTATGTTACAACATATAGATGCTGTCTTGATAACATACTCACTAGGGACTCTTCTCATTTGACAAAGCACTGGTAATGCTCACATGGCAAAGAACTACGGGTGACTGGAATTTGTAAGGAGCCTTTAGCTGTTGATGAAGGATTTCCAGCTGACAATCACAAAAAGCCAGAGCCTTCTGTCTTACCATCAAAAGGAAATGAATTCTGTTTGTCACTTGAATGACCTTGGAAGTACATTCTTTTCTGTAACCCTCCAAATAAAAGTCAAGATTGAAGTTTTGTTAAATCCTAAGCAGAATACTCAATTAAACTGTCTGCACCATTGACTCAGAAATTTTGAGATAATAAATCTGTGTTATTTTAAGCCACTAAATTTGTGATGATTTTATGTATAACAATAGAAGTAATTAATGTTCCAACAATTCTGCAATCATTTTCTAATAGGTGTAGCAATGTCTATAGATAAGGCAATGATTCATTTTTGCATTGAACAAATATCCTATTGCCAAATATTGTTCTAGATATTAAGGACATGATAATAAACCCAAATGATGAAATTCATATGTTTTAATGGTGAATATAAGAATTATATTTAAAGTTGTAGAATAATTAGTTACAATTATATTAAATAAATAACGAGTGATAAATGTTGGTCAGAAAAATTAGGAAATGCTCCCTCTGTGGTGTGTTGGTAATAGGCTCTTGGCAGTAGGAAGGGGAGTGTGGCCTGATTTGTACCCTTTTGGCTGTTTCTGTGGAATAAATACTACCAAGGTCAATTTTAAGATTCTGTGATGTCATCAAACACAGAGATAAGAAAATAAGCACAGTTTGCTTTGCAACTCGGTACTGGCAAGCCTCAGCATGCCACTAGTCTTCCGGAGAGAAGCAACAGCTGGACTAAAGTGGGGAACAATGAGGCTGCCTTAACAGTTCTAGCCATGCAAAGCTTTTTGGAAGAGTAGCCAGAATACACAGGTTGTGAATCTGGAAGTGTTGCTTTGTTTGAAGAACTGAAAGAAGAATTTGGATGGAGTTCAAAGGCCAAGCAAAAAGAAATTTAAAAGGAGAGAGTAGAGAATCAAGAAAAGATCAGACAGCCAGGCATCATGGAACACAACTATAATCCCTGTACCCTGGTGGTTGAGGCAGCAGAAGTTCAAGTTTAAGGTCAGCCTGGCCAGCCTGGGCTACATAGGGTGACCCTGGAGAGGGGGAAGGAATAAGGAAAAGGGGAAGGAGTAAAGGAAGGGGAAGAGCAAGGCAAAGGGGAGGGAGCTGTCACATTGTTTAGAATCAGCAAGATATTAGGGATTGTTCTATTATTTGTGAACATAAGAGTAAACCAGAGACAAGAAGTCCTTGCTACAGTTTTGGAGTGTGTCCTAATAGCAAAAGGAAAATATGTATTTTAGAAGATAGTTTATCTTTAGATAAATTCATTTATGAAACACATACAACTATTTATAGGGAAATCAGTATAGAGACTATTATATGTCAATTTATTAATAAAATAACTATTTTCATCATGATCATTTTGAGATTAATTTAGTACATACACTTATCAAGAAAGGTGGGACATAGCACTCAAGGTATTTTAAGAACTTTTGCTTCTACTTGCCCTTCTTTTTTCTTATTGTTCTATAAAGTAGAAGGAAGGGATGGGTGATAGAGATGCAAATTTAGAGGCACTCATCATATGAATGGTGTTGGAAGTCACAGAAGACAAGAGTGGTAGGGAGTGATAATAGAAAAAGGGACCATATAGAAGTCACAATGAGTCTCAAATTTAGACAGACAAGAAGCAATGAGCCTTTGTCCTTTGGCAGAAGACATGTTATAAAGTACAGAAACAGCAGGTTCTGTCTGCAGAACTATGTTGAGCTCACACCTGTGTTACAGAATTCATTTCTAAGGTCATCATTATTAAAAGTATGTAGAAAAACTGGATATGGTTCAGAGAAAAGTAATGAGGATGATTAAAGACTTGAGGGTGACAGATTTATGAGAAAAGATTAGAAACAAGAACATGTTTCAACAAAAGCCTCAAGACAATGAATCTAATTAATATCTTAATGTTTTAAAACACCAGTAAACAGAGGAGGAAAAATAATTATTGACTCCATATTAAAAAAAGAAAGAAAGCTTTAGTCTCATTCCAAATACTAGAAAAAGATATTCTGATATTGGAAATATTTATTTTGTGAAATTCTGCAGAACATTTCTGTGTGGATAAAAATCATGCATGTGCGCGCGCGCGCGCACACACACACACACACACACACACACACACAGTGAATAATATCCAGAAGTCTTCAATTCCAAATAAAATAGAATTTCCAGTATAAGAGAAATTCGAATTCTTTTCACTGATATATCATCAATATTTGGAACAATGCTTAGCATACAGATGGTGTTAAATGAATATGTGCAAATATTTAAAAAATTGTGTTCAACATGAAAACCTTAAGATTGTTTCATGGAGTCAAGTATTACATAATGATTATCTATCTACAGTAAATATAACCAAATTGAGGCTGAATCAGCTATTGTTCACAATGCTCTTGACTCATTTACTTCAATAGATTTGCCACAGAGAAAAAATTAGATTGCATTTTAAATTAATATTTTAATTATTAATATAATCAAATATTATTGTCTCAAACAATATTTTACTATCTTAATAGAAATTCAGCTATAACAAAAATACAATAAAATATAGCATTTTTTTCTTGAAATTACATTATTTTAAGACACATTATTCCTTTATTACTCTTGATATGATTTAAAAAGCATATCAAGAGCATCAGATTATAAAATATTATATTTTCTTCCTGTCTGGGTGTTTCTAAATTGAATAACTATCATTTTTCAAAATTGACCTAGATTTAGACTTTCATTTCTCTCTTAAATTTGATGCAACTGATCAGTCTGATTCTACTTGAACTGGATTATATTAACTGTGAGGTTGTTTTTTGATAAAAGACACTATTAAGGAAAACCAAAAAAAGCAAGTATTGAATTTTTAAAAATTAGGAATTTTCCTAACTGCTATTTTAATTTTGCCTTTTAAATGTTTTATTTTGATAAAACATAACATTTATTATATTGTCTTCTGAAGTTATTAAATGATCTACATACTTACAATCATCAGTTATTTAAAAAATACATGTTTAAAATAAACCAGTGAGTTGCAGACTATTTTATAATAATAAAAATTTATATTAATAACAATTATTGCTAATTATTAATGGTTCAATGCCATTTCTTTCCAACAACCAGTAATAACTAAGGTAACATATTTTGTCAATTCATCACTAAAATAACTTACAAATTTGAAAGTATGAATCATCTTCTATTGTACAATGAATTATGTACTCATGAAACAGATGTCAGAATCAAAATTAATGAGGCAATGACAAAGTAGAAGTAGCAATTACCTTATTAGAGGCAAATTCTCATTAATGTGATGTGCCATCTTGGTTTAATTTGCACAGTAGGTCAACAAGAGAGGAATCTTCAAAGTGGTACTAGGAATGCTTTTCAAATGTTATAAGCCCAGAATAACTCTGACAACAAAACCTAAAGAAGAGAAAATGAGGAAAAAAATTAAAGCCACATATCCCTATGTATATAAAGACAAAAAAAATTCCTACATGTTATTGGTAAGTGAAATTCAGCAATGCATAAAAATATATTTTGATCAAGTAATCATTCTATAAAAGTAAAATTGGTTTAATGTTTCAAATTTAACCAATTTAATTCATCATAGGAATAGGATAAAGGAAAATAAAATCATGTAAAACTCTAATAGTTGCAATAAAATTAATAAAATTAACATTGACTTAAAAGTTAAAATATCAGAAAACAAAACACAGAATTTGCTCATTCTGCTAATGTTCATCTAAGAACAATCTACAGAAATATTATACTTAATTATGAAGTATTGAACTCTTTTCTTTAAATATTAATGAAAAGGTGAAGGTTTCTGTACTTACAACTTCTATTCATCATTTGAATGGAAGATTTAGTCAATGAAGTGAAGGAAGAAAAATAAATACAAAGCTTAAATATTGGAAAAGAAGAAATACTTCTCTATTTATGAATGGTGTGATTTATTTTACATGGGAAGCAAAATATATTTATAAAAATCCACTAAAATGAAAATAACTTCATATAGATTACAATAATGATTATAGAAATTATTTTTTATTTCTGTATATAAGCAAGTTATTTTAAAAAGAAACTTAAAATTACTTTAAAAATATCACAAAAAAATCACAAAATATATTTACTAATGAAATCCATATTAAACAAACACTACAAACTTTATGGCAACTACAGACATTAGTGAAATTAAAGAATCAAATAAATAAAGATATTCCATGCCCCTAATTGAGAGACTACTATTGAGATTTCAATTTTCCCCAAATTGATAATCTCAATTAAAATCCCAAAAGACTTTTATTGTGGAAATTGACAACTTCTTAATTTATTTTAAAAATTCACAGGAAATAGAATACTTTGAATACTATCTTTAAAATGGACAAATTAGAAAATTTATGCTAATTAACTGACTTACTAAAAGTCTACTGTAATAATGACAATTGGAATTGCCATAAAATACAGAACTAAGTCTATGGAAAAATAAAGAGTTCAGAAATAGACACACATGTACAGAGTTGATTGATTTTTAACAAGAGTTTGTAGGCAAGTCAATGGAGAAAAAAGACCTATTTAACATACAATGTTCGAACAATTGAATGCAAATAAAAACCAATATTTAACCTTTTTAAAAATTTTTCTTCCTTCATTTCATTATTGTAATTTATACAATATTTATACAATGAAATACTAATACAAATGGAATAGTAACAGAAATTCATGAGCTACAACATGAATGTTTTAAAAACAATATTTTCTCTGTGATTTCATTAATGTAAATTCAAAAAGTAAGCAAAACTAATATTTACCTGTAGAAGCAAGAATAAAAACTGAGCATCTTTAATTTGAAAATTCAAAATCAGAAATGCTCCAAAATCTGAAACTACTGGTCGAAACTTCCATTTCTGACCTCATGTGATGGGACATAATAAAAAAATACCTTGTACAAAATTATGTTCAGGCTCTGAGGTGTATGTGAAAACATAAATAAACTTCATGTTTAGACTTAGCCATCCCAAAACATCTCTATGTGTATGTTAATATTTTTAAATCCCAAAAGATTCCCAATCTGAAAGACTTCTGATTTCAAGCATTTTGGATAAATGATAGTCAATCTACAGCTTACCTGTTTGTGTTATATTTTTGTTTTTAATACTGAGTGGGAATTAACTGAAGGGACACACAGAAACTTTTTCTGGTGATAGTAATATTCTGAGTCTTTACTACAATATTGCTGAGTCAAAATGGTATGCTATATTTGTCTTACATTGGCTTGCTTCTGAGAGCTGACTGTTCAAATTTCAGAAATTTTGTGAGCTGATTATCAAACTGTTAATAACTTGAAATCAGAACTGTTGGAAGATTTCCCCTAAAAAGTAGTAAGCACTGCAAATCAAAGATTTGTTGGTTTGTTTAGTTTTGTTCTTCCAGACAGCATTTATTAGTCCACCACTCTGTGAGTGTATGCAAATTACTCAGCATGTAAAATCTTCTGCATCCTTCTAAGTAGATTTTACTTTTACTTTTACTTTCAGAACTTTACTTTCATATGAAAAACATATATACACAAATTTTCAGTTTATGTTTTGTTAGAATTTGTTTTACTTTGACTGTTAGTGTTTTGTTTTACTGTTTTGTTTTATGGAAAATGAATTCTGCTACAATAATAGTATTATAAAATATGTGCTGTTGTTATCAGGTAGCCTGCTTCTAAAGCTGGCTCGCCAATTAAACGCTACTAGGTTCTGAGTTGCTCGCCTCTCCTTCTGGAGTTAGATGCCAGGTTTTTCTCACCTTGAACAAAGAATTGAATGAAATGAGCAGAAGCAATGAGAAAGTTTATTCAAGAAAGTAAAGTGAAGAATGTGAGAGTTACTGGCTCTTCAGAGCAAGCTTGGGCTGAGTAAAGAGAAAAAGAGGGTTAGAGCAAAAATAAACGTATATTCTGTCTCTGGGAAACACAGCGTGGGGTATCATGGAAAGTTACAATACCAAGCTTTTCATGGCATCTCTGCGTCCAAATATAAAGGAAACCCGCAAGAACGTCTACATATGTGTCCTGAGAGATGGTGCTGGGATCTCGTGTCTCAGGCTGACTTCAGGTCTAGGCCAAGCAAATTGAAAACCTGTTAGAGTTCTCCTGACGAGTCCATGTGTAGAGCTTTAGGAACTGTTTTGTGCATGTGTCCATGATTTTGTAATTCACAGGTCACACTCTCTTCTCCAGCCAGCTTTGCCACACCCTAACCTCCTACCTCACTGGAAATTATACTATTTGGGTTGAATATCAGCTGCAACTCTTACTAGCCTTGATACCTCAGATAAGTCACCTTAGCTAAGTCTCAGGGTCTTTTCTGAACATTTAAATAAAAATATTACTTACTTTATAAGGTTATTATGAGAACCTAACACACATGTAGTATTTAGATCAGATTTTATAACATGTTTATCACCCCAAAATGTAAGTAGATGTTATAAGTATCAGCTGATAGATTGCTTTTTATCATTATATATTCTTTACATTAATCATACTTTTGAATATTTCATGTGGCCAGAATAAACCTAAAAATAGAAGTTCAATAAATATAAAACAAATTAATGCATTGTTGCCAAAAATAATATGGCTACTAAGAATTCTACAGCAACTTTGTATTTTAATAACAAACATTTTTACTTGTTTCTGGGTTCTTGGTTTTTCCTTTAGTGATTCTCAATTGTAATTAAATTTATAATTATCCAGATAAACATTTTAAAAATTTTGACCCTATGTTCTTTTAATATAAATACTAAGCCAAAAAATAATTTTTATTGTTTTTTACATGTATCATAACAATAACCCCCATATATGTGTGGCACAATTCAGCTAAATAGCCAAACACTAAGTGACTTTGGATATCTCAAAAGACAGGTTACAAATCTCCCATGATCAATGTGATCATTATGTATTTTCAACATCTACTAATAAAAAATAAAGATAAAAGAGACAATTTTTATTAGTACAGGAAGCTACTGTGGGCAATAATAAATCAGAAAATTTTTAAAGAAGCAAAAGGGATTTATTAGGCAAAATTTATAAATATGCATTCAAAGAAACAGAGTGCAGGTCAGATCCTCAAGAAAAGATACATTATAGTAAGGAGTTGGGAATATTTATGTGTTTGGGGAAGTTGAAGTTCTGGGATTTGTGAATCTGTAGAAAGACTGGACTTGGTTTACATGAGAAAAAATGAGCCACCCACAGAAATAAAGATAATGGTTCATTTCACAGGTTAACAGGAGAAAGGCAGGCACCCAGTCTATTGTACTCCTTAAAGTCAAGTTTCTGATCTTTACCTTATCAACTAAGCTAATTTATGGACTTATAGTATCTTTAAGAGATGTGGGGTGTAATGGGCATGGAAGAAAAGCAGCATAAACAAACTTAGAGAGTACAAATATGGATAAACTTGAGTAATTGACTGTGTCCTAAGTTAAAGTCTCTTAAAATAACCATCTTGAAATTATGAATTATCTCCTTCAAACCTATATTTATTTCTTCTATCTTATCGCATCCCCTCCCCCACTTCTGAGACTTTGATCACTATTCTTAAGGATACATGGATAGAGGCCAAATGTCTGACTTCTCAAGTCTGCTTCAGGCTGAGGAGGAAGGCTGCTCCTGCCTAGCCAGGGATCAAAAGTCTCAGTCTGATTCATCTAAAGGAGTCAAAAGAAAGATTTTATTGCTTGATGAACCATCCATCACCCTTTGATAGTTTGGAAAAGAGGACAAGAATGTTAGCAAGTCATTGACCTTTAAACTTTTTTTAAAATCATGTTAATCAAAGGGCCCCAAAAATAAAAATGGAATATTGGTAAAAAATAATGACTCCAAAAAGTAGAAGTCAAACAAAATTAGGCAGCATTTGGCATAAGCCTTTTTATTTTTAATATTAACCTTTATATGCTTGGGTGTCTTCCTAAGTACAATAGGTAAAGTTAAAGAGTATACAGATTCCTCCCTCCCTGTTTTGTCAATAAGAAATCCTTCCATTTTAGTTAAAACAATGGCCAAAGAATAAAATAAATAAAAATTTCTACATTTTGTCACCCCAGGCCATTACAATTCTTACTACTGGGGTAGAACCTAGGACCTGGCATCTATTTTGAGGACCTGAAGATTTTCTGTAATGATTGGCTCTAGATAATATATATATATATAATTTATATATATATTTTTATATATATACATATATAAAGTTCAAAGTAGATAACAGACTTAGGTTATACCATGAAGATAACAAAGTTTTGTAGCTAGAATATTTACATTGAGATTTTTATCCTGTATGCGTACCTATTCAAGAAGCCAAATCTTTATCTGAAGAGAACTTGAAAGTACATTAAAATAACATAATGGCAATACACTAAAAAAGACTGAAGGACACATTTTTGGAAGAGCTAGTATGACTGACAATCATGACCATAAGCTAAAATGTTATTATACGTATATCTGAAGACTGCGAATAGGGACTGGTGAAGTATTTGGAGCCCCTTTTTATCTCTAGTCTAGCTTCCTCAGGTTTTATAATACTGTTAATTATTCCACCTTTTCAGTCATACTTTTCTGCTAGGTGTTTAACACCAAGTTAAAGTAAGACATGATAATCAAAATTAAACTCTCTCTCTCTCTCTTTCTCTCTCTCCACTTCTTCAAAGTTTTAGGCCAAATATTATCTATTGGTTTAGTATTTCCCAAATTATCCAATTTAAACTTTCAACATTTCCTCATTATAATCATCTCTACTGCCTTACCCTGGTTTTTCCATAGAGCATTTAGTCACTGCTTAATACACTATGTATTTTACTTTAAAGTTGCTTTTTGTGCTTTTCCTCCACCAAAATGGGTCCAGTAAGAACACATACTTTTATTTATTTTGTTTATTAGTGAAACTTTAACATTTAAATAGGGCCAATTATACTGTAGGCACTTAAATATCTGTTGAATGAATATTTGTATGGGACAAAATTGCATTTAAGTCAAAATTGAATTAAAAGTTACAGATTGGTTTCTATGTAGAACCTTTGTGCATTCAAAAGTTCTGCTAATTACAAAAGTATCCATTTTCAATAATTAGATATTTTGATTATTTTTGATTATGCAAGTAATCTTAGTGGTTAAAACATTAGTTTTATATATGACTGTTCTAAAATCCTTGGAAAATATCAGAAAGTATGTACACAATATTAGAGTACAATGTACTATTAATTTTTTAATTAATATTTTAACTTTTTAGTCTAATGTCATATAAATATGTGGTTAAATATCTTGTTTTATATATTTATAATATTTATTTTATGGGTTATATGTACTAGGGGTCAAACCAGGACTGTGTGCAGGCAAAACATGCACCTCCAGCCCCTCAAAACATCCAAGTTAATAAATGTATATTTATAATCATTTCCAAATGATCCACCTGTTTCTACTTTTTCATTATAAAGAATAATGCCATTCATTTAAATTAAAATAGAATTATGTTAAGGAATCCTGTAATTATGTTGTTACAGAATGAGTGTGACATGATTCTATGACATATATTGAAAACAAAGTTTGTTTTCTAAACTGAAATGAAGCACCACACAAAAAAATAGTTGCTTTTTTCTGTGTCAAAGCACATCACATAATTATTAAATTTTCAGGAGATATGATAAAAAATACAGTGAATGTTTAAAGTTTTTCAAAATTTTTACAATTAAAGACACCTAGTTATTAATTCCCTCAAAACACTCCCTATCACTTCAAAAATACTTATCACATCATTCTTGCCACTTTGTGAAGCAGTTCTGGAGTCTTTCTCTTGGGAATGGGTTTAGTTGTGTTGCCATGGCTTCCTTTTATTGTCATTTGACTTTAAGGAAGAGTCACAAGCTCTTGAATAGACAGAATGAAAGAGAAGTCAAAGAATGACCCTTTTGTCTTAGAACTATTGGATTTAAAACCAGTTACTGGGACACTGGTCAGCTGGTAAAATCTATAGTTACCAGAAGAGACAATCATAATTTCTTGCCAAATTTGAAATACCAGCATCTGCCAAAACTGAATTGCTCTGGAAGGAGTCTCTCAGGCCCAGATTATATCTCTGAGATGTCTATTCAGAATACTCTATTACTTATTGTAAAAAAAAAAAAAAAAAAAGCTGTTTCCCACTTTCATAGAAAATGGAAGAAAGAGCAGTTATTTATGACAATTAGAGTCATTTCTACTGCAGATTTCTAAGGTCATGCCTCAAAGATTACCCAGGACTGGGTAAGTGGTTTGTTACATATATGGGCAGGTAAGTAAAGAGATGCTGAACATACACCCACCCTCTCCTTCTCTCTCTCTGTCTCTCTCATTTAAAAAACAATGGTTTATTTCCAACAATTTAAAACAAACATCTTTTTAGTTTATAAAAATTTACTATATTCTAGAGAGAGAACAAGAGCATGAGAAAGAGGTGGAGGGAGAACTAATGAAGCTGAATCTGTAGCTTATCCATGGATTTTCCTGTCTTTTCCTCTGACATGGCAGAAAAGGCCTGCCATCCATGTTTTACTGTGGTCTAAAAAAGAGTCCTGGCTACAGAAGTTCTGAGAGTGTATAACTTTAATATTTTGACAGGAAAGGGTCATCCTTGCCGGTCTGAAAGGAAAATTATTTAAAAATAATTCCCTGACCGAGCAAAAGTGAACTCCCTTATAAATAGTAAAATTTAGTGTTGACCTGATTATTATTACTAGGAGTAGTAGGCCCATGCGCAGCTAGGGAGACTCCAGCAGACCACAAATATGGGAGCCAGAGGACAATGCAGCCAGTTGAGGCTGAACACACAGTGTTAAACTAAAACATTTTTGCTTACCTTGGCTGAGCGCAATGTAAGTACTGTATGAAAATCTAAAAAAAGCTTTCTGCTCAGATGAGATTTTGTCTGTGCCTTTACCATGGGACTTGATAGTATGCATCTCAGACCACAAACATTAACTGTTAGGCCTGAGCAAAACCCCACACATAAAACCTAAAGCAAAATCACACCATTCAATACTGCTTTTTAGATTATTCATAACAGAACTTAACAGAATTCATAACAAACTTAGAATGCTCACTTTAAATTCTTATTCATTAAAGCTATTTAACATTAAATTGAAATATGTAATGATGTATATAAATAACAAAACTATAAAACCAAAATCTTTACAGACATTTTTAAATCAAATGATTCTTTAGTTTTCATTACCTCATCAATTTTTCAAAATTTTTTTTCTACAGCAGTCTTGTAGTTAGGCTTCATTAAAAATCTTATGTCTTAGGAACCTAAACTTATGGTTTTCTAAATCATTATAGAGATCAACATAATTTTATAACGTTATTTTTTTCTTTTTCCCCAAATAAGATGAGAAAATTGCAGCAATATGAATGACAGTATGACTTTTCTCTAGATTTAATATAATTATTTAAAGTTACTGTTCATATATTTAATATGAGAAATATTAATCAATTTAGAAATGTATATATTTTAATTAAATATTGTTTTATAAACTATATTATAGTGACTTTTACATGATGTAACTGAGATTTTAATTAGTTCATTTTTAATGACTTTTTATGTGAATGGCAATTATTAGTCACTAAATAGACATGATTTATAAAACTATTTTTAAAAACAAATTTGTTCATATATGGTGACAATTTAATTAATACTGGATTAGCAATATAATCAATTAATAGTAGATTAGCAAAAATGGTTTGAAAAACATGATGGCATATTTCCAACAATTTAAACAAATATTAATTTAGTTCACAAAATTTACAAAGAAAAATTTTAGTATTTTGTCATTATTTTAATAATTTTTTCTGCAACCATAACATTTTTCATTTTCAAGTGCAAGATTTAATAGTTTTACTATAGTGACAAGATTGTGCAATCATCATCATTAATTTAAGAAAGTTTTCATCACTCAAACAAGAAATCTCATATCCAACCAGAGTCACCTTTCAACCTCTCACACCCCAGTCCTTATTTGTAACCACTATTGTATTTCCTGTCCCCATGAATTTACTTATTTTGCACATTTTATATAGATAAAATTGTACACTATCTGGCATTTGTGTCAGCTTCTTTCAGTGAGTATGTTGAGTCACTACTTCATTCCTGTTTTAATGGCTGCACGATATTTTACAGGGTAAGATAAACCACATTTCATTTATCTATTCATCATAGTTTTCACCATTGAAGTATTTGTAATAATTTTTCTATGAATATTCATGTACAGATTTTTGCATTGACTTTTTTCAATTCTCTTAGATAAACACCTAAGAGTAGAAGTCCTGGGTCATATGGAAACTCCACATTTAACTTTTAGAGTCACTGCTAACCTGTTTGCTAAAGGGGCTGTTGATGTTACTTTTCCACCAGCATCAGGGTTCCAAGTCCTGCACATTTTTGGCAACATTTGTTACTTCCCCCTCTTCTATTACAGTCATCTGATTGAATTTTTTTTTCTTTACTTCCAAAGGAAAATTTATAAATCTTGCAAATGAGGAAGAAGAATAACTCAAAGATATCTCTAATGTAAGTGACTGGGAGCAAGAGTGGTGTCATAATTGGAACCGGAGCAGGAAGCAGAGATGATTAGGGAAAGGAGGCTTATTATGAGATTGTTGAAGAAAGTTCATCATTTTCAATAGCAAGATAAGAGCTCAGAAATATAATCAGAGTCTATGATGAGTGGTTTTCAAACATGGTAGAATTAAAGCATAGATTCTTGGAGTCACTTGGTCTGGGATTGTACCTGGTCTCCAACATTCATTATCTGTATGACTTTCAGTGTCCTATTTAATCTTTATGGACCTCAATGCCTCCATTTGCAAAAGTAGCACTATCATAACTGTATTTGTCTTAAAAGTTATTTGAGAGTTAAATTAGTAAATATATTGCATGTAAAATGTTTAGGAATGCAACAATCACATATGTTAGCCACTATGAAAATGAACACATAATTTAGAGTCTAGGGTACCTTGACTCTCAATAGTACCCTGGTTTGGAAAATAAATAGGTATTGTTTCAACCAAATAGAGAAATATGCCATCATTATGTATTATTTTTGCAAATCTTTGGCCTTCCATTGCATCCTGAAACATCTTTTCAAGGTGTCACAAAGTGTTGAATGAGAAATGCTGAGTTTCATCTCCTACTTCAGCCAAAGCTTTGGGCCAGTTAAAGAAAATTACTAAAATGATGACTTTTTATTTATTAGGTTATTAATAAAATACTGTAATAATAGGAAGACTCACAATTAGATATCTTCATCTATTTTCTGTTGCTAACAACACAATACCAGAAACTGGGTAATTTATAACTAAAAGACTGATTTTGTCTCAGTTCCAGGCCAAGGTTCAAGGCTGCGTCTAATGAGGGTCTTTATCCTAGCCCTAGCGGAGTACAAAGGCATTGTGGGATATCACACGGTAAAAGACAGGGAGTGTTTGAGACAAAATGGTTTTATTGCAAACCCATTCTCAAATAATGTATTAACCAATTAATCTTGTAATCTCAGGATTGAGGGTAGAGTCCCATCATCACTTAAATACTCCACCTGATCCTGATTCTTCGCATCTAGAAAAAGGGATTATATTCAACACGTTTTGGAGGAGACAAATCACCTACACTCTTTAGCAAAAAGTATTTGCCTTCAATCTAAATTGTGTAATTCAGTGTGTCCATGGTTTATGAAGAGTGTACCTCCACTTTGTTTCTTCTTGTGTGAAATGGTGATGACACATAACTCTTTTTTCACTATTGTAGAATTAAATGGGATAGCATATATAAAAATAAAAATTAAAAATTAAAACTCTATAGACAATGTTATCCAAATAAAGTGAATGTCATTAACAATAAATTCTAGAATTCTGAAACCACCAAAACATTATTTTTCCCTAATCTATAATTTATGAATAACTTTTCTAACATGGTAGAGCTTTGTAAAAATAGTGATACAGTAGCATGATTACTATTACAAAACAGAAAATAGTAAGTTTGATGAAAATGGGAGAGTTTTAAATGCTTCTCAGTGGCTAAAAATGTAAAATGATGTGAAAGACAATGTGACAGTTCCCCTAAAAGTTAAAAATATAGCTGAATTCTAGTATTATCCAGTATTTCCACATGTGAACATATACTCAAAAGAAATGAAAGTAAGGTCTTGAAGAAGTATTTGCATACGCATGCTCACATCTATAAAATGAAAGTAACACTGCTCCCAACCCAGAGGAAGGGGCTTCAAGCCACCATTCAACCACTCCCAGTGCACAGGAGGATAGCTGTGCAGGTGCCAACAGCAACCCACTGCCCCCATCAAAATGAGAAGACATGTAAACAAGTCTCAAAACCAGACTTTTAGATCACCTACAGCAACCCCAAAGGGAAATGAGATGGAACACTCTGATACTCAACCATCTGGACTCCCTGAACTAGCAACAAAAGAGGATCTGGAAGAAAGAAAAGCAGAAATAATTTCTCAGATAACAGCAGAGATTATGCCCAAAGTGAAAGACATGATTAATAACTTTAGAGAGGACACAGAAAAAAAAAATAGAGGAGTCGAAGAACATGATGGAATCCCAACATAGGAAACAAATGGAATCCATAAAACAGATACAAATAGATTACCAGGAGATTAAAAACTCCATTGAAAGTCTACACAGCAGAATGAGCCAATGTGAGGACAGAATTTCAGATATAGAAGACAAGATTTCAGTGAGTGACCAGGAAAAGAAATATTGCTTCAAACTTATAAGGGACCATGAGAAATCAATCCAGCAGCTGCTAGACAATGCAAATAATAACATAAGACTGATTGGAGTCAATGAAGGAACAGGAGAGAGTGCAGATGACATAAAAAAAAAACCTGTTCACAGAAGTAATGGCAGAAAACTTCCCAAGCAGGGGAAAAGAACATGACATAAAGATATGTGAGGCATATAGGACTCCAACTATCCTTGATCAAAAAAAAATCTACACATAGGCATATAATTGTTAAGAGTCCAGAAACCCAACAGAAGAACAAAGTTCTACAAGCAGTTAGGAAAAGAAACAAATCATATAGAGAGGAAGCCCCATCAGAATCACAGCAGACTTCCCAATGCAAACCCTCAAGGCAAGAAGAGCTTAGAGTGACATATTGCAAGCACTAAAGGAAAACAGCTTCCATCCCAGATTGATGTACCCTGCAAAACTATCTTTCAAAATTGATGGAGAAATAAGATACTTTCATGACAAGGAGCACCTTACAAACTCCATGAATACCAAACTAGCACTCCAAAAAATTTTAGATAGTATCCTAGGAACAGACAATGAGGATCACAACCCAAGGAAGCCCAACAGAATGAATCCATCAGGCACGACAAGAAATTAAATGTAGAGGGGGAGAGTCCACCAAAAAGAAAAAGTCATGACAATGATATGTCAATGTGTATCAGTTATAACCATCAATGTTTATGGTCTCAATTCACCAATTAAAAGAAATAGACTGGCAGAATGGGTCAAGAAGCAAAATCCAACAATATGCTGCATACAAGAAACATAGATAATTCAAAAAGAAAATCATAGATTGAAAATTAAAGAGTGGAAAACAATACACCATGCCACAGGAACCCGAAAAAAAGCAGGAGTAGCTGTCCTCTTCGCAGATCAAGTGGATTTCAAAGCCACACTGATTAAGAGAGACAAAGAAGGACACTACATCCTTGTAAAGGGAAGAATCCAACAGGAAGAGATGACAATCATAAATATCTATGCACCAAACACTAGTGCATCCAACTATATAAAACAAATACTAACAGATATGAAAAGTCATATATGCATTAATACAATAGTAGTGGGGGACCTCAGTACCCTACTGTCACAGATAGATCAACTAGACAAAAAACAAGTAATGAAATACTAGGACTCAATCGATCTCTTGAACAAATGAACTTAACAGATGTTTACAGAGTGTTCCACCCAATAAAATCAGAATACACACTCTTTTCAGCTGCACATGGGCCCTTCTCCAAAATAGACAACATACTGATGCACAGAATATGTTTAAGTAAGTGCAAAGGAACTGAAGTTATCCCCTGTATATTATCAAACCATAGTGTGATGAAATTGGAAATCAATACCAAAAGAAACAACAAAAATTTCATAAACACATGGAAATTGAACAACACACATCTGAATAACCAATGAGTCACAGAGAAAATTAAAGAAGAAATCAGACAGTTCCTTCAATTATATGACAATGCCAATACAACATATTGGACCCTATGTGACACAGTGAAAGCAGCCTTACAAGAGAAATTCACAGCAGAGAATACTCACATTAGGAAAACAGAGCGAGCTCTATTATACAACCTGTTGCTGAACCTCAAGGTTCTAGAAAAAGAAGAGCAGGACAAACCCAAAGCTCATACAAGGGAGGAAATTACAAAGATCAGAGCAGAAATAAATGCAATGGAGATTAAGAGAGCAGTGCAAAAAATCAATGAAGCCAAGAGTTGGTTCTTCAAAAGAATAAACAAAATTGACAAACCCTTAGCTAACCTCATCAAAAAAAGGAAAGAAAAGGCCCAAATCCATGCAATTAGGAATGAAAAGGGTGAAATCACAACAGACACAGAAGAAATCCAGAGGATTATCAATACCTACTTCAAGACCCTATATGCCAATAAGATGGAAGACACAGAAGAAATGGACAGATTTCTAGATACATGTGAATTACCAAAGTTGAACAAAGAAGACCTAAAAGTTCTAAACAACTGAATATCAAAAAATGAAATTGAAAACATAATTAAAAACTTACCAACTAAGAAAAGCCCAGGTCCTGATGGCTTCACCACTGAATTCTACAAGACATTTAGAGAGAAACTACTGCCACTACTGTTTAAACTCTTCAATAAAATTGAGAGAGAAGCAATGCCCCCAAATTTATTCCTGGAAGCAAGCATCACCTTGATCCCCAAAGCAGAGAAAGACCCAACTGAAAAGGAGATCTAAGGCCCAATTGCACCAATGAATACAGATGCAAAAATACTTAACATACAGACAAATAGAATGCATAAGATCATCAAGAAGATCATAGAACCTGACCAAGTCAGATTCATCCCAGGGATGCAGGGATGGTTCAACATATGCAAATCAATCAACGTAATACACTTTATCAATACAGTCAAGGACAAAATCAATATGATCATCTCAATAGATGCAGAAAAAGCATTTGACAAAATCCAACATGCATTTATGATAAAAGCCCTATAAAACATTGGAATAGATGGTCTCTACCTCAATCTGGTAAAAGCCATCTATGAAAAACCAACAGCCAATATCATACTAAATGGTCAAAAACTGAAATCCTTCACACTGAAATCAGGAACAAGGCAAGGATGTCCACTATCACCACTCTTGTTCAATACAGTTTTTGAAACATTAGCCACGGCAACTAAACAAGAGAAAGAAATAAAAGGAATAAAGATAGGAAATGAAGAAGTCCAATTGTCATTATTTGCAGGTGACATGATACTGTATATAGAAGACCCCAAGAACACCACCAAATGTCTTCTAGACTTAATAAGCAAATTCAGTAGAGTAGCTGGATACAAGAACAACACACAAAAATCAACAGCTTTCCTCTACATGAACAACAGACTCACTGAGACAGAAATAGGGCAAAAAATTCCTTTCACAATAGCATCCAAAAATCTAAAATACCTAGGAATTAACCTAAGGAAAGAAATCAAAGACCTCTTCTCTGAAAACTATAGCACTCTGAAAAGAGAGATTGAAGATGATATCAGAGAATGGAAAGACATCCCCTGCTCCTGGGTAGGAAGGGTTAATATAGTGAAAATGGCCATACTTCCAAAAATGCTATATAGATTCAATGAAATTCCAATTGAAATCCCAGCAGCATACCTCACAGACCTTTGGAAATCATTCCAAAATTTCATTTGGAACAAGAAGAGACCCAGAATAGCAAACCAATTCTAGGTAACAGAGACGTGGCAGGGGGTATCATAATCCTCAACTTGAAACAATACTACAAAGCTACTGTGATAAAAACAGCATGGTACTGGCAAAGAAACAGGCCTGGGGACCAGTGGAACAGATTAGAAGATGCAGAAACAATGCCAGACACACTCAGCCACCTCATCTTCGATAAAGGAGCCAAACACCCTCACTGGAGGAAAGATAGCCTCTTTCATAAATGGTGCTGGAGAAATTGGGTTTCAACTTGCCAAAGATTAAAACTAGACTTATATCTCTCACCATGCAGTAAACTAAAATTGAAATAGATTACAGATCTAAATATTGAAATAGAAATGGTGAACCAACTGGAACAGAGGTTAGGTAGAACTATTGAAGACATTGGTGTAGGAAAAGATTTTATGAACAAAACCTTAGCTGCCTGTGAACCAGCACAAACAATCAACAAGTGGGATCTCTTCTTATTAAAAAGCTTGTGAACAGCAAGTGAAAACACCAACCATGTGAAGAGACAACCCATAATGTGGGAAAAAATCTTCACCTGCTGTTCCTCAAACAAAGGTCTACTATCTAGACTCTATATAGAACTTAAAAAAATCAGACCTCCCAAATTTAAAGACCCAATCCAAAAATGGCATCTCAAATGAGCAGACATTTTTCAGAAAAAGAAGAAGAAATAGCAAATAAACATATGAAAAAATGTTCAACATCACTGGTCATTCGAGAGATGCAAATGAAAACAATGCTGAGATTCCACCTCACTCCAGAAAGTATGGTTGCTATCATGAAATCAACCAATAACAAATGCTGTTCGGTCTGTGGGGAAAGAGGAACACTGCTCCACTGCTGGTGGGAGTGTAGAATGGTGCAACCACTTTGGAAATCAGTATGGAGATACCTCAAAGAACTAGGACTGGAGTCCCATTTGACCCAGCTATTCCCCTGCTGGGGATCTTCCCCAAAGAATTAAAAGAATCATACCACAGTGATATATGTGCACCCATGTTCATAGCAGCACAGTTTGTAATAACTGAAACTTTGAAGCAGCCCAAATGCTTATCAACTGGAGGCTGGATAAAGCAAATGTGGTTTTTTCATAAAATGGAGTACTACTCAGCCATAAAAAATGAGAAATTAGAGACATTTATAGCTAAGTGGATGCACATTGAGGTGATATTAAGTGAAATAAATAGGAAACACATGTGTAAATACCAAATAGTTTCTCTGGTGTGAGAAACTGAAAGTGTAAATAAGGGATAAATGGCATAATAGATAATGTGAAATAGGAGGAAAAAGTGCAAAGGGGAAGGGGGAGTGGGAGGGGTTAGGGGAAAAGAAAGAAGGGAATGGAATATGAGAAAATGAAAAAATAGAAACAAAGTCTTTGTAAATATGGAGGGATGGCATGGTTGAAGGGAGGACAGGGGAAGGGGGAAAAATAACAACCAAGATAGATTATGTAAAGGTGCAAATTTCCAATGATGAATGTTATTATATTGTATACCTAAATTGTACCAATTAAATAAAATTTTAAAAAAATGAATTTAACCAAAATGTTCACTGATACATAAATAAGAAAGCAAAATCTGGTAGATTAATACAATAAAATATTATTCTGCCTTAATAAAAAAGGAAAACCTAACATGTTCTCCAATATAGATGAATCATGAGAACATTAGACTATGTGAATTAAGAAGTGAAATGCATATACAAAAAGCTAGTTTTCCAAATCACAAATCAGTGTTCAAGTCAAAGAAGAAGCAGTTCAGAAAAAAAGAAGTTTGGGAGTTTTCTTCAAATTCTATCTCTACTTGCCACTCATTATGTATGCCTAAGCATGCCATTAAACCATTTCATATTTCTGTTTCTAGATATATAAAATAGAAGTAAATAATATTATCTACCTGTGGCTGTTATCATGATATGTCATCCTGAATGTATTAAGAAACAGTCTAGTAGATTAGTAAACTGCAGCTCTGAGTGTGTCTGTGGATGATTGATGTTAGGCCAATGTCTTAGCTACTTTTTTCATTGCTGAAACAAAATACCCAACACCCAAAATTAAGTTTTCACTCCATAATTGGCTGGCTCCAGGGCAGCTCCAGATCTTCATGGCATGGCAGAGAAGCATCACAGAGGATAAATAGTTCATAGCAAAACAGGGCAGGCAGAAGGCAGCAAGCAGCAAACAAGTGAGAAGACAAGGGAAAATAGCAACTTCTTTCTGTCCCTTTTATATTCTATCTAGGCTACCCAAGTACTCACACCCAGAGCTACGCCATGCCAATCAGTGGACTAATTTAGTAATCACATATCCGTCATTTGATTATCACACATTCTAGATCTAGCCACCTCTGAAAGAGCCCCACCTATGACTGCATGAAGTTTTGGAGGGACATTTAGATACAAGCCATAAAAGCCATCAAACTAAGGAGTGCAGATCCACCCTGGATGTGGACGGCACCAACCAATAGGCTTATAACTTGGATGGAATAAAACGGGAAAGAATAAGGAAGCGTGCCCATTTCTAAAGAGCTCCAATTTTCTCCATTGGTTTTGGACATCCATCTTCAGTTTCTTCAGCCTTCAAACCAAACTTGCACCAGTGACTCTACAGTGAACTTCCAGGCCTTCTGCCATGGATTGGTGATGCATCCTGATCCCACTTGTTTTGAGGGTCCCATCTTCTTGAGCTGTGCATCTAATGGATCCTCAGACTCCAGCACGCAGATGGCTACAGTGAACGCTTCAATCTTAGATTCCATAAGCAGGTATTGTGAACTCTCCCACCTCAGATCCTGTAAGCCTACTGAATAAATCTCTTTTCATAATTATACATATATTTTATATTGATTTTGTTTTTCTATAGTATCCTAACTAATACCCAAAAAGTAGCTTAAGTAAGTGACCTACAATAGGTGCTCAAAATGTGTTAATTGTTGTTATTATGATCAACAACAATTTTTGATGGCCTAAGGTATAATAAGTCTTAGCTATAGTTAATGATTAAAATATTCACTGTTGCTGGATATGGGGGTATGCATCTATACTTCCAGCTGTATGGGAGGCTGAAGCACGAGGATCACTTGAGTCTAGGGGTTCAGTGCCAACCTGGGCAACATAGCAAAATCTTGTCCCTTAAAACAAACTCTTTGCTAGTGTCTGTATTATCCACCAATGATATCATAGGATAAGAAAAAGTTTCAGACTGCAACACTAAAGAAGGTATAATAAAAACTAGGTTAGAAAGTGAAATGTATCATGATTTTATTTAACATTCTTATTCTATACAAAGAAACAAAAAATGGATATTCTATGGTGTTGGGACAGTGTATTTTTGAGTATGGTTACTTAAGAAAGGATGGTCCTGGATAAATGATCAAGGGATAGAGGTGGTTTTGGAAACCTACAGGCTATGACAGAGGATCTGTGCTCCCAAGAGTGGGCATATGCAAGGGGGATGGGAACAGATGGGTAAACAGCATCTTGGATGAAAGATAACTGTAAACCACCTAGAGCAAATTTAACTGACATTTCCCTTTTGCCTAGAGCGCTGGTGAAGGCCTAGAAATAATCTTGTCCAATACTCAGGGCATGGAAGCCTGCCACCACCGGAACAAACCTTCTGTGCTCTACCAGTTTAAGTGTCAGAGAAATTTGTAGTTTGAACAACAAGTTCACTGTGGTAATTCTACTGAATGCTATGTGAGTCAGCAAGACTAAGGCTTAATTAGGTATATTTAATTTCAGATTCTTTTGAAAGCAAAATTATAAATAAGAAGGCAGAAAATGGATGATTTGTATGTGCAAAACTTCTTTGGAAGCATTTCAGTAAAATTATCTTCCTTTTTTATTATTGTTCCATTATTTCCAATTACTAGTGATGGACTCTGATTTTTTTAATGTCTTTAAACTTCTGGCATTCAGTAGTTTTTTGCCTAATAATTGACATATGTTCTTGAAATACTTGCCTCAAAGATGAGCTGCAGACTAAACAGAGAATCAGACTGGAATTACTTGTTTTGGTTAGCCAAACTGAAATCTTAGGTTCTTGCAAAATTATTCACAAGAGCAACAAAGTGTTATAATATCTATTGTCATGCATTTATGGGATCCAGTTTTAATTTACATTCAGAAGAATGTCAGACTGATAGTTTAAAATTTTTGGAAGCAACAAAATTTTATTACTACAAAATACATGGCATAGGCTATATTCCTTCCATTACATAATTTAGACATAAAGCACACAGTAGCAGTGGACTCAAGCAAAGTACTGAATATAATCTTCACTTTTCCCTTTTTGTCTCCCCTATGTGAATTCTATCCTGTTTATATCCTTCAAGTCAAGGAGTTGTTGTATATAATATGAAGTGGGCTATATTTTTCTTTCTTTCCATTCTCTCAGTTATATACATGACCTGTAAAAATTATATATATTCATAATGTATTTATATATTCATCATATATACATGATATATAAAACATATCATAAATATAAAATATCATATATAAAACATATTATATATATATAAAATCAACAGGTCCAAAGAAAAATAAACTTTGACTAGTTATTCCAAACTCTTTGAACCTAGCATAATTTTTGTTGTTATGGAAGCTCTGAATAGGTATTATTCAAATAGTACATGATTTCTTAAATTAATTAATTCAGTATCTTATTCCTTTCTTCATTTCAAATATAATACCTACTGAGTTCAATGACAAAACTCCAGAAAAAACAACATTTTGCTTAACAACTTTTAAATGGAAGATACCTATAAGAGCAGATTTTGTCCATTTTTCCCTGTAACAGAATCAAAGCAAACAAATTTACTTTAATGATATTATACCAGGTTAAATAAACACAATACATGTGACACATGCCTACATTTCTTACAGTAAGAATTCTAATAATGGTTTTAATTTATAAAACAAATTTTAACATTAGTATAATTAATTTATCCTTAGATAGTCAAAAAATCTTAGTTTTGTAAATATACCAGATACCTATCAATACTAGAATTTGACCAGCTTGTAGTAGAATTTCATAGGCAAAGATTGACAATTTTAAATAATGTGTCTAACATGATTATTTATAATAGCAGAACGTGGAAGCAATCCAAATGAGAACAAAATAGAGTGACAGTTAAATAAATTAGTGTCTTAACTAAACAGTTAATTACTGAATAAATCACTAAAAGATATAATATGGTTATTCAAAGTATAGAGATAAATACTGTAAGCATTTATTTCTTTAATATTTAGTTTAAAAAATACCTCTTAGAGCTAAGTGTTTTAGCCAGGTTTCCATCACTGGCACAAATTACCTGACATCCATAACTTTAAAGAGGAAAAGTTTAATTTGGCTCATATGTTGGGGAATTCAGTCCATGTGGATTAGCTCCAAGGTAAGAACAGCATGGTGCAAGGGAATGGATAGGAAAGTTGCTGAACCCATCCAGCCAGGAAGTAAGGAGTGCAGGGTGATTAAATATATACCATGTAGAGGAACCTAATAATCTCAATGAATGTGAACATTATATGTCATAAATATGAGATAAGATTAATAACATCAACAAGAATGAAAATGGGGAAAGATGATTTAGAGGAGGAAGGAAAGAGGCAGGAAAGAAGGTGAAGATAATTTAAAGAAAAAGAATAAAGCTATATTATGTACATGTACCCATTCCCCAAGACTCTAAACTGCATGCATCACAAACATGTACTAAAAAAGAATACACCCTTCCAGGTACTGCCTGCAGTCACCTATCTCTTCTCACATGGGTCCACCTATGAACTTGACCATTTTAGGGGACATTTTAGATCTAAACCATAACAGTAGGGCTACACTGATTTTTAAGTTCCTTGTAATGTATGTGTCCATTTTTAAAATTGTATCTTGTAATGTTTTTAAATAAAAATTGTGCATAAATGGTCTTTATTTCTATGACACTAGGCCAATAGTTCTCATGAAGAAGAACTAGAGAAGAGTTTGAAAAGTGAAAAGCAGGAAAGAGACAATAGGAGTCAAATGAGGGTAGTAATATCTGGAATATAAATAAAGACAAGTGAAAAGGCAATGAGAAGAAACAAAGTAGTGAAAATTCTTGATTGGAATGAAATATAAACAGTATGGAATCCAGAATGCTTCAAAAAATTTTAGTCCAACAACAGGCAATAGCAATATAGTCAAAGCTATGTGGACAACAGAAAGAAAAAAAAATTAGTGAAGGTAAATGATGAATTCTCTTATTTGCGATTTAGCTGTTGGTAGCATATCAAGCAAAGTCTAGCAGAATACTGAAAACACAATTGTGATTTTATGTTTGAGAAAAATAGAATTCCAGATAAATACTCAAGTGTTGTTATCAAGATCCCAATAAACTGGACAGAAAAAACACAGAAGGTGTAGGAATAGAGAGTACTGGAGCAGAGGTTTCAACATTAGTGTGTATGTGTGAGTGTGTTTATGCATGTGTGTGTGTGTGTGTGTGTGTGTGTGATGAAGCAATTTGTCATTTTAAGACAGGCCTATGAACTTCTCAAAGAAAAGTTTCTAAATATGTAAAATAAAATACATGCAATGAAAATGGAGGACAATTATTTTGAAACAGCTATCAAAGTAATTTATGATATAACATTAAATATATATTTGTTTATTAGATTAGAAAACAAGTTTTAATGTATGGAAACAACTGCCAAAATTTTAATATAATAACATTGCCAAAAAATATACCAGGACATTTGAAAAAAACTCCATGTGATACAAACCATTCATTTTTCCAATGATGCCAAAGTCATACACACTGCTAATACCACAATGATGTTTAACCTACATTAATACCTTAAGAAAATGCTAAATTTCTCTTAGAAACTAGTCAAATGTTCTTTCACACCACCTAAAATTTTGGAGTTTATGTATTGTATGCAGTGATTCATGGATAAGAGTTTCTTTATACAAAATTCACATATATAGTATGAGAGGGAGCAGATATCCCCCTAGCCAATTTTTGCCACTGTCTAAAATACTGGGGTGAAGAAGTTTCCTGGCAAAGCCATGTTTGTGTTCATATGCAGCAATACTGTAGAATTTTTAAGATCATAGACTAGACACCATAATGCCAGTCATATCACTATATACTCCTTAGCAAGTCACATAACTTCTGTATGCCTCAATCTCTCCATGTTTCAAACCTTATGGAGTTATTGTAAGAGTTACATGCGCTAATGTTTGAGAATAATATGAGATATGACTTGGAGCATGTTAAGTACTACATAAAGTATTTATCTAATAAATTAAAAATACATACATACATACAGCCTGGCATACCCATTTGCAATCTGAGCCTCTGTAACTGGTTACAACTTACTTCTACCTTAAAGATCTTCTAAAACAGTGAAATAGAGAAATACTCAGTAGAGAAAGCCAGGGGGGGAAATCTAAAAGTTCAGGTCAAGACAAAATGAGTCTGAAAAAAATAATTCAGAGAACTGGATACTATTTGGAGGTGAAGGACTAAGACTGAGAATAAATATTTACAATGGACTAGGTGATCAATAGATTATTGGTGGCTTTCTGGAGCATTAGTATCAGATAGGAAGAAACACAACCATTTACTATGTGAATAAATAGTGAAAAAGTAGATGTGATCCATATGATTCCTTTCCTGAAAAATTTCCATGAAAGAAGGAAGAACTAACATTTTTTCAGATTTAACAGAAATGACCTGAGCACAATGGTCAGCATAGACAAAGTAGTCAAAGAAAGAATGATGGGAAAGGTAAGAGAAAAAGTAGATAATTGCTAGGATCAGGTCTTGATTAATGTAGGGATATGGGAACCACATGCAAAGTTTCACCTAGGTGAAGAAAGCCAAGTTCTTGCCAAGCTGAAGGCTGTAAGGAGAAACAAGTGAAGGTATCAAGTCTTTTGATCAAACCAGAGAGATGTACAAAGGCTATGTTGGTGGATCTCCATTTCCCAGGACTATGGCATGAGAGATCTCCACAAACAACAGGGATTTGAGCAAAGAACAGAAACTTTGATGTGAATGAAAATTTTCATTAATTGAACAGAGAACCACATATTTCTGATTAGAAATTAATATAAATGTCATCATTTATATTAATTGGGGAACTAGTTGAAGTTGAACTAAATAGAAGAGTTAGACTTCATCCTAAATGTCATTTCCTTAAATAAATCCTCATTGATCAAGCTCCCCAAACATATAAAATTACCTATTGTATTTCCATATTGTGTAATAACTTTATAATTATTTTTGTTGTATATGTGACATTTTTGCTATAAGGTAAGGTTTTTAAAGCCTCCATTTTCATTTTGTACATACATTTAATATCTTGCATATACTGGGTATTCATTAATTTTTTGTTTAAAATTGCCTTGAATTTTTATTTTTGTTTTTGCCTTATTTCCTTAGTTTTAATTCTAGTTGAAGCAACTATTCCAACGCTAGCAATGCCAGTTCTGTTAATACCAAACTAATGAACTTTCTTCTGTCATTCTGTCTTACATTTCCTCACATATACCTCCACCAACTATCCTGCTTTTTACATCTGATTTGTTTATTGATGATATAATTATCCTTTCTACTTAAATATTACAATGCTTCTCTTTCATTGATTCTTTGCAATTCTGTCCTTGATGAGCATCCTGTTCTGCTTCCTTACCAGCTTAATATAATTAAAAATGTCTCAGAAGCCCAGCCTTGTTTGTTTAGCTTTTCTACTGTATGAACATTGGGCATAGCAACCAAATAAAAATGATCACAGGATAAGGAAATTAATTATGTATTTTATTAAAGGTTAGGAATGGCCTACTGGTGCAGGAGAAAGTCTTAAAAGTGAAAGGGTCAGAGAGGTGTAAAAGGTTCCATAGAAAGTTGAGAAATATAAAAAAAATAAATAAACTATAAGAGCAGATATATGAGGAGGATACAATTATGATGTATGTTGAACACTTATTGAACACCTATTGTAATCCATAAGGAAATCAAATTTCTGATTAACTCATAAACTCCGGGTTCAGATTAGTGCTTTCTTTTACTTTTGTTTAAAAAACATTTTGTAATAGATTTATTGATAACAGCTTAAAATTGTACTATTTTTGCATTACAGTCTGTTTAAAATAGTATGTTTATTTTCCTTTATCATTCTTGATTATAATCAAGATGATTTATGATCTAGAAAAAACTTAGTTGAATATGTGTATAAAAATCTATGAGGACTTTCTCTTGTGTGATCACACAGGACATTCAGGATCTTTTTTATTTAATAGACTCTTGTCTGATACTTGCTAAGTTTCAAGTACTTTTCTAAGTGCCTTACCTACATTAACATTAATTTTATGGCTTAATACTTGAGTTTATTTTTCCAAGAATTTATGTGTGTACCCTAAATAGTGATTCTCTTAAAACATTACTGTGAAAAATTGACTTAAATATACCAAGAAACAAATATATTTAAGAAGTGTTATAAATGCTATCATGGTGGATATACTGACATCTATTCATAACAGCAGTTTCTGAATCTCACTCAGAAAAAAAAGAACACACAGGACTAGATTCACCACACTTATTCATATATAAATATATATATATTTATATATGATATATATCTCAAGTACTATGTGAAAACAATGTGTTCCTCAATTAAAGGAAAAGAAATGGACAATGAATCCTTATTCATGACATGCATAAAGTGGTAAAATATGCTAGAGCAAACAGGAAAGTAAGCAATGACATACGCTGCATGGAAGCTTGAAAAAAAATCCTATAATAATCAGAAAAGCAAATCCCATGGTGGATTGTGTAAGTATATAGAGTAGGGAACATTTAAGTCGAATATGAGCCCTCATGTGATTTGAAGTGCTTATTCTTCACACAAGTGAAGAGGGCATAAAACTATGGATAGACTTCAGCTGGATCAAGCTTTAACCTGAGCTAAAGTGATATGTTAACATTTGTTAGGAAAAAATCATTTACTAAACCATCTAGTAAATGTAGCCTCTTCAGTAAAAGGAAACTGTCTACTACTTTCCAGTGGCAAAATAGTTTAGCAGAGGACTACATATTTTAGTTTTGCCATTTCTAAACTTTGATTTCTGTACGAACTAGAAATGTCTTTCATCTCCAGCTGGCAATAAAGTTATACCCTGATTTCCAAGTTGGATTGCCATAATCCTACTTAATGAGTCTGCCATAGCTCACTCTACAGAGCCACCAATTGAATCAGAAAATAATCCTCAGCCAAAGAAGCAGCAAAACACTATGGTCTCTTCATCTGGATGCAATGCTTTTTTTCATTAGTTACTACTTGATTTCTGTGCCAAATAAGAGGTAGTTTGAAAAATTTAATAAACTATAAGCCTGGAAAACACATGAGCCTAACACATGAGCCTTATTTTCTTCTTTCCAGTTTATCAGAATAAAAACATTAACTCTGTTTACTGAGGGGAAAAATTATGGAAGATTCCAGATTTTTGCCCTATTATAATGATGAAAGAACAATCTTTTTTTTTCCTGCAAGTGACATAGAATGTCTTCTCAGACTAAAGTAATATTTATTGGTCTTGAATATTAAAAGTACTAATAAATGAATTATTGAATGAGAAAATAGTAAGTGATTAGCTGGGCTGCAAGTCTGAAAATATTTTAACATCTGCTGCTCTTTTAACAATAACATATGAGGGAAAAGTCTTCTATGCTTTTGGGAATGCTATTAATCTTGCATTCCACATAAGCAAGTCTGGAATTAACAGCGTTCCAAAATAGACTGAAAATGTCATCTGAGTAAATAGCTCATGAAAATCTAGATAAAATAGATAATAGTCTCATTTAAAAAAAAACATAAGACAATATTTGATTTATTTGTATTTAGGATAATTGAATAAATGGTTTCAGGTAGTACAAAACAAAAACAAAGATAGGAGGCCAGAAATAGACAAAAACTGTTTACTGATGTGGACATAGACTTACGTGTTGAAACAGTGCAATGTGTGACTTCTGATTTGTCAAGGACTTTCTGTTTATTTTTCTTCCAAATTGAGACCATTATTATGTAGGAACTGGGAATTCATTATGTTGTAAAACAATAAAGAAACACATTATGAAAGGAGTGTTTTTACATACTAGAAGAAAAATAGATGTTAAAAATATTTCAAGCTCATCTCAACAATATTAGAAACTCCACTGATTTTTAAAACCAAGCTTGGAAAAGTTCAATTTACTTACTAAAACAAAACAAACATGATACTGAAAATCAGCCTGAATTTCACAAGATTGTCACAGGGCCATAATAACACTCTACCTGAAATTTAATGTGGTCCCTAAACAGTCAATTAACCAGGAAATTTTCAATGAACAAAAAATTACAGATTTAGTTTATAACCTTCATAGCTTTTGAAATTTCAAAGTTACTAATACAGATAACTCTAACCAAACTGAAAGCCTTTGGAGCATTTTAAGTCAATATTTAAAATAATTTCCTACTTTTGATCTGAAGGATGAGAATTCCAATATACAAGATTAATATTAAGTCAGTCTTTCATGGTTACATAGCTACTAATGAATGGAATATAGGAAGTCTTGTTCTCATAAACGTCAGATGATAGACAAGAGACTTTAAGAAGGAAGGGAGGGAGTGAGGGAGGGAAGGAAGAAGGTAGGAGGTAGAGATGGAAAGAGGAAGGGAGAAGGACTGAGAAGGAAAGAAAGAAAACAGGAATAAGCCAGAGTATTCCAAAATCTTTTGGGGCAAGAGTCAAATTAATACAAATACTGAAAGGCCTATTAATGATTTGTCAGGCCCATGCCCATGAATGTAGTAAAGAATTCTACTACAAAGAGTAGAACTGAGATTCAGGAGGTATGTAACATTTTTGAACATGCAGAATACTTTAGCAACTGTCAATTGTGTGTCACTTTTATTTTTGGTAATTTTATATCTCATAAATTGGGATGGTAGTGGACTATAGCAGAGTTGAAAACTGCCTTTCCCAGCCATGTGACAATGAGTCTATAAATCAGAAGCATCAGATTGAGCCTTTAATTTGGATTATGGATCCTTCTCTCTGTCTTTGTCTGTTTCTCTGTCTGTCAGTCTGCCTTTCTAGTGCCTGCAATAGCAATTTCTGAAAGACCAAGTTCCCCATGCAGAAGGTTTTGTGATTTGTTTTTTTGTTGGAAGCTCACATTCCTTGGATCTTTGTGGGAATTCTTTGAGGCCTGGGTAAAGGATGTGTTCCTCTGAGAGGTTACAACACAGACTGTTTCAACAGGCACAACCTTGGTAATAATCGAGTCAACACGGCCAAGAAATCATTTTGACTAATCTGTTAAATAGTTCCTTAAATAGACTTGTACTTAAAGAGCCATTAGCATGTCTTTTTGGCATTTTTTCTGTTAGTCAGTGATCCTTATTAAAGGTCTAGGATTAAGTTTGCTTAATAGTATTCAGAGGTAGGGGTGACAAATATTAGACAAGAGGGAACTATAGTTGCCAATAGTATTCACTTCCTGACTTTTATTGATGTTGGTCGAAGCTTTTACTATAATTGTTAACACTTATAGGACTTTTTCTACTTCAGTGTGATTTTTCAAATTGAATCAAATGTGAATTGTAATTGGTGATATTTCTACCTTATATACCCCAAACCACAAATTCATAGTTGTTCTCTTTTGATAAGAACATTTTGTATTTATTTTTGGTGATTATGTGTAAGAATTTATTTTGGGTATTTGCTTATGAAAGTAATTTCTTGATTGTACAGTGTCTTATTGCAGAAGTTTCCAAAATGGTTGTATCAATGTACATTCTGAGCAATATATGTATATCCACGTCACAACACACATTTTTAAAAATTAGATTTTTTCATTCATTTTCATTTTAGCTCTTCTGATAAATATGTAGTAGTATCTCATTGTGAATTTAATTTGCACTTCCTTAATGACTTATTAGATTAATGTTATGGCTTATATCTAAAATTCTCTCAAGGCCTCATGTGCTCATAGGTAGGGTCTATTGGAGGTGGCTGGATTTAGGGCATGTGAATATGGATTAAGGGTGTGTGATAACCAGATTATTTCACTGATTGGTTTAGCATGGTTCTTGGTGTGGGTAATGGGAAGGCACACTCTGGGTGTGGGTGGCACCAACCAACAGTCTTTTTACACTAGAAGGAATAAAAGGGAAAAGATTAAAGGCACATTGCTGGCTGTCTTCTGCCTGTCTTACCATGGACTGTTTCTCCTCTGCCATGCCCCTTTGCCATGCCATGGGTGTCTTGAAGCCAGTCAAAAATGGACTGAAATCTATACAAAATGAAAAAAAAAACCTATCTTCCTTGGGAGTGTTGGGTATTTTGTCCCAGCAAGGAGAAATTATCTAAGGTGCTATTACTATTTATTAGTTTTTTTGGAAAACTTCATGTGTAAAGTGTTCATTTATTTATTCATCTATTTTTAATTGAATTATCTGTATTTTTGAAAGCAGCTTTCTATGTGCTGGACACAAGTTCTCTACAGGCATCACATCACACAAAAATTCTACATTGTGGCATGAGTTTGATTTACAAAATTTTCCAGACATATTTAAATAAATTGCAAAATATTTCTTAAGGTTTTAGTTTTTAATGTTATTTTAAAAATCTTTGTTTATTTCTAAAATCTTGATTTTTTTCACATTCTGCCAATAATTGATTTACATAGGATGTATAAAAAAGGGAAAGAGTAATTTTATTCTATATATAACTCTGGTTGACCTGGGACCATTTTATGAAACAAAGAAAAAAAAGAAAGAAAAACCAACATGTTGCTATTCTTTGTCTACCTTCATCATTTTTTCCCTTAAATTCTTTTATTGGTACATTTTAGGTATACAATGCATTTACATTTATCATTGGGAACTTGTACCTTTACATGATGTATCTTGGTCCTTTTTTTTCCCGCATTCCCATGCCCTCCCTTGGACTCCTCCACCCCTCCCTATTAACAAAGACTTTTTTTTTGTTTTTTCCTTTTCTCAAATTTTTTACTTTCCCTTCTTTCCTTTCCTCAACCCCTCCCACTTTTCCTACCTCTTTGGACCTTTGGTTCCTATTTCACATTATTAATTATTCCTTTTAATCCTAATTTACACTTTCAGTTTCTCACACCTGAGTAACTGTTCAGTATTTACAGATGTGTGTCCTATTTATATCACTTAAGAGTACGGCCTCAATGTGCATCCATTTTGCTATAAATGTCTCTAGTTTCTCATTCTTTATGGCTGAGTAGTACTCCATTTTATTAAAAAAATCTTTATCCAGTCTCGAGTTGATGAGCCCTTGGGCAGTTTCCAAGCTTTACCTATTACAAACTGTTCTGCTATAAACATGGTGTGCATATATCACTGTGGTATGCTTCTTTTAATTCTTTTGGGAAGATACTCAGCAGCGGAGTAGTTGGGTCAAAAGGACTTCTAATCCTAGTTTTCTGAGGTATCTCCATATTGAATTCCACAGTGGTTGCACCAGTCTGCATTCCTAGCAACAATGGAGTAGGGTTCATTTCTCCCCACAGCCCCGCTAGCATTTGTTATTGGTTGCTTTCTTGATAGCAACCATTCTTTCTGGGGAGAGGTGGAATCTTAGTGGCATTTTCATCTGCATCTCTTGAATGACCAGTGATATTGAACATTTTTTCATATGTTTATTTTCTGCTTTTACTTCTTTGTCTGAGAAATGTCTGTTCATTTCAGATGTCCATTTTTAATTGGGTCTTTAAATTTGAGGGGTCTGATTTTTTTAAGTTCTTTATATATTCTAGTTAATAGTCCTTTGTCTGAGGTACAGCTTGTATACCTGCATCTTAAATCAAATATTATTTTCTGGGTGTACCAGCTCTTTCTTTTCTGTTCTCCTAGTACATTTGGGCCAATAATACATTATCCTAATTTTTGGAGTAGTATGATAAATCTTATAATTGTCAAGTATCTAACATTGTTCTATAAGATTATTCTTGCATTTCACTATGCATTTTAGGATCATCTGCTCAATTTTTTTCAATTAAGTTTATTGGTACATTTTTTCAATTTTTAACAAAACAGGTTGCTGGAGTTTTCACAGGAATTGTCTTGAATCTATAAATCTACTTTGGTTAAAATTCTTCATATTAACATTTACACGTTAAATCTTGATTTTGTTGGGTCTTTTAAATTGTTCTCGATGACATTATTCACTTTATTTCTTGAGGTCTTATGCATATTTTGTTAGGGATATTTCTTTATGGAACTACTATAAATTAAAAATGTTTTTTTAAAAAAATTTGTTTTCTAAGTGTTTTTTTTCAATGTATAGCAGCATGATTGATTTTTTTTTTCTTTATGAGACAAGGTTGCCCTCTGTCGTTTGGGCTGGCCTTGAACTGTTTCCCGGCTGGCCCCTAACTCCTGGCTATCCTGTCTCAGCATTCCAAGTGCTTGGATTACAGGTGTGTGCACCATACCCAGTTGAAACATGATTGATTTTTGTATAGAGTGCTACAATCTAGTACTTTTGTTAGGTTTATTTATTCATTATAATAGATTGTCTGAATTTAAATTTTTTTCTATAAACTTAATCAGGTCATGTGCTAAAAATAAAAAGTAAAGGAGTTCATTATTTTTTCCAAATTTTTTGTTTTTAATTCCTTCTCACCTAACTGCCCTGGTTAGAAACTCTAATACGTACAAGGTCAACCTTGTAAAAATGATGATAATCAGTGTCACTAATTTCTGATTTTAGAGATACTATTCAATATCTAAACATTGAGAGATCCTAGGAGAAGCCTGTATGGACCAGAGCTGTGTAAGCAGGTCCCAGCCAGGGCCTGGCCCAGACCTCAGCAGCCCCAACCAAAGGTCCACCTGGAAAAGAGCTACACTGGCACACAAGTAACAGACAGAGGCCCACCCAGATACAATTAAAATTGGTACAATGGTGAGCAGCAGAGAAAAGTCCTCTCAGTGCTCTACAAAGAACTGAAGACCACTGGGTGAGCAAAAAGTCACCTCAACAAAAGTGTGGCAGACTGAGTCTGTTGAAATGAGAGGACATGTAAACAAGTCTCTAAACCAGACTTCCAGATAACCTAAGGCAACCCCAAAGTGCACCGAGATGGAACAATTTGATATTCAAACACCTGGACTCCTTGAATTGGCAATGAAAGAGGATTTGGGAAAAATGAAATAAGAAATAATTTCTCAGATAACAATAGAGATTGTGTCCATTGTGCAAGACATGATTAATAACTCTAGAACAACACAGATAAAAAATAGAGGAACTGAGAACTTGATGGAATCCCAGCATAGGAAACAAATGGAATCCATAAAACAGATGCAAACAGATTTCCAGGAAATTAACATCTTCACTGAAAGTTTACCCAGCAGAATGAGCCAATGTGAGGACAGAATATTAGATATAGAACACAGGATAGCAATTAGGGAATAGGAAAAGAAAAATTTCTTTAAAATAATAAGGGATCATGAGAAATCAATCCAGCAGCTGCTAGACAATGCAAAGAAGAATAACATAAGACTGATCAGAGTCAATGAAGAAACAGGAGAGAATACAAATTATACCTAAAAAAAACTGTTCACAGAAATAATGACAGAAAACCTCCCAAGCAGGGGAAAAGAAATTGACACTCAGAATGATCAAAAGAAATCTAAACCTGGACATATAATAGTTAAGATTTCAAAAACCAAACAAAAGAACAAAATGCTACAAGCACTTAGAGAAAAGAAACAAATCACATACAAAGGAAAGCCCATAAGAATCACAGCAGACTTCTCAACACAAACTTTCAAGGCAAAAAGAGCCTGGAGTGAAGTATTTCAAGGACCAAAAGAAAACAACCTCCAACCCAGATTGATGTACCCTGTAAATTTATCTTTCAATACTGATGGAAAAATAAGATACTTTCATGACAGAACACCTGAGGAACTTCATGAATACCAAACCAACACTCCAAAAACTTTTAAATAATATCCTAGAAGAGACACTGAGGATCACAACCCCAAGAATCCCAGAAGAATGACATATCAGTTATGACCATTGATATTAATGGTCTCAATTCACCAATCAAAAGCCATAGACTGTCAGAATGGGTCAAGAAGCAACATCCAACAATATGCTGTATACAAGAAATATACTTAATTAAAAAGGAAACTCATAGACTGAAGTTTAAAGGGTAGAAAACTATACTCCATGGGACAGAAAAGTTAAAAAAATCAGGCATAGCTATATTATGTGTAGATCAAATGGATTTCAAACGAACACTAATTAAGAGAGACAAAGAAGGGCACAACATCCTTGTAAAGGGAACAATCCAAGAAAAAGAGATGACAAACATAAATATATATATATGCACCAAATACTAGTGCACCCAATTATATAAAACAAAAACTAATAGACATGAAAAATCAAAAAAGCACATACAATACTAGAGGGGGACTTCAATACCCCACTGTCAACAAATAGATAGATCAACTATGCAAAGAGTAAACAACAAAATACTAGAACTCAATCAAACTCTTGAACAAATGGATTTAACAGATGTCTGAAGTGTTTCACCCTGCAAAATCAGAATACACATTCTTTTTAGCTGTACATGGGTTGTTCTCCAAAATAGACTACATACTTGCTCATATAATATGTTTAAGTAAGTGCAAAGGAATTGAAGTTATCCTCTGTATATTATCAGACCATAGTGCGATAAAATTGGATATAAATAGTGAAAGAAACTGCAAGAATCTCATAAACACATGGAAATTGAACAAAACACTTCTGAATAACCAATGAGTCACAGAGGGAATTAAAGAAAAAATCTGACAGTTCCTACAATTAAATGACAATGCCAATATAACATATCAGATTCTATGGGAAACAATGAAAGCAGTCTTATGAGGGAAATTCATAGCAATGAATATTCATATTAGGAAAACAGAATGAATTCAAATAAATAAATTCATGCTGAACTTCAAGATTTTAGAAAAAGAAGAGGAAGACAAACTCAAAGCTCATGCAAGGAAGGAAATTTTAAAGATCAGAGCAGAAATCAATGCAATAGAGGATAAGAGAACAATACAAAAAAATCAATGAAACAAGAAGTTGGTTCTTCAAAATAATACACAAAATTGACAAACCTTTAGCCAACCTTGTGAGAAAAAGGAAAGAAAAGGCCCAAATCCATGCAATTAGGAATGAAAACGGTGAAATTACAATGGACCCAGCAGAAATCCAGAGGATTATCAATATTTACTTCAAGAATCTATATGCCAAAAAGAAGGAAAACACAGAAAAAAACGGACAGATTCTGAGATACTTTTGAATTATCAAAGATGAACGAAGACATAAAAATTCTAAACAATCCAATATCAATCAATGAAATTGAAAATGTAATTAAAAACATATCCAACTAAGAAAAGACCTGGTCCTGAAGTCTTCACTGCTGAATTCTAAATGACATTTGGAGTAGAACTACTGCCACTACTGTATAAACGCTTCAATGATACTGAAAGGGAAGCAATATTCCCAAATTCATCCCTGGAAGCAAGCATCACCTTGATCCCCAAAGCAGAGAAAGACCCAACCAAAAAAGAGAACTATAGGTCAATCTCACTAATGAACATAGGTGCAAAAATCTTCAATAAGATAATGGCAAACAGAATGCAGAAGATCATCAAGAATATCATACACCCTGACCAAGTGGGATTCATGCCAGGGACACAGGGATGGTCAACATGCCCAAATCAATAAATGTAATACATTGTATTAATAGAGTCAAGGACAAGAACTACATGATCATATAAATAGATTCAGAAAAAGCATTTGACAAAATCCAATGTGCATTCATGATAAAAACCCTACAAAAAGTTGGAATAGATGGTCTCTATCTCAAACTGATAAAAGCCATCTATGAAAAACCAATAGCCAGTATCATACTAAATGGTCAAAAACTGAAATCTTTCATACTAAAATCAGGAACAAGACCAGGGAGTCCACTACCACCACTCCTGTTCAATATACTTTTGGAAACATTAGTCATAGCAATTAGACAGGAGAAAGAAATAAAAGGAATAAAGATAGGAAATGAAGAAGTTAAATTGTCATTTTTTGAAGATGATATGATACTCTACATAGAAGATGACAGGAACTCCACCAAATGTCTTCTAGACTTAATAACCAAATTCAGTAGAGTAGCTGAATACAAGGTCAACACACAAAAATCAATAGCTTTCCTCTACATGAACAACAGACTCATTGAGAGAGAAATAGGGCAAAGACTTCCTTTCACAGTGGCATCCAAAAAACTGAAATACCTAGGAATCAACCTAACCAAAGATATCCAAGACCTCTTCTCTGAAAACTACAGCACTCTGAAAAGAGAGATTGAAGATGATATCAGAAAATGGAAAGACATCACTTGCTCCTGGGTAGGAAGGATCAACATAGTGAAAATGGCCATATTTCCAAAACTGCTATATAGATTCAATGCAATCCCATTTGAAATCCCAGCTGCATGCTTCACAGACCTTGAGAAAACAATCCAAAAATTCATTTGGAACAAGAAGAGACCCAGAATAGCAAAAGCAATTCTAGGCAACAGAGACATGGCAGGGGGGCATCACAATCCCCAACTTGAAACTATACTATGAAGCAACTGTGATAAAAACAGCGTGGTACTGGCAAAGAAACAGACCTGAGGACCAGTGGAATAAATTAGAAGATGCGAAAACAACCCCAGACACACTTACCCACCTCATCTTGGACAAAGGAGCCAAACACTGCCAGTGGAGGAAAGAGAGCTTCTTTAATAAATGGTGCTGGAAAAATTGGGTTTCTACTTGCCAAAGATTAAAACTAGAGCTATATCTCTCACCATGTACTATCCTAAAATTGAAATGGATCAAAGATCAAAGTATTAAAACAGAAACACTAAACTGGCTGGAAAATAAGTTAGGTGGAACTCTTTAAGACATGGGAGTTGGAAAAGATTTTGTGAACTAGTACAAAGAATTGACAAGTGGGATCTCTTCTTATTAAAAAGCTTCTTCAAGGCATGAGAAACCACCAATAATGTGAAGAGACATCACCAGCTGTTCCTCAGACAAAGGTGTACTATCTAGAATTTATAATGGACTTACACAAATCAGGCCTCCAAAATTTAAAGACCCAATCCAAAAATGGGCATCTGATATGAACAGACATTTCTCAGACAAAGAAATAAAAATAGCAAATAAACATATGAAAAAAATGTTCAATACCACTGGTCATTTGAGAGATGCAAATGAAAACAACGCTGAGATTCCACCTCACCACAGAAACAATGACTGCTACCATGAAATCAACCAATAACAAATGCTTGCAGGGATGTGGGGAAAAAGGAACTCTGCTCTGCTGTTGCTGGGAGTGTAGACTGGTGCAACCACTGTGGAAATCAATATGGAGATACCTCACAGAACTAGGATTAGAAGTCCCACTTGACACAGTTATTTCCCTACTGGAAATCTTCCCCAAAAAATTAAAAGAATCACACCACAGCAATATATGTGCACCCACGTTCATAGCAGCAGTTTGTGATAGCTAAAACTTGGAAACAGCCCAATTACCCATCATCTGGAGACTGGATAAAGATACTGTGGTGTTTTGTTTTGTTTTGTTTTGTTAATAAAATGGAGTACTACTCAGCCATAAAGAACGAGAAACTAGAGACTTTTAAAGCTAAATGGATGCACATTGAGGCAATACTCTTAAGTGAAATAAATAGGACATGCATGTGCAAATACCAAATAGTTTCTCTGGTGTCAGAAACTAAAAGTGCAAATAAGTATAAAAAAGCATAATGGATGATGTGAAATGGAAGAAAAGGGGCAAAGGGGAAGTGAGAGGGGTAGGGGAAAGGAAAGAAGGGAATGGAATTATTATGAAAAAATGGAAACAAAGTCTTTGTAAACAGGGAGGGATGGAGGGGCTGAAGAGAGGGCAGGGGAATGGGGAAAAATAAGAACCAAGATATACTATGTAAAGGTACAAATTTCCAATGATGAATTTCACTATATTGTATCCCTAAAATGTACCAATATAATTAATTTAAAGAACAAATTTAACTAAAAAGAATCTAAACCTTGAATATAATAATTGTAGAGCATTTTTGTATATGTATTTTTTAAATTTTTTTCTTAAATTCTTTATTGGTACATTTTAGGTATACAATATAATGACATTCGTCATTGGAAATTTGCAACTTTACATAATCTCTCTTGGTTCCCATCTTTCACCCTTGCCCAGCCCTCCCTTCAACCCCTCCATTCCTCCCTATTTACAAAGACTTTGCTCCTATTTTTCCATTTTCTCATGTTAATTCCATTCCTTTCTTTCCTTTACCCTACCCCTCCCACCTCCTTCTCCTTTGCCCCTTTTCTTCCTATTTCACATTACCTATCATACATTTTAGGTCCCATTTACACTTTCAGTTTCTCACACCAGAGAAACTATTTGGTATTTATACATGTGTGTCCTATTTATTTCACTTAAGAGTATTGCCTCAATGTGCATCCACTTAGCCATAAATGTCTCTAATTTCTCATTTTTTATGGCTGAGTAGTACTCCATTTTATTTTTAAAAAACACATTTTCTTTATTCAGTCTCCAGTTGATGGGCATTTGGGCTGTTTCCAAGTTTTAGCTATTACAAACTGCGCTGCTATGAACATGGGTGCACATATATCACTGTGGTATGATTCTTTTAATTCTTTGGGGAAGATACCCAGCAGTGGAATAGTGGGGTCAAATGGGACTTCCAGTCCTAGTTCTTTGAGGTATTTCCATACTGATTTCCAAAGTGGTTGCACCAGTCTACACTCCCACTAGCAGAGGAGCAGGCTTCCTCTTTCCCCACAGCCCTTCCAGCATTTGTTATTGGTTGATTTCATGATAGCAGCCATTCTTTCTGGAGTGAGGTAGAATCTCAGTGTTGTTTTCATTTGCATCTCTTGAATGACCAGTGATGTTGAACATTTTTTCATGTATTTATTTGCTATTTCTACTTCCTTGTCTGAGAAATGTCTGTTCATTTCAGATGCCCATTTTCGGATTGGGTCTTCTAGACTTAATAACCAAATTCAGTCAAGTAGCTGGTTACAAGGTCAACACACAAAAATCAATAGCTTTCCTCTACACGAATGACAGACTCACTGAGAGAGACATAGGGCAAATAATTCCTTTCACAATAGCATCCAAAAAACTGAAATACCTAGGAATCAACCTAACAAAAGAAATCAAAGACCTCTTCTCTGAAAACTATAGCACTCTGAAAAGAGAGATTGAAGATAAAATGGACAGACATCCCCTGCTCCAGGGTAGGAAGGATTAATATAGTGAAAATGGCCATACATCCAAAACTGCTATATAGATTCAATGCAATTCCAATTGACATCCCAGCAGCATACTTCACGGATCTTGAGAAAAAAATCTAAAAATTCATTTGGAACAAGAAGAGACCCAGAATATCAAAAGCAATTCTAGGTAACAGAGACATGGCAGAGGGTATCACAATCCCCAACCTGAAACTATACTACAAAGCTACTGTGATGAAAACGGCATGGTACTGGCAAAGAAACAGACCTGAGGACCAGTGAAACAGATTAGAAGATGAAGAAATGACGCCAGACACACTCAGCCATCTCATCTTCGATAAAGGAGCCAAACTCCCTCACTGGAGGAAACATAGCCTTTTTTAATAAATGCTGCTGGAAAAATTGGGTTTCAACTTGCCAAAGATTAAACCTAGACCTATATCTCTTGCCATGCACTAAAAGAGTAAATATTAAATATTAAAACAAAATCTCTGAACTAGTTGGAACAGAGGTTAGGTAGAACTCTTGAAGACATCAGTGTAGGAAAAGATTTTATGAACAAAACCTCAGTTGCCCATGAACTACCACAAACAATCAACAAGTGGGATCTCTTATTAAAAAGCTTCTGCACAGCAAGAGAAACCACCAGCAGTGTGAAGAGACAACCCACAATCTGGGAAAAAAAATCTTCACCTGCTTTTGCTCAGACAAAGGTTCTACTATTTTGAATCTATAAAGAACTTAAAAAGATCAGACCTGTATATGTATTTTTTTCAAAAGAAGGTTATTTCATTTTGGTCACTATTGCAAAGTTTGTATTGTGAAAAATATTTGTTTATGTCAAATATTTTCTGCTCTTATGATAATCATATATTTTTGTTTCTTTCTTAATTTAGTACAATAGTTGATTTTTACCAGGTTAAGCCAACATTACCTCCTTAGAATAAACTTTATGTTTTTATGATGTTTTGTATCCTTGTATACAGGTTAGAGTTAATAACATTTTGCTTAGTATTTTTATACCTATGTTCATGAAGAAGACGAGCCAACCATTTTTGAAATATTTATGTCGTTTAACACCAAGGTAATGCTGAATTAGTATAATGAGTTGGGCAATTTTTCTTTTCTTCCAAGGAGATTTTTTTTTCTTTTCTTTTTTCAAGGAGATTTAGGGTGAAAAATGGGTAATTTTCAATGTTTAAAAGCAATATGTATAACATAAAGCAATTTAATATATATAGTCAAATTGTTCTTTAAATATTAAATATCCTTATTGACTCTGTGACTACTTGATTTATTACGTACATGAATATATTTCAAATTTCTATATCATTTCAGTATTTAAATGATTTTACCAATGACAACTTCTGGGTCTGGACATTTTTGTTGAGTAGTTTTAATTATAATTTTATTTTAAATAAATTTTATTCTTTCTCATGTCAGTTATGGTTAATCTGGCATTTTTGAGACACCTGTCAAATTAACTAAAAGTTTGCAAAATTATTGACAAAAAATGATTATAATATCCACTTATTATCTGTGTTACAGCAGTAGGAGTTATCATAATGATGCTAGTTTTTCATTTATTTTTTGATTTTTATATCTTTTTCCCCAAGAGTTTATGGAATATATTAATCTCAGGTTAATTGAATATTTTTAAAAGAATATATTCTGAATAATTTTAGTTTTTATAGTTACTGCTACTTACTTTACAATGTAGAATATCATCAAATTTTACATTTATATTCTATATGTACTCAAAAATGTATGTAATTTTTACTGTTTGAAAGCAATATATATATAAGAAAGCAATTTAATGTATAGAGACAAATTGTTATTTAAATATTCAGGAAAAAATAAATAAATAAATAAATATTCAGTATCCTTATTGACTTTGGACTACTTGATTTATCAGTTACATGATTATATTTCAAAATTTCTAACAATAATTGCAGACATTTTCTATTTTTCTTTTTAGCTCTATTCTTTATATACATCAAAGCCATAATTAAGTGTGTTCATATTTAGACTGTTATGTCATTACAGAAAATGAATATTTTCATCATTATGAATTGTTCTATTATTGCTATACTGGGGTTACTGTGGAAATCTAGCAACTTTCTTTTGTCAGTGTCCATAGCATCTTTTTTTATATTCTTTTATTTTTAGTATTTTAAAATTCAACAGTATCTGTTTTGTGAGCTATATTTAGGGAGTATTCAGTACAAAGGTGTTGCTTTTTTCTCCTCATATTCCAGAATGAGTTTGCTACTTTTAAACAGAACATCTTACTGAAAATAATTTTCTAAAAATTGCAAATACTAAATGTTCAAATAGGAAAAATAGTTGTCATAGATGAGTGTAATCATACTCCTGTAGATATCATAAGGACAAAGGGGACATATAAAAGAAAATCTACTGAAAAATCCAAGTGATACAAGGAAAGACAATTATACTGCGATATTTGCTTATGTATCGTGAGCAGTTTCTTAGATGGGAAGAGGAAAGACAGGAAATTAATATCAGAACCATACTATATGGAGAACATTTGTAATGATGCAATTGTTTTGTTCATACCAAACTGCAAGTAAATTACATCCCATAAAGTTGTGGTCATTCACAAATAATTACTTCACTATGACCATAAGTTAAAAAGTTTAGTAAGCCAAACCACATTGACGAATCTAGAAAAAAAGAACTAATGTAAAATTAAAAAACAATATTTTGACTGAATTCTATAAGTTAAAGACATTTATAAAACAATATAATGTGCATTTACATTTATACCATATATAATGTACTCATTTGTATGAATGGAAAAATCACAGCTTAGTGTTGGGGTGTGAAATATAAATTATATATCTGGGAAATTGAAGAAACATCTTTGAAATCTCAATTAGAAATTAAATGTTTAGGGGCCCAGGATTTAGCTCAGTGGCACCGTGCCTGCCAAGGTCCTGAGTTTGATCCCTGCTACAAAAAAGGGAAGACGAATAAAGAGAAGGAGGAGGAGGAGGAGGAGGAGGAGAGGAAGAAGGGGAAGAAGAAGGGGAAGAAGAGGAAGAAGAAGAGGAGGAAAAGGAAGAGAGGAAGAAAGGGAAGGGGAAGGGAGGGGGAGGGGAGGGGGAGGGGAGGGGGAGGGACAGGGGGAGGGAGAAGGAGAGGGAGAAGAAATTAAATGCCAACTGTGTTTGGAAAATGCCACCGGATATACTGGAAGGAATTATGTCAAAGAAGTAGAGAGTGGAGGAAGAGTCCGTGAGAGATAGGGAAGTAGAAACAATGAGGTGAATCAAGAAGTGTAAAGTGTTCCACTATGAGATGAAGGAAAAATGTACTATAGAAATGACAAGGGGACACAGATTCAAGGGAAAACTAGTATTTTCTTCTTTTTAATTCAAGGAATTCATATATATAAATATGTAAGATATATTTATATATGAATAAAATGTATAAATGTAAATGCATGATGAGAATACATCCATAGAGTTGATAAAGAGGAAAACAAGCAAACTGATAAAGGCAAATAATTAATCACTGAGAAGATAGACTGGTATGAGGCACAGCCTTAGACAGGAAGAGAGGCAAGTGTAGAAGGCTGGATGTGGAGACTGTTCCTAAATAGGAACAGGGAGTGGAGCAAGCAAGCCATAAAAGCTCTGGTTTGAATGTAGTCCTCCCTACACATTCAATTGTTGCCCATGTGGCAATGCTAAGAGATGAGGTCTTCAAGAAATGATTAAGCAGTGAGTATTCTTCCCTCTTGAATGGGAATGAGGTTTATAAAGGAGCTTGAGAGAGGAATTTCATCCCTTTTACACCTCTGCTATTTGCCATGTGACATCTCAGCTTTTCTTCCCTTTAGAGTACATAGTATTGGGCCAGGAATTTAGCTCAGAAGCACAGCACCTGAATGGCAAGCATGAGGCCCTGAGTTTGATTTCAATTCCCAGTACCAGGAAAAAAACCATACATACTATTCAAGGTTCCATCTTGGGACCCACTAAAGAGTGGACCCTCACTAGTCAATAAACCTGCCAGCACCTAGATCTTGGACTTTTAAGGTTCCAGAACTCTGAGAAATGAATTTCTGTTCAGATAATTGGCTGTAGCAGTGCAGATGGATTAAGCAGTAAAAAAGATCTCTTCAAATTGCTCTAATTTTCTTGGTGAAGTAAAAGAAAAGGTCATATGTTGAAAACAACAACAACAATAAATAGAAATGAAGATGGCCTGATGGTAATGACAAAAATTTAAAAGCTTTTTGAGAAAAAGGAAGATTAAGATGAATAAAGGTGAAGATAAGAATTGTTCTGCAATATTAGAGATGTGACACTGAAATCTAAAATTCTAAAAGAAATAACAGTCTGCAAGATCATGTAGTTCTCTCAGCCATAGACTATTCAAAGGCACAAAGACTATTTAAATACAACACATATAGGGGGAAAGGACTGTTATATATGTGTAAACACTTACTGAACACTTAGAATTTGTTTACTTAGCAGTTTTTAAGTAATATCTCAGTATGAAAGAAAATACATAAAAGAAAATAGTGAATAAACCACTTCAGGGTCATTGTAGTCTAGACTGAATGAATGTTATTAACTATTGCAGACAAGATTCTTGTGCTTTCAAGTTTTATTAGTCTCAGTACTTCTTATTTGGGGATTACATTAAATACACCTGAGGATTACATTAAAACCTAGATTCAAATCAGTTGAAGAGAGATAGGACACAAAATTCTGCATTTCTAAGAAACTCCCACTTGTTGCTACTGGTCTATGAACTACACTGCTTACAGAATTTCATGATATGAAGTAATATCTGGGTGAAAAATAATATATTTTGACAAATAAGTGTTTTTTCTGCTTACTAAATGGTGTTGCTGGGTTTAACTCCGTTCTTCGAATTATCACTGATGCATTTCAGTTATAAATGGCTCCAAGTGAAAGACAGTATGGATATTCACAGATATCTGGTCCAGATGCTTTTGATTAACACAGGTTTATGGAGGATTTGTTAGTTCTCCCAGCACAAAAAAGCTTCTTCCTCTCTCCACATCCCTCCTCTCTCCAGGATACTAAGTGAAATTAGCTTTAAGAAATTGTTCAGGGTTGAATCAATGTAGACCACATCATAGACATAGTTTGTAATATAAGAGATTAGTTTTATTAATCTATTTGTATGTCATATTTTCATACTTGTATAAAATAATAAGATAAATGCCCTTCATACAAACTTTCTTAGCACAACAGTTCTGCATCTATGCATGTCTGACTATACCAGTGCCGAGGCTCAAAGATAGAATGCGTTTTATTTTATGTTGTACTTCTTAGATCTATTAGAACATCTATGATTGAACTGCTAGGGATGCTTCTGTTATATGTTACATTCTGAAGGATTTCACATTTCAGTGACTTTCGTAGTGAAATCTGCACCTTGTATTTTATAATCTGCAATTTGCATTTTACTTACTTTGTTTCTAAAATGACATTTCATGTTGATTATGGGTTTATAATCCTTCATAGTCCATCTGAAATGCCAACTAATAAAAGAGATAATGGAAAGTGGATTTAAATTTTCCATTTCCAGATGGAAACAATACAGACAATGTGTTACAAAATAAATAGAAATTTCATCATATAGCTATGAGATGAATAAACACTTAAAATCATAAAAATGTAAAGAAAATTTCAAGTGGAAACTTGATTCATACATTTATTAGCTTATTCTACTCATTTTAAAATTTAAAAAGAACTATGAAAGCATTTAGGCTATAGAAAGTCAGTTTTGGAAACACCTACAGGCTATGTTTCTGATCTTAATAACATAGGATAAACATGGCCATATCAAATAAGTATAGTAAATATGTGAGTAATAATTTCTGTAATTGTGTGTTCCATATATGCCAAGCACCTTTTGTACACTATTTAGATGAATCCTTTCAGTAAAATTTAATAGACACTTAGAATTTTATGTTACAGTCACAATGCATAGCAATGTCAGAATTCAAAATGGTTTTCTTTTAGTCTAAAATTGAAAAATGATTCACTTTATCATATCCCCATGGAACACAGATGATTGTAAACTCAAGCATTTAAGTTCTATATATATCTCTACTTTTGATATCATAAAATGAGTATTTACATATTAATTCATTGTCATTAGTCCCTGCTCAATATACTGATTTTTTCTGCTATAACACATTCAGTCCCTACCAGGATACTTAAACTAGCATGGTTATGTTTTAAATTTTTAATCAGTGTGATCACTATGATGTAGTTAACCAAAAACATGAGACCTAATCATTGACAGCTCAATACTCTGATGACAGGGTAAACTCTGCCACAAAACTGCAATTGGGGCAATAGAACACAGGATATGATGCATGCACACATGAAATGCATCCAACCAGACTTTAAAAAAAAAGATTCATGAAAAGTTGTCACTGAAGGAACATTCAGGAATTTATTTATAAATTCTGTTGTCATGAAATTATCCACTGAAATTATATTCTATGTATAGTGCAGTAAATCTCACCAATTTTTCACTTACTTGAATTTACAAAGAAAAGAATACTTATTTTTGAGAAAGCTTTCAACTGTATTTTATGTAAATTAGAAAAATGTAATTCCCTTTATAAAAGATTATATTACTTAGAGTAAAATAACAAAGTATGAAAAACCCCAAGGCATTTAATGCTTTTAGATACTTTAATCTTGTAAAATAGGTAATTTATTCAAATAGAATAAATTTGAATAAACTAGCCTAAAAGTTCATTTCTATTATCAATGTATGAACTAATTTAGCTACTCATCCATAAAATAAATCTTACCTATTTTTTCTCTAAACTATCTTCATGTATTTTTATCTGCATATAATTTCAATAATATCCACTTATAGAAGCAAAATCATTAATATTTTCATTTAGTTAAAAATAGATATATCCTTATTTTGCAAAATTCCACTTGTTAAACCATAACTTCTGCTTCCCTTTTAAAAAGCAATATTCAATATCCATATGCTTAATTATGCATATGTTTAATAATTTTCACTATTCCATAGAACTAGCTGTGTACAACTCTGGGCTAGTTAAGTATTAACCAATTCATTGTTGTTCTTTTACTAGCTTGGCTTTCTATTTGGAGGATCTATTGTCAAAGTTTACCTAAATATCAGAATAGTCATTTATAAATAATAGAAAAATTGTTTCTATCTAGTTGCTGAACAAAGTCTAATTTTAATTATTGATAAGAATAAGTGATGAGCTATATGACTAAGTCCATTTTTGATAGCTGTGTTAATTTTGTATAGGGAAAATAGAAATTAAGAAGAATCCACTTTACCTTTTTTTGTTTTTGGTACTGGGGATCGAACTCAGGACCTTGCACTTGTGAGGCAGGCACTGGAACAGCTGAGCTAAATCCCCGGCATCAAGAATCCACTTTAATAGAATTAAGAAGACGTCTGAGACAAGCAAAGTAGTAGGACCAAACCCTGAGCCAACAGGAAGCTGTATCTGAAAAGTCCAAGTAGGATAATCAGCAAATGTGTGCATAAGATAAAAACAAAAATAAAACAAATTAAGACAGAATCAATTAAACAACAAACATCTAAATAAAGATCCTGTCCCCAACTAAAGCAGCCACAACTTGCATGCAAACTTACTTCTATGAGAATAAGCATTGAATTTGTGATGAAAATAATTAAGAGACTACCTCTAGCACTGAGATCTGATAGAGGGTGCATCTCCATAGACCTATCTTACTGGAAGAACATTGAGCTTATATGAGAACCAGAGGCATCAATCTCAAACAAGAGACAAGCATATTTTTTTGTCATATCTGCTACCACAAAGAAACAAACAAAAATATAGAATTAAAAACAGAACATAGACATCCACACATCAAGCCTTCCAGACTTCATACAAGCCACTAAGATAATACCCAATTTGGGCTTCCTACATCAAGGACTATGTATACTACCCCCATCCCCATGTGCTAGCTAGTACAGAATGACGTGAAATGCCTTTTAGGGGTCTGCTTTCTTTGAGCTAGTGTATCTCCTACCTTAGCAACAATAAGTATAGGTTTGGATGGCTTCTTTCAGGAAGCCAATAACCCTGGTATAACACAACTATGAAGAAAGATAATTTGTCTGCACTACTAACAGTTGACAGGTTGAGAAGTAAAAATTAGTAAAAATATAACAGTCTGAAACAACTTTGAACTTGAAGTCATCTGATTTTTTGCTCCTATTTTAATAAAAGATCAGTCAACAGATAGTTGTTGATTGTATAACAGACTGGACATAGGTTCTGAATGGTAAAAATTCAGTAGTAAAGCAGATACAGATCTCTGCATTGATTATGCTGTCTGTTGAATTTGCTTTGCCTTAAACTAATAAATAAATAAATATATACACACACACATATGGCTGAACCTGTTTTTAAAAGCTTTTTAAATATATATTTCACATACCATACAATTCATTAACATAAAGTGAGAATTTTGATAGCTTTTAGTATTATTTGCAGAGTTGCAGAACTCATCACAATCTAATTTTAGGGCATTTTCATCACTTTCCAAAGAAACTTCATAACTATTAGCAGACATTTCCTCCTCATTCTCTATCCTCCCTAGCTCAAGGCAAACAGTGATATAATTTATGTCAACACAGTTTTGCCATTTCTGGACATTTCACATGGAATTATACATGTGATACTTTGTTCTTTAACCTGAGGCTTTCTTGTATCATCCATATTATAACGAATTAGTATTTCATTCCTTTTTGAAGAACTATCTACCTCAAAATAGTTATTACAATACCACTGGTCTTATTTCATGTTCTTTTTAGACATTCTCATACATCATAGAAAATTTAAGTTCTAATTGAACATAAGCCTTGAGTGAGATAGTTTAGTTTCCAAACTAGAGTTATTTACAGAACATTCATTCAACTTAAGGATGAGAACTACCAAAAAGATGTGGTTTGCTGAATGTCTCATAGCAGATAGAATTAGAAATTATCTCCTCACACTCCTGGCTTGATTCTTTATCACAGAGGTTTGCTTAGTGTGGGCTTTGATAACTTTTTATTTATCTTTAGGTTTCTAGAACTATTTTTTTTCTTACATTTTTTATTGGTATATTTTAGGTATACAATACACTTACATTTATCATTGGGTGCTTGTACCTGTACATGATGTATCTTGGTTCTTATTTTTTTACCTATTACCTGTGCAACTTTCACCCCCTCTACCCTTCCCTATTTACATAGATTTCGTTTCCTTTTTTTTTCTTTTCTCATAATTTTTCCTTTCGCTTCTTTCCTTTCCCCTTCCCCTCTCACCACCCCTAAACCTCTGGACTTTTTCCTATTTCAAATTATCAATTATTCATTTTAATCCTTATTTACACTTTCAGTTTCTCACACTAGAGAAACTATTCGGTATTTACACATGTGTGTCCTATTTATTTAACTTAAGAGTATGGCCTCGATATGCATCCATTTAGCTATAAATGTCTCTAGTTTCTCATTATTTATGACTGAGTAGTACTCCATTTTATTTTGGAAAAACCACATTTTCTTTATCCAGTTTCCAGTTGATGGGCACTTGGCCTGTTTCCAAGCTTTAGCTATTACAAACTGTGCCGCTATAAACATGGGTGCACATATATTGCTGTGGTATGATTCTTTTAATTCTTCTGGGAAGATACCCAGCAGGGGAATAACTGGGTCAAATGGGATCCTGGTTCTTTAACGTATCTCCATGCTGATTTCCACAGTGGTTGCACCAGTCTGCACTCCCACCAACAGTGGAGAAGGGTTCCTTTCTCCCCACACCCCGCTAGCATTTGTTATTGGTTGACTTCTTGATAGCAGCCATACTTTCTGGTGTGAGGTGGAATCTCAGTGTTGTTTGCATCTGCATCTCTCAAAAGACCAGTGATGTTTGAACATTTTTTTCATATATTTATTTGCTGCTTTTACTTCTTTGTCTGAGAAATGTCTGTTCATTTCAGAGGCCAATTTTTGAATTTGGTCTTTGAATTCAGGGGTTCTGAATTTTTTCAGTCTAGAACTATTTTAAATTGAAGAAAGTTATATTAATTCCCTTTAATTTATGAACTATTTGATTTTCCTGTAACAACAGATCTTTATTTCACTTCAGTAATGTAAGGAAAGAAACTGTACAGATCAAGCCAATATTTACCATAATCAAAACATACAGATCTGTTTTATATTATTCTGATAAAAATTATTGCAGAAGTTACACATAAAACTGTGCACCATATATCATCTTCTTTACCTCTCAATTTAATAGGCTACTCATTGAATAAATTATACATGGAATAGCCATTATATGATACCTATCATCTAAGTATTATCATCAAGGTCCATCTGTTTTAATGGCATGCCTAAAATCAGAACGTATCCTTTAGAAAGTCATAATGAACAGTGTTTCCTAGTATGGTAATGTTAGATAACAAGATTAAAATCTTCAATGTCTTCAGAATGTACAATGAGGTTCTTTAGCTTCCAGGTGAAATAAATATAGTAAAGTACATATCATCTAACCAGCACCAGCCACAATTTTTGGAAGCATTCATCTTCCACTCAAGTCCACATTCCTAAAGTAAAAGATCTACTGGAACAACTATATATCAAATTACTCAGAAGGGTTTTTTTTAATATCTTGAAATTTTACTGAACTTTTAACTTATATTCTGAAGTTTCCTTGTGGATCTTTATATTTATTTTATATATTATTTCCTTAATATCTCTGGTGTTGCACCATTTTATTTAGTTCTTCTAGGTGAAATCTCTCTTTTGTTTCCCCAAGAACAACAACCATTTGGACTCTTATTGTATAATATGAGTTCTATAATATAGTGAAAGGATCATGCTCTGACTTTGTATTTCAAAACTGTACCTACATATACTCAGATTTATTTAATGTTCATTTAACTAATTTCTTATTTCATTACTGAAGATAGAACTTGAGATGTTAACTCCATGTAACTATCATACATACTTTTTTCCCCAGGAATCTCTTACACACATAGAAATTGATTGGAACTATTAAGTTAGTTATTTTTCTATACTTAAAAACATCTTAAATTGCAATTTATATTTTAAGATCTACTTTCATCAGTACTTAAGTACCAGAGTGTACATTTCAAAAGAGCTCCTAATTGCAGCATAAATTCCCAACTCCTTTTCTCACCTCCACTTTTTCCCTAGACACTTTTACTATGGCTTCAAGGTCTTGCACAACTTCTGGGCCCTAATGGATAATGGAGAATGACCAGAAGTGCCTAAGCTAACTGAACTATCTGCTGATGAATGCTTGGAAGGGCTCTGATTCATCAAAAATACTCACTTTACAACAGAAACTTTTTAATATTGAGTCCAGCAAAAAGCGGCACAAAACAGTATGTCTTTCAGTTGGCAAGCAGGAGTTGAATTGAGGATTGTTTTTTGAATTCCAAAGTTATCTTTTCTGTTTTCTGGAGAGTCATTTCTCTGCTGTAGTCAAGTGTGCAAAATGAATATGTAGATTTTATCTTCAGTCTTCAGTTTAGAAACATTTTGTGTTTTTTCAACTGTTCCTAAAACTGAGTCCCTTCTCAGAATCTTTAGAAGGTCCTGCAATTCTGTAACCTCACAAATAGAAGTTATAATTTTATAAATATAGGGATTTGATTTGCATGGTTCTTTTCTTTTGAACTACAGCACAATAATTACATTTTATCCTTGTTGCCTTTTTTGTATAAATACTTTAGTCATCTTTAATTTTACAGGAATATGTGTAGGGATATACTTATAATAATATTAATAAAAATAAGGAATCTGGAACTAAGAAGAATAACTTAGAAGCATCAAATGTGAAGCAGGATGGATGATAAGAAGGATGACTATGACTTTATTTAACTTTTTTCCTGGTGTTATTCATAGCATGGCCTTTCATATGAAGAATGTTCTGATCTGGATAATAAGTTATGTGATTAACCATATGCATTTATTCTCTTCAACACTCTAATGTTTAGCTGTGTCAAAGTCTTTTTTTGTTGTTGTTTTTCCTCTTATAAGATTTTACTGATTTGAATTGGAAGTGCCATACAAGGTCTTTGAGCAGCCACGGGTAACGCATTCTAGAAAACAGTGTAATAACTGCCTCTCTACAACCATTCCTAGTATTTCCCTGGAAAATCTTTTCTTTACCTGCTTTATTGGATATTATTGACATATAAAAGTTTTATATATATATAATTTAATATACATGTGCATTGTGAAATGACCACCACAATCAAGCTAATTAACATATGTATACCTCTGCAGATTTGTGGGGTACGAATCCTACTAAAGTAAGGTGTAAGTTATAGGGGAAACTAAGTGTGAAGTACATGGGAACTCTCTCTACTCTCTTCAAACATTTAGAAAAATGACCTAAAATATATTTCTTTTCAAAATTATTAACCTTACAGTTCCAACCTCATAATTATATGGTTCAAGGATTTTTAAATTCAAGAGAAAGTCTAAATCAAAAAAGAATAAATGTTATTAAATGTTATTCTGATTATTATTTGAGGAAACTATTTTGAGGCTTCTAACAGAATTTTACTATTACTATATTATAGACACATAACTAAAGACTTGAAAACATTTTTGCATTAATAATACTCAAAGAATTTTGCATATAAGTGAAATTGTAAAAGCTTTCAGTGATACTTTGTCATTATATTTTTGCATTACCGTTGGTGAAGAACCAAAACAGTCATTAAAATGTTATAAGAAATTTATAATATTCTATGATTGTGGAAGCTTTTAAACTAATTACCTGAGTGTTCCATGGAAGTAGAATTTGATAGAATAAAAACCAGAACATTTTTCATTCAGAATTTGTTTTCTGCTACCCATTAACTACCTGCTATAATTGGATGTGGTTTCTCCCTCAATGTTTCATGTGTCAGAAACTTGGTCCCCAGTGTGGCAGTAATAAGAGAGGGTGGTGGATGCTTTGAAAGGTGGAATTTAGTACCAGCTAATAACATCATCAGAGGAATAGCCCTCAGAAATATTTAATGCTAGTCTTGTGCAGTGAGTAAATTTCGATGAAAATGAGTTACTATAAAAGACAAATCTAACCCCAGAATCTTTCTCTGGCTTCCTATGGCAACAGGTGATACTCTCACATACTCTCGCACCATGACACCATCTGCCTTGAGGATCTTTCCAGAGTCTGAATAACTGTTCCCAAAACAGACCTTAACAAACCTTCCTTTGTGTGGCCCCCTCCCAGATATTTTGGTTATAGCAATCAAAAACTAACACACCACTGTAGCATTTTATCTATTATATCTAGCTCACTCCTTATCACATTCTATAGGTCTCATATTTCAACATATTTTAGAGGAAGAAAGGAACTCTGACTATAAGGAAGCTCCCATGGACTGATCAGTAACTGAGTAAAGATAGCTCTTTATCTGTTGTATTCACTACTCTATCCCTAGAACCTATAAATACAGAATGCTCATTAAATATGTATTGAATCAATGAATAAGTGAAAAAGTTATCTAAAATGATACAATTACTTATGATAGAATCAAAGGAAAATAATGTTTTTTACTATAATGTTCTACCAGAATCTTATTTCATGGCAAGTGGACTGCTGGCCACCCTGAAAGAGAGGGCCTAAAGTAAAAATATAGAAATTAGATAGATAGATAGATAGATAGATAGATAAATAGGCCATGCCCCTGCCCAGTATAGCATGGTGAACATAGTGAACAAATCACTGAATCTTTAATGAGCTCATTAATTGACTACATATAAAAGAAAAATTTAGGTAAATTATTAAAAATGTTGCCATTTTCTTATATTTCATTGTTAGGAGCAAATTGTTCTGCTCAGAGGGATTATATAAATGAAAGCTATAATTTTATAATTTATCTAAATTCCTATTTTCCAGAGTTAATTAGATCTATTCATTATAGGTTTTCCTATTTACTACATGATATGGTTTTATGCTCACTATAACCCAAAGGAAAGAAAATAAGAAAGCGTCATGTTATCAAATGACTTCACTTACAAACTGCTTAAAGGGTAACATAAAAATAGAAACCCAAAGACAGACTTATTTTGAAGTAATACTGTATAATTACCAATGAACATTTGTTTTAAAAGACAGTTTCTCTGCCATGCATCAGGCAGAGAGAACTAAATGCTGTTGGGAAATTACATTTCATTAAGCAATACATTTGGGGAGCATAGTGTTAATATAGAGCCAAAATGCAAGAGCTACATAAGTGGAATTTTCCTTACTATGAAATTACTGCTTTAGCACTTGCACAATTTTTTTTTAAATCCTAGGAGAAATTTTACAGAATTAAAATTTGATCTTTTAAAAAGTACCCACCTTTCTCTTTAATGTTAAGGTCATTCTAATGTCACTTTCCATAAAAATATAGATAAAAAATTCATTGCTTTGAAAATGCTAAGCTAACTTATTGTCAATAGCAGTGTTTTCCTTAATTTTTTCTAGAATTAAAAGTATTTATAAATTCAGATGATATCTTATTGTACTAAACACATTAGGGCTGAGTATGTGGGGAGTAGATATGAAATTTTAAAAGATTAAACAACCAAAGTAGATATCATAATGCCTAAATCTTTCATGATCTTTTTTGTACCTTTCTTTCTAATTATACCTGCCAAAGGGAATTTTTTTTCACTGAAGGATCGGATTAAAATCCAATATGGTCAGTTTCCCAGCCTCCATTTTTTTTGCCTTTTTTATTAAAGTTGACTAGATGCCTTGAACTAATTTAGATGATTCCAGAAAGTACATAACCCATGAAGTAAACCCTTCCAGTTTATCATGCCCAAGATCTGAAATAAACCTTTGTTTCTCCACCTGTTAATTTTGTACCCATCAACCTGCAAGCAAATTCTTGTGATATTCAAAGGAAAACATTTTTGTTCTTAGCTAAAAACAAAGAACTCATCATTGAGGAAGTAATGTAACTAGCAATCTTAAAAATTTAGAGGATACATGAGATGCATAAATATGCATCCACAAATTTCAAAGTAATAGAAAAGTGTACTGAATTCAGATAGAGGAACGTTTCTTTGGGCTGAATGTCACATATGGAGGCAGAGCCATCTCCTCACATACTTCCTTGAACCGCTATTCTGTACAGGACTATTTTGCATTAGGACTAGAGATGCCTTTGTTTCCATGCTCTCATAGAATTCATACTCGACTGGGAAAAATGGAAGAGGCTAACAATAGTAAAAAGTACTTGAGAACAAGAGTAAGAAAGACAACACTAACTCCAGAAGTAGTAATAACTGCCATTTTTAGTATCTTCCATGTATCAAGCACTGAATCATATATTTAATCTTCTTGATCGTCGCGTAAAACAATGGAGATAAATACTTAGACATGAGACAATGCAGTGAAGAAAGATTAAATAGTTTATCAAATATGGGAAAAGTAACGAGTGGTAAAACAGGATGTGAATATTGTTATAATCATAGTGATCACTTGTCTATTTGTATCCTTTTCTTCATGTTAGTGGTCTCTCTGTACTTTCAAATCTTCCTAACTTCAATCTTTATGTTTTCAATCATTCTTCCCTTTTCTCTATATCAAAATTTTTTCCTTAAATCATTTTATTGTTACATTTTAGGTACACAATACATTTACATTTATCACTGGTTACTTGTACCTGTACATGATGTATCCTGGTTCTTATTTTTTCCCCATTCCCTGTCCTCCCTTTAACCCTTCCACTGTTCCCTATTTACAAAAACTTTATTTCCATTTTTCCCTTTTCTAATAGTTTTTCCTTTCCCTTCTTTCCTTTCCCCTTCCCCTCCCACTTCCCCTACTGGATAAAGAAAATGTGTTTTTTATATAAAATGGAGTACTACTCAGCCATAAAGAATGACAAACTAGAGACATAGCTAAATGGATGCATATTGAGGCCATATTCTTAAGTAAAATAAATAGGACACACATATGTAAATACCGAAGAGTTTCTCTGATGTGAGATACTGGAAGTGTAAATAAGGATTAAAATGATTAAATTGAATCAAACTTTTAAAATTGATTTAAATGTTAAAGTTTTTATTTGATTTTTTTCTTATAATTATCCTATTCTACAATTCCTGTTTTTTAATCAGCATTCTGTAATGTTCTTTTCTTTTGTTTTTTCAAGCAACAGTGCAACACTTATCATAGAAAAGAGCACAGAAAAGCAATGCACCCTTGTTGATTAGGTGAATATATCTCATCTACCACCATTCTGAAACTTTGCATTACTTAATTCAGTAAGTAGGAAAGTGATGAAGGGGAAGGTTCCCTCTATGTTTTTAATCTTTTTTCTTTCACTCTCCTAATTTTGGGTTCAGCTTTTTCTGTGACACTTGTACTATAAGGTGTTATGTTGCATGTAATATATACTGTATTCTCCCTTACTTTAGGAAACACTTGCTTTTATTTGTATAAACTCTTTTGATCTTCAAATATCTCTTTTCCTTTGTCCTTAGGATGCATTACAAATGAACATGAACATTTTCTGAACTATAATCCAGTGCCAAGGTGGAGTGGGTTTTTCTGACCACTACATTGTTATAAACAAAGCTTACACCGTAATTTTCCCTCAAATGACATCACAGGATTTTTTATCCAAAATATGAATATCTTTGGATGAGGGAGGCAACCAGAAGTGAAAATAGATGTAAGAAAATTATATACTATACTTTGTAATGTTGGTATTCAGCATATTTTGAGCCAACATCTGTCCATTAGATGTAGACCTGTAACTCTATGGTTGAGTATCCAAGCACAAAATACTTTGAACAATTAACTTATAGTCAAAACCCTTTAAAATTCTACAGAAATGAACAACTTTTATCTCATATATTATGTAGCCTATCATAATTTTATTTTCAAAATGCAATGAAAGCATATTCAATAGCATATTGAAAAAGCATATTCATATTCAAAAAGCATATTCATCCTAAAGAAATTCATCCAAAAGACAGCATCCTCCACAGTCAATATGAATTATTTATTCCATGACAAAGGCCACTTATAACTGTGAATTGAAATGTGGCACTCTATAACTATTAGCTATCATCTCAATGATACTCTAGGAAAAACATGAGTGTGGAAGAACTAAAAGAAAAGCATAGGTCTCCCAGGCTGTCTCCTTGCTCACTATATGATGCATCATCCTCAAACCAGAAGTCTCTTCATGTTCACTTAATCATCATTTATCAAGCTTGAGTAACTCTGTGATTCAGCCTTGATTTAGGAGGACTTAGGTGGGCTAAGATTCTTCAAATATAATACACTCCCAGGTAATACTGAAGTTGCTTCATGGTCCATACTTTCAGTAACAAAGTTATTACAAAATCAAAGATAACAATTATGGTTGTTGTACTTTAACAGCACATCCACAATTATTTTACGGCAGTAAAAACTTCAGTGTGTTTATCAGTGAAATACTTTGAAAGTGGCCAATATTTTTGAATATATAATGAAATAAAACTTTAAAGTAAAAGCTTCTTATTAGAAAAAAGAAATAATTGATAAACTTTTCTAAAGCATGAAGATTACTGTGGAAAAATGTCAGAGGGATTTTATTATACTACTGAAGGGAAATGTATTTTTTCATTGAAAATGGCACACATCATGTTGAAGTCATGCTTTAATTCAATATTTCCTTGGATAACCACATTTTGCCAAAGAGCAAATATTTTTATAAATTCTTGAAGAGCTTGTAAAAAAAAAGCACTTGTTTTTAATTGTGTATGAGTTCCTAAATTATTTTTTTATTGAGGGAAACATAGTAAAATTAAGATATCTGATAGTTATCAAAAAATTAGCAACTGCAAAAAACTAAACCTAGAAATTCCATTTTATCCAATATTCTCCTTCTAGATATCTTCCCTAAAAAGTTAAAGATGTCATATTACAGTGATACATGCATACCAATGTCTATAGCAGCACAACTCATAATAGCTAAATCTTGGCGCCAGCTTATATGCCCATCAGTGAATAAATGGCTCAAGAAAAATGTGGTATTTACACTACTCTGCCATAAAGAAAGATACATTTGAGTCATTTTTAGGAAAATGGATGTATCTTGAGACTATAATGTTAAGTGAAATAAATCAGACACACAAGCTTAATACTGCATGGTTTCTCTTATATGAGAATCCAAAACTATAAAGAAAGAGTGAAATAACAAATAATAGGAAATAAGGAGATAGATCTTTCTCAAAGGGGAAGGGAAATCATGAGATGAAGGGAGGGGGAAAGGAGAGGAGATAAATTAGATTTAAAAATCAAGATATCTTAGGTACATAACAAGGAATGTAAACATTATATAGTGTAATACAAACATGTAGTAATACAAATTTTTAAATAAAAATTTAAATTTCTATATTGATAGACAAAAAATGCACCATTTTGACAATTATATACCCTACTCTGAAGGAAGTAATTAGATCATTGTGCCTTTCTTTTTTTTTTCAGGGAGTGATGGTACATGCTTATTATCCCAGCTACTTGGGAGACAGAAGGATTGTATGAGGCAAGCTTGGTAAACTTAGCAAAACCCTGCTTCAAAAAAACAAAGTTCATCTTCAATTCATAATAGCTAAATCTTGGAAGTGGCCTATATGTCCACCAGTAGATGAATGAGTAAAAAATGTGGTATTTATTTGCAATGGAGTACTACTTTGTCATAAAGAAGGATAAACTTGAATCATTTGTAGAAAATATGGGTGAACCTTGGGACCATAATGTTAGGTTAAATAAATCAGACACACAAGCTTAAATATCAAATGGTTTCTCTTATATGAGAAACCAAAAATATAAATAAAGAGCAAAATGAAAGATAGATAATAGAAAATTAGGAGATAGAGATTTATAAAGGGAAGGAGACCAAGAGACGGAGGGAAAAGGAGGGAGAGGAGAGGAAAGGGATGAAAAAAGAATTTAGATGTGCTATGTAAATGTATCAATTCCTCATAATTACATATCATAAACATATATTAATAAAAATTAAAAATTTTAAAAAACTACTTGCTCCTTGGGTATCTCAATAAAGGGAATTATTATTCTTACTAATAAATTAATTTCATAGACTGTAGCATATCTTGCTGAAGCAGCATTTTATAAAATAAAATGTCATTGTGTCAATAAAATATTTGTAAAGTGCACAGACACAAACTTTTAGAGCTTTCAGAGCTGTTAGACTTTTTAGAAATTGTACATTTCCTAGTCTGGTGTGATGATTAGGGTTAGGGTTAGCATATGCCTGTAATTGTAGCTCTCCAGAAGCTAAAGCAGGATAATTGGTGCAAGTTTGAAGCCAACCTGGGCTACATAGTGAGTTTAAGTCCAGCTCTGTCTCAAAATAAAAACAAAGAAATTGTACATTTCCTTCATTTTACAAAGGAGAATTCAAAGGTCCAATAAAGCTAGATGGTTTTTCATGATTTTTCATTAAGGTCAGATCTCTTAATGCTTAAGATTTTTTTCCATAATAATTTGATTTTTCAGCTTGTTCATTTGTGTGCAGCTTTCAAAATCTCAGAAAATGATTATTAAATGTATGTAATATAAAAAGGATCCAAACCAGATTTCCTCATTTTTGTTATTTCTGTAAATGCAATCAAAACTAGTTTACGAAAACATGCATTGACTGCAAAAGAAAAAGTTCTGCCATAAGTTCTGCACTCCTGAGTGCCGAGGAGCAGAGCACGCCAGCACCACCAACACCACTCCCCACCCGCCACTCCCCAGCAGCTGGGCCATGCTGGTACCTGGATCCACACTGCAGAGGTGCAGGAGGTCATAAAGGACATTGATCTGAGCTCCAGAAGATAGAGCAGATGTGAACAACAGAAAGAGGGCCTCTCTAAGGCTCATTGATAAAAATTGAAGCCCACTGGAAAAGTGAAGAAAACCTCTACAATAAAGGCACACCAGACCACCATAGTTGGTAAATTGGAGGGATCACCACCTCCCATCAGAACCTGTACTATCTTCAGGGGAAGGGCATCTGGAAGCTGCACTAGAGCCTTGCAGCGTTAAATTCAGCAGGAGATCAGGGAGCTCAAATTGGGCCTTGCAGCCAGAAATCAGCCCTAATCTCAGGGGACTGCTGGTGGCTGGCTGAGATTAATTGACATATCTGCACACTGCTGCCCACATTGTCTATTGTGACAGCAGAGACACCCTGAAGGAAGCCATTTATTTTATTTTTATTTTCCATTTCCAAAGTTATATTTTCTCTTACTTTTAATTTTTTTTCTTTGCTTTTCAAATTTATTTTTTAATTTTTCTTTCTTCTTTTTTTCTTTTCTTTTCTTGGTCTTCCTTTATCTCTCTTAATCTCTCTCTCTCCCAATTTGTTGTTCATCTCTCCCTTTTTGTTCATGTTACTGTCCTAATTCACATTTCTTTTTTTCTTCCTTTTTCTCCTCTTCTCTCTTTTCCTTTCTCTCAATTGTCATTAGTTTTAAAGGAAAGTGAATACAGTTTCTAGCTCCCCTATGGCTGTTAGGTAGTTCTGTTCTTTTCTTTTTTTTGTTGTTCTGTCTTTTCCTCTTGCCTTCAACAGTTTCCTAGAGTTTGCGTGATCTTCCTGTGTCCTCTGGCCTCACTTCTAACCTCTCCCTATCCTTCTACCTATTTCTCCCTCCCCAACTCCTTCTAAGTCCCCATCCCAAAGGGTAAATTTGCTATATTGAAGAGTTTAATCACTGTAAACATATTTTGGGTTGGTCCTCAATTTTGACTTAACTCACATGGTTAAAGGTGATAGATTTTTTTTAAAAAGGTGATAGATTAATAACTACCACAAAGTGTTATTTTCTAAATTGTGCTTGATGTTACTGTTGTTTCTGATTGTATCACTGGGGCTAAGGTATTGTGATGGATCTAATTAGTAGTCCTTCCTGGTATACTGATAACCAGATTGCCTAAGAGTCATTAGAGACTAAAAACCTAAAGACCAACTATATCTGGAAGACACCTCTGAGAAGCAATCATTCCATAAGGGTTCTAAATACAAGAAGCAAAGATACTTACAATAAGCAATATTGATTTATCAACCCAGGAATTCAAAAACAGTACCAACAACAAAAATAGAAATGAGAAGGCACCTAAGCAAGGCTCAAACCCAGACTTCCAGCTCACCAAAGTCAAATCCTGAGGGAAACGAGGTTGAAAAGTCTGATAATCAACCACCTGGACACCCTGAACTGATAGCACAGGAGGTAACAAAACAGATGAATTAGGCTCTAGAAGAATTCAAAACAGAAATCTTTTCCCAGATAACTACAGAGATGGTTAGCAGAATGAAAGATATGTTAGAGACTGTAGAACAGAAACAGATAAAAAAATAGATGAGCTCAGGGCCATGATGGAAACAAAGTCTTTGTAAATAGGGAGAGGTGGAGGGCTTTAAGAGAGGGCAGGAGAATGGGGAAAAAATAAGTACCAAGATATATTATGTAAATACAGAAGTTCCCAAAGACAGATGTAAATGTATTGTATACCTAAAATGTACCAATAAAAGAATTTAGGAAAAAATATTTATAATTCATAGGGAGAGATCAAAATATTAACATAAATAGGAGTTTGGAAGTAGTTGATTCCAATCCTTACGGATGCATTTGAGATTTCAGTGGAGGAAATAAGTGTAGATATCATAGAAATAGCAAGACAGCTAGAATTAGAAGTGGAGCCCGAAGATGACTAAATTGCTTTATTCACATACTAAAAGTTTAAGGAATGAGGACTTGCTTCTCACCAATGACCAAAGAAAGTTGTTTCTTGAGGTGAAATCTACTCTAGGTGAAGGTGCTGTAAACATTGTTAAAATTAAAACAAAAGACTTAGAATATTACATAAACTTAGTGGAAAAAGTAGCAGAAAGTTTAGAGATTGACTCTATGTTGTATAGTGGGTAAAATTTTACCAAACAGCATCATATGCTACTGAGAAATTCTTTGAGAAAGGAAGAATCAGTCAATGCGACCAGCTTCAGTTGTTTTATTTTATGAAAGTGCCACCGCCATCTATCCATCACCATCTACCAGCCTGGTCAGTCAGTAGCCATCAACAACAAGGAGGCCTGTCTGTCCTCTGGCAAAAAGACTATGACTCACTGAAGGCCCAGTGCATCATTAGCACTTTTTGAAATAAATTATTTTTAATTAAGATATGTACATTGATTTTCAGACATAATTTTACACTTAATAGACTTTTAACTACACTGGAAAATCAAATAAATTGTGTGACTTTTTAAATGCAATAATAATTTTGTTGCAATGTCTGGAAGCAAAACTGCATATCTGTGAGGAATCCTTATACATAATTTCTGCATATCTATCTATATTATTAAAGGGATAGGATATCTGTTTCAACAGTGAAAATATATACACAGAGTATTTTATTAACTTTTTAAAATGTTTATTGAGTATCTATAATAAGAAAAACATTTTTCTTTGATTCCTTATGTGCATTTTTAAAACATTTACAATTATACCTTTAAATTGTTCTAAACATTTTAAATTCTTATTATGGCGTTATTATGGTCTTTATGAAATTGAATAAAGTGAGTTTCATTAACTTTGTGTAATAAACCAGAGAAGGAAATACTGTACCCTTAAATTTTTAAAAATCCATCTAAAATTCAAGATATTTTCATGTTTTAGCCAGTTATTTATTTTATGAAAAAATTAATTTGGTAGCTAATAAACATTTCACCAGAAACTTTAAAACTTAGAAAATTGAATTGTTATTATTTGCAATTTCTTTCACTCAGTCAGTATTTATCAAGTATGTTGTAGTATGACGATGCACCAATTTAACTGCTAGAGTACAACACAGAATATGACACATATTGGTTTTGACACTGAGAGTCAGAGACTCAGACCCTTCACTACCCCTCACTGAGTTAGCACAGCAGTTAAGTAGGAAGTAATGAGAGGTAGCTTAAAAGATATTTTGAAATGAATTTGATGCCTGAAAACATAAGTTTACTAAGTTCAAATGTTTCCTCTAGAGACTCACTCCTTTAGGCAGACTAAGCAAGTAGACATAGTATATCTACAGTGTCTAGGAGTGGCTTCCAACTACAGTCAGGGAAAACTTTTTAAAATTGACAACATATGATGAATGATTACTAGACCCTTACTGGGTGATATTACAGGAGATAAGTGGAAAGTAATGGATATAAAAGGTCTACTTGGCTCCATGTTCATTATTTTAGTTCCTTTGCTCAGCTCTGTATGGCAGGGGACTGACCTTTAGGGCTCCAGATCCCTTTCCAAGCTGTCAGTCACTGGATTTCTAACAGGGTTAAGTCAATGGAAGGCTTCACTCCTTCACTCTTTCACTGGTGTCTCTAACAGCAGCTGCTTGTCTTCTGTGGCTCCACCCTGCACTTATCAAGGGTACTGCCTGCTTACTGAAAACCTAATCCTGGGCTACTGCATCTGTCTTTTCTCTTTTTCTGTTCAGGCAGGAGTGAAAACAACTTCCTTTTCATCCTAAGCCCTAGTTTCTTTTATTCTTCCTGAATTGGCTTGTAGGCCTCTTCTGTTAGCTATATAGGGGGTGATTAAAATTTACAGTGAATGTTTAAATTTTAAAAATTCATTACAGTAAAAGACACATTGCCACTAATCCCTCTCAAGATATTTCTCCAGTTTCCGACACACTCATCCCATCATTTTTGCCACTTTCTGAAGCAGCTCTGTAAGTCTTTGTAAGCATCTTTACAAAGTGAGATAAAAAAATACAGTGAATGCAGCTGCCACTGGGTGCTATCCAATGGAAAGGGAGTGTCTTAAAAACATTATGATGTGTCCTCATTCACCGTTGTCACCAGATCTTGCCCTTTGGAACTTCTGGCTTATCACCAAAGTCAAAATCACCATGAAAGGTAAACATTTTGAATCAATTCAGCATATTGAGGAAGCCACAACAGTGTAAAGACAGTCACAGAAGAGGATTTCTAGAACTGCTTCAGAAAGTAGCAAGAATGATGGGATAAATGTATTCTAAGTGTAGGGGAATATTTTGAGAGGGATTAATGACAACATTTCTCTTACTATAATAAATGTTTTTAAATTTAACTATTCAACTTATTTTTATTAAAGCTTACATTTTGATCACACCTTTCTTCATTGAGTTCTCTCTGTTTTAGACTAAATAATGTTTTTATTTTCTGAATGTGCTTTCAATTTTTCTGGACTAACCTGTTCATATACTAATTAGCCATTCATTTATGTCAAGGCCATTTCCATTCCATCGAAAGAAGCTGCAAGTGGATTTTTCTATGGTTTATATATCAAATTTTCGTGATTGAAGCTCCTTTGGCCAAGCAACAGAAAATCCTTCTTAGCTTCATCCAGAAAATTTGTGGGTAAAAGATGGAAGTATTTTAATAGAAAAATCTAAGTTAGAAAATACAATTTATAACTTAAAATTGTAATGTCATGTTTAGCTGGGTGGCTTGAAATAATGACCTATTGTTTCAAATTTCTAGATGCCAGATTTCAGAAATCAGGGTGTTAGCAGAGCTATGTTTTCTCTGGTAGCTTTGAATAAGAATCTGCTCCATGACTCTCTCTTTGCTACTGATAGTTTCTGGCAATCCTTGGAGTTTCTAGGATTGTAAATACATTACTCCAATGTCTGGGTCAATGGTCACCTAGGATTCTCTGTGTGTCTCAGTGTCCAAATCTCCTCCTATGAGGGCACCAGTCATTGGGTTAGGGCATAGTTTATTATCCTTTTGACTTACCTGGATCACATTGAGTAAAGAATTGTCTCGAGTTACATGTAAATTACATGCATTAATATATTGGTGCATTTTGTCCACAAAGTCACATAAGTATATAAAATCTCTGATACAGTCAGGTTTTGATTGGATGGTGTTCTGGGCACAGGAGGTAGAGTTGGCATGGCCTGCACCATCCCCTAAACAGTATTTAATTATTCCATAAATAGTCTGCACTCTAGCACTGCACTGAGTGATGAAAAATATCACTGAAAATCACTTATAATATTAAAAGTTTGTGATCTTGTGAAGTGGCACTACTAGCTGCCTGGACCACATAAAGCCTGGATTAGGACCTACTTTAATCCAGAATGGCATCATGCTAATCTGATGACAATGGCAAAGATCAAAAAAAGGTCATATTTTTGGCTGGTCATGAGTTTTGAGGAGATACAGTCCAAGAAGATATTCATAAAAACCAAAGATTACATGGGCATTGCAGTAAATCTCAATAATTGACAGTAACCTGAGAAGGTCTTTCCATGTAATTGTATGACAAAAATAACTGTAAAGAAGTATACTTCATCTTTTGGCAGTCATTTTTAAACACATTTTAGACATCAAGCATGGTCTTATATATAAAAATATAAGGTCAAAAACTTTCAGAAAAGAGGTCTATTATGGATATAAGATTTTTGTTTGCATATTGTTGTGAAGCTTGAAGTTAGACTATTAAATGAAATTTTAATTTTTTGATTAATCAAGTAGCAAATTTCTTACATCAAAAAGCCTATGAATACACTGAAATGGGCAACAAATAATACAACTTTCTTGAATTTTTTCTAAAGAATCTGTTCTCACTCAAAAACGCTAATACTTCAATTTCAAATTTGCTTTTGGTTTTCAAAAATAGTTTAAATGACTAAATGCTATTAGTTCAGCCTCTTAAATTTTGAACAATATTTCATTTCTGTTATTGATTTTAATAAATGAAAAATTACTTTAAAATATTTTATATAATCCAGAATTAAATTTCATGTTGTATTTTAAAATAGGTTCAGCTGTTATAAGTGTGCAATCTATAATTTATACTTTTTTAAATTATCCTTTCACTTAAGTGTGCCAATTCCAAACATTCATGATATTGATCACTCCTTACATGATAAAGTTGTAGAAAGAATAATAGCAAATTCTAATAATTTGTCTTTGATCACTAATTTATTTACCACCTTTTATAAGTATTTCACTAGTTTGTATAAACATTGATTACCCTGAACATTTACATACAGAGCTACACAACCAAAAAGAATAATGATTTTTCCTAAGAACGTTTGTTTTCAAAAAACTCAGTGCTACAATTAAGAAGAGACAGACCCCGCTGCAGATAGGCAGGTCTGTGCATGCCCTACCGAGGTCCCGAATAATGCGGAAGATGCCAAATCACCCCCCTGCAGACAGGCAGGTCTGCCCAAGCCCTACCGAAGTACTGAGCCACATGGAAAACTCCGAGTCAGCCTGCTTCAGACAGGCAGGTCTGAGCACACCCTAGTGAGGTCCTGAGTCACGCTGAAGATGTCGAATCACCCCGCTGCAGACAGGCAGCCACCTGGTCCCACACTACAAAGATGCAGAGGACACCAGACCACCAGACCAAGGTACTGAGTCCTGCTGCTCCTGGCCGAGAGGTAGGGGCTTCTGAGCCGCCATCCCACTGCTCCTGGTCCAGAGGAAGGGCTTCCAGTCACCATTCCTCCCACTGATCCCAGCCCAGAGGAAAGGGATTTTGGGCCACAGTCTGTCCCACTACTCCTGGCCCAGAGGAAGGGGCTTCCAGGCCACCATCCCTCCCACAGATCCCGGCCCAGAGGTAGGGGCTTCTGAGCTGCCATCGCACTTCTCCTGGTCCAGAGGAAGGGGCTTCCTGGACACCATCCCTCCTGGTGCTCCCATCCCACAGGAAAGGGCTTTTGGGTCACCATTCCTACCGCTGCTCCTGGCCCCTGTCCCACCTCTCCCAGCTCAGAGGAAGTAATCCGTGCAGGCACTAAAAGCCCCCCGTCCCAGTCGAAATGAGAAAACACATAAATAAGTCTCAAAACCAGACTTCCAGATCACCTAAAGCAACCCCAAAGGGAAATGAGATGGAACACTCTGATACTCAAACACCTGGACCCACTGAACTGGCAAAAAAAGGGGATCTGGAAAAAATGAAATCAGAAAAAATTTCTCAGATAACAGGAGAAATTGTGCCCCTAGTGCAAGACATGATTAATAAAACTAGAGAGGAGCTGAGGAACATGATGGAATCCCAACATAAGAAACAAATGGAATCCATAAAACAGATGCAAATAGATTTCCAGGACAGGAAAAACTCCATTGAAAGTCTACACAACAGAATGAGCCAATGTGAGGACAGAATTTCAGATATAGAAGAGAAGATTGCAATTAGTGACCAGGAAAAGAAAAATTGCTTCAAAATTATAACAGAACATGAAAAATCAATCCAGCAGCTGCTAGACAATGCAAAGAAGAATAACATAAGACAGATTGGGCTCAATGAAGAAACAGAAGAGTGGAGATGACATAAAAAATCTCTTCACAGAAATAATGGCGGAAAACTCCCCAAGCAGGAGAAAAGAACTTGACATACAGAGAAGTGAGGCATATAGGATTCCAAAAAGCCTTGATCAAAAAAAATCTACACATAGGCATATAATTGTTAAGATTCCAGAAACACAACAGAAGAACAAAGTTCTCCAAGCAGTCAGAGAAAAGAAACAAATCACATACAAAGGAAAGCCCATCAGAATCACAGCAGACTTCTCAACACAAACCATCAAGGCAAGAAGAGCTTGGAGGGACATATTCCAAGCCCTAAAAGAAAACAGCCTCCAACCCAGATTGATGTACCATGCAAAACTATCTTTCAAAGTTGATGGAGAAATAAGATACTTTCATGACAAAGAGCACCTTAGGAACTTCGTGAATACCAAACCAGCACTCCAAAGAATTTTACACAATATCCTAGGAACAGACATTGAGAATCACAACCCCAGGAAGCAAAGCAGAATGAACCCATCTGGCATGACAAGAAATTAAATGTAAAGGGGGAGAGCCCAACAAAAAGAAAAAGTCATGGCAATGACAAGTCAATATATTTCAGTTATAACCATCAATGTTAATGGTCTCAATTCACCAATCAAAAGAAATAGACTGGCAGAATGGGTCAAGAAGCAAAATCCAACAATATGCTGCATACAAGAATTCAAAAGGAAACTCAGAGACTGAAAGTTAAAGGGTGGAAAACAATACTGCATGTGATGGGAACCCGAAAAAAAGCAGGAGTAGCTATCCTCTTGGCAGATCAAGTAGATTTCAAATCAACACTGATTAAGAGAGATGAAGAAGGACACTACATCCTTGCAAAGGGAACAATCCAAGAGGAAGAGATGACAATCATAAATATCTATGCACCAAACACTAGTGTACTCAACTATATAAAACAAATATTAATGGACATGAAAAGTCATACATGCACTAATACAATTGTAGTGGGGGACATCAACACCCGACTGTCACAAATAGATAGATCAACTAGACTAAAAATAAGTAATGAAATACTAGAACTCAATCGAACTCTTGAACAAATGAACTTAACAAATGTTTACAGAGTCTTCCACCCCACAAAATCAGAATACACATTCTTCTCAGCTGCACATGGGTCATTCTCAAAAATAGACCACATACTCACACATACAACATGTTTAAGTAAGTGCAAAGGAATTGAAGTTATCCCCTGTATATTATCAGACCATAGTGCTATGAAATTGGAGATCCATAGCAAAAGAAACTCAAAAAATTTCATAAACACGTGGAAATTGAACAACACACTTCTGAATAACTAATGGGTCACAGAAGAAATTAAAGAAGAAATCAGACAGTTCCTTCAATTAAATGACAATGACAATACAACATATCGGAATCTATGGGACACAATGAAGGCCGTGTTACAAGGGAAATTCACAGCAGTGAATACGCATATTAGGAAAACAGAATGAGCCCAATTAAACAACCTCATGCTGAACCTCAAGCTTCTAGAAAAAGAAGAGCGGAATAAACCCAAAGCTCATATAAGGGAGGAAATTATAAACATCAACGGAGAAATCAATGCAATGGAGACTAAGAGAATGATACAAAAAATCAATGAAGCCAAGAGTTAGTTCTTTGAAAGGTTCAAGAAAATTCACAAACCCTTAGCCAAACTTGTCAGAAAAAGGAAAGAAAAGGCCCAAATCCATGCAATTAGGAATGAAAAGGGTGAAATTACAACACATTCAGCAGAAATCCAGAGGATCAACAATACCTACTTCCAGAACCAATACTCCAATAAGATGGACAACACAGAAGAAATGGACAGATTCCTAGATACATATGAATTACCAAAGTTGAACAAAAAAAGACCTAAAAATTCTAAACAACGCAATATCAACCAGGGGAATTGAAAATGTAATTAAAACCTTATCAACTAAGAAAAGCCCAGGTCATGATGGCTTCACGGCTGAATTCTACAAGGCATTTAGAGAGGAACTGCTGCCACTACTGTTTAAATTCTTCAATGAAATTGAAAGGGAAGCAATACTCCCAAATTCATTCCTGGAAGCAAGCATCACCTTAATCCCTAAAGCACAGAAAAACCCAGCCGAAAAAGAGAACAATAGACTAATCTCACTAATGAACATAGATGCAAAAATCCTTAACAAGACACTGGCAAATAGAATGCAGAAGATCATCAAGAAGATTATACTCCCTGATGAAGTTGGATTCATCCCAGGAATGCAGAGATGGTTCAATATACGAAAATCAATTAATGTAATACACTATATCAATAGAGCCAAGGACAAAAAACCATATGATTATCTCCATAGATGCAGAAAAGGCATTTGACAAAATCCAACATGCATTTATGACAAAAACCCTACAACAAATTGGAATAGATGGTCTCTACCTCAAACTGATAGAAGCCATCTATGAAAAACCAACAGCCAATATCATACTAAATGGTCAAAAACTGAAATCCTTCACACTAAAATCAGGAACACAACAAGGATGTCCACTATCTCCACTCTTGTTCAATATAGTTTTGGAAACATTAGCCATGGCAATTAGACAAGAGAAAGAAATAAAAGGAATAAAGATAGGAAATGAAGAAGTCAAATTGTCATTATTTGCAGATCACGTAATATTGTATATAGAAGACCCCAAGAACTCCACCAAAAGTCTTCTAGACTTAATAACCAAACTCAGACAAGTAGCTGGTTACAAGGTCAACAGACAAAAATCAATAGCTTTCCTCTACACGAATGACAGACTCACTGAGAGAGAAATAGAGTAAATAATTCCTTTCACAATAGCATCCAAAAAACTGAAATACCTAGGAATCATCCTAACCAAAGAAATCAAAGACCTCTTCTCTGAAAACTATGGCACTCTGAAAAGAGAGATTGAAGATGATATCAGAAAATGGACAGACATCCCCTGCTCCTGGGTAGGAAGGATTAATATAGTGAAAATGGCCATACTTCCAAAACTGCTATATAGATTTAATGCAATTCCAATTGAGATCCCAGCAGCATACTTCATAGACCTCGAGAAAATCCAAAAATTCATTTGGAAGAAGAAGAGACCCAGAATAGCAAAATCACTTCTAGGTAACAGAGACATGGTGGGGAGTATCACAATCCCCAATCTGCAACTATACTACAAAGCTACTGTGATAAAAACAGCACGGTGCTGGCAAAGAAACAGTCTTGAGGACCAGTGGAACAGATTAGAAGATGCAGAAACAACGCCAGACACACTCAGCCATCTCATCTTCGATAAAGGAGCCAAACACCCTCACTGGAGGAAAGATAGCCTCTTTAATAAATGGTGCTGGAAAAATTGGGCTTCAACTTGTCAAAGATTAAAACTAGACCTGTATCTCTCACCATGCACTAAACTAAAATGAAAATGGATTAAAGATCTAAATATTAAAATAGAAACACTGGACCAGTTGGAACAGAGGTTAGGTAGAACCCTTTAAGACATTAGTGTAGGAAAAGATTTTATGAACAAAACCTCAGTTGTCCATGAACTAGCAAAAAAATCAACAAGTGGGATCTCTTCTGATTAAAAGGCTTGTGCACAGCAAGAGAAACCACCAGCTGTGTGAAGAGACAACCCACAATGTGGGAAAAAATCTTCACCTGTTCTTCCTCAGACAAAGGTCTACTATCTCAAATCTATAAAGAACTTAAAAAGATCAGACCTCCCAAATTTAAAGACCCAATCCAAAAATGGGCATCTGAAATCAACAGACATTTCTCAGACAAAGAAGTAGAAATAGCAAATAAATACATGAAAAAATGTTCAACATCATTGGTCATTCGAGAGATGCAAATGAAAACAATGCTGAGATTCCACTTCACTCCAGAAAGAATGGCTGCTATCATGAAATCAGCCAATAACAAATGCTGGCAGTGCTGTGGGAAAAGAGGAACCCTGCTCCACTGCTGGTGGGAGTGTACACTGGTGCAACCACTGTGGAAATCAGCATGGAGATACCTCAAAGAACTAGGACTGGAAGTCCCATTTGACCCAGCTATTCCACTGCTGGGGATCTTCCCCAAAGAATTAAAAGAATCTTACCACAGTGATATATGTGAGCCCATTTTCATAGCAGCACAGTTTGTAATAGCTAAAACTTGGAAACAGCCCAAATACCCATCAACTGGAGACTGGATCAAGAAAATGTGGTTTTTTTAATAAAATGGAGTACTACTCAGCCATAAAAAATGAGAAATTAGAGACATTTATAGCTAAGTGGATGCACATTGAGGCAATACTCTGAAGTGAAATAAATAGGACACACATGAATAAATACTGAAAAGTTTCTCTGGTGTGAGAAACTGAAAGTGTAAATAAGGACTAAATGTATAATAGGTAATGTGAAATAGGAAGAAAAGGGGCAAAGGGGAAGGAATTGGGAGGGCCAGGGGAAAGGATAGAAGGGAATGGGATTAATATGAGAAAATGGAAAAATAGGAACAAAATCTTTGTAAATAGGGAGGGCTGGAGGGGTTGAAAGGAGGGCTGGGCAAGGGTGAAAAACAAGAACCAAGAGAGACTATGTAAAGGTGCAAATTTCCAATGATGAATGTCATTATATCATATACCTAAAATGTACCATTGATTAGAATGAATAATCGACAAAGCAAAATAGGAAGAAAAGGTCCAAATTGGTAGGGGTAGTGGGAGGGGCAGGGAAAAGGAAAGAAGGGAAAGGAAAAATGATGAGAAATGGAAAAAATGGAAATGAAATCTATGTAAATAGGGAAGGGTGGAGGGGGTGAAGTGAGGGCTAGGAAGGTGGAAAAAGTAAGAACCAAGATGCATTATGTAAAGATACAATTCCCAATGAGAAATGTAATTGTGTTGTATACCTATAATGTACCAATAAAAGAATTAAAAAAAAAAAGAGACAAAGACACATGGGAAAGATGGTTATGTAAAGGGAGAGGCAGAGATTAGATGCTGCATCTACAGCCAAGGAATGCTTCTGATTGCCAGAATCCCAGAAAAGGTAAGGAAGGAGCATTCTCTAGAGCCTTTGGAGATTGCATGACTTTTCCAAAAGCTTGAATTTGGACTTTCAGCCTCTAGAACAGGGGGAGAATAGATTTCTATTGTTTTAAGTCACCTAGTTTACTTCAGCCCTAGCAAACTAATCCATAGTTCTAGTCATTTGCATAGAAGTAAAAGCATATATTAGCAGAAATGTGTACACAACTCTTCGTAGCAGCTTTATTTATAATAGCTGCAAACTGAAAATATATAGATGTCTACCAACAGATGAATGGATAAAATTTTGGTATAACCATATGTAATACACACTAAGTGAATTATTAAGATACTCAACAACAATGAAATTTAAAATAATTATGTTCTGTGGAAAAAACAGAAATTTAAAAGTGTACACTGAATAATTCCATTTATATGAAATTCTAGACAATTTAAAACAATATATTATGACATAAAACACATCAGTAGTAGCCTAAGGATACATGGGGTGAGTGAAGGGAGATAGAAGGAAATTTAAAGGAACATGAAGAAATTTTTTGTGGAAAGATGGAAAAGTTCATTATCTTGATTTGTTGTGATGGTTTCATGGCCATATACATATGTCAAAGTTCATTAAATTATACACTGTACAATGTGCTGTCTATTGTATATCAATTATACTTCAATAAAGCTGGAAGAAACTGAATTTACTGGGATGAATGCCATGAGAAAGTAAAACTCTGAGATATTTGGTGATGTGTTAGGAAGGCAGTCAATCCCAGCTAATGTATAGAGGCATAAAATGTGACCTAGAGAACACATTCAACCTTGAAGGAGGATGAATTTATCAAGAAAAGTGAACTTATTAGTTAGTGTGAAGAAATAAAATATACAAGGCCTGAGAAGCAGAAAAATTGGGAAACCTTTCATAATCTAAGTACTTCATGGAGCCTGAAGAAAAGCAGGTAAGACAAGTGGAGGGGATGAAGTTAAGAGAAAATGTATGCAGGAACTTATTATACTATCTATGCAACTTTTCTGTAAAACTGAAATTATTTACAAATTTAAAATGTTTTTTAATTGAAAAAGAAAAAGGAAAGAAAGAAGGATTCTCAAGACTTATATTCTTTTTTAAAGAGTTGAATTTTCTCTTGGAAATTGTTTGGAGATTATGGTGCTTATAAATACATGCTCTGTACTACATTTTAAAAACAATTTTGGGAAACTATGAAAAATAACTGGCTTATTAGTCATAGGTAATACAGGCATTTCTGACGGAAAGTATTCAAAAACTTCTGTCATTAATTATAATTCAATTTTGTTTGTGCTTACCACAATTCTTTGAAATCATTGCTTTTATTTACATTGCATTCCACGCCAGTCTTGAGTCATCCCTTCAGCAATATAAACATTAGTCTCCTATAACAAAGAATTTTTTAAAATTTAGAAGTTTCCAATAGTCTAATTTTAAAGACATCATTCTATTTCCTTTAAATCTTAAATGCCTCTTCCAAAATTACAAACTTCATACTTCATAAGCTCCACATAAGAAAACACTAGAATACTACAAAAGAATGGTTCTTATAAATCCATTCTATTCACACTTCTGCTAATCTCTTTTTCTGATTATCTCACCATATGTTGCTTAATGTTAATATCTGTTATACATGTTCCCTTACTCTCAAATATGTACGAAAATAAACATGCTGCTATAGGATTTCAGTAAAATTTTTATTTATAAAAATAGTATTATATAGTATTATATATAAAAATGTTAGACACAATATGTCATGAACATTTCTCTGGGCTATACATTCCCACTTTTATTATGAAAAATTACAAGACAAGCCTCTCCTGTTTCATACAAGAATTACCTACACTCCTCATTTTAAATGGCTAAAGTTTAAGCTTCTCTCCAGATTTGGCACTTCTCATTTTAGGCAGTGCCAGCCAGTTTCATCTGGGAAAGTCCACAGTCTCTCTCTTGGACAGTCTGAGAACAATGCCCCTTCCATCTTACAAACTTTGTGTTAAAAAATGAGTTTTAATAAACCTAATGAGATTATTATTGGTTGTGTTTCTTCTAACTCTTGAGTTCTTTCCGTGATCCTTTCTACAGTTCAGGGAGGAACAGCCCTTAGGTTGATAGTTTTATAAGTTGCAGGTTCTCTGAATAGGATTGAGTTCCCTGTGAAATGACAGAGGGAAGGAATTTCACGCAAAAACTTTCCTGCGGCATTTGGTTAGGACACATATTTATATATGTTTTGAGAGATTCTAGGAGAAGTTTCATAGTATTCACTACACTAACCAATTGCAGAATAATAAATCATAAGGGAAGATTTATTTTTACCTTTATTTTATCAAGTCAGATTATGTTGAAGGAAATAAAGCTGCTATTTAGATTTTGATCAAAAAATGATGAATGAGTACATTCATGTTTTCAAATAAGTTTTATTATCTACCTACTAAAATATTCTTCTTTAAGTGGATAGGTCAGTTAAGTGATTTCAGACATAAAGAACTGTTTAGTATCATTCAAAACAAAATTGCCAGAACTATACATGATGCTAACAGGACAACATTGCTGAATTGGAATAAAATGAATTCAGAATAATGTATTTTATGAAACATTTTGCTTTGAGATTCTGTTCTTCAGGAATCTCAAAAGCAATAGAATGCTTCTATTGAGAAATTATTTGACTATACTTCTTTTTGACCATATTAGAGCTAAGAATTAGATTTAGCTAAGGTCTTACAATTCCAAGAAACAATGAAGCACTTCAGATAACTCATATAGTAGAAATTATAAGGACAAATGTTGACATAAGAAAAACAAATATTTCTACCATGGTTGGAGGCTTTGCAGAACCCAAGAAAAGACAACCATCAGGCCTCTTTTAAAAAGTAACAATAGAATAGTAACTATACGTATTAACTCTTTATTAGCCAGGCCTAACAAAAAGAAATGAAAAATGGTTCAGGCTTAAGATTTATTACACTGCATTCCACAGCAGACTTGCACACATTGCACATTATGAAATACCAACAACAACAAAAAAAACCCAAAAGGACCTGGGATTTAGCTCAGTGGTTCCGGTGCCTGCCTTGCAAGTGCAAGGTCCCGAGTTTGATCCCCGGTACAAAAAAAAAAAAAACAACAACAAACTACCATTATGAAATACCTTCGAGCGAAGGGGCTGAGTTTATATCTAATATAGTATGTTGTTGCCATGTTGGTGACAGAACTCTCTGCCTTATTCTCACTTTTAAAATCTATGTTTCCATTTTATTCTTAGGATAAATTTGATGACTCTTTCCCATGTCATTCTGGGTCTCAATTTTAAATTCCCCAAATTGGTGGTTGATCACCATAATTTTTTGTTTGAGCACATCTTTAGAATCATTTGGCCTCATGTATTATTTGTACAGATTAGATTCTGTTGTATGTGTCAGGTGGCCATGCCTAAGGTCATGATTATGATAGCATGATTCAGATATGGCCTCAGGTGCCAACAGAACTATCTGGAGATACTTTCATCAGCAGAGGTATGTAGTCAAGGTAATGTTAATTAAAATGAGCAAGAAAGCATACATGTCTAATTTTATATGGATAGAGCAATGCTTGATTAACTATACATTGGAAATGAGATTTCCTTATATGCTATTACCCAAAGACATGAATCTGTCTACTCATGCACACATGAACATATACTTGCACTCACAGTGAAACACCTCTAAATAGGCTTTAAATTTATTCACCACCTAGGGCCAGGCATTTAGCTCAGTGGTTCTGCCACCTGCCCTGCAAGTGCAAGGACCCAAGTTCGATACCCGGTACAAAAAAACCAAATCTATTCACCACCTTCAATTGTCTTGATTTCAAGATAAAAGAACTATAAAGAATAGATAGTGAGTATTGGAGAAAAATAATTTGTGTATTATTGAATGGAATTAATAGAAATTTTATGAGAATAAGGCAGTTATTAGCAATGACATATTCTCAGAGAAAAGCTAGATATAGTGCCAAGATAAAGAACTCTAGTTGGAACTTGAGAAAAATTTAGTATTCAGCCCCCATCTCAATAAAGAAGAACAATGTTAGTCTAGTGAGAAAATTTTCAGAAAGGTTTTAAAAAGTTAGGAAATATTTATCTATAGCAGTTTGTTAACTATATGATCTTTAAAAAGTTTACAGCACTGAGTTTTAAGAAAAATTCTTTGAGCTTAATCAATGCAATCATTGTAAGCAAAAAAATTTATGCTAATGAAGAACTAAAGTTTATCTTCAGCAAAAGAGCAAGCAAAGAGACTTTAATGCAATATTTAATGCAATATTTTGGCAGTAAGAAAATGCTTGATAAATATAGGTAAATTGATGGTAAGTTAAGGAGTCTAAGAGGAGAAAGAATTCAGTAACATCATGAGTGGTAAAACCAGAAGTGAAGCATATGTTTCTTTGTTTGTTAGTTTGCTTTTGTTTCTTGAAATGTAGTCCATGCTGGCCTTGAACTCACTATGTAGCCCAGACTGGCCTCAAACTCTCAGCAATCTTCCTGCCTCAGCCTACCAAGTATGAAGTTTATGTTTTCAAATGTACACTTTTAACTCTATCACTTCTCCTTATTTGAGTAGTAATAATAATCTATAATTAAAATTCATAAAGTACAATGTTAGAACTTAAGCAAGTCAAATAATTTAGTATTAGAAAACCAGAGATATTTTACATAAATTCTTTTATGAATATATTTACATTTACCTAGATGAAATCTCTTGAGTAGTAAAGTACAGTGTGAAATAAAATGACACAGATGCTAATTGCATTTTTAAAATTTTTAATATTTACTTTAAGAATTATTTGAAGGAAGGGCTCTTCCTATGTAAATGTAAATATATTCATGAGTATTTAGCCCCTTTCATTTTTCACTCTCATCTTTATATTTTGAAAAAACATAGGATGATGTTATTGTTCCTTGGTTAAAAATACAAAGAATGCATACAAATTTAATAGGGATCTTCAGCTAAAAGTTCTTACCCATTATCTTGAAGTGAGGCCCCTAGAATTACTCAGCATCTGGAATACCTACACCAAAACCACTGTAAGAACTTGATAAAATGAACATTCATGGACACAACTACACATCTATTAGTTTAGAATCTCTCACACTGATGAGAAAGTCTCTGTATTTTTAACAAATAATCTATGAGAATTTGCGGTACCCCATAAAAATTTGAGACAGTAATTTTTGAAATACCTGCTTTATCTCCCCCAAATAAGGATTATGACACATTTGTTGTTCCAGGACCAACTATTTAGAGGACAAAATCAAAGATGCTAAAGAGAATCTTTTACACATGTGTACTAATATACTACCACAGAAATCACTACTAATTGTATTGGCCAATGTGTTTTAACTACACAATAATGAGTCCCTTACCACTGTCACCTAGGAATTTTTCAGCATTTAATAACCTAATTTTTGTAAACCCAACTTTATTTTATTTTTTTCCTAAGTCTTAAGTTTTATTTAAATAACCTCCAGTGAGAAGACAGCAGGCCAATTAGTACCACTTCTTCAAAAGACCAATGAACCAAGCCAGGGAGAGTGAGCACACCTTCAGCCAGCTGCCAGCCTGTGTTGTGTAGGACCTCTCAAGGGAGGTGGCCTCAACCTAACAATGGCCTGCTGCTGGGGGAGCATCTAAGGTGGAGTGAGGGTTCTTTTATTTTTCCAATAAGTTTATTGGTACATTTTAGGTATAAAATACAGTTACATTCATCATTAGGATCTTGTACCTTTACATGAGTATCTTGGTTATTATTTTTTCCCCTTCCCTTGCCCTCCCTTCACCCCCTCCACCCTTCCCTATTTCCAAAGATTTTATTTCCATTTTTTTCCTTTTCTCATATTTTTTCATTACCCTTCTTTCCTTTTCCCTACACCTCCCACTTCCCCTACTCCTTTAGACCTTTTCTTCCTATTACATAATATCAATTATACATTTTAAAAATAACAATATCAAGATCTAGGAGACGTTACCACAGATTTTACAGAATTTAAAAGGATACAGAAAGCATATTACAACAATCTTTTTTGAAATAAATTTGACAACTTCTAAGAAGTACCTTGGAAGACAAATTAATGAAACTAACACTGAAGGAAATATAAAAGGACTTGAATAACACCTATTAAAGAAAGTATATTACTAGGTTGAAAACCTACCTATATGACAACAGCAGGCTCATATACATTTTAACTAATAAATTATATCAAACATTTAAAGTAGAAAAAAGAAGGAACACTTCTCCCATCATTTTAGGAAATCAACATTGTGCTAATACTAACACTGGATGAAGATAATAGAAGAAAAAAATATACACATAGATAGAAATTTGTTTAACAAAACAAAGTATTAGAAGTCAGATCTGGCAGTATGTAGAAAGTGGTTTTATTATAGGGATGGCAGTGTTGGTTCAGCATTGGAAGATCCACTCCCAAAAGTCATCATTTTAACAGAGGAAAGGAAAAAGCCATATGATCCTGTCAGTAGTCGGAGAAAAAGTATTGAACTAAATTCTGCAGCTGTTCATGGTAAAAGCTATCAGGGGACTAGAAGTAGAATAGAAACTTCTCAACAGATAAAAGACATGTACTCCATACCTCCATCAAAAATGACTTATATGAATGGAGAACATAAAATGCTCTCTCCCTAAGATGGGGAACAAGGGCAGATATACCTACTCTTCATCATTAAAATTTGAAACATAGGCCCAAACCAAAATAGTCTGGCAACAAAATGGCACAGTTAGAATAGGATTGGCAAGGTAGAAGTAAAATCTTTATATGTAGATGAAATGATCATTTACAGAGAAAATACTAAGAAATCTCTAGGAGCCCCTAGAACTTGTATTTGAATTTAGCAGGATTAGAAAACACAAGGTACATATAAAAATTCAGGTCTATGTATACTTGCTATAAATGAAGAATTGGATATTGAAATTCAAAAGTTATGTAGGCATACAAAAGACCTAGAAAAGTAAAAAAAAAAAAAAAAAAACCCAAACACCAGTGTTGGAGTGTTGGAATACATTTAGTACCTAATTTTAAGATGTTCTCAAAAGCTACAGTAATCAAGGCAGTGTTGGTATAAGGAAAGACATATAGATCATTGGAATAAAAATCTAGAAATAGAACCACATATATATGGTCCACTGAGTTTTGAAAGATTATTCAACAGTAACATTTTATAGAATATAAACTCAATTCAACAGCAGAGGAAAAGATAGTGTTTTCAGTCAATGGCACTAGAACACCTGGTATCCATATATAAAAAATTAACCTTAACCCTTTATTTCCATACATAAAAATAACTTGAAAGGAACTTTGAACCTAAAAATGAAAGAATAAAACTATAAAACTTTAAGAAGAAATTATAAGGGAAAATGGTTATGAATTTAGGGTAGGCAAGAATTTCTTAGGATATAAAAAATGTGATATATAAAAGAAAATATTGATAAGTGAGATTCCATCAAAATTTAGAACTTTAAATGACATCATTAAGAAAATGAAAAGTAGTCCTTAAACAAACCATATTTATAATGCATATAACCTATGACCAGAATATATGAAGAACTCTCACAGCTCATTAATAGACAACCCAATTAAAAATTAGGTACAAGAAGATGATAAAGAGCCAATACAGCACAAGGAAAGGTATGCAACACTAGAATCAGAAAAATACTAACCAGTACAATGACAAGATTGAATTATACACTCATTAGGGAGATGAAGTTAGAAGTTTTAAAAGAACAAATGTCAGCGTAGGTGTGAACCAGTTAGAACTTTCTAATACTGCTAATGTGAATGTAAATTGACAAAACCATTTTGGAAAACAATATAGAAATTTATTGTATTACTGTTAAGAACCAACACTCCTGTTCTTAAGTTTTTACTTGAGAGGAATGAAAAAACATATTCACAACAGATTTGTACATACAAGTTGAGTACCCCTTATTTGAAATTCTTGGGACCAGAGTGTTTCAGATTTTTGTTTGAAATCCACTTGATCTGCAAACAGGATAGCTACTCCTGCTTTTTTTCAGGTTCCTGTCGCATAGAGTATTGTTTTGCACCCTTTAACTTTCAGACTGTGAGTTTTGTTTTGAATTAAATGTGTTTCTTGTATGCAGCATAATGTTGGATCTTGCTTCTTGACCCATTCTGCCAGTCTATTTCTTTTGATTGGTGAATTGAGACCATTAACATTGATGGTTATAACTCATACATATTGATTTATCATTGTCATGACTTTCTCTGTTTGTTAGATTCCCCCTCTTTACATTTCATTTGTCGCACCTGACAGATTCATTCTTCTGGGCTTTCTTGGGTTGTGATCCTCATTGTCTGTTTCTTGGATATTGTCTTAAATTTTTTGGAGTGCTGGTTTGGTATTCATGAAGTTCTTCAGGTGCTATTTGTCATGAAAGTATCTTATTTCTCCATCAATTTTGAAAGATAATTTTGCAGGATACATCAATCTGGGCTAGAGGCTATTTTCTTTTAGGGCTTGCAATACATCACTCCAAGCTCTTCTTGCCTTGAGGGTTTGCATTGAGAAGTCTGCTGTGATTCTGATAGGCTTTCCTTTGTATATGATTTGTTTCTTTTCTCTCACTGCTTGTAGAATTTTGTTCTTCTGTTGGGTTTCTGGAATCTTAACAATTATATGCCTATGTGTAGATTTTTTTTGATCAAGGCTATTTGGAGTCCTATATGCCTCCCTTATCTGTATTTCAAGTTCTTTTCCCCTGCTTGGGAAGTTTTCTGTCATCACTTCGATGAACAGTTTTGTTTTGTTTTTTATGTCATCTGTACTCTCTCCTGTACCTTCATTGACTTCCAATCATTCTTATGTTATTCTTCTTTGAATCATCTAGCAGCTGCTGGATTGATTTCTCATGGTCCCTTATAATTTTAAAGAAATTTTTCTTTTCCTGATCACTAATTGCAATCTTATCTTCTATATCTGAAATTCTGTCCTCACATTGGTTCATTCTGCTGGGTAAACTTACAGTGAAGTTTTTATTCTCCTGGAAATCTATTTGCATCTGTTTTATGGATTCCATTTGTTTCCTATGTTGGGATTCCATCATGTTTCTCAGATCCTCTATTTTTTTATTTGTGTCCTCTCTAGATTTATTAATCATGTCTTGCACTATGGGCACAATCTGTTTTTATCTGAGAAATTATTTCTGATTTCATTTTTTCCAGATCCTCTTTTGTTGCCAGTTCAGGGAATCCAGGTGGTTGAGTATCACAATGTTCCATCTCATTTCCCTTTGGGGTTGTTCTTGGTGATCTGGAAGTCTGGTTTTGAAACTTGTTTATGTGTCTTCTCATTTCAACAGAGGGTGGGGGTGTGCTGCTGGTGCCCATGTGGCTCACCTCCTCTGTGCTCACGGCAGGGTACAGTGGCCCGAAAGCCTCCTCTTGTGAGCTGGCAGTGGCTCACCTCCTCTGTGCTCATGGGGGGTTGTGGAGTGAGGGTTCTTGATGGTCTCATCAAAGGACACCATAAGGCATGCAGCCTCAGAGGCTGCTGTCAGGGCATTGATCCATACCATAGCTTGCTCCCACATGAAGGCTTCAATGTTGTCAGCAATGTCTTCATTGTTGATGTCCCCTGATACCACATGACTCCCTGGGCATGCCGAGCCCACAGTTTGTTCAAGATATTTGTTGCATCGAAGCCAGCATTGTCACATAGGTGGCGTGGGGTAATCTCCAAGGCCTTGGCATATGCCCCAATCAATAGCTGTAGTTCTCCTGGAATAGTCCTTGAGTAATCCTGAAGGTAATTAGAGAGCTCCATCTCATTGGCCCCACCACCAGCCACCACTAAATCATTCTTGATGGCCCTCCTGACAATCATGATGGTGTCATGCAGGGACCACTCTATCTCCTCCATAAACTGTTGTGCACTACGGGGGAGGATGAAGCTGCAAGTCAGCCTCTGGCAGCCAGTGAAAAATTGTACCTTTCACCTCCAATCTGGGTCTTTTCAAACAGCTGGCAGCAGCCCAGCAGATTTCCAGATAGAGCAATCAAACTGGTCTAGATTGAGACTCCACAGGCCATGATTGTCTTATTCAAATTCTCCTCAGATACGTGGACAGCACAGAACATGTCCTTGTCTGTGAAGTACTGCTTGGCCACATCCCCAGTGGGGAGTTTAGACAAGATAACTTTGGATCAAGAATTATAAATTTTCTCTAATTTGTCATAGAGAATGTTCCACTCAGCATCAACGATTGCCTGATAATCCTCCACTGTGTGGATTCTGATTTTGGCATTGTCTTTCTCAGCTTTCAGCTCGAGTTCAACATTTAATAAGGTGATTGTGGGGCTATTACACATTTTAGGTTGCATTTCAAACCCAGCACAAGAGAAAGTCTTCTTGAATGCAACACCAGCCACCAACTGTGACTCCTCTAGGGCTCCACCCTGCACCGTTTTGATTCCAATCATTTTAAGCTGCTGCAAATCATCAAGCATCATCATGGCATCAACCACCATCTTAGCAAAGAAGGTTTCTTGGTGGGAGATCAGCTTGGAGCTCAGAGCTGTCATGGCACACTTTTCCAGCAGCTTCCTCTGCTCCACTTTATCTTGCTTCTTGAAGGTCACAGCAATCTCTTTGATCTTGTTAAATGCCAAATGTGTAGCTATTTGGAAAGCTCAGATGATGATCTGGGGATGCAAACCTTCCTCCATGTATGGTTTTACCTCCTTCAGAAACTCTGCAGCCAGCAGGGTCACCGAGGAGGTGTCATCACCAACCTTAGCATCTTGGGATTTGGCAATGTCCACTAAAGTCTGCTGCAGGATGGACAACATCAAGAAGTTTCAAAATTGTGGTCCCATCATTAGAAATTGTTGGTTTGCCTTCGCTATCCACAATAAGCTTGTCCATGCCATGGGGACCCAAAGTGGTTCTTACAGATTCAGCTATAGCCTGGCAGGCACTGATGTTACTCACAAGCTGTGGGATGGCTTCGGAGCTATCAGTTCCCTCTTTCAATAGTATAACTGGTGTGGGCATCATCTTGACAACTTCTTCAGTGGCCCACTACTCCTCTGTTTTCTGGTTTCAGGCCTCTCAGATGGCTCACAATGCCAGTGAACCCAATTTTAGAAGAGGCTTCTTCTTCCTCTTCTTCTTAAGGTATGTTTGTGTTTCACTGAATTGTTTCTTGCCAGACTATATCAGAGAAAGTAAACATTAGCATTGTTGACTTTAAAAACAAAGAATATCAGATTTATTTGTATGCCAAAATAACTTTGCTATAATACAGATATTAAAAATCAAAATACAGTAGCTGATAAATTTTCAGGAACTACTATTATTGTTTCATGATATAAGTGTGGATGAATCTTAAACATTATATCTGGATTTACCAAACTTTTTCACAGCCAGGGCTTTTGAAATAAAATGATAAATGCATATTTAAAAGTTCATTTATATGCACGAGTAATAAATTTCAATTATTTGACAAATTTTACATTATATATCCACTCAATCAATATTTACTGAGAATATATGGAGATTTGTTATTTATGGTTTTTTTTATTAACTTCTTTTATTGGTACATTGTAGGTATACAACACAATTACATTTCTCATTGGGAATAGTACCTTTACACAAGGCATCTTGGTTCTTATTTTTTCCCCATTCCTAGCCCTCCCTTCATGCCCTCCACCCTTCCATATTTACAAAGACTTTATTTCCATTTTTTCCATTTCTCATCATTTTTCCTTTCCCTTCTTTCCGTTCCCCTGTGCCTCCCACTACCCCTATCCCTTTGGACCTTTTCTTCCTATTTTGCATTATCGATTATTCATCTAATCATTGGTACATTTTAGGTATACAATATAATGACATTCATCATTGGAAATTTGCACCTTTACATAGTCTCTCTTGGTTCTTGTTTTTCACCCTTGCCCAGCCCTCCCTTCAACCCCTCCAGCCCTCCCTATTTACAAAAATTTTGTTCCTATTTTTCCATTTTCTCATATTAATCCCATTCCCTTCTATCCTTTCCCCTAGCCCTCCCATTTCCTTCCTCTTTGTCCCTTTTCTTCCTATTTCACATTACCTATTATACATTTTAGTCCTTATTTACACTTTCAGTTTCTCACAGCAGACAAACTATTCGGTATTTATACATGTGTTTCCTATTTATTTCACTTAAGAGTATCGCCTCAATGTGCATCCACTTAGCTATAAATGTCTCTCATTTCTCATTTTTTATGGCTGAGTAGTACTCCATTTTATAAAAAAAACACATTTTCTTGATCCAGTTTCCAGTTGATGGGCATTTGGGCTCTTTCCAAGTTTAAAAGCTATCACAAACTGTGCTTCTATGAACATGGGTGCACATATATCACTGTGGTAAGATTCTTTTAATTCTTTGGGGAAGATCCCCAGCAGTGGAATAGCGGGGTCAAATGGTACTTCCAGTCCTAGTTCTTTGAGGTATCTCCATGCTGATTTCCACAGTGGTTGCACCAGTGTACACTCTCACCAGCAGTTATTTATGTTTGTTGGATAAGGTAGTAAATAAGATGGACAGAACTAAAGAATTTAGTCTAGTGGGAGAATATGTACAATTCAAATAGGCAATCATATTAATCAGCTGGGACAAATACATGGCATCCAAAATTTAAAGGAGGAGAAATTTAATTTAGTTCACATTTCAGGGTTTCAGTCATGGTCACCTGGCACCAAGGCAGAAGTGATAATGTAGAAAGGCATGACAGAGGAAGTCTGCTTACCTCATGCAACCAGGAGTCAGAAGCAAAGAGCCAAGAGGAAGATGTATCCTCCAGATGTACAACACCAATGATACACTTCTTCTGTCCAGGTCTTAATCCTAAAAGGATATTTAGCTAAAAACTCATTAATGGATTGATCTACTTATGAGTACAGTGTCTCCATCATTAATTACCTTCCAAAAGCCCCACACCTGGATACATAAAACTTTTGGGGGACATTCTAGATCTAAACCACAGCACTCAGCCCCTGGCCCCAAAAGGTTCATGTCCATCTCTATGTAAAATGTGTTTAGTCCATCTCTAAATGTCACCAATGCCTTATCAGTTTCAGCAGTGCTGAAAACTCCAAGTCCAAAATGTCCTCTGAGACTCAAGACTATTATTATAGTCTTATAGACTAGATTATAGTCCTATGGACTAGATTATATAGTCCTACTATATAGGACTATATATAGTGGGATTATATATATATTATATATAATTTATTATACATATAAATTATATATAGTAGGATTATATAGTCCTACTATTATAGTCCTATAGACTAGATTATTATAAAGACAAAATCTTAGTTGTGAGCACTTATGAAAATAAAAAAGAAAGAACAATAAAAAAGAAAGTACAATACTTTTAACATGGCACAGGGTAAAAGGAAGTAATGGGAGATTAGAAAACAATTGGACCAATGCAAGAGTGGAAATTAGCAGGATAAACAATAAATCCTGTAGCTTTATGTTGATTACCTATGGCAGTTTGTGGCCATATGTGAACTCCCAAGGACGTGGACAGTCCTGGCCCTACTACTTGCTAGTTACAGCCCTCAAGGCTTTTGTATTGAGCTAGCAATATTCATTGCCTTCAGTTTTCCCCAGCAGACTATACACATTCCTGGCTTCTCCAACTTTATGGGGTCTCCACTGGACCTTCAGCCTCACTCTCACAGCTTCACACATCACCCTTTCAGTGACATGTTGTTTGGTCTCCCAGGTCGTAATTTGAAACTTAGCTGAAAAATTCCATAACCTCACAATGTTTTATTCTGCATGCTTGGAAAAACCAGTGCCACATGGATGACATCAAGTTCTGCTATCAGTTCAAGCAGAAGACTGACCCCCTTAGACCATTTCTACAGCTATATCTGAGTCCCTGAATGGCTAAACTCAGAGAACACTTCCCTAGGTGGCATCCTAGAAGTCACTTCTTAAAGCATAGTTTTTCAAATGTATTTTCCCTTTTACAACCTTGACCCTGTGGTAGGGGGAGGGTCTAGCCATTTTTTGAGATTCCCCTCAAAATATTTTTCTTATTTTTCTGATGCTAAGTACTTGTGTTCTTTTTAATGGTGCTAATATCCTAATATCTTCCTCAATCACCCTTACTTTTACCCCAATTTTTCAGGTGGTTCTTTTTGTGACAAAATTTAAGTTATTCAAATTTTTCTGCTTTGCTGTTTGCTCCTAATTCTTACTATACATCTTGCTAAAAGCAGCCAACAGTACCCATGCCACACCTGAATGATGGGCTGTCTTGAAATTTTCTCTACCAGATCAATTAGTCCACTGCTCTTACGCTCAATTTTCTGCAATCTCAGGACATAGAAAAAATGTAGACAAGTTTCGTGCAATAATGAAACATGCAAAGACTAGTCCAATTTCTATGAGAGTCTTCTTTCCCATCTCAAATCTCCTGAGCCTGGACTTTACTGTCTTTATTCCTACCAATATTCTGGTCTTCTGAACTTAAACAAAGTCACCCATCAAACTCTATTTATAGTTTTCTGGGCCTTCTCTAGCTGGCATTTCCAAGCTCCTCCCTCAAACTCTTTCCAAAGTCTTCTAAAGCACATGGTAAGGTATAGTTACAGCAATGACTCCACTTCTTTGGTACTAATTTTCATTTCCTGTTGCTGGGACCAAATAGCCAACACACAAAATTTAAAGGAAGAAATGTTTAATTTGGTTCACAATTTTGGACTTTCAATCCATGGTTTGAAGGAAGAAATAGCATAGTGGAAAGACATTTTAAAGAAATGCAGCTCACCTCACTTCATGACAGCCAGTAGGGAGAGAGAGAAGGAAAGAAAACAGGTAGAGCAATACACTCTCCAAAGGCACACTCCTTGTTACACAAGTCTTCCAACCAAGATCCAACTGCTAATAGCACAGTTAGCTATGAACTCATCAATGGATCAATCCACTGATGAGTATAGCATCTTCCTGATCCAGTTACCTTCTAAAAGCCCCACATCTGAACACATGAGAATTTGGGCAGACATTCTACATCAAGCAGTTAAGGTTTTATCTGAAAGAAGAGTTGATAGCCAAGTAAAAAAGAACAATAAATGTGCTTTAGGAATTTAAAAGCAATTTAATATAGTTAGGACTTACAGTGCATGTATGTGTCTTAGTGTATATAAGAGGGACAACTGTATACAAACAGGAAAGAGCTAGATGTAAGGCTGGTAATATAAGCAGTGTCTGAATAATGAAGGAGTTTTTGTGTCACACTAATATATTTGGGTTCTTTTCTAAGTATAATCGAAATCTGTGAACAGGTTTTAGTTTTTAAAAATTACATAAGTTTTTTTATTTTAAAGAGAAGTAAAACTGTGTTGTAAAAGTTAACTGAAGATATAGATTAATAAGACTAGTTAGGACACTGTTGTAGTATCTAGTTGAGAAACAATGGTGGTTGAAACTAACATAGTTTCAGAATGAGAATGGCAAACTTTGCTAATATTGGGATTTCAGGATAAAGAAAAATAAACAGTAAAAATTATATCTTAATTTCTAGCTTTGGATACTCAATAGAAACTAATGTTACTTGCAGAGGGAAAGAATATAGAAGAAAGTCATTTCATGGGTGGAGGAGTAAGGGGAAGGTGAAAAGTTCAGTTTGGAACATATTAGTCTAGAAATGACTGTAAGATACTCATATGAAAGTGTCCAGAGGACATTTAGATATATGTGTCTGAGTAAGAACATTGACGCGGGAAGTACTACATCATGTGGTGATTGAAACCACATAAATTGATTCAATGTTTCACAAAAGTTGATAGAGTGAGATAGAGAAAGCCCAAGACACAACCCTAAGATATCTAATGTACATTCAGAAAAGCTTTGAGGGAAACCGGGACAAAACAATCCTAAAGGAGATAAATGAGAGAAGCTAGCTAACATAAAAGAAATTAATGTAAGAAAGAAATGACTAAATTTTTCTGTATGGTGAATAGAAATAAGTAAAACATCCATTAGTTTTTGCAACCATAAAGTGAAAACTTGAATTAACAAAAGCGATTTTAGTCAGTTGATAAAAACAGAGGCTGTCCTTACACAAAAAATGAATGGAAAGTGAAGATGTGGAGACTGTAAATTGCGTTTTCAAAAGGATGGCTGAAGAAGAGAAATATAGAAATCAAGTATTTGTATGTGTCAGTGTTATACATATGTGTGATTTTTTTTAATAGGAGGTCCTTCAACTGCTTCAATGCCTAAGGAATAAATCAAAAAAGAGATTTAAAATATGGTTATGAGAAATAGTTCAATTAAAATTATTTGCCTATAATATTAAAATATAATTCAAAAGATTAAAATTATTCTTTGGAAAAATAATTTTATTGTAGAATATATAACATGAGGCTAAATTCAAAATGGCAATTTTTGTACATTCAAAAAGAGAAAATAACTGAGGTCAGAATTAATGTGTCATGTGCACAACTAATTGCATGTCACAACAACTTTGAAAAGATGGGAGTGGGAAACAAGTGATTGAGTTCAAGAACCAAAATCATAAAATAAATCCCCTCCACACTCCTTAGAACTCTCTCATCCTCTCAAAGGTAATATACTTTATTTCCATAACAAGGATTGATCTAGGGAAATAGTATAGGCGATGCAAGGTTTAGGATTCAGTTCTCTCTCTTACAGCTCATTAAATCCACATGTAATCAATCTAAGGCAAAATATGTATCCTTAACCTCAGTTCACTTCTCTTTTCCTGATATATAAACATTGGCTAGTATCCCACAGAATTTTTCATGCTTTCCTTTGGGTTTGTTTACACTGTGGTTTTGCTACCATATAGTGCATTCAACCTAAGACATAGTAGCCAATTTTTTGAAATGTGGATTTATTCTTGAATGTAAAGAAATGTGAATGATACATTGACTATGAGGTGAATAATATAATAAACTTGGCAAGCAAGTTATTTGTACAACTATGATCATAAATATGGAAAAGAAATTTCAATCTGCTGTAATCCATGAGATTTTTATTTGGTTATTGATTATATGAATGCAGGAAAAAATTTACTTATAGTCAAGGTATGTTTATTTGGTTGTAAGAAGGTAAAAACTAGAGACATTTTATCATTGTACCAGTGACCATAAGAAAATACTTAGAATGTACAAATTAAACTTCCTTTTTTTTTTCCTATAGCAGTCTCAACCTCTACAGCCAGGCTTGGAGACAGAAGGAAAATGAGCAAACATCACTTTACATCAACTTGCTCTTCCTGTTGCTGAACACTAAAATAAAGAAAAACAATCTCTTTCGATGTCACAACCATGGTTTGTGAAAGTAATCACTTTTGGAAGCAACAGACAAGCTGAAAATTACCAAACTGTTGTCTATGAGTCAAATTCCTTCTATGTATTTTTAAATTATAAATTTATGTTATCTTTTTCAACTGTTTATCAAAAAAACTTTTCAATAAAATATACAAATCCCTCCTTAGCTAAAGACAAGTCTTGGAAAGAAAACAGATCCTTTTGGTGATTTCTTTTTTTGTTTAATAATGCTCTTCTAGAGAGTAAAATTTAAAAGCTATAATTCACCCTTTGTAAAGAATTTGTATATTTGATCTTTATTCATGTTAAATAAACTACTGCTGCATATAAATATTTGGTCAAAATACATACTAGAGACTGAGTTAAATGTGGGCATCAACCAATGTTGCCCATTGGGTCTACAGTTTCATACCAAGAGGAGATCTTGGCAAGCAAAAGACAAAAATTCAGTCAAATGAATAAACTTGCTTCATTAATTAATCTTCAGTAAAGTAATTGACTGGCTTTAGTTTTGAATTAAGGCTCTTAAATTCTGGCAATGTAATAAAGAGAAAGACATCTTGACATTTAAGTAAAGCCTTAGTTTTAATAGTATGAATTAAAATATTGAAGATTAAGATAAACTTGAAAGAAGCAAAAAGTAAGTGGGGAGTTATTACTCAAACCTAGGTCTTTTGACAATAACTTCTGACTTTTGACCTTGCAAAACAGGCATTTTTGCATGATCTACATACATTAGCATGATCTGTATACATCTTATCACCATCATTATGGTTTGAATATGGTATGCCTCCTTCAAATTCACGTTAGAATTTGATTGCAAATATGGCAGTGATGGAAGGTGGAGCATTTAAGAAGTTCTTCAACTACTGTGAGGGATTGGTGTTTTTCTCATGGAATGGGTTAGATATTGCAAGAATAGATTATTATAAAGTGAGGCTACCCCTAGTGTTTTGTCTCCTTTGCACAAATTCACTTGCCCTCCCAATTTTCCACCATGAATTGAAGAATCACAAGGCTTTCACCAGAAGCTACCACCATTGTTTTGTACTTTCAGGTCTCCAAAATTGTAAAAATTTTCCCATTTAAATTACTAAGTATCAGGTATGCTATTACAGTAACAGAAAATGGACTAAGATAACCCTGATGATACTCTTATTCCTATTTTTTAAGATGAGAAAATTAAGGCCTAGAGATTTTATAACTCAATTTATATTGTTATAGTCAATTTAGGAATCAAACTCATCTATTAAAATCCAAAATTCAAAATAAATATTTAATATTTAAATTATAAAATAGTTAAAGAAATATTTAAATGATTTAGTCACTGTGTTTCTAGTTTAAATTACCTTGTTATAGGAGACAAACATCCTATTTACCATATATCTTCCTAATTTGATCAACTTTACATTGTCCAATGTTTAGTTTTAATTCATTTGGTCCACCTGACTTGCTGAAGGTGCTTTGGGCTGATTCTATTCCATTAATCTCTGTCTATTTTTGTGCCAATACTATTTTTTCTTTGTTTTTTGTTGTTGTTTCTGTCTCTTTTTTACTGTAGCATTCTACTATAACTCAAAATCCAAAATTGTGTGGTGGCACCTACTTTGCTGTTGTTGCTCAGTATTACTTTGGCTATTCTGGGCTTTTTCTAGTTCTATGAAAATTTTAGAATTATTTCATCTAGTTCTGTGAAGAAAGTTGTTAGTATTTTAATAGAGATTGCTTTAAATTTACAGCTTATTTAATATGGCCATTTAAAATTATTTATTCTGCTCATCCAAGAACAGTAGATTTCTTTACATAGTCTATCCTCTTTGATCTCTTTCTTCAGAGCTCTATAATTTTTGTTAGGGGGGGTCTTCCACCTCTTTGCTCAGGTTGATACCCAGGTATCTTCTTTTTGAAGATATTGAACACAAAAATAATATCAAAAATGAACAAATGGGATTATATATATAAAATTAAAAAGCTTCTGCACAGTAAAGTAAATAATTAACAGTTTGAAGAGACAACTTACTTAATGAGAAAATATTCAGCCAGCTACTCCTTCGATAGAGAAATAATATCTAGAATATATAAAAAACAAAAAAACCCTCAAAACAAATTAAATGATCCAATCAAAAAATGGTCTAGTGAACTGAATATATACTTGTCAAAAGTGGTACAAAGGACCAGTTAGTGCATGAAAAAATATTTGTAATCTTTAGCCATTAGGGAAATGAAAATCAAAACACCTGATAGTCCATGTTACTCCAATCAGATTGGCTTCCAACCCAAAAAATAACAAATGCTAGTGAGGTTGTACGGAAAAAGGAACTCTTCAACATTTTTGGTGAGAATGTAAATTAGTATAACCACTATAGAAATCAGTATGGCAAGTCCTCAAAAAAATAAAAATAAAAATTCTGTATGACCCAGCTATATATCTGAGAATATTCTCAAAAGGGTTAAAGATATCATATCATAGCAACATATGTGTTGCCATGTTTATACCAGCACAACTCAAAATAGCTTAACTCTGGAAACAGCCTAGATACCCACCACCAGACGGCTGGACAGAGAAATGCAATATATATATATATACTTTGTAAAGATTGGGAGGTGATTAGCAGGAGTGGGGAAGGGCAAGGAGGGAGGGGATACAAAGGGAATGAAAATGATCATGATATGATATATACATATACCAGTTCCTCAAAGTAAATGTAAATGTTGTATCACAAACATACATGAAAAATGTAAATTAAAATGTAAAAATTAAAAAATAAAAATACCTTTTAATCCCCTATAGTGTTTCTTACCTTTCTTATATTTAATTATGACAATAGTATTGAATTAAAAATATCATTTCTTATGTTATAAGAATTGTGTGACTATCTTCCCAGTTGTTAGCTCCTGATCTCAATTGTGATATTTTTTTCAGCTTTAATTTTTTTTTCCCCCTCCTGGAGCAAAAAGAGGCTTTTAAAAGGGAGCCTACCAGAGAACGTGTTGACCAGCACCACCTACATCAGAGCAGGAGCCAAAAAATTAAGTGAACGTCACATTACTCATCTCCCACCCACAAGGGTAAGATCATTTGTAGCTTAACTCTGGAAGACAGTTGGTGTTAGGATGGACTTGAGACCTGGCTTATACTCTGTAGTCCCTTTCTCTGACTGAAGTCACTGGAGGGTGAGTATTCCAGAGTGCAGGACAAGCACTGGAACTTGGAGAGTGCTTGCTGACACCCTACCTATCTTGCTTGCACTTATCCAAACTTCTTCAATGCTGTAGTCTGAGAAACTTTACCAAAAACAGAAGTAAAGAAAAGCAATCTGAACAATTTAGTTCATGGAACTTAGTTGAAGAGCTCAAGTTACAAGACTAATTTGATCATTAAGAGACAAAAATATAATTCAGTGTGGGGTAAATGAGAAAAAATGTATTGTTTTTCCTTCCTTTGTTAGAATAGATTGTAAATTTAGTCATATTTGTGGCCACAGAAAAGTTTTCTAGGCTTTAAAAATAGGCTGTATAAAGAAGTTTGAGGGGAGAGTTATGTCTCAGAAACGTGTGTGTTGTGGTTTTAGATTATGAGGCAGAGGTGGAATTCTGAAGTTGATTAAGGTTTTGGGTAATGCTTATTTTCTTTTGAGTGATGTTGTCTTTTATATAGGAGGTACAAGTTCATTTTTGCAGTTAACTTGAATTTTTCCTGCAGTCTGTGTCTTGTTAACCTAACACTGGAATAATATGGAAAGTTAATATAGAAAATAAAGAAGCTCCAGTAAAGCTATTAATTTAGCATTCTGGATGTACTTCTGGTGCATCCATAGGAGAAAATGTTGAAAAGTAAATTCTTAAAAGTCTCTTGGTTTAAATATTATTTTAAGATCAATATAGTAGACTAGACACAAATATTTTCCTTTCTCCCTCAAACCCTCTAAAATGCTATAGATTTATACTGAAAAAAAAACAATTATTGGAGATTATTGCTCTTAATTTATGGTTTCTCAAAGCATAGCTAGGAGAAGGCTGTGTGGGAGTCCCTGCTGGTAGAGGCTCAGATAGGTATTCAAGTAGCTACCTAGGATGGTTAAAAGAAAAGAGGGTTAGGTCATATATTTAGGGTAATTGATCAAGAGCTCTTTCCCTGTTTTATGTGTGTCAGCTAGCTGCAGCATTTATTCTTGGCACAGCCTTGAGAATTGGTTTCTAAACAAAAAGAGTGATTTTCCTGACTCAACATGGGGCAGAGGGTAGATTTAAGAATAGTTTTGAGACAATTCTCAACTACCACAAAGAAAACAAAGAAATTATTAAGAAAGTTCTAAAGAATACCTTTTTATTTTCATAATAAATGGATCCCTGAGCCAGTAAGGTCCTTCCCTAACCAGGGCCTGAAAGAAAAACTTGCTTATGGTCAATATCCACGTATTTATACAGAGCCCAGAGTTCAGCCATCTCATGCCATGTGTGTATATGTTGGAAAAGGTGCACATATTTGTTACTTACCCAATAAACAAATATTGACTAACTTCACTAAACTGGAGTTCTAGATAAGTGGAATATGGCAGTGAATCATGCAATGTTACTAGTCTTGTGAACTTTATATTTTATATCTTACTAGAGAAATTACATTGAACAAATATCTAATTGATAAACTCTCATTACATATTGCCAAGTGAGACACAAAAATTGATTAAATAAAAAGAGCTTATGGATGAAATGGTGCTGCGGTGGTAGAAAATATGGCCATGAAGGACATAAAGAGAAGATGATGTTGAACAGAAACCTAAAAGCATTGAAGGGGAAAGCCATTCAGAGGAAGAACATGTTAATCAAAGGAAAATGCAAAACCTCTGATGTGAGAACAGGGTCAGTGTGTACAAGAGTATACAGTGTGCAGGAAGTGAGAGACGTGTGTGACTACATAGAAAACTCACAAAAACTCACGTTCTAGGGCCGGGGATTTAGCTCAGTGGTTCTGCTGCCTGTCTCGCAAGCACAAGGACCGGAGTTCGATCCCCGGTACCAAAACAAAACAAAACTCATGTTCTAACCACTATAATTCTTTATGTCTAAATCTGAATAATCAACCAAGCATCAAGAGAACTATGACAAAGTTAATATTATGAAATAAACAATCCAGGATTAAGAGTATCCAAACACTAGGCACAAAAGTAATAGTATAAAGAATAGAAGAAAAAATAAAACTTTCTGTTTAAAATTTTTGTTTTTAAGAGATCTCCCATTGTTGCCCAATCTGGCTTCAAACTTCTGGACTTTAGCAGCACTCTTACCATCTCAGCCTTCCAAGTAGCTAAGACTACATGTACACACTACCACACCTGGCTTATAGTTCACATTGTAATTGATATGATATTACAGCCATTAAATAAGGATAGGAAATGATATAAAAAATGAACAAGATGGGTGTTGTAGAAATGAAGCCCTTAAATTATTACTTTGAACTTTTATACATTTAAGTGTGATATTCTTTTCAATGAAATAACACTGTACTCAGCCAAAAGCCTAGGGAACATTTCCAAAGGAAGATCTGAGCACCAGATTCCCTGTTTTTGCTTCCTTGTTGAGTAGAAAATTTTCCAGGAACACACCAATCACACACTCAATTAGAAACCTGATTAGGAACTAGCCTTCCATATTTAAATGCCAAGTCATGTTCTTAGTTTTATTCCAATGAATCGAATACTGTATTTTGAAACAAACATAGCAATGTTTCAATGTACTTATTCATACTCATTTTGAGCACTGAGTAGATTTTTACAAAGTTACCAGAAATAAACATCTCCATTTTATTTGAAAACTAATGACCATGGTCAATGGGAATAAGGCTAGAAGAAACAGCTAGTTTGATTAAAAGGTATTGCCAAATTAATATTTCCTGTTAAAATTATTTTTAAACACTATAACCAGTCTTATATTGGTTATTCATTCTTAGGTGTCTTTGCTTTGCTTTTTTGTTCTCTGTTTAGCTTTATTTTACCCTATCTTCCAAAACTAGAACAAATTTTATGTTTCATATGAAACTCTCTCAGACCATTTTTTAAAATTTATGTTTGTTTGTTTCCCTTAATCATATCAAGATTTGTGAATGAGGTCATTAATTTGTCCATTTTGTAATATGCTTTCAGAAATTGACTTGTGGGTTATACCCAAGCTGCTTATGGACCACAAAGGATTGGCCATGATGCTGAAATCCTGCTGAGAAATAGAAATTATAAATGAAGAGCAAAATAATAAATAGATACTAGAAAGTAGGTACATAGATTTTTTTCAAATGAGATGGGGAGTCTAGAGATGGAGGGATATTCAGAAAGGGAAGGGAAAGGGGATGAAAAAAGGAAATGAGATGTGTTATGTACATGTACTAAGTCCCCACGAAGGATGTAATCATCATGTAATGCAAACATGGACTAATAAAAAATTAAACCTGAAAAAATGTATTTCCTTGAAATAAATATTATTTTTCCAGTAAAGTCAAATAAAATGCAAATATCACCAGATCATATGTTAAGTATTTCCTAACTTCACACCACTGTCTAATAACATAGCTTTGCCCAATAATGGTAAGAGAGATAAAAGTAACCACATGATTGTAAAGTATTTGTTATCCTGGGAACACATAGGGCTGAAGACTAGAAAGGAACAATCTGTACTATTGATTAAAGTTCAGAAAGGGAATTAGGTATTCTATGACAGAGCACCTGTATCAACATTTTCCAAAGGGCAATCTGAGAGAACATCTTACATTAGTCTATTTTTTTTTTCTGTATTTTTTTGTCTAATAAATCTGCAAAGTTCTTTCAGGTAAAGCCTACTGTGAACCAGATATCATCTACTATAATATTTAGACATAGAGGAATTGAGAATACATGCTTTGCATTTTAAACACTTTTTGCTTATTTTTATGTCCTAATGATAAGTATGATAAACAGTACATTATGCAGTTATCTATGATCAGTATTGCTTTGAACTTTATAAGTTGTCATTACTATGTTTCTTAGATCACAGGTTCTACCATAACAAATACCACAGACTGAGCAGCTTAAATGAGACAAGTTTATTTTTCAAAAGTTGGAGACTGGAAAGTCAAAGATCAAGGTGATTACTGATTTGGTTCTTGGTGAGAGCTCTCTTCCTGGGTTGTAGATGTTGTCTTTGCCTTGTATCCTCACACCATCTTTCCATATATGTCATCAACTCAGATAGATTTCAACAGTACATGCCAATAAGGACAGTCAGTAACCAGTAAGCCAATGAGAACCGAGAAGGCACAATAATGACCAATGAGAACTCAAGAGAACAGCCCATGGTTCTGAGGTCCATCTCTACCCATCATTCCCACAATTAATGCTTCTTCTTGTATATAGATACCATCCTGACTAAGAAAAAAAAACAGAAAAGGATTATTTCATTTAATCTTCACATGTTATCTACAGAATAATTCTGAGTATCTTTTCCAGATCAAGATGAAAAATAGAGGTTTAGAGAGATTAGCTCTGCCATCTTCATATAGGAAATATGTGTCATAAAGTTCATCTCTGTTCAAAACTAGTTTTGTATTTTAATGAATTTCCATCTTTGTCTATCTTCCAGATGAGACTATTACTATATATCCCTTGCATATGAAATTATTCCCTTAATATTAAACTAGAAATTCAACTCATGAAGCAATCAACAAAATATTTTCAGAGACAATATGTTCAAAGTAAAAATAAATATTTAGAAATAAAAATTATTCTCAGAAAGAAATGCTATACAATTTTTACTATATTTTTGTACTATTATACTATAATATTTATTATACTATAATACTATTATACTATATTATATACTATGTTATTCTGTAATACTATAATACTATAATACTGTTATATATATTATACTATTTTATACTATATTTTTAATGGAAACCAGTGACTTAGTTTAAAGGCTCATGAAATTTTTTCATAAAATAATGGACATACAACAAAATTCCAGATAAGATAAAAAGCTAAAAGAAGTTAATTTTGTCACGTTGAACACTTTTCGAATGTTGGCATCCTTTTTTGTTCTTTAAAGAAGGATAATGTAAAGATATCTTTTTCATTTTATTTACTTAATATTTGCATTCTACATATTTTAAGTTAATTTTATGTTTTAGTAATGCTACCAACATATCTTGGTAAAATTGCTTAGAATTAACTCCTCTCATATGAAATGGAGCATAAAATCTACAGTTTCCTAAGAGCCATACATGGGATCACCATGGGATTTAAAAATTTACACCAACTGTTTGGTTCCTGAAGAAAAATACAATTGAGCTTGTTTTTCATAAATTTTACTCAGTGACTACTCAGCTATTAATAAACCCAAATAATAAACAAATCTAAATGTTTTCATGTGTTTTAATGCCATAATTTAAGCATTGCCTGGGAATATGGGATGTTGCACATGTACAATAGGTCAGCATTTTAAATGTCTCAAAGTTCTTGTGCAAATATAGTTGTGTTTTCTTCATTTTCTGAATTTAAAGTTAAGATTTGCAAAACTTAAAGTCAAATTAGGAAGATGAGTTTTCAGAAATATTTTGAATAAAGTATCAGACCAAATACAAAACCCTACCGCTAAGTTTTATCATTTTCAAATACACAAAAGTTTTTGATAAACTGGAAAATATTTGTTTGAAATCAAGGCAAAGAAATAGAACTCTGTGTAAAACAACTTTTTTCACATTTTCCTAGTGCTATTAGTGTAATTAAATACCTATTCAAAGAAGAGTAGGGGGTATGGGTCTGTTAATGATGGAAAATTGAAATGTATAATCAGGTGTAGATTCAAAATAAGAAATTTGTGTGGAAAAAAATGACAAAGCCAAAAAGTAATGCCTAAGAAGAATAAAATGAGAAATAATTCTTTACAAATACATTCAATTTCAAAGAAAAAATAATTTCCTATTTCAAACATATTGTAAAGGATTAGCAGAAATTAATGGAGAACATAACCAGATAAATGGGTAACTTGTCTTGATCTCTGATACATCAAATACACATGAAATAATAGAGTTGAAATGTATTTTTTTAACAGGTGAGCAAATTAAAGTCTAGACATTAATAGAGCAACATATGTTCAAAACATCAGGGTTTTGGGCTGGGGATTTAGCTCAGTCATTCCTGCCTCGCAAACACAAGGTCCCAAGTTCGATCCCCAGAACCAAAAAAAAAAAAAAAATGAAGGTTTTGCTCTGCAGACTTTTGGAATATTTTCATGCAGCAAATTTCTGTTGGAATTTGCTCTTGTAGAACATATATTCTACCTAGGAGAACAGACAATTTTAACACAAAGCATAAATATCTTGGTAGAGATAGCTTTTGGGACAAGGAATGGAGAATTATTTGTGGTAGAAGACAAGGAAGGATTTTATCACAAGGGCCATTTAGCTAAATTTTAAAAGATAAATTTAAAGATAAAAGATAAATTTTAAAAGATAAAACTATATATTTTTTTTCCAGCCCCAAAGAGGGAGTGGAGGGCAGAAAGGTCATAAAAGTACAAAGGTGTAAATAAATATTGAGTAAATCATTGAGGTGTAAAGTGCATTAACTAAGAATACTTTATTCTTTAGATTTTTATTATATTATTGAACAATAAAATGGAGATTCTTTAACTTTATAAAACTGATAGGGCATGTCAGCGTCTCTTTTATAGCACTATTGAGATATATCCACTCATTAGGTAATATGTTCAGTTTGGCCCATTTGACAAGAAAAATATATTTAAATACCAGTCCAAGGATCCAATAACTAATAATATATAAAATGTGTCATTGTTCATATGGACTTTTGGAGGTAAACTTTTACCATTCATCAAGCAACTAGAGTCTAAACTGAATCTGCAGTACATTAAGGCTGCTTTTTAAACTGGATGACAGAATTTGAGTAGTGACACTTACCATATTCACATACATGTTCTAGCCATACAGCTCAATGTTAACAGATCACCTAATTCTTCTTTATCCCAAACTTTTATGAGGATTTGTAGACCTCTTAACAATCACATGTGAAGCACTTAGAAGAAGAAGAAAAAAGACTGCCTCTGTAGTAATGACAGGAGTGTTTCTGGTGAATGTCTAGAACACCTGGAATCATCACATATTTGAGTGATCTGCTATTCTAAGAAATTTTGAATCATTTTATGGATGGAATCTTACATAAATTACTAAGCTTTGAGTGATAGAGAATAATGTATTTAAATGACATTTTTGCTTGCTTTCTGTTCCTTCACTCATATAAAGTCATATAAACTTGCAGTAGCATTATATTTAAGTAACCATAGTTTATGCACTGTACAGAATACTGAGACAGATATGAGTCAGAAGCCCAGAAATTGAATATACGGAATGGCTTATTTGAACTGACACGGATTTTTTGCATTCAGAGTCAGCGTATATTTATTAATTACTTTTGTACCAGGAATTATTCAAAGTCATTTACAATCTTTTTTGCTGTCATGAAAATTATATTTTCCTAATAGATGGTAAAATTGAGAAAATTTCCCAAAGCAAATATTCATATGTAATCACCAGTGACATCCAGAGTTATAGAGTAAATGCCCAGCAGTGCAATCATTTTCTCCAACAAAGTTATCTTTTTGAAGGATGTCCTGAATCCCATCCAGTATGCTAAACTTCCAAAAATCTGTAAGCTCCTTTTTCTTTTACAATAACCCAGGTTATTTCATATTATAGAAAAACCAGAGTTTGACATAAGTTAAATTTGCCTTATGATAAATAAACTGAAAGATGCAGACCATTTCTCACAGAATTTCCTACAAAGGTAGTGTATGTAATTGTATGAACTATACTTTCATGCAATAGGCAGTACAGTACAGTAGGTTTGTTCACATTGGCATCACCACAAACACATGTAATGAATGTGTGACCCTATGATATGTAATAGCTAGGTGATATTTTTCAGTTCCATTATCTTATAGGACCACCATTATATGGTTGGTTTTTCACTGACTGAAATATCATAAAATACATGACATTATATGTGTATCTGTGTATATGTGTGGACACATACATATATGCACTTCTTTTAAAATATATACCTCTATTTATATATAAACTTCAGTATAACTTTTACTGAAATAACCATCATACACATTGCATATGAGTATTACAAGTTTTTAAAATTTTAAATTCTTCTCACAAAGACTGAAAAATGTTATATTATCTTTGTTGTTTTGTCATTATCTCAGCCTTCATTTTGCAATTTTATCTAAAACTGTCTTTTAAAAGCAATATAAAGAAATAATTTTAAATGTTTTTGGCTTAATGCCAATATGTATCACTCAAGTCTTCATTCAGTTGTTTTAAAAATCTTTGTATCAGTGGTTGATTAATAATAGTTTATCTAATATCCTGGAAATGTAGATTATAGAAATAGAAATACAGGCGGAAAGAAGAAAAAAATAAAATAGGCACAAGGCATTTACAATACATAAGTACTAGTGTTTCACTTTAAGTCATATACTTTTTAAACATTCAGCTAATTAATTGGCATTGTGTTCTCAAAAATATAAAAATACAGGAACAAATTTTAATTTTTGTGAAAATGTAGTCTGTTTATATGATAATAGCTCTTTGGATTCAAAATGTTTAACATGTTTTCACTTTCTCTCAATTTTTATCATTGCTCTTGAAGATCTGATATTATGCCAACAGGAACATCTTCCAGCTGACCAAATAGAATTCTCCTTACTTCAATGGAGCATTGAAATTACCCTGAAAATAATTTACGGTTTTGACCCAAACACTAAATAAGATTATTCTTGAGGACTTGTCAATTCCTCTGTACCTGGTTAATTAATTTTTGAAAAATATGTCTTCATTAAAAGTTTTGCATTGCTCTTAGAATATGTAATCAAAGGAAGATTAATCAATTATTGAAATATATATATATTAAAGCTATGTGTAGGGTCATCATTATTCTTGTCCTCCATAGCATTCTGAAATGAGAAATCACTTAAGTATGTAATCATTAGTATTCTATTTTGATCTTTAGCTTCCAAATTGACTCTTCTCTGTAATATATAATCATCACCATATTTAAAAATAAACAGACATAGCTAAATAAAATAATGAGTTTGCCAAAAATACATCTGGAAACAATGTTAAAAGTATGTATTTCTATATATTATATCTTCTAGGAGATGCACTTTCCAAGTGCAAAAGCATATCTTCAATCTATTGCTGCTCCATTTAAGAATCAATTCTAATTTTTCAATATTCAGTTACAATTTACTATCAGTTGCCACTTGGCAGGGGGTGAGTACTGTCACTGTATTTTCCAGTGAATTATAGTGATGAATACTAGATTTCATCTCTTTGTAAGACCCAGTTAAGAAAGAGCTAAATGCAGAATGTCAGTTTATGGAAATCATGTATATGACAGACTGAGGTTTCTTGGTATGTTTCTACTGTAGCCAATTGAAATCCTTCAGTTCCTCTCTTAACTGTAAGGAAAGGACACTTTTTTTGGCCTTTGAGGCTACAAATGAAAACCTCTTAACTTATATCCTTAAAAACAAATATAAAATAACTCTTTGATATGATTCATTTTTCTCTTATATTCAAAATTTATTCTTTTTTATAGCTTTTATACTTAGTTTGGCCTTCAGCCTAAGATCTATCACCTCAGCTGGCACCAATTTGATTCCTAGGTTCTCGGAATATCATGTGCTTCAATAAACCAGATGGCCAGAAGAAATGTTATTTTTGACAATTTACTGACACAGTCACCTGCTGCTTGTCTCATTCCAAACACACAGCCTCTCCCTCACCTGGGCATTTACATATTGAGTATGCCTTTTTAAAAAATCCATATTGAGAGGAATCCCTGATAATTTCAATCAGTGATAAAACAAAGTATGAAGTTCTGTTCTAGTTTTTGAACAATATCACAACAATACATAAAGAGGAAGAGGCTTGTAAAACTTTTTATACATCCACTGTGCCATCATGCCCCTTCCAAATAAGGTCTTTCCCTATCCAATCGACTCTTGCTAACAACCTTAAACTTTTCTTTCAATTTTAATTTCCTTTGTAATGTTAGTATTTATTTTTCTCAATAAGGATGATTAACTTAATATTCTTAAGTTTCTCCCAATTAAAAAGAAAACTTTTCTTCATTGCTATCTCTCTACATAAATATAGGTTGAACATCCATAATTGGAAAATACAAAAAAGTTATAAAATCTGAAACTTTGAGAGTCAACATGATACCACAAGTGGAAAATTCCAAGCCTGACCTCATGTTAGGAGCTGTAGTCAAAACACAGGTGCAAAACACAGTTTATTCATTATTTCCAAGGGGAAAAGACCTTTGCAGCTCCCATCAGCTGTGATATATCTATAGGCACATGCCTAGATTTTTCATTGCAAGCACATCCACAAAGTGTAATAAAATGCCACATGTGTAGGCCAGATGCCCCAGTGTAACCAAGACTTATGTGCATTACTTAGGTTTTTTTGTTTTGTTTTCTTTGATTCTTCTCTGCTCTATGATGCAAATATATTACTGAATGTGTCAAAAGGGCCTGTAGATATACCTGTGGAGAACACTGAGGAGAAAAAGAAGGAACATTTACATTCATTTGCGTTTATCTGTACCACAGAAAGTCAAGCTGTTGGAGAAACTGGACAACAATCTTAGTGTAAAATGTCACACAAAAGACTATTTTGTTGGAATGGCTCTATATACTGTACAACCTGAAGAAACAGAAAGATAAACTTGAAATTCTACTTGAATTTGATGACCTGAAGTTCAAGAAAAATTAAAAAACATTGTACATAGTTAAAAATAAAAAAAATTTCAACCTTGTATTGAAAGAGAACATTGAACATTCCAGGAAATACATGCTGATCATGAAACAAGAAAAGATATATTAAGCTAAAACTTGAGGAAATTATTAATGTTCAACAGAAGTTTAGAAAAAAATGTGGCATTAATTTTTTAAAGATTTGTAGTCATAAAGCATCTGTTGATAACAAAGTAGCATAGACATTCATTGAAGAATTTGCCAAGGTCTTTATCAATAAAAGTATAATGCCGGAACAAGTCTGTAATGCTGTGAAACATTGTTATTATGGCATTATTTCTTCAGAAAGACATTTACTATAGCAGATGAGCCATCCCTGATAAGAAAAAGAGGCCAAGGACAGAATAAATGGGTTGCAGGCTGTTTTGAAGGAGTGAATTTCTTACCTGACCATTTTCACACTAAAAAAAGGGTATGGATAGCCAGGATCATCTTTTCTGATTAGTTTCACATTTTGTGCCAGTGGTATGCTCACTACAGGGAAGCTGGACAGTACGATAATTGAAAGATTTTTGGTACAATTCCTTGGCAACTTTTCCACCTATCCTGCAGCTAAAATCTAACAAATAATGTATATAAAATGCTACCTCAGTTCACAAACTTATTTTATTCCACTATTCTGGAAAAGATAGCCACAGTCAGATTTGTGTGTGAAGGATGATTGTGGTCATGTTTGCCACCCAATGCAGAGTTTGCAAACAAAAACAAAATTTTGCCAAATGCTTCTGTTTGCAAACCAAATTCTTTGCAAACAAAAGTGTTCATGAACACAAGTACCACTGTACTGTGTACTCTACAGTTTGACTTAACTAATTCACCCAAGTGATAAGAATATCTTTATTTATATCAAAAAAGAATAAATATAAAAATATTTTCTTGAATAACATGCTAGCAGTTGTGAACAGAGAAGTGAGTGTGGAAGGCTTTTAGAATCAAGGCAGCATAAAGGATACTGTATATTCTATTATTAGTGCTTGTGACAAAGTTATTAAAGGCACAGTTGGGTATGCTTGGCAAAATGTTTGCCCCGCAACCACATTCAGTGATCATGATGAACAAGGTAGTGCATTTGAAGGATTATAGATGACTTACTTCTTTACATTGAGAAAAATATACCTTAGAGTCTGTTAGTAAGCTAGAAGAAGTGGATGTCAAAGAACTTTTTACTATCAGGCTTCAGTTGCTCATTAATTTACTGATGATGAAATAGGCAAAATGGTTCTGTATCAAGGTAATAATAATGGTGATGATGAATATGACAATGATAGCATTGCAGAAAAAAAGGCCTATGGAAACTGTGATGAAAATGTGCAATGGGTTTAATGAAGGAATATAGCATAATTCACACCAAAACAAGAAACCATATCTTGTCAGTCAATAAGATCTAAGCAAGACTTCTAAGATACGAAACATTGTCAATGAGACAAATGACTCTGAAGGAACATTTAATAAGCTATCCAATTACCTCCTCATCTCTAGAAAACCAACTTTTTTTTTGGTACTAGGAATCAAACTCAGGACCTTGCACTTGTGAGGCAGGCGGCAGAACAACTGAGAACCAACTTTTTGTCTTTCAACTAATATTTCTTCACATCTCCAAAATAAAATTCAGTGAACAGTAACTTTTTCATCAAAACATAGCATCACAAGTGAAAATAGAAGGTTTATGATACTTGTTGTTGCTGCTGTTTAACAACTGACAGTTTGTAATAGCTAAAACTTGGAAACAGCCCAAATGCTCATCAACTGGAGACTGGGTAAAGAAGATGTGGTTTTTCTATAAAATGGAGTACTACTCAGGCATAAAGAATGAGAAAGTAGAGACATTTATAGCTAAATAGATGCACATTGAGGCCATACTCTTAAGTGAAATAAATAGGACACATGTAAATATCACTTGGTTTCTCTGGTATGAAATACTAAAAGTGTAAATAAGGTTCAAATGATATAATTGATAATGTCAAAGAGGGCAAAAAGGTCTAAAGGAATTGGGGAAGTGGGAAGGATAGGGGAAAGGAAAAAAGAAAAAAGAAATAAATATGAGAAAAGGATAAAATGGAAACAAAGTCTTTGTAAATAGGGAAGGGAGGAGGAGGTGAAGGGAGGGCAGGGAAATGGGGGAAAAAAAGAACCAAGATACATCATGTAAAGGTACAAGACCCCAATGATGAATGTAACTGTATTTATACCTAAAATGTAACAATAAACTTAATGCAAAAGGAAAGAAAGAAAGAAAGAAAACAACTCACAAGGATGTTCTGGTGGTGCCACTCTGCTGCTTAGTTACATGAACACAATGGTTTCATTATATTTATAGTCTTGTCATATTTTTACTGTTAAGTACTTATGTGTGAATAAGTGTGAGAAAATGATTGTTTATTGGGAGCATATAAATTCAGTTATTGATGGTGGTACCAAACAACCACAAATCATCCAGATGAGTGGCTTAAAAGTGACAGCTTATCTGCAACATGGAACAATATACATAAACATTGTTCCATGAACAAAATTACTAAAAACACTGCATAAAATTATGTTCAGGAGGACTGAGGAAGAGCCTTCCGGGCCACCATACCACTGCCCCCAGTGCTGAGGAGGTGAGCAACATGGGCAAGAACAGCACATCCCCACCATTGAAATGAGAAGACATGTAAACAAATCTAAAAACCAGACGTCCAAATCACCTAAAGCAACCCCAAAGGGAAATGAGATGGAAAAATCTGATACTCAACAACCTGGACTACCTGAACTGGCAACAAAAGAGCACCTGGATAAAATGAAATTAGAAATAATTTCTCAGATAATAGAAGAGATTGTGTCCATAGTGCAAGACATGATTAATAAATCTAGAGCAGACACAGATATAAAAAAAGAGGAGCTGAGGAACATGATGGAATGCCAACATAGGAAAAAAGCTCAAAGCTCATGCAAGGGAGGAAATTATAAAAATCAGAGCAGAAATCAATGCAATGGAGACTAATCAGTGCAATGTAGAGTAAGAGAATGGTACAAAAAAATCAATGAAGCTAAGAGTTGGTTCTTTGAAAGAATAAACAAAATTGACAAACACTTATCCAAAATTATCAGAAAAAGGAAAGAAAAGGCCCAAATCCATGCAATTAGGAATGAAAAGGATGAAATTACAATGGACCAAGCAAAAATCCAGAGGATTATCAATAGCTACTTGGAGAACAAATATGCCAATAAGATGGAAAACACAGAAGAAATGGACAGATTCCTAGATAAGTATGAATTATCAAAGTTGAATGAAGAATACCTAAAAATTCTAAACAACCCAAAATCATCAATGAAATTGAAAGCATAATTAAAAACTTACCAATTAGGAACAGCTCAGGTCCCGATGGCTTCACCATTTAATTCTACAAGACATTTAGAGAGGAACAACTGCCACTACTGTTTAAACTGTTCAATGAAATTGAAAGGGAGGCAATACTCCCAAAATCATTCCTGGAAGCCAGCATCACCTTAATTCCCAAAGAACAGAAAGACCCAACCAAAGGAGAGAACCATAGGCCATCTCAATAATGAACATAGATGCAAAAATCCTTACTAAGATACTGGCAAATAGAATGCAGAAGATCATCAAAAAGATCATACACCCTGAACAAGTGGGATTCATCCCAGGCACTCAGGAATGGTTCAACATAAAAAAATCAATAAATATAATACACTATATTAATAGAGCCAAGGACAAGAACTATATGATCATCTCAATAGATTCAGTAAAAGCATTTGACAAAATCCAATGTGCACTGATGATAAAAACCCTACAAAAAGTTGGAAAAGATGGTCTCTGTCTCAAACTGATAAAAGGCATCTATGAAAAACCAACAGCCAATACCATCAAATCCTGAAATCTCTCACACTAAAATCAGGAACAGGACCAGGGAGTCCACTATCACCACTCCTGTTCAATACAGTATTGGAAACATTAGCCACAGCAAGTAGACAAGAGAAAGAAACAAAAGGAATAAAGATAGGAAATGAAGAAGTTAAATTGTCATTATTTGCACACAACATGATACTCTATATAGAAGACCCCAAGAACTCCACCAAACGTCTTCTAGACTTAATAAGCAAATTCAGGAAACAGCTGGATAAAAAGTCAACACACAAAAATAAATAGCTTTCCTCTACATGAACAACAGACTCATTGAGAGAGAAACAGGTAAACAGTTCCTTTCACAATAGGATACAAAAAACTAAAATACCTAGGAATCAACCTAACAAAAGAAATCAAAGACCTCTTCTCTGAAAACTATAACACTCTGAAAAGAGAGACTGAAGATGATATCAGAAAATGGATAGACATGCCTTGCTCCTGGGTAGGAAGGATCAACATAGTGAAAATGGCCATACTTCCAAAACTACTATATAGATTTATTGCAACCCCACTTGAAATCCCAGCAGGACACTTCACGAATCTTGACCAAAAAAATCCAAAAATTCATTTGGAATAAGAAGAGACCTACATGAGCAAAAGCATTCTATTTGTCAGTTTTTTATTAAGCATTTTTCCATCTGTGTTCATTAGTGAGATTGACCCTTAGCTCTCTTTTTCGGTTAGGCCTTTCTCTGCTTTGGGGATCAAGGTGGTGTTTGCTTCCAGGAATAATTTTGGGAGTATTGCTTCCCTTTAAATTTTGTTGAAGAGTTTAATCAGTAATGGCGGTAGTTCCTCTCTAAATGTCATATAGAATTCAGTGGTGAAGCCATCAGGACCCAGGCTTTTCTTGTTTGGTAAGTTTTTAATTACGTTTTCAATTTCAGTGATTGACATTGGGTTGTTTAGAATTTTGGGGTCTTCTTCATTTAACTTTGGTAATTCATACATGTCTAGAAATCTGTGCATTTCTTCTGTGTTGTCCATCTTATTGGCCTATAGGTTCAGAAGTAGGTATTGATGATTCTCTGGATTTCTGCTGCGTCTGTTGCAATTTCACACTTTTCATTCCTAATTGCATGGATTTGGGCCTTTTCTTTCCTTTTTCTGATAAGGTTGGCTAAGGGTTTGTCAATTTTGTTCATTCTTTCAAAGGACCAATTCTTGGCTTCATTGAATTTTTTTACTGTATCCTTAGTCTCCATTGCATTGATTTCTTCCCTGGTCTTTATAGCTTCCTCCTTTGTATGAGCTTTGGGTTTGTCTTGCTCTTCCTGTTCTAGAAGCTTGAGGTGCAGCATCAGGTTGTTTAATTGGGCATGCTCTGTTTTCCTAATATGATTATTCACTGCTATGAATTTCCTTCATTAGACCGCTTTCATTGTGTCCCATAGATTCCGATATGTTGTATTGTCATTGTCATTTAATTGAAGTAACTGTCTGATTTCTTCTTTAATTTCCTCTGTGACCCATTGGTTATTCAGAAGTGTTTGGTTCAATTTCCATCTGTTTATGAAGTTTTTGCAGTTTCTTTTGCTACGGACCTCCAATTTCATCACACTATGGTCTGATAATATACAGGGGATAACTTCAATTCCTTTGCAATTACCTAAATATGTTCCATGAGCGAGTATGTGGTCTATTTTGGAGAATAACCCATGTGCTGCCAAAAAGAATGTGTATTCCGATTTTGTGGGGTGAATCGCTCTGTAAACATCTGTTAGGTTCATATCTTCAATAATTTGATTGAGTTCTAGTATTTCATTGCTTGTTTTTTGTCTAGTTGATCTATCTATTTGTGATAATGGGGTATTGAGGTCCCCCACTACGATTGTATTAGTGCTTATATGGTTTTTCATGTCCATTAGTATTTGTTTCATATAGTTGGTGCACTAGTGTTTGGTGCATAGATATTTATGATTGCCATCTTCTCCTGTTGAATTGTTCCCTTTACAAGGATGTAGTGTCCTTCTTCGTCTCTCTTAATCAGTGCTGGTTTGAAATCTACTTGATCTGCAAGGAGGATAGCTACTCCTGCTTTTTTTCAGGTTCCCATCAGATGGAGTATTGTTTTCCACCCTTTAACTTTCAGTCTAAGAGTTTCTTTTTGAATTAAGTGTGTTTCTTCTGTGCAACATATTGTAGGATCTTGCTTCTTGACCCATTCTGCCAGTCTATTTCTTTTGATTTGTGAATTGAGACCATTAACATTGATGATTATAACTGATATGTATCGAGTTATCATTGTCATGACTTTTTCTTTTTGTTTGATCCTTCTCCTTTGCTTTTTAATTTCTTGTTGTGCCCAGCAGATTCATTCTGCTGGGCTTCTTGGTGTTGTGATCCTTGTTGTCTCTTCATAGGATGTTGTCTAAAATTTTTTGGAGTGCTGGTTTGGTATTCATGAAGTTCCTAAATTACCCTTTGTCATGAAAGTATCTTATTTCTCCATCAATTTTGAAAGATAGTTTTGAAGGGTACATCCATCTGGGTTGGAATTTGTTTTCCTTTAGGGCTTGAAACACATCACTGCAAGCTCCTCTTGCCTTGAGTGTTTGCACTGAGAAGTCTGCTGTGATTCTGATGGGCGTTCCTTTGTATGTAACTTGTTTCTTTTCTCTCACTGCTTGTAGAATTTTGTTCTTCTGTTGGATTTCTGGAATCTTAACTATTATATGCCTATGTGTAGATTTTTTTTTGATCAAGGCTAGTTGTAGACCTATACCTTGCTTATCTGTATGTCAAATTATTTTCCCCTTCTTGGGAAGTTTTCTGCCATCACTTCTGTAAACAGTATTTTTATGTTATCTGCACTCTCTCCTGTTTCTTCATTGACTCCAATCAGTCTTATGTTATTTTTCTTTGCATCCTCTAGCAGCTGCTGGATTTTTTTCTTGTGGTCCCTTAGAATTTTAAAGAATTTTTTCTTTTCCTGGTCACTAATTGCAATCTCATCTACTATATCCGAAATTCTGTCTTCACATTGCCTCATTCTGCTGCATAGACTTTCAATGGAGTTTTTAATCTCCTGGAAATCTGTTTGGATCTGTTTTATGAATTAAATTTGTTTCCTATGTTGGCATTCCATCATGTTCCTTGGCTCCTCTATTTTTTTATCTTTATCCTTTCTAGATTTATTAATCATATCTTGCACTATGGGCACAATCTTTGCTGTTATGTGAGAAATTATTTCTGATTTCATTTTTTCCAGATCCTCTTTCATTGCTAGTTCAGGGAGTCCAGTTCATTGAGTATCAGAGTGTTCCATCTCTTTTCCCTGTGGAGTTGCTGTAGGTGATCTGGAAGTGTGGCTTGTTTACCTGTCTTCTCATTTTGATGCCCGGGGTGGTAGGGTGGGTGTGTGTTCCTGGTGCCTGTGTGGCTAACCTCCTCTGGATTCGGAGCCATGACCTGCCTACCCAGAAGCCTTCTGCTGCCTGGGAGCCATGGTGGGCTGATCTGGAGGTCTCCTATGGGCTCAGAGCCATGTCACACCTACCCCAAAGCTTCCTCTACACTGAGAGCCACAGCACACCTACCTGGAAGCCTCCTGCTGCCTGGGAGCCATGGCATGCTGATCTGGAGGTATCCTCTGGGCTCCTCTTCTGGGTAGACTTTCAATGGAGTTTTTAATCTCCTGGAAATCTGTTTGCATTTTTTTATGGATTCCATTTGTTTTCTATGTTGGTATTCCATCATGTTCCTGAGCTCCTCTCTAGATTTGTTAATCATATCTTGCACTATGAGCACAATCTCTGCTATTACCTGAGAAATTATTTCTGATTTCATTTTTTGCATATCCTCTTTTGTTGCCAATTCAGGGACTCCAGGTTGTTGAGTATCAGAGTGTTCCATCTTGTTTAACTTTAGCTTTGCTGTAGGTGATCTGGAAGTCTGGTTTTGAGGCTTGTTTACATGTCTTCTCATTTTGACTGTGTGGTGGGGGGGTTGCTTCTGGTGCCCCTGTGGCTCACCTCCTCCATGCTTGCAGGGGTGGTACAGCAGCCCAGAAGCCTCCTCTTGTGTGCTGGGAGCAGCTCACCTCCTCTGTGCTTGTGAGGTTCAATTTTCATTAGTATTAAAAGAAAATAAATACAGTTTCTATCCACCCTATTGCTGTTAGGTTGTTCTGTTCTCATCTTTGTTCTTTCATTCTTTCTTTTCCTCTTCTCTTCAACAGTTTCCTAGAGTTTCTGTGATCTTCCTGTGTCCTCTCTCCTCACTACTAAGATTTCCCTATCCTTCTACCTATCTATCCCTCCCTCCCAACTCCTTCTAAGTCCCCATCCTGAAGGGTAAAGTTGCTATATTGAAGAGTTTATTCACTATAAACATATTTTGGGCTGATCCTTGATTTTGATTTAATTCACATGGTTAAAGGTGATAGATTAGTAACTACCACAAATTGTTGTTTTCTAATCTGTGCTTGATGGTATTGTGTTGTTGATTGTATCACTTGGGATAAGGTGTTGATTGATCTAATCAGTTGTCCTTCCTGATATAATGAAAATGAGATAGCCTCAGAGTCATTATATACTCAAAACCTAAAGACCAGCCATATCTGGAAGACAACCCTGAGAAGCAACCATTCCATAAGGGTTCCAAATACAAGAAACAAAGATATTTACAATAAGCAATATCAAAGTATCAACACAGGAATTAAACCAGACAGTACCAACAACAGAAATAGAAATGAGAATACACCTAAGAAAGGCTCAAACCCAGATTTCCAGCTCACCAAAGGCAAATTCCAGGGGAAACAAGGTTGGAAAGTCTGATAATCAACCACCTGGACACCTTGAACTGATAGCACAGGAGGTAACAAAACAGATGAATGAGGCTCTAGAAAAATTCAAAACAGAAATAATTTCCCAGATAACTACAGAAATGGTGAGCAGAATAAATGAAATGATTAGAGACTCTAGAACTGAAACAGTTAAAAACAAAAAAACAAAAAAACAGATGAATTCAGGACCATGATGGAACCCATGAATGCCCAGAATAGGAAAGAAATGGAAACCATGAATGTCCAACATCAGAAAGAAATGGAATCCATGAAACAGATATCCAGGAGATTAAAAAGTCTATTGAAAGCATACAGAGCAGACTGAGCCAATCTGAAGACAGAATATCAGATATAGAAGACAGGATGGGAATCAATGTCTGTCTCTTGTTTTTTTTTGTTTTGTTTGGTCCCAGGGATCAAATTCAGGACTTTGCACTTGCAAGGTAGGCACCAGAACCAGTGAGATAAATATGTGGCCCAACTGTCTCTTTAAAATAATAAGGGACCATAAGAAATCAATCCAATAGCTCCTAGATGACACAAAGAAGAATAATATAAGACCAACAGGAGTCCATAAAAAAGCAGGAGAAAATACAAATGACATAATAAAACTGTTCACGTAATTAATGACAGAAAACTTCCAAAACAGAGAGAAAGATTTTGACATACAGACAAGTGAGGCACATAGGACTCCAACTAGCAATGATAAAAAAAAAATCTATACCTGGACATATAATAATCAAGATCCCAGAAACCCAAAAGAAGAACAAAATACTGCAAGCAGTTAGAGAAAAGAAATAAACCACATAGAAAGGAAAGCCCATCAGGATCACAGCAGACTTTTCAACATAAACCCTCAAGTCAAGGAGAGCCTGGCATGAGGTATTTCAAGCCCTAAAAGCAAACAATCTCCAATTTAGACTGATGTATTCTGCAAAACTATCTTTCAAAATTGATAAGGAAATAAGATACTTCCATGACAAAGAACACCTGAGAAACTTCATGAATACTAAACCAACACCCCAAACAATTTTTAAAAATATCCTAGAAAAAGACAATGAAGGTCACAACTCCATGAGGCCATACAGAGCAAATCCAAAATATTTCATCAGGCAAGGCAAGAAATTAAAGGAAGAAGGGGAAAAATAAAAAAGAGCCAACAACAGGAAAATAACATGACAATGATAAGTCAATACATATCAGTTATAACCATCAATGTTAATGGCCTCAATTCACAATCAAAAGAAATAGAATGGCAGAATGATTTAAAAAGGAAAATCCAACAATATGCTGTATACAAGAAGTGCACCTAGTTGAAAAACAAACTCATAGACTGAAAGAACAAGTATGGAAAACAGTTCTCTATGTGACAGGAACCCAGAAAAAAGCAGGGGTAGTTACCTTATTTGCAGACAAAGTAAATTTCAAAACAAAACTAATTAAGAGAGACAAAGAAGGACACTACATTCTTGTAAAGAGAACAATCCAAGAGGAAGAGATGACAATCATAAATATATATGCACCAAATACCAATGCACCCAACTATACAAAACAAATAATAGGAGACATGAAAAACCAAATAAGCACTAATACAATTGTAATGGGAGACCTCAATACCCCACTGTCACAAATAGACAAATCATCTAGACAAAAAATCAATAATGAAATACTAGAACTGAACCATGCTTTTGAACAAATGGACTTAAACAGATGTCTACAATGTGTTCCACCTCACAAAATCAGAATATGCATTCTTTTCAGCTGCACATGGGTCATTCTCCAAAATAGACCACATACTTGCTCATAGAACATGTTCAAGTAAATGCAAAGCAACTGAAGTTATCCTGTGTATATTATCAGACCATAGTGCAAATGAACGGGAGATCAATAGCATAAGAAACCACAAGAACTTCACAAACACATGGAAATTGAATAACACTCTCCTGAACAACCAATGAGTTACAGAGGAAATTAAAGAAGAAATTACAGTTTCTACAATAAATGACAATGCCAGTACAACATACAGGAATCTATGGGACACAATGAAAGCAGTTCTACATGGGAAATTCATAGCAGTGAATGCCCACACTAAGAAAACAGAGCAAGCTCAAGTAAAAAACCTAATGGTGAATCTTAAGCTCCTAGAAAAATAAGAGCAAGACAAACCCAAAGCTTGTACAAGGGAGGAAATTATAAAGATCAGAGCAGGAATCGATGCAATTGAGACTCAGAGAATGATACAAAAAAATCAATGAAGCCAAGAGTGAATTTTTCAAAATAAAAAATAAAATCAATAAACCCTTAGCCAACTTTATCAAAAAAAGGAAAGAAAAGGCTCAAATCCATGCAATTAGGAACAAAAAAGGTGAAGTCACAACGGATCCAGCAGAAATCCAAAGGATCATCAATACCTACTTCAAGAATTGTACTCTACTAAAATGGAAAACACAGAAGAAATGGACAGATTTCTAGATACATATGAATTACCAAAGTTGAATGAAAAAGATATAAAAATACTAAACACCAGAATTACAATGAGTGAAATTGAAAACTAATTAAAAATTTACCAACAAAGAAAAGCCTGGGTCCTGATGGCTTCACTGCTGAATTCTACAAGAGATTTAGAGAAGAACTATTGCCACTACTTTTTAAACTTGTCAATGAAATTGAAAGGGAAGCAATACTTTCAAATTCTTTCCTGGAAGCAAGTATTACTTTGATTTCAAAACAAGGGAAAGACCCAACTAAAAAAGAGAACTACAGGCCAATCTCTCTAATGAACATAGATGCAAACATCCTCAATAAGATACTGGAAAACAGAATGCAGAGGGTCATCGAGAAGATCATAAACCCTGACCAAGTCAGATTTATCTCAGGGTTGCAAGGATGGTTCAACATATGTAAATCAATAAATTTAATACACTATATTAAGAGAGTCATAGACAAAAATCATATGATCATCTCAATAGATGCAGAAAAGGCATTGGACAAAATTCAACACCCACTCATAATAAAAACTCTGCAAAAATTTGGAATAGATGGTCTTTATCTCAACTTGATAAAGACTATCTATGAAAAAACAACAGCCAACATCATACTAAATGGTCAAAAACTGAAAACCTTTACGCTAAAATCAGGGACAAGACAAGGATATCCACTATCACCCTCCTGTTCAATATAGTTCTGGAAACATTAGCCACAGCAATTAGAAAATAGAAAGAAATAAAAGGAATAAAGATACAAAAGGAAGAATTTAAACTGTCATTATTTGCTGATGATATGATACTCTACATGGAAGGCCCAAAAAACTCTGCCAAAAGACTTCTAGACTTAATTGGCAGATTCAGTAGAGTAGCTGAATACAAGGTCAACACTCAAAAACCAATAGCCTTCTCATCCACAAATAGCAGACTCACTGAAAGAGAAATTAACAAAACAATTCCTTTCACAGTAGCATTCAAAAAAAAATATCTAGAAATCAATCTAATGAAGGAAGCAAAAGACCTCTACATTGAGAACTATAGCACTCTGAAAAAAGAGATCAAAGAGGATATAAGAAAATGGAAAATCATCCGTTGCTCCTGGGTAGGAAGAACCAATATAATGAAAAGGGTCAGACTTCCAAAACTGCTATACAGAATCAGTGCAATCCTGATTGAAATCCCAACAACATATTTCACAGAACTAGAGAAAATAATCCAAAAGTTCATCTGGAAACAGAAGAGACCTAGAATACCAAAAGCAATTCTAGGCAACAGACTCATGGCAGGGGGTATCTCAATTCCCAACTTGAAACTGTACTACAAAACCACTGTGAAAAAAACAGCATGGTATTGGCAAAGAAACAGACCTGAGGACCAGTGGAACAGATTAGAAGATGCAGAATCAACTCCAGACATACTCAGCCACCTCATTTTGATAAAGGAGCCAACCATCCTCACTAAAGGAAAGATAGGCTCTTTAATAAATGCTGCTGGAAAAATTGGGTTTCAACTTGCCAAAGATTAAAACTAGACCCATATCTCTCACCATGTGCTAAACTAAAATCAAAATGGATTAAAGATCTAAATATTAAAACAGAAATACTGAACTGGCTGGAACACAGGTTGGGTAGAACTCTTGAAGACATTGATGTAGGAAAATATTTTATGAACAAAACCTCAGGTGCCCGTGAACTAGCACAAACAATCAACAATTGGGATCTCTTCTTATCAAAAAGCTTCTGCACAGCAAGAGAAACCACCAACAATGTGAAGAGACAACCCACAATGTGGGAAAAAATTTTCAACAGCTGTTCCTCAGACAAAGGTTTACTATCTAGAATCTATAAAGAACTTAAAAAAATCAGACCCCCCAAATATAAAGACTCAGTTCAAAAATGGGCATCTGAAATGAATGGACATTTCTCAAAGAAGTAAAAGCAGCAAATAAACATACGGAAAAATGTTCAATATCGCTGGTCATTTGAGAGATGCAAATGAAAACAATGGTGAGATTCCACCTCACCATGGAAAGAATAGCTGGTATCATGATATCAACCAATTACAAATGCTGGCAGGGGTGTGGAGAGAAAGGAACCCTTCTTCATTGTTGGTGGGAGTGCAATCTCGTGCAACCACTGTGGAAATCAATATGGAGATACCTCAAAGAACTAGGTTTGGAAGTCTCATTTGATGCAGCTATTCCCCTGCTGGGTATACTCCAAAAAGAATTAAAAGAATCATACCACAGTGATACATGCACACCCATGTTTATAGCGTCTCAGTTTGTAATAGCTAAAGCTTGGAAACAGCACAGTTGCCCATCAACTGGAGACTGGATAAAGAAGGTGTGGTTTTTTAATAAAATGGATACTACTCAGCCATAAAAAATGAGAAACTAGAGACATTTATAGCTAAGTGGATGCACATTGAGGCAATACTCTTAAGTGAAATAAATAGGACACACATGTGTAAATACTGAATAGTTTCTCTGATGTGAAAAACTAAGTGTAAATAAGAATTACGATGTATAATTGATATTGTGAAATAGGATGAATATGTCTAAAGGTATAGAGCAAGTAGGAGGGGAAGGGGAAAGGAAAGAAGGGAAAAGAAAAAATATGAGATAAGGAAAAACATGGAAACAGTCTTTGTACATAGGGAAGGGTGGAGGGGGTGAAGCCAGGGGAGGGAAATGGGGAAAAAATAAGAACCAAGATACATCATGTAAAGGTGCAAGATCCAAATGATGACTGTAACTGTATTTTATACCTAAAATGTACCAATAAACTAAATGAAAAAATAATTGCAGGGAACTGCAATATTGATTATGCCCAAAGCAGGCTGTAAGCAATGCAGGCTGTGTAAAGAGTTAACACCACAATTAGCTTGATTGTAGAAATGAGTCCAGCTGAAGCCTATATGCCAAGGTCAGTGTAACTCACACCCAAATTCTGTTCCCACAGCTAAAACCTTCTTAACTAGAAAGACAACATTCCAATTATAGCCATATATTTTGTCTATTCTGTTCCTATGCTTTGTCTTGACTTTTACTAGCCTTACTTACATTAATTTCCATAAAAACCACATGATTGCACATCCTCACATGTAGTTCTGCCCTTGCATGTAGGTTGTCTTTACCCAAATTGATTAGCAATAAAAATCATTGGCTTTGACTGCACAGTGCCGTTGTTCACCAGCATTGGCCATCCTGGCACTCTGCTTTCTGTTTCTCTTAGTTCTGTCTTTTAGGAGTTTTTTTTTCCTCAGGCCTGCATTGTACACTGGGCAGGAGACTGGAGCCTACTGCAGAGGTTTCCAGCAATGTTTCAGGGGTGCCCATCAAATAGTATTTGTTACAATATTAAAATTCAACTATTTACCAGGCACTGTACTAGACCCTTCCCTTTATGGTCTAATTTAATCATAAGACAATACTAAAAGAAAGTTATTGTCATTCCTATATCATTTACAAGAAACCAAAGATCTGGGAGACTAAATTTTAACAGTTTAAGGACTCTTCAAATGCATGTATCAGAAGCCCCAGATAAAAATAAATGAAACTGAATCTTTTTTTAGCTCATCTTCTGTCTGTCTTTACTGAGCAACGTAATTTTGTATTAGTTCTGGAATTTATGTCTTCTATTTTCAAGCTCAGTGGGTAATTTGAAAGGCTGGGTAGACAAAACTCTATATAATCTTCTCTTTTCTGGCAACAACTCTGCAGAAACAATTGTCCCCTTGTGATAAAGAAAGTATATAACACAACCCTGATTATTACCTGCCACCTTGCCTATGATTGTCAGTTTCCACCACCCAAGGGCTCAGATTTCCAGTTCCTCAAGCATAAAAATAGCAGCTCCTGAGAAAAACTGACTCTTTAATGCAAAATTCTCTCTCTCTCTCTCTCTCTCTCTCTCTCTCTCTCTCTCTCTCTCTCTATATATATATATATATATATATATATATATATATATATATATATATATATTATTTTCTCTTTTCTTCCAGATAGGTTAGTTTCACCTTGCTTTTTTGTTTCTTATAAGTTCTTACTATGAAAAATGTACTTGGCATAATGAAACAGTCAATTTTTCCTGCCCAGTTTCTTATTTTGTAGTCTCATTAAGCTCATTATTTGAATAACACAAATAGGCAACATTTTAATTAGCTGCTTCACTACCACAAATAAGACTTGTGAGTCTCCTAGCCAGGGATATGGGGCACTTACCCTCTTGATATGTTTATTTCTATTCATTCAAATTCAAAATTTTAGCAACTACTACTTCTAACATTCTTATACTCTGATACTAAAATTTGAGTCAATGAAAATTATTTAGTGCAAATACTAAGTAGAAGAGGCAACACCATGACTTAAGCAAAACAGAAATATATTGGTTTACATAACTGATTTACTCTAGAAATGAGAGCTTACTTTTGGCATAGGAAAACATCAGGCACAAACAATGCCTTTAAGACTCACTTTCACACCTTCCCTCAGCCACACCTTCTTAGAGTGGATTTCAGTCTCAGCCTACCTGTGCTAATGAGGAAACTGATACAACACTAAGCCAGGCATTGCTCAGAAAAACCTGGAGATGGAGCACCACCTCTGCTCTAGCATTTTCAAGAGAAGACTTATTCCCTCTTACTTGCTCTGTTTTTCATGGCCATACATGACCCAAGCACTGAGATCTAGAGCCATGTGAAGCGTCACTAAACTGAATAAGTCACTTTCTCAAACTTTGAGCCAGGGATACCCCCAACTCAAGCATTTGAGAAAATAGTGGGAAAGGGAAAAATTAAGATAAAGTTGAGATAAAGTGAGAAGCTATTTAGTTCACTCAGGCTGATTTTACAAAATACTATGAACTGGGTAGCTTATTAACAACACAAATTTATTTCTCACAGTTGCAGAAGCTAAGTCCAAGATCAAGATGGTAGCAGATTGCTAAAATTTGAGCCTATACACACTGTATTCCTAAATTTAATATTAAAAAGTTTCCTTAACTAAATCAATGATTTTTCTTTCAACTGTATCATTTATACTTTGTATGCTGCCCCTTTCTAGGGAAATTTTCTTAAAATCTATTTTTTTTTGGAGTTGTTAGTACTTTTATTTCTTATGTGTATCAGTTTCCTTTTGCTGTCATAAGAACCAAATTTTAGTGGCTTAAAAGTGGCACAAATTTATTTTCTTACAGTTCTCGAGGTCAGAAGTCCACATCAATACCACGGGGCTAACATCAGCGGGCTGGTCTCCCCTGGAGGTGCTAAGGGAGAATCCACTCCTGGCCCATTTGGTCATCCAGGGCAGTCCTCACTCCCTGGCTCTAGGGTTCCACATCAGAATACCTTGTCTCCCCAACATCGAACTTCTTTTTTTTTTAAATTCTTTTATTGGTACATTGTAGGTATACAACACATTTACATTTCTCATTGGGAATTTGTATCTTTACATGATACATCTTGGTTCTTATTTTTTCCCCATTCCTAGCCCTCCTTTAACCCCCTCCACCCTTCCCTATTTACAAAGACTTTGTTTCCATTTTTCCCATTTCTCATCATTTTTCCTTTCCCTTCTTTCCTTTCCCATGCCCCTCCCATTTCCCCTACCCCTTTGGACCTTTTCTTCCTATTTTGAGTTATCGATTATTCATTCTAATCATTGGTACATTTTAGGTATACAATATAACAACATTCGTAATTGGAAATTTGCACCTTTACATAATCTCTCTTGGTTCTTATTTTTCCCCATTTCCCTGCCCTCCCTTCAACCCCTCCATCCCTCCCTATTTACCAAGCCTTTTTTCCATTTTTCCTTTTTCTCACATTAATTCCATCCCTTCTTTCTTTACCCCACCCCTCCCACTTCCCCTTTGCCATGTTTCTTCCTATTTCACATTATCTATTATACCTCTTAAAATCTATTTTAAATGTTTATATTGTTTTGTATGTGATTTTTATCATTGATACTTTGTGTGGTTATTAAAATGATAAAATAAATGTTTTTTATTTTATTTTTGTGCCTACCAATTTCAAGAAATAGAACCTCCATATTTAACATACCTAAAATTAAAGGTCACACAAAAAAAAACAACTGCAAGTGAATCTGTCATCTCCACACAATTTCAAAGAAATACATTTATTGAAATGCAGAAACGTCTTGATCATGGTATAGAAATCTTTTAATAAGAAAAACAAAATTGGAAATATAAACAATGAATTATTTACTATAGTTTCAAATGAGAGTTGAAACAAGATGACTGTTAAAACTACAAACTGAGAAGTCAAGAACATTCTCAAAAGTGGTACTAATGTACATCCTGGAGAACTTAGCCCTAAAACCTCCACTGAAATGTAGCATGACAACAATGATAAGGAATGTTTTTAAAGTATAAATAGAAACAAGAAAAAAAATGAGAAAATTCGATGAGCATTTTACTTCAATTATTCCAGTGATTTTTGAAGTTATAATTTTGTTGTAGAAGAAGCTTAGAAGTCAAGTGCTATGCAGTTTTATAATTTGAAAACTATAATCAATATGTCTATTTTTATCAATTTGCCTAAAACTCCCTTTGAGGAAAAAAAAACAAGTTTTGACTGACATCATTTTTCTATTAGGATAAGAAAATGTCTTGAAATTAAACTAAAGTTGAAATGATGTTAGAAGTATCCATTGTCAATATGGACACTTTTAGAAAAGTTTAAAGGTCAAAAACTTAGTAAAGTACCCTGACTCTGTTTAAGCTCTATGCAAAGCTTCTCGATTCATGTGCACAAGAATGAAATAATTCCCAACCAGAACAAATATTCTCTATATATTTAAATGAACTGATATTTACATAACATGTACAATTTTCAGGGCATTCTAAAGATCTTCAAGGTGACATGTAATGCATTTTACTGTGTTGAAATTTTCTGATTTATGATATTGTTTTTAGTTAATTGAAGAATTTCACATTTATATTCACAATATATGAATATACATAAAAAGAACATTTCTAAATTTCATTTTAGGCCTGGTTTTATAATTTGTTCCTTGCATCTGAGGAACTTTATGTGTTTCCTGTAATGTTGTCAAGTAATAAAAAGCACCTTTAGAAATGTTATTTTATTAACAACATTTATAAAAGGTAATAATAAATTACTAAACAGGGTTGGATTCTTCTCTAACTTTATATTCTTTATTTGACTGCCATCCAACACCAAGCACAGAGCTCACACATGAGTTGCAAGTTAATTTTTATTAGATACAACAATAATTTATGGTATAGATTTTTGCCTTTATTGTTTAAAGCCATCTTTCTAAGCAAAGGTATTTTCTATGGATAACAAACACAGTTATGTTGTGTGGCTAAATATAATGCAGCAAGAAGTAAGTAAAATGATATATTAAGTTTAATTCATTGAACAAATGCTGTGATTTTCAGAAAATATACTGAGAACTAGGAATATATTTTAAAAAATGAATGTTCTAGGTATTCAGGAACTCATAGGATTAAAAACAATAAATATTTTAATTCAGTGTAATAGAGGTCAGAATTAAAAATCTACATAATTTTTGTTAAATTTTATTTTTTTAATAAGAGTTGAAACTATATAGATTTCAATCAAACCTCAGTGGCTCAATTTAGAATAGGTCTCCATTGATCCAAATTAGTAACCTTAAAGACACAATTTTTCTTTAATCTAAATGGCATTTCTACATATTTATTATAATAATGGTTGTGTTATTGTTTTAACAAAGGAATAGGTTACACAATGGTAACAATAACTCATTTAATCAATGAATATTGATACTATTTTTGTACTGCTATATTTTTCTTGTGTAGTCCCACATAATTTTAAGATCTAGATAAAATTCTGGTATTTATATACTATAATTTCTTATTAATACAATTTAGAAATTGTTATATAACTAAATATTACTGTATATTTTGCTTTAGCTAATATAAGAAATATTATACAAAAAGGGTGGTTGATTTACTGAAAAAAGCACAGAGCTACAAATCAGAAATTCTGAGTTTGAGCTCAACTAGACTGCTTTCTTTTACTCTGCATAGTCACCTCAAATCTCTGAATGTCACTTTCTATCTTTAAAATAGAGTATATCAGCACTATTTGTATGAGATTTTTCTAGCACCAATTAGAAACCCTTCTTCAATGTACACACTTTATAAATGGCATTGCAAAATAATTTATAAAGACTTTTATAATTTATGCCATTGCAGCTTTAATTGATTTTATAAACTTATTATGTGTAGTCTTTAGTTATTATATTTCCACTACATAAACATTTATGTAGTAAATATAAGTAACATTTTACAAAGTGAAATACAAGTCAGAGCATTGACTATATAATTTTCAAGATTATAAATATAAACAAACAATAGAATAAGCTTCTAGATATTTTCCATATATCTGAGCAGAATCTTACAAAGTTCTTACGCCATTATTTTTAATGGACATGGTGTGCCCCATAAAGTGGAAGAAAGAGAGGTAGGGGAGGAGAAAGGAGGGATGGAGGGAAGAAGAATGAAGGTGAGGAAGCAAGAAAAGGAGGAAGAAGGAAAAGAAGGCAAGTAGCCATGTTTTCCTATGTCTTTCTCTAAGATTTATTACTGAATTCCAATAGAGATCTTCTCAAGGAGAAGACAAGCCCAATATTGAGAAGCTTGTGTCTTAGAATCCACTGTCCTAACTTGACTTTTTTCACTCCTTGCAGTGTTATGGGTTGTGAGGGAATGACCATTTGATATTTTCTACTCATGGGCTATTTATTCATTCATTCTACAAATATTTGTTGAGCATCTTCTATCTTCCACATTTTGGTTAGGGAACACAAAGATGAATAAATCATGGTTCCTGTCATTAATTACCTCACAGTCTAAAAGAAAAAAAAGTTTGTAAAGCTATTATTTTTGAAGTGTTATTCTGACTAATGTCTAGAATATTCCTTTGAGCAGAGTACTTTTCTAAAGGCTGCCAGGATAGAGATGCAAATCTTTTAGAACTAGAGGCATAAAAATGTTATGGAAAGAACATTAAGAAGAAGTCACACACACACGAACACAGACACACACACACACACACACACACACACACACACACAAACATACCAGTCCTAAGTTTACATATTCAGTATGAAAGTACATTCAAAAAACAAGAAATACACTGAGGAGGTAGAAGCTTATGTTCATGAAACTTTTTATTTAAATCTTCTGCATGGCTTAGATCTGTTTTGTGAGATATATGATATTTGGAAAATAAAGTAAAATATATAAGTATTGTAAAATGAAATCATGCTGAAAGGTTTTGGGTGCAGGTTCAGAAATATTTTGGAAACAAAATTGATCACTGAAATGCCTAGATGATTTAGTCAAAAGTTACTTTCCTTAACTCCATTATGCTAGTTTAGGTCTCAGTATTCTGGTAATTTTTGCATAAATGAATTGTTCTTAATTTTACTTTCCATTAAGTTGAATAAGGCTCCAAAGGACAGTTCCAGTAGGCATTGGCTGGTGAACGCATAAAAGATTTTTTTCTGTCTATTTATTTTGCGAAGAAAAAATTGAAAACTTCTCAAAGAATCAATAAATCAGCTGCTTGGTAATCTTAATTCTGAATTTTGGAAATGATCCTAACCTTTTTATAATGGTTTTAGAAAAGATTTCTTCTTAAGATTCTGGCCAACAATACTCTTTCGGTCAGGTATGCTGGACATTGCTGTGAATACTGGGAAACAAACCAAGAAGAATAAGTTATAACCTAAAATGAAAGCCAAAATACACACCACTTTGAAATTCTGCTCTGTAATATTTGGCTCATGTAAAGAAAGCGTACCCTTTCAATTCAATGGAAATGTAGCTGAATAACATTTTTAGGTCATTTTCTAATTAATTTTCATTTCCAGGTGAGGAAAAACATAGTTATAGTGGTCTATCTTAGAACGTGCTGTTTAATTTCCTTGTCTCAAACACTTCCATTCCATCATTCCATCTGCCTTTGATATCACACATCTAGATTAACTAGAGGCCTCTCACTCATAATCCTTCAACTCCCATATGATAAGGTAGTCTATTGACTTAGGTTTGTTTTCCTAGACAAAGATCTAACAGAACTCCATGTAAGTGTATACCTCCATCCAAAGGGGACAGGAAAAGAAGGTGATATAATAAAGCACTATCAGTCTGCGCAAGCTCAAGGACCCGAGTTCGATCCCTGGTACCGAAAAAAAAAAAAAAAAGAAAGAAAGCACTATCAGGCAAGACCTATGAAGGTATCTGTGTTAATTCTGTCGAGCACTTCATGGAGACAGTATACATCAATCACACAGAGCTGTCTTTACCAGAAAGTGGAGTATTAAGACCTGCCACCACCAGTTGTTTTAAGGACTACTCCCAGAATTCAGCAATTTCCATGCAACCTATGGTTATCAGGAACATAAGCAAAGGTAGTTCTAACAGCTGAGGGGCATCCTCCCAAAAGACACATCCATGATGGCTAGTGGGATGGAGAACCTAATGTGAGCCTATGCACATGAAAATAGCAAAGGGATACAAGAGGATATGGGTAAAAGTATTTATAATGTCTATTTCATACAAATTATCACTGTTAAGTATTTTAAAATATACTTATAAACCAGATAACTAGATCTATCTCAGCATATATTTTTATTAAGTGATACTAGATATTAAATTTTTAAAAAATTTGTCATTGACATTTCTTTTCTTTTCTTTTTTAAATTAAATTTTATTTTATTTTATCCCATTCCCCCCCTTAACCCCCCTTCCCTCCATATGTACAAAATGTATAATGGATGTTGGGAAATGGGAAAACAAGTGTTCAAATGTGAAGGGGAGGAGGGAGGGAGAAAGAATGGGACAAGAAAAAAAGTGAAAATAGAAGGAAAAAATGGAAACAAAGCTTTTATAATAGATATTAGATATATTTTATATAATAAAATATACTATAATATATATTATATAAATATAATATAAAATATAATATTATGGCACCTCTGGTTTGCACAACATGGTTAGAAAAGGCAAAACACAATTTCCCAGGAGTAAGAAGGTCAGGCTCTAGAAAAATTGAATGTAAACTGAGCAAAGCTAACAATACATTTCCATGTAATCTTTACTTGCTTAATTAAATACAGTTCAAAATGTTTGTCATATTTGCTGCACACACACAAAAAAACATTTCAAGTACCAAATATAATGTCAGTAAAATTGTTTTAGAAGTTATGAAGTCTTATTATTGATCAGTACATGCCATTTACATATGATGGTGAATCTTAGCATATATCTGTATGTTTAAAATACTGTGTTTCTTGGTGCTGGTAAGTATATGGAAGTAAACTAGGAATTTATTTAATAAGAACCTATGTTTTAGTAAATAAAATCAGGTTTAGTTTCCCTGATGAATTTAGAAACATTAAAATTTGGTAGCATCTGGCTTTTTTTAAAGATAGATAAATATTATTTGAAGAGGAAGGAATAGCTCATCTTCCTACCATTATTTTTACAAATACTGTTAAGCATATTATCTTAACAATTAGAAAATTCAGTAGAAAATCAACTCACTAGCTGTCACAGGACCTCCATTGAAAAAAACAACCACAAGTAAGCCTTTGTTCTGAAAAAAACAAAAAAGGAGGAGGAGGAGGAGGAGGAAGAAGAACAGAAGGTGGAGGAAATGGGGAAAGAGAAATGGAAAAATAAAAGAAAAAACAAGAAAAAGATATTTTTAAAAGAAAGCAAAGATATTTTTGAATTCTTAATTTCCATACTTTCTCACTAACTCAAACCCAAACCCTCTCCTAATAGATCAATCACAAAATTTGGTCCAACATTATTCATAGCCTTTACTGAAGATTTTCTATGACCTAGTGACTGGTGGTTATTTAGTGTAGAGAGAAATATAAATATTTTTAATGGCATGATAGTAAAATGGGATAGCAAGATAAAACGAAAAGTTCTCCCTTTTAATTGGTCATCCTTTTTATCACACCATGTTTATGGCAGTAATTTCTTAACTGTGCTTTATGTCTTCAATGTTTCCTTCAATTTAACAGACTAATATTTCTGAAACAATTTTAGTACCATATAATTTTTCTTAATAAAAACTTCAATATCTTTAAAATTTAATAGGATAATGTTTATTTACTGACAGAACCTTAGAGAGCTGTAGAGAAGCTTGAAGAGTTTGCACTCAACTCAACACAATTTTGAGTAACTTATACTCATGAATAAGGCAAACATTCATTAAACAGAAAAAAGTTTTTAAAAACTTCTTGTATGCTAGACAGAAATTATGGGATGGTGAGTGTCTTTACATTGTAGCACTGAGGTACAAAAAGTTTGAGCAATTTTAGAAACATAAGCAAGAAAACTAAAATTTAGTGTATATGATTAAAAATAAGAAAACAGAAGCCTGGAAGATCAGTTACAAGGCAAAAGTGCTATCTAGGCAAGAATTAATAATAGTTCACTGAGTTGTGGCAGTAAAAATGGAAAGAAAAATGCAGATGCAAAAGACATTATAAAGATACATTGACAGGATGTGATGGCTAAGCCAAGAGAGAAGAGTATGTAAAAACTATTTTGAGATTTTTGGCCCTGGAAAAATGATGGTATATACTATGAGCAGAATAAGAAAATCAAAAAGAGAAGTCAATTTGTTGATATTTCTTGAGAAATATTTTATTTTAAACACATTAAAAATTCCTGAACTTGTTTTCTGCTGTTCTACTACTATTCACCATGTACCTGGAAACCATGTGGATATTTTTCTTTGGTAACCCTCTGTTCTTTCACCATCAGCTGAAACCTCCTCTCCCTAGAGATTAACCACAAGGTCTTCCATTGGAACCAGCACATATCCCAACATTCACTGATTAATTCAGGATTGCAGAGGACTCAGTTCAAAGAAATATTACAAAATGAGATTTTGCTTAATTTGTTGAAAAACAGTATTTTTTATTGGCTTTCCAACCAGTATGTATGGTGGCAGCTGGTGACAGAGAAGGTAAGCCAGCAAAGGCAATGTGAAAATGGAGTGAACCTAGTTTCTGATAACATCTTTTGAACCCCTAACTCAGCTTTCCTTCTATACTTTCAGTATATGAGAAAATAAATACCCATTGGGATTAAATAAGTTAGGTAGAGACCCCTATCTGACAACGTAAAGGTCACAACACTTGCTTTATAAAATCAGCACCACAGTCCCCATATGTGTTGGGGATATGTTCCAAGACACCCAGTGGGTGCCTAAACTGGGTAGTGCCAAACCCTATGTATGTTATGTTTCTTTCCTACGTATACATTACTATCATAAGGTTTAAATAATAAATCAAGCACAGTAAGTGATTAACAATAGTTAATATTAAAATAAGATAATTACAATACATTACAATAAAATGTATTTAAAATGTATGGATTATTTCTAAAATTTTCTATATGCTATTTATTTTCAGATTATAGTTGACTGTAACTGAAACTGTTTAAAACAAAACTGTGGATGAGGGTACTGCTGTATACAAAAACAGTACTTCTTACCTTAATACCAAATCAGGAAGAAAAAGGAAAAAATAAGAGTACCTCAGAAAACTAAAATATTTATAGAAATCAAAAAATGCATATTTTCCCATTTTTAAAAAGCTTAGCAGCTGTTGAGACTTTTTTTCTCTTTTCCCTCTGCCTCTAAGGACATGTCCTTGCTCTGTGGGCATGAGTATGTGCTAGACTATATCATTACATATATTTTATATTGTAATCTCCCTCTGAATCCATACAAAGTTCTTTGACATGTGTTCCCCCTTAAAACCACAAATTACTACTGGAAGAGTAATAGTATATTCCCTCTTTGGAATTTGGCATGTCCAATGAGTGCCATGTCTTCATTTGTGCCCTGCCCTTTTCATTAGAACTCCAAGGAATGAAGCCCCAGAATTTAAAAAGGGAAGATGAATGCTTGAGTAATTGACATGCTTCATTTAAATACTTTTTAAAAAAGTAAACCCAATGTCTACATCTGTGACTGAAGTGGCTGGATCTTGTCTTTTCTAGGGGATTATCTGTTCTTTCATTTTATAAACTACTGGTATTCTTTTAATTAATTCATTTCTTTTTCTTGCCTAAGGAAATTATTTGCTTGCAGTCAAGTATGTGTATATATGCATTTGTATATGTGTACATGTGTGCATATATACATATATATCTTAAAATTAATTAATGAGAAAAATATATAAAAAGCTTCAGTTTTTATTATATCAAAATTTTATATATTAAACATTTTATCTATGTATGTTAATATATATTTCATAATAAATCTGATTTATCTGTTTGTAGAATTATATTTTGCCAATAAATGAATGGCAACTATACAAGAAGGTGGATTTTCAAGTGGATGGTCATAATAAGGTTTATTTTAATATATCATAATTGGGGCAAAGACTTGGTGACTGTCAAAAAGATGGAGATATTAAAAGAGGAGGAAGAAATGTATAAGGTTCACAAGATGGATTATCACTTTTTATACTCTACAAAATTGTATAATTCTCTATATAATTATCATTTTTTTTCTTTTGGGCTTGCCAGGCAGGCACGGTGCCACTGGGTTAAATCCCCAACCCCTATCTTTCTTTTTTTAATGCAAAATAGCATTCATATTTAATATTTGGAGAGACAAATATATGAGAACAGTAAGGAAATAAGTATTTGATAAAATTTAATTATTCTTTCAGCATTACACAGAATTCAAATAAACATAACTAAAGTTTCTATATCACAGACTTCAAATCTATAGTCAGAAAATACATGGCAGAATTGAAGAAGAAATATTAAGATGAAGGAAAAGGCACTGGATTGCTAGTTTGGCAAATACATGGCTGAAGCAATGAAGATAAAGATCAGCAACCTTTTAAACTTTCTTTTCGGCATCTCATCTCAACACATGCAAAACAGAACACCTGATCTTTTCTCTAATACTACCACCCCAACAATATTTCCTTTATTGCCTTTCCCATCTCAATTTCTGACTATATCACTAGTCCATTTACTCATACCAAAATTCTTAGTGTCATCTTCAACTCGATTCTCTCTCCTATACCCACATAATAATTTGAAAGTAAATTCTGTTAGACACCTTCAAATAATCTCTAGGCTTTGGTCACTTGTCACTATCATCATAACCTGCTCCTACACTGATGTAAATTACCATGTCTCTCGTATCATATCTCTGTCATATTGCATGTTCCCTACATTGGGCTACTGAGGTTATCACCTAACTGGTCATTACATTTCTGCTCTCCTTTCTCAATACAGTAACCAAAGCTACCCATTTGAAACATATCAGGCAATTTCACTTTTCTACTTAGTATATGTGAAGGTCTTCATGAAGGCTAACATAAATGTTCCATTCTTCTCTGATCTGTTTCTTCTGTGATTTTGTATGCTCTATACTTTCCCTTTACCACAGTGCTTTCTTTGCTACTGTTCATATAGTGAGTAATACAAATTAGAAGCTCTATTCTAGTTGTTCTCTCTGCCTAGAAGCCTCACACATCTTGACCATCAGCAAGCTGTCAGGCCAATTATGAATTTTTTAGAAAAAAACTCTAGTTGGACCACCTATTTAAAAATCTACCCTTCCTAACCTCTATTTTCCATAGTATTTGTCATCTTACTAAAAAAAAATACTGTATAATTTATTTGTGTTAACTAATGACTGTCTTTCTCTGCTCTGATATAAGTCCCACAAGGACAAGAGTACATGCTTTTTTTTCACTGATTTATTACAATATCCTAGAACCAATACCCAGTAAATCTTTTTGAGTGAATTAAATGGATATGGCACAATGCCTGCAGAGGAAACATAGATTTGGGGTTAAATTATCTCTCTTCTCATTTAAACATATTTTGAGCATTTCACAATGTTTTGTTTAGTCATTGCAGCAACACCACATAGTGGATAATATTGTCAACCTGTTTTACACATGAAATAATTAAGGCACAAGCAACAAAAGCAAATTTCCTGAGGTTAGACAATTGCTAAGTGATAAACCCAGAATCTGAGCTGGTGGTATCTCAAGCCAGAGCCAAGAAATTTTAATACTCTGCCATGCTGCCTTTACTGAGTACATTTGGGCAAGGCAGTTTCATTCTATAAGCTTCTCCTCTGTGTCAGTTATAAGCTTCCCCTCTGTGTCAGTTAAAAAGGGACACTTATGTCCATAGTGGGCATGAGAAATTTTGTGTTTGGAAAATCATGCACAGTCATTAAATAAAAATGACATTCCTGGATAGTCATTCTTACATGTTAGTTACAATATGAGATATCTAAACAAGTTCAATTCTTATAGGACGTGTCTCTGCTCTTAAAATACATGTGAAAATCAAATCACCATTATGTAAATGGCCAAGAAACATGCTCATTTAATTTTAATTTAGATCTGAGGCTAATAAGTTAAAATTATTTCTCAAAGATTAGACTAAATTTCTGGCTAATAATACAGAATATTACATTTTCTAGGTTGTCCTTTCTATGCATATTTTGTTATTGAGGTAGTGTGGGCCAAACATCTTGGGGTAGATTACATGATTTACACCACTCTATCACAGACTTTATTAGAGCCCCCAAAGTCCCAAATCTCTTTCACCCTGGTAATTACCCACCAAGTATCTGTGAGCATGAAAATGATATGCATTACGCGCTTCAAATGACACTCACACAGGTAATGCTTGCATAATGATTCTATTCCAAGTACTCTCCTTGTGTTTTGGTTCTTCCAGTGTTCCAAACAATGGTCAAATCTGGGCAAAAAAAGCATATCACTGAGAGTAGAGTTCCCAAGAATGACAACAGGACAAGCTGGGTTTTAAGTCCCAAGGATAGGAAATTTGAATAAGTAGAGAGGCAACATGAAAGCCAAAACAATGACAGCATGACTCCACAAGTTAATAAACATACACTAAGTACAGGGTGACAGGGACCTGCTAAGAGCATTCCAAGAACACAAGTAAGGAAAGATTCTTGATGCAAAGGAGTTTATAGATTTTACACCCTATACAGTCATACTGTACATACAGGGAGACTTCTAATCAGTATGTAGGATCAACTATGACAGGTATAAAAGAAACTGAACAAAATGCTTCCAAAACAGATAAATTTTTAAGGGGACATGATAGGATACAAAAGGTAAACAGAATTTTAATTAATAGGGAAATCTTTAAGGATATTCTAAGCAGAGCAATAATCAGAGTGTAGGCATGGTGCTATGGTAAAGCAAATGGACAGAATCAGAAATGTACATAAAGTACAGGGGTTGAAAATGAGGTATTGTAAGTCCAATGAATTTGGTCTGTAATTTCAGTTTAAGGAGACAAATGGTGAAAAAACATCCTCTTTGCAGTTCAGGGAACATTTCTATTTTACAAGTGCCCTGTTTTATTTATTATTGTTATTGTTGTTGGTTTATACTATACAGTCTTTGTACACATGGAAGGATCGGTGAAGGAAACCCAAGAGCTTGCTGACATTTTCTCTGTTCTCTCTCTCTAAACTGCAGTATCCTACTTCACTTTCAAAGAAGCACAGCTAGACACATTGGTCCCCCAATAAAACATATTTATTCTTAAAGGCTAAGTAAATACCACAGTTTTAATCAGCTCTAAGAAAACAATATGCCTCCCCTGCCCCCAAGTGCATTTGAGGCAGGGCAAGGTCTAAGTTTGAGCAGATGGATTTCAGTGCAAGTAATTACAAGCTGCAACATAATTTTCTTAAAACTACACACACACCAGACAAATACTTATTTGTGGTTAAAGACTGGGTAAAGTTACAATAAAAATAGTAGCACACCTTATAATAGTACCATATGCCATAATTTACCTTTGCTATATCTGAAGTGTCATATCTTGTTCCAGACTTAATATTTAGTAACTAACAATTTAATGCACAAATCCCCAAGCAGCAGAATAATTAGAAATGACAAGCCCCTATTTTCACATGAAAAAAAATATATTAGACCATGCAAAATGCCTGAGAATTATATAGAAAATAAAAGTGACTTTAGTCATAAAAATGCATGGCAACTTTCAAATAATTTATAAAGCAAGAAGTAGATTTGATGCAGATATTCAGAAGTGTAATAATGATGGATCTAAATGACAACAGACTTCTCTTTTAAAAGTAAATGACATGAATATTTGATATACACATGTTCTCCGGAAATAGGATTAAATCTATTACAAAAATGCAGTAAAATCTAGCACACATTCCATCCATCACAAGTGAGTATGATGATACTATATGGTCACTAATTTCTGACCTAGATCTGGAAAAAATCAGCAATGGGCAGTTGCCCTTACATCTTTTCACCATCTCAAGTAAATCCCTCTTTAAACAATAACACCTATAACAAAACAAAAATATCAACAAAAACATTTTCCTGTATTCTAGAATCTTTTGATCTGTTGAGATGAATTAAATGACTCCTATTAGTCTGTCTTCTATTACTATAACAAAAATACCAAAAGCCCGATAATGGATAAAGAAAAGAGCTTTATTTAATTCATAGTACTTGAAGTGCAAGGGCATGGTGGTGGCATTGGCTGGGCTCTGATGAAGGCCTTATTTCAGATGGTATCATGGCAGAAGAGTTTGTGATTGGGATCATATCCCAGGCAGGGCAGGAAGCCAGAGAGAGATTTGGGAGTCAGGCTTGTTCTTTGGTAACAACTTGTTTTATGGACAATAGCTAACTCATTCTGTGAGATCACTATCAATCCCTTCTGAAGGCAGTGCTTCCAGTGACTTAATTACCTTGCACCAAGTTTCACCCCTTAAGGTTCCACCACCTCCCAAAATGGACACACTGACGATCAAGCTTCAAACAGATGCACTTTGAGGGACATTTTCAAAGCCTACTTAAACTGTAGCAAACCCCAAAAGTAATTAGACCACAGTTCTTAAAAAATTCAGCACTTTTTAAAATTTTCTGGCAGTAATTGAATCCATTTGTGTAGTTCCTTTGAATATTCTGAACATTAGCGTATCACATAACAAATATTAGAAGTCTAGAATTCAGCTCACTAATATTTCAGAGGTTTTAAGACTTTTCTAGGATAAAAGTTATTCCTGGAAGTTCATATGAAATTGATCAGTTAATTTATCAGTGGGGGCATTTGTGAACTTTTCCAAACTATAACAATATAGATATGTGTTGAGGATTCACATATGAAATTCATATCCTAAACAATATAAAAGACCAAGTACACAATTATTTCCAATATTCTCTTCTTTTTTTCTTGTTTCACCATTTACAATTCTGCTGAAAAACCAGAAAGAAGAACTACAAAAACCCATCTCCTGTCACAATACAAGTCTGGCATCTAAGATACTGTGGCTGAAAAAAAAGAATCTTTTAAAAGGGGCCATAAGCCATCTTAACCCAAACCTTTTCAAGGAGATGGGAGAGCTAAAAATTTGACTGCCATGTACCAAATGAGAGTTGAAGAGGGCAGCAAATGTATACAAAATTTTAATAAACATTATTCTGAAGAAAATACAATAATGTAGCAGCTAGGTTTGAGAAGTCAAAATGGGAATTAGAATTCTCCAAATTTGGAGGTAAAAGAGAAAATACGGTAGCAATACAAATTCACTTCAAGACATGAAGGTCATTAATAGTTTAAGGTTAAGAATCTCTTTTCTCTTTGAACTAGAAGATCAACTATTATGAGGGACTTTTAGTTAAACATAGTGAAAGAAACAAGAGGTTTATTTTCTCTTCCCTACCCAAACCTACTGTTATTATTATAAAAGAATAAAAAGGAGTTTTTAATGAAAGGGCAAATAAAATGCAAAACCAGACAAGTAGAAGTGATCAGGGAAACAGAACCTTATCATAGGAGACAAGTATATAGGAGTCTCACAATAACAAAGGGAAATCTTAGGACAATAATTGTAAATGGCTTTAGAGAATAATCAATCCAGGAAGCATGGGGAGCTAAAGTATCTGGGAGTGATGGTATTATAGATTAAAGAAAAGGGGGAATGGAGCAAGAAAGAGGGAGAGAGAGAGAGAGATGTCTGGAGAGATTTTTTTTTTTTATGCATTTGACCATTTGGTGATAAATTCTATACTTCTTTCAGTAGACAACTGGTAGAAAACTGTTAGTATAAATAAACTTAAATGCAATAATAGAGTAATATTAATTATAGGAAAAATAAGAGCCATTCAAGGAAAAAATGGCACGGTTTGCCACATGGTTAAAATTAAATATTATTTACATATTCAGAGTTACATATTCATATAATTATTTAAACAGAAAATTCAGAAATTATATTGGAAATATAATAAAGGAAAAGTTCATGTATGTATATCAGAGAAAAAGACAGAGAGAATTCAGAAAGATTATCAGAATTTATTGCAGAATTGAATACTGTATTTAAAATAAGAAATCTGTAGATATAGTTAAAAATTTAAAACTGAAGAAATATTAGCAAAATATGTTTACTTAAAATCAGGAAGTTGAGACTACCCACCAGCTAAAGTTAAAAGTACTTTATATGAAGTAAGACTCAGGGTTTTGCAGTTGATGGAGCAAGGTACTTGTATTTTCATTATAAGTCATTAGCTACCATTTGACTTATTAAACCATATATTACTTTTATTAACATATAAATGCAATTTTAAAAGTGAAGGAGCAATTTCAAAGCTTTTGAGTAGAATAGTCAAAGTTCTAAAGAGTTTTAAAGAACGAGAAATAAAGAGAAAATACTGTACCTATAAAATTGGAAACAAATGTTAGACCTTAAAAACTGTCTTGATCTATTTCCAACCATATCTACCTAACATCCAAACACAGATTCCCTTACTCACTGGCACAAAATTATTCCTTCTCCAGCTCCATCTGTTGACAATCTGGCACTCTCTAGAATGCTATCTCAATGGTGCTTTATTTTTTCCTCTCATCTTCACCCATATGGAATCTTCTCCTTTTTTCATTTCCCTTGAACATTTTTCCCTGCTAACTGTGCTTATTCTGCCTAATTTTGTATTCTTTCGTCCACCCATCTCATTCTTAATTGTTTAAATCTTGAATCTGTTTTACTAACTTAGTATCCTTGGCATTAACTAACAAATTTAGATACATAGAAGCCACTCTATATTAAGTTATATTGAAACTGGATGCAAAGTCTTCATCAATTTTTAGAAGAAATGTTACATTACTCCTGTTTGGTGGGAGAGGAAATCTGGGGAAGAATCTATGGTGGTGTGCATGCTTAAAACAAGCTCAAGAATTGAGTTACAACTTCAGCCCTTGCTCTCATTTTCAGTATCTTTGGTTGTATTACATTGCTACTTCTCTAATACTACAAATTGTGCTAGTAGTATGTAACTTGATAAAAGAAGATGAAATAAAATTGCTTAAGAAAGATGAAGATAAATTGGTTAAGAAGGATGAAGATAACTTAAAGAAGAAATAAAATTGAGGATTTGTGTGTTTTTATTTGTATATTTTATCTTAAAGATTTTTCATGAGAGCTATGGAGAAACATACTTTTTAAATTTTGTTTTAAAACTGCATGTATAAACACATATCAGCCATGGAGATTATATATAATAGCCATGAATTTGATCACATATCACTAAGTATAGGTTCTTTTTCAGTTAGAACCTCTTTGGAAAAACAACAAAAAACAGACTTGTCATTGCTGCTGAGACAAATATTGTCTATGAAAGTAATAAAAATTATTTAAAACAAAATAATTATTTTTTAATCAGTAATGACATTTTTCTTTAATAAATTTTTAGATATTTATTTCCACCTCTTAAATGACTTAATTATTGAGCACTTAGGGAAATATAAGTGGCTTCCAAAGTGTTTATAACCATTATTTCACAAAATCTTATAAAATTAGTATCTATCTATCTATGGAACGTCCTATATTTTAAGAAATCTTCTAAGAGATTTTACATATACTAAAGCATTAAGCTTCACAATACCTCTATGAATAAGGTACAATTTTTATTACTTTAATTTTATAGCTCAGAAAACTGGACTGTAGATTTCTTATAATCATATGGCTAAAAGTTTTAATATCAGGATTGGAATCCAGTATAGAGAACTCATCTCTTAGTGGCTAAATTAGATCGGTGTCCTTATTCCTATTATTATCCTCATTCCTTACATAAGCAACCCAAGACTCAAAAATAATATGATGATAGAACTAGAATTTAAAGTTATCCTTTCTGTTTAAGAAGCCTTGGCTCATAGTTCTAACATTGAAAAAACAAACACGCAAATAAGTACACTATTATTTAAAATATTGAACTAAGGATGAATGTAAAAAAAAAGATCACATTTTATTTCTTAAATCTGTGGTCATATTCTATAATAATTTTTGCATGATTCACTTAATGTTCACATTATTTGTGTATTTACCATCACAAGCCTTAGGGAATTTTAATTCATTAGTACTTTTATGTAATTTACAGCAGTATATTCCCAAGCACTGACTTCCTTCTAATTCAACTAGTATTTTTGCATTTGTATAAAGTACTATTTTATAAAAATTCCTGCAATTCTCTTTTAAAATATTCTGTGATTTTTAAAAACTGAGTATTATTTACTATTGTGCTCTGTGCTACATGCTTTGCTGTGCAAGTAAGAAATGCCCATGTGCAATTTCAATGGATTCCTTCTGATGCCCCAAAATAAATCAAATTATACAGAAATCAGGGATATCACTAAAGCCTATGTAAATAAAGATATAAAAAATTAAATATAACCTGTCATTTTCCTGTGACTATTAAAAGTAAAACCATTCATGTTGCTCCAAATAAAACTCCTGAGGGTTGCAGTTTTTTCTAAGAGGGTAGGAACTAAGAATGAATACTTTTTAACAGGGAGAGAAAAGGGCTTTTGAAGACCTGGTCAGGCTATTTCCCATGATTCCTCTGCCTTACCATGTCCCAGACTTACTCAGAAAGATTACAGAACTTTCTTTCATCAAACCTTATACAACTGAGAGTGACTTCAAAGTAATTTGTCACAACAGTGTGCAGTAGTCTGTAAATATATAAAGCATAATATGTAAGCTGCTCATTGTGTGATTTAAAAAAGTTTTTAAACAAAGTCAAAGGCATAGAACCTCAAAGCCTTTTTGTTCTGTACTTTGTACAAATAATACCATGATTTCTCATGGAACCAGTTTGGAGAAGTTAGGAGTCTTTCTTCTGTAATTTTATCTTTGTCTTCCCAACTTCTACCAAAGTACCTGGAAAATACATTCTTCATCACACTTTCAAGTAATATTTTAATGAGTGTATTTGCTTCAAGTTGGTTTTCTTTTTCCTTTTTGATGCATTCATGTTAGAGAACCAAAACTGAGGCTTGAATAAAGACGAAGCACATTTAAATTGACATGTGCATCCATTATACTCAGGAAGTGATAACTATTTGTTAAAAAAAAGAAGTAAAAGCTAAAGAGAATAAAGAAAATTAAAGGATACAAAGAAGGAAAGTAAGAAGGAAGGAAGAAAGAAATGGAAAAACAAAGGGGTGAAATATGGAAGGATATTTACTGTAAGTAAGGTAGCCAAAACATAAATTTCAAAATCTCAGGGATTTACTCAGTAGAAGGGAGTTAATTTTTTTCCAATGTAGTCTCAAATCAATGTTCTTTATTAGTGAGAAGCTCTGGCCCTAGAAATGATTCAAAAACTTAGGCATTTTTCATCTTGCCCTATCTGTGGAGAACACCTTCATAAAATTTTTACAATGAAAACTGGAAGTGGTACACATCATTTTTGACCACATTCCAACAGGTCAGGGTACAGCTATCCAGGAACTGCCATGGGAAGGATGAAAAAAAGCAAATGAAAGGAAGAAAAAGGATGAGAAAGAAAAGAGTTAATTTACCCAGAGACATATAGCTGATAGGAAACAGGTAAGATCTGAATCTATTCAGGCACTTATAATCACATCATAAGAAAATATTAACTCCAGTATAGCTTGCTTCCCTTGAAAGCATCAGAACCAATATGTGAAGATAATTATTAATAAATTACTTAAAACAAAATTATTAATTAAGCAATCAAATGTATACCCAACTTTTTATTGAATTGGGGATAATTATTATGCAATATATCAAAAATTCAATGTTGGAATTAATAACTTTATATTAAAACTTCCAAGTATATGGCTAGCTAAAAAAACAACCTAAGGAACATCTGATGCTGTTCCTCTGTTCTCATCCCTAGGTATTGGCTAACATTGAAATAAGTAGTCATCATACTTTTGACTATAGACTTTTATTACAGAATTTAGATTATATAATATACAAATAAATTTGCATTGGCTGAAATTTAATTTTAAAAATAAAAGCAGAGTGATTGAGAAAATAACAATTTCTTAATCAAAACCAAAGAATGTAAAATTTGGAGTCAGTTTTGAACTTAACATATGCTTAGGTTGTTTTACATTAGCTGAAATTCAGTCACCCTTTTTACTTGGGCCAAATCAGACCAAAATATCCACTAAGTCTCAATCAAAAAATAATTGGGGAGGTAAAAATGCCACAGCTCCCAATGCAGAGAGGCTTCCGGGTAAATGTGCCACAGCTCCCAGTGCAGAAGAGGCTTCCCAGTCAACGTGTCACATCTCCCAGGGCAGAGGAGGCTTCTGGGTCAACATGCCACAACTCCCATCCCAGAAGAGCTGAGCCACATGGATGCCAGGAGCACTCACCCACGCACTCCCCAACACCAGCGAAATGAGAAGAAACATAAATAAGACTCAGAACCAAACATCCAGATCACCTATAGTAACCCCAAAGAGAAACAAGATGGAACATTCTGATACTCAACCACTTGGACTCCCTGAACTAGCAACAAAAGAGGATCTGGAAAAAATGAAATCAGAAATAATTTCTCACATAATAGCAGAGATCATGCCCATAGTGCAAGACATGATTAATAAATCTAGAGAGGACACAGATTTTAAAATATAGAGAAACTGAGGAACACGATGGAATCCCAATGGAGGAAAAAAATGGAATCTATGAAAAAAGATGTAAACAGATTTCCAGGAGATAAAAAACTCCACTGAAAGTCTATGCAGCAGAATGAGCCCATTTGATGACAGAATTTCAGATATAGAAGATACGATAACAATTAGTGACTAGAAAAAGAAAAATTGCTTTAAAATTGTAAGGGAGCATGATAAATCAATCCAGCAGCTGCTAGACAATGCAAAGATCAATAACATAAGACTGATTGGAGTCAATGAAGAAACAGGAGAGTGCAGATGACATAAAAAAAAATTCAGAGAAGTGATGGCAGAAAACTTCCCAAGAAGGGGAAAACAACTTGACATACAGATAAGTGAGGCATATAAGACACCAACTAACTTTAATCAAAAAAATCTACACATAGGCATATAATTGTTAAGATTCCAGAAACCCAAGAGAAGAATAAAGTTTTGACACCCTACAGAGCTCCCAAGTCATGCAGAACACGATGAATCAACCTGTTGCAGACAGGCAGGTCTGTGCATGCCCTACCGAGGTAGCAAGTCACGCAGAAGACACCGAATCACCTCGCTGCAGACAGGCAGGTCTGCCCAAGCCCTACCGAGGTCCAGAGTCTCGTGGAAGATGCCAAATCACCCCGCTACAGACAGGCAGGTCTGCCCATGCCCTACCAAGGTCCCGAGTGGCACTGAACATGCTGAATCACCCCGCTGCAGACAGGCAGCCACCTGGTTCCACACTACAAAGACACAGAGGACACCAGACCATCAGAACAAGGTACTGAGTCCCACTGCTCCTGGCCCAAAGGTAGGGGCTTCTGAGCTGCCATTCCACTGCTCCTGGTCCAGAGGAAGGGGCTTCCTGGTCACTATCCCTCCCACTGCTCCCAGCTCAGAGGAAAGGGCTTTTGGGCCATCATCTGTCCTAGTGCTCCTGGCCTAGAGAAAGGGGCTTCCGTGCCACCATCCCTCCCACCTCTCACGGCCCAAAGGTAGGGGCTGCTGAGCCACTGTCCCACTGCTCCTGGTCCAGAGGAAGGGACTTCCTGCCCACCATCCCTCTGGGTGCTCCCAACACACAGAAAAGGACTTCAGGGTCACCATACCTACTGCTGCTCCCGGCCCCTGTCCCACCTCACCCAGCTCAGAGGAGGTAATACCTGCAGGTGCTAACATCCCCCCACCACAGTCAAAATGAGAAAACACGTAAATAAGTCTCAAAATCAGACATCCAGATCACCTACAGCAACCCCAAAGGGAAATGAGATGGGACACTCTGATACTCAACCACTGGGACCCACTGAACTAGCAATAAAAGAGTATTGGGAAAAAATGAAATCAGAAATAATTTCTCAGATAATAGAGAAATTGTGCCCCTATTGCAAGACATGATTAATAAATTGAGAGAGGACCTCAGGAACATGATGGAATCCCAAATAGGAAACAAATGGAACCCATAAAAAAGATGCAAAGAGATTTCCAGGACATGAAAAACTCCATTGAAAGTCGACACAGCAGAATGAGCCAATGTGAGGACAGAATTTCAGATATAGAAGATAAAATTGCAATTAGTGACCAGGAAAAGAAAAATTGCTTCAAAATTATAAGGGAACATGAGAAATCAATCCAGCAGCTGCTAGATGATGCAAAGAAGAATAATATAAGACACATTGGGCTCAATGAAAAAACAGGAGACAGGGGAGATGACATAAAAAATCTCTTCACAGAAATAATGGCAGAAAACTTCCCAAGCAGGGGAAAAAAGCTTGACATACAGATAAGTGAGGCATATAAGACTCCAAATAGTCTTGATCAAAAAAAATCTATACATAGGGATATGACTGTTAAGATTCCAGAAACACAACAGAAGAACAAAGTTCTCCAAGCAGTCAGAGAAAAGAAACAAATCACATACAAAGGAAAGCCCATCAGAATCATAGCAGACTTCTCAACACAAACCATCAAGGCAAGAAGAGCTTGGAGTGACATATTACAAGCCCCAAAAGAAAACAGCCTCCAGCCAAGATTGATGTACCCTGCAAAACTATCTTTCAAAATTGATGGAAAATAAGATACTTTCATGACAAAGAGCACCTTAGGAACTTCGTGAATACCAAACCAGCACTCCAAAGAATTTTAAACAACATCCTAGGAACAGACATTGAGGATCACAACCCCAGGAAGCAAAGCAGAATGAAAACATCTGGCATGACAAGAAATTAAATGGAAAGGGGGAGAACCCAACAAAAAGAAAAAGTCATGGCAATGACAAGTCAATAAGTTTCAGTTGTAACCATCAATGTTAATGGTTTCAATTCACCAATCAAAAGAAATAGACTGGCAGAATGGGTCAAGAAGCAAAATCCAACAATATGCTGCATACAAGAAACACAATTATTTCAAAAAGAAACTCATAAACTGAAAGATAAAGGATGGAAATCAATACTCCATATGAGAGTAACATGAAAAAAAGCAGGAGTAGCTATCATCTTTGCAGATCAAGTAGATTTCAAACCAACACTGATTAAGAGACACGAAGAAGGACACTACATCCTTTTACAGGGAACAATCCAAGAGGAAGAGATGACAATCATAAATATCAATGCACCAAACAATAGTGTGCCCAACTATATAAAACAAATACTAACAGATGTGAAAAGTCATATATGCACTAATACAATTGTAGTAGGGGACCTCAACACCCCACTTTCACAAATAGATAGATCAACTAGACAAAAAATAAGTAACGAAATACTAGAACTCAAAGGAACTCTTGAACAAATGAACTTAACAGGTGTTTACAGAGTCTTCCACCCTACAAAATCAGAAAACACATTCTTCTCAGCTGCACATGGGTCATTCTCAAAAATAGACCACATACTCACACATAGAACATGTTTAAGTAAGTGCAAAGGAAATGAAGATATTCTCTGTATATTATCAAACCACACTGTGATGAAATTGGAGATCCATAGCAAAAGAAACTCAACAAATCTCAAAAAAACGTGAAAATTGAACAACACACTTCTGAATAACCAATGGGTCACAGAGGAAATAAAAGAAGAAATCAGACAGTTCCTTCAATTAAATGACAATGACAATAAAACATATTAGAATCTATGGGACACAATGAAAGCAGTCTAATGAGGGAAATTCATAGCAGTGAATACGCACATTAGGAAAACAGAATGAGCTCAATTAAACAACCTGAGGCTGAACCTCAAGCTTCTAGAAAAAGAAGAGCAGGACAACCCCAAAGCTCATAGAAGCGAGGAAATTACAAAGATCAGACAAGAAATCAATGCAAAGGAGACTAAGAGAATGATACAAAAAAATCAATGAAGCCAAGAGTTGGTTCTTTGAAAGAATCAACAAAATTGACAAACCTTTGGCAAACTTTGTCAGAAAAAGGAAAGAAAAGGCCCAAATCCATGCACTTAGGAATGAAAAGGGTGAAACTACAACAGACCCAGCAGAAATCCAGAGGATCATCAATACCTACTTCCAGAACCTATATGCCAATAAGATGGACAACACAGAAGAAATGGACAGATTCCTAGATACATACAAATTACCAAAGTTGAATGAACAATACTGAAAAATTCTGAACAACCCAATAGCAACCAATGAAATTGAAAATATAATTAAAAACTTATCAACTAAGAAAATCCCGGGCCCTGATGGATTCACTGCTGAATTCTACAAGATATTTAGAGAGGAACTGCTGCCACTACTGTTGAAACTCTTCAATGAAATTGAAAGGGAAGCAATACTCCCAAATTCATTCCTGGAAGCAAGCATCACCTTGATCCCCAAAGCAGAGAAAGACTCAACTGAAAAAGAGAACTTTAGGCCAATCTCACTAATGAACATAGATGCAAAAATCCTTAATAAGATACTGGCAAACGGAATGCAGATCATCAAGAAGATCATACACCCTGATCAAGTGGGATTCATCCCAGGGATGCAGGGATGCTTCAATATACGAAAATCAATCAATGTAATAAACTATATCAATAGAGCCAAGGACAGAAACCATATCATTATCTCCATAGACACAGAAAAAGCATTTGATAAAATCCAACATGCATTTATGATAAAAACCCTACAAAAAATTGGAATAGATGGTCTCTACCTCAAACTGATAGAAGCCATCTATGAAAAACCAACAGCCAATATCATACTAAATGGTCAAAAACTGAAATCCTTCACACTAAAATCAGGAACAAGACAAGGATGTCCACTATCACCACTCTTGTTCAATACAGTCCTGGAAACATTAGCCACGGCCATTAGACAAGAGAAAGAAATAAAAAGACTAAAGATAGGTAATGAAGAAGTCAAATTGTCATTATTTGTAGATGACATGCTACTCTCTATAAAAGACCCCAAGAACTCCACCAAAAGTCTTCTAGACTTAATATCCAAATTCAGTCAAGTAGCTGGTTACAAGGTCAACACACAAAAACCAATAGCTTTCCTCTACACGAATGACAGACTCACTGAGAGAGAAATAGGGCAAATAAGTCCTTTCACAATAGCATCCAAAAAACTGAAATACATAGGACTCAACCTAATAAAAGAAATCAAAGACCCCTTCTCTGAAAATTATGGCACTCTGAAAAGAGAGATTGAAGGTGATATCAGAAAATGGACAGACATCCTCTGCTCCTGGGTAGGAAGGATTAATATAGTGAAAATGGCCACACTTCCAAAACTGCTATATAGATTTAATGCAATTCCAATTGACATCCCAGCAGCATACTTCATGGACCTTGAGAAAACTATCCAAAAATTCATTTGGAACAAGAAGAGACCCAGAATATCAAAAACAATTGTAGGTAACAGAGACATGGCAAGGGTATCACAATCCCCAATCTGCAACTATACTACAAAGCTACTGTGATAAAAATAGCATGGTACTGGCAAAAAAAACAGACTTGAGGACCAGTGGAACAGATTAGAAGATGCAGAAAGAATGCCAGACACACTCAGCCATCTCATCTTCGATAAAGGAGCCAAACACACTCACTGGAGGAAAACTAGCCTCTTTAATACATGATGCTGGAAAAATTAGGCTTCAACTTGCCAAAGATTATAACTAGACCTGTATCTCTCACCATGCACTAAACTGAAATCAAAATGGATTAAAGATCTAAATATTAAAATAGAAACTCTGAACCAGTTGGAACAGAGGTTAGATAGAACCCTTGAAGACATTGGTGTAGGAAAAGATTTTATGAACAAAACCTGAGTTGCCTGTGAACTAGCACAAACAATCAACAAGTGGGATCTCTTCTTATTAAAAGGCTTCTGCTCAGCAAGAGAAACCATCAGCAGTGTGGAGAAACAACCCAGAATGTGGGAAAAAATCTTCACCTGCTGTTCCTCAGACAAAGGTCTACTATCTCGAATCTATAAAGAACTTAAAAAGATCAGACCTCCCAAATTTAAATACCCAATCCACAAATGGGCATCTGAAATGAACAGACATTTCTCAGACAAAGAAGTAGAAATAGCAAATAAATACATGAAAAAATGTTCAACATCACTGTCATTTGAGAGATGCAAATGAAAACAACGCTGAGATTCCACTTCACTCCAGAAAGAATGGCTGCTATCATGAAATCAAGCAATAACAAATGCTGGCGGGGCTGTGGGGAAAGAGGAACCCTGCTCCACTGCTGGTGGGAGTGTCGACTGGTGCAAGCACTGTGGAAATCAGTATGGAGATACCTCAAAGAACTAGGACTGGAAGTCCCATTTGGCCCCGCTATTCCACTGCTGGTGATCTTCCCCAAAGAATTAAAAGAATGATACCACAGTGATATATGTGAGCCCATGTTCATAGCAGCACAGTTTGTAACAGCTAAAACTTGGAAAAAACCCAAATGCCCACCAACTGGAGACTAGATAAAGAAAATGTGTTTTTTAAAAATAAAATGGAGTACTACTCAGCCATAAAAAATGAGAAATTAGAGATATTTATAGCTAAGTGGATGCACATTGAGGCAATACTCTTAAGTGAAATAAATAGGACACACATGTATAAATACCAAATAGTTTCTCTGGTATGAGAAACTGAAAGTGTAAATAAGGGCTAAATGTATAATAGGTCATGTGAAATAGGAAGAAAAGGGGCAAAGGGGAAGGAAGTGGGAGGGCTAGGGGAAAGGATAGAAGGGAATGGGATTAATATGAGAAAATGGAAAAATCGGAAGAAATTCTTTGTAAATAGGGAAGAATGGAGGGGTTGAAGGGAGGGCTGGGCAAGGGTGAAAAATAAGAACCAAGAGACTATGTAAAGATTCAAATTTCCAATGATGAATGTCATTAGATTGTATACATAAAATGTACCAACGATTAGAATGAATAATGGATAATGTAAAATAGGAAGAAAAGGTCCAAGGGGGTAGGGGTAGTGGGAGGGGCAGGGGAAAGGAAAGAAGGGAAAGGAAAAATGATGAGAAATGGAAAAAATGGAAATAAGGTCTTTGTAAATAGGGAACTGTGAAGGGAGTGAAGGGAAAGCTAGGAATGAGGAAAACATAAGAACCAAGATGCATTATGTAAAGGTACAATTGCCAAGGAGAAATGTAATTGTGTTGTATACCTACAATGTACCAATAAAAGAATTTAATTAGAAAAAAACAATAAAGTTCTACAAGCAGTTAGAGAAAATAAATAAATCACATACAAAGGAAAGCCCATCAGAATCACAGCAGACTTCTCAACTCAAACCCTCAAGGACAGCTGAGGTTGGAGTGATGTATTTCAAACCCTGAAGGGAAACAACCTCCAACCCAGATTGATGTACCCTACAAAACTATCTTTCAAAATTGATGGCAAAAGAAGATATTTTCATGAAAAGAACACCTTAGGAACTTTGTGAATACCAAACCAGCACTCCAAAAAATTTTAGACAAAATCCTAGAAAAAGACAATGAGTATCACAACCCCAGGAAGCTGAGCAGAATGAATCTACCAGGCACAACAAGAAATTAAAAGCAAAGGGGGAGAATCCAACAAAAAGAAAAAGTCATGACAATGATAACTCAATGCCTATCAGTTATAACCATAATGTTAATGGTTTCAATTGACCAATCAAAAGAAATAGAATGGCACAATGGGTCAACAAGCAAGATCCAAAATTATGCTGCATACAAGAGGCACACTTAATTCAAAAAGAAACTCACAGACTGAAAGTTAAAGGGTGGAAAACAATACTCCAGATGACAAGAACCCAAAACAAAGCAGGAGTAGTTATCCTCTTTGCAGATCAAGTGGAGTTCAAACCCACACTGATTAAGAGTGACAATGAAGGACACTACATCCTTGTAAAGGGAAGAATCCAAGAGGAAGAGATGACAATCATAAGTATCTATGCACCAAACACTAGTGTGCCCAACTATATAAAACAAATAATAATGGATGTGAAAAGTCAAATAAGCACAAATACAATAATATTGGGGTACCTCAATATCCCATTATCACAAGTAGATAGATCACCTAGACAAAAAACAAGCAATGAAATACTAGAACTCAATCAAACTCTTGAACAAATGAACTTAACAGATGTTTATAGAGTGGTCCAGCCCACAAAGTCAGAATACACATTCTTTTCAGGTGCCCATGTGTCATTCTCCAAAATAGACCACATGCTTGCTCATAGAACATATTTAAGTAAGTGCAAAGGAACTAGAGTTATCCCCTATATATTATCAGACAACAGTGTGAGGAAATTGGAGATCAATAGCAAAAGAATCCAAAGGAATTTCATAAACACATGGAAATTGAACAACACACTTCTGAATAACCAATGGTTTATAGAGGAAATTAAAGAAGAAACTAGACAGTTCTTTCAATTAAATGACAATGACAATGCAACATATCAGAATCTATGGGACAAAATGAAAGCAGTCTTATGAGGGAAATTCATAGCAGTGAATACTCATATTAGGAAAACAGACTGAGCTCAATTAAAGAACTTAATGCTGAACTTCAAGGTTCTAGAAAAAGAAGAGCAGGACAAACCTAAAGCCCATAGAAAGGAAGAAATTATAAAGATCAGGGCAGAAATCAATGCAATGGAGACTAAGAGAATGATACAAAATATCAATGAAGCCAAGAGTTGGTTCTTCAAAAGAATAAACAAAATTCACAAACCCTTAGGCAACCTTATCAAAAAAAAGGAAGAAAAGGCCCAAATCCATGCAATTAGGAATGAAAAGGATGAAATTACAATGTACCCAGAAGAAATCCCAAGGATCTTCAATACCTACTTTGAGAACCTATATGCCAATAAGATGGAAAACACAGAAGAAATGGACAGATTCCTAGATACGTAAGAATTACCAAAGTTGATGGAATAAGATAAGACTTAAAAATTCTAAGCAACCCAATATCAATCAATGAAATTTAAAATGTATTTAAAAACTTACCAACTAAGAAAAGCCCGGGTCCTGATGGCTTCATTGCTGAATTCTACAAGACGTTTAGAGAAGAACTACTTCCAGTACTGTTTAAACTCTTCAATGAAATTTATAGGGAAGCAATACTCCTGAATTCATTCCTGGAAGTGAGCATCACCTTGATTCCCAAAGCAGAGAATGACCCAATCAAAAAGAGCAATATAGGCCAATCTCACTAATGAACATAGATGCAAAAATCCTTAATAAGATACTGGCAAATAGAATGCAGAAGATCATCAAGAAAATCATACCCTTTGACCAAGAGGGATTCATCCCAGGGATACAGGGATTGTTCAACACATGCAAATCAATCAATGTAATACACTATATCAATAGAACCAAGGACAAAAACCATATGATTATCTCCATAGATGAAGAAAAAGCATTTGACAAAATCCAATATGCATTTATGATAAAAACCCTACAAAAAAATGGAATAGACGATCTCTACCTCAATCTGATGAAAGTCATCTATGAAAAACCAACAGCTCATATCATACTAAATGGTCAAAAACTGAAATCCTTCACACTAAAATCAGGAACAAGACAAGGATGTCCACTATCACCACTCCTGTTGAATATAGTTTTGGAAAGAGCCACAGCAATTAGATGACAGAAAGAAATAAAAGGAATAAAAATAGGAAATAAAGAAGTCAAAGTGTCATTATTTGCAGATGACGTGATTCTCTATATAGAAGATTCAAGAACTCCACCAAAAGTCTTCTAGACTTAATAACCAAATTCAGTAAAGTAGCTGGATACAAGGTCAACACTCCAAAATCAATAGCTTTCCTCTACACAAAAAACAGACTCACTGAGACAGAAATGGGGCAAACAATTCCTTTCACAACAGCAACCCCAAAACTGAAATTCCTAGGAATCAACCTAACAAAAGAAATCAAAGACCTCTTCTCTGAAAACTATAGCACTCTGAAAAGAGTGATTGAAGGCGATAAAGAAAATGGAAAAACATCCTTTGCCCCTGGGTAGGAAGAATCAATATAGTGAAAATGGCCATACTTCTAAAACTGCTATATAGATTCAATGCAATTCCAATTGAAATCCCAGCAGCGCACTTCATAGACCTTGAGAAAACAATCCAAAAATTCATTTGGAACAAGAAGAGACCCAGAATATCAAAAGCAATTCTATTTAACAGAAACATGGCAAGGGGTATCACAAGCCCCAATTGAAACTATACTACAAAGCTACTGTGATAAAAACAACATGGTACTGGCAAAGAAACAGACCTGAGAACCAGTGGAATAGATTAGAATATGCAGAAAGAACTCCAGACACACTCAACCACCTCATCTTTGACAAAGGAGGCAAATACCCTCACTGGAAGAAAGATAGCCTCTTTAATAAATGGTGCTGGAAAAATTGGGTTTCAACTTGCCAAAGATTAAAACTAGACTTATATCTCTCACCATGAACTAAACTAAAATCAAAATGGATTAAAAATCTAAATATTGAAACAGAAACACTAAACCAGCTGGAAGAGAGTTTAGGAAAATCTCTTGAAGACACTGGTGTAGGAAAATATTTTTTGAACAAAACGTCAGGTGACCGTGAACTAACACAAACAATCAATAAGTGGGATCTCTTCTTATTAAAAAGCTTCTGCCCAGCAAGAGAAACCACCAGCAGTGTGAAGAGACAACTCACAATGTGGGAAAAATTTTTCACCAGCTTTCCCTCAGACAAAGGTCTAGTATCTCGAATCTATAAAGAACTTAAAAAAATCAGACCTCCCAAATTTAAAGACCCAATCCAAAAATGAGCATCTGAAATGAACAGACATTTCTCACACAAAGAAGTAGAAATGGCAAATAAACGTATGAAAAAATGTTCAACATCACTGGCCATTCGAGAGATGCAAATGAAAACAACACTGAGATTCCATCTCTCTCCAGAAAGAATGGCTGCTATCATGAAATCAGCCAATAACAAATGCTGACGGGGCAGTGGGGAAAGAGGAACTCTTCTCCACTGCTGGTGGGAGTGTCAACTGGTGCAACCACTGTGGAAATCAGTATGGAGATACCTCAAAGAACTAGGACTGGAAGTTCCATTTGACCTAGCTATTCCCCTGCTGGGTATCTTCCCCAAAGAATTAAAAGAATCATACCACAGTAATACATGTCCACCCATGTTCATAGCAGCACAATTCATGATACCTAAAACTTGGAAGCAGCCCAAGTGCCCATAAAGTGGAGACTGGATAAAGAAAATGTGTTTTTTTAAAAAAAATAAAATCGAGTACTACTAACCCATAAAAATGAGAAATTAGAGATATTTATTGCTAAATGGATGCACATTGAGGCGATACTCTTAAGTGAAATAAGTAGGACACACATGTAAATACCGAATAGTTTCTCTAGTGTGAGAAACTGAAAGTGTAAATAAGGACTAAAAATTATAATAGATAATATGAAATAGGAAGAAAAGGGGCAAAGGGGAAGGGGAAGTGGGAGGGGTAGGGGAAAGGAAAGAAGGGAATGGAATTCATATGAGAAAATGAAAAAAAGGAAACAAAGTCTTTTTTAATAGGGAGGGATGGAGAGGTTGAAGGGAGAGCAGGGGAAGGGGGAAAAAATAAGAACCAAGAGAGGTTATGTAAAGGTGCAAATTTCCAATGATGAATGTCATTATATTGTATACCTAAGTTGTACCAATAAAGGGATATATAGAAAAAAATTAATTGGGAAGGAAAGAAGGGTGTAGTAGAGAGGATAAGAATATAGAATCAAAACAGACTTTAAGAATTAAAATTATTTTTTCAATTCAAAGGAATAACTAGTAAAATGTGATTACTTGTTTAATAGATAATTAACTAAGATCAGTTACAAAAGTTGTGTGATCCTATTTAAAATAAAAATTCATGATCCTTTTTATCAAAACTACCTGATATTAATAATTTCAGGATGATGGCAACAAAACTTTAAAGCAAGAATGAGCTTGGGACCTGTGCAACTGCATAGGCTGTCCACAACTGTAGCCAGGCTTATCCATGGGAAAGATGTGAATTCCTCATTCTATATATTTTCATAGGTCATATTGTAGAAATCATTCATCCAAATCTCATTCCCTTTCTGGATGCATAGGGAGAGAGTATTTATCCCACTAGCTCACCTTTTGAGTGCTTATGGCCAGTCAATAAGCAGTAGTTAAGTAGTTTGGGCAGGAAAAGTAATGTTTTATTTTCTTTTCAAGAAAGATCAGTTGACAGTACACAGATAGCCTCTTTGGTCTACTGTTGTGGCTGGGGTTTGAAGAAAATGGTCTTCATTGTAAAAATGGCTTTCTAAAAATGCTAAAGCAATATATTAAAGTACTGCATTTCTCTCAAACTTTTCATATATCCTTAAGCCTATTCTTTTAAATTATGTCTGCATTATTATGTCTGTGAGTAAAACATTTTCTGTAGCCTCAGTAAATTATGGAGAGCATTTTGGTGAAGAGAAAAACAATTTAAATTAAATATATATATATATATCCCATAATTTAATGATTTTAATGTATCCCATTTAAATATTTTGTTATTCTCCTACTTTTACTGAAATATAAGTGTTCAATGTTAAATTTGAAATGTACAAGAGTAAAGAAAATATTTAATACATGTTTCTTGTGTACACAATTTGAAATGGATATAAATTCCTATTTCCATGATTATGAAACATCAATTTGTTCTTTCTTTTTCTCCCACTTTCTCTTTTTTAATTTCTTATATAATAATTTAATTCACTATAGACCTAATAAAGATAATAGATTATGATTGATAGATTATGATAGATTGATAGATAATTGATAGATTATGGATACAGAGAGAAAGAAATAAGGAAGGGAATGGTGTTAAGAGATTCAAAGACTTTTCTTTATGATAGAATGAAAACTAATAAGTAACTCATAGGGACTGCTGATAAACTTGTCAGGATTTGTGATTATAGTAATGTTAATGTACTGATGTTCACATTATTTTTCAGGGAGATAATTAGAGAATATTCCTATTCTTAGAATATGTACATTAAACAAGTATAGTGATGAATATCATTATCAGTAACTTACATTCAAATAATTCAGTATAAAAAGATGTTCTTTACATTATTCTACAACTGTTAATTTGACCATATATCAAAATTAAAATTAAAATTGTAGTTTTGAATACCAAAAATAGCATACTGTCACTTCAAATTCCATCTGGTTTCTAAGGTAAGGTTCTCTGAAAAATCATTGTAATTTTCAGTGAAAAGAAGGGTATTGATAAAACTATTAATCGATAATATCATGAGATATCAGATATTCTCAAGAAAAAAGATTTAGAATCCACAACCAACTCTATATCTTCAGTTGTTCAAATGGATATGAATTATTTAGGCTGTTGTAAAATTAATGATTTATTAATTTATTTACCACAAAAACCAAGTGTAGCACAAATATCTGACAAAAAAGCAACAAGCCTGGTTTGGTCAGGATGATGATGAAATCATAAACTCCATTTGATTTTACAGTCATCTTTGTTCCTTAATAAGCTCAATTGTATGATAATCATTTATACTGTCTCCACTTTATGGGCACTTGGGCTGCTTCCAAGTTTTAGGTATCACGAATTGTGCTGCTGTGAACATGGGTGGACATATATTACTGTGGTATGATTCTTTTAATTCTTTGGGGAAGATACCCAGCAGGGGAATAGCTAGGTCAAATGGAACTTCCAGTCCTAGTTCTTTGAGGTATCTCCATACTGATTTCCACAGTGGTTGCACCAGTTGACACTCCCACCAGCAGTGGAGAAGAGTTCCTCTTTCCCCACTGCCCCGTCAGCATTTGTTATTGGCTGATTTCATGATAGCAGCCATTCTTTCTGGAGAGAGATAGAATCTCAGTGTTGTTTTCATTTGCATCTCTCGAATGGCCAGTGATGTTGAACATTTTTTCATACGTTTATTTGCCATTTCTACTTCTTTGTGTGAGAAATGTCTGTTCATTTCAGATGCTCATTTTTGGATTGAGTCTTTAAATTTGGGAGGTCTGATTTTTTTAAGTTCTTTATAGATTTGAGATACTAGACCTTTGTCTGAGGGAAAGCTGGTGAAAAATTTTTCCCACATTGTGAGTTGTCTCTTCACATTGCTGGTGGTTTCTCTTGCTGGGCAGAAGCTTTTTAATAAGAAGAGATCCCACTTATTGATTGTTTGTGTTAGTTCACGGTCACCTGACGTTTTGTTCAAAAAATATTTTCCTACACCAATGTCTTCAGGAGTTCTACTTAACCTCTGTTCCAGCCAGTTCATTGTTTCTATTTTAATATTAAGATCTTTAATCCATTTTGATTTTAGTTTGGTGCATGGTGAGAGACACAGGTCTAGTTTTAATCTTTGGCAAGTTGAAACCCAATTTTTCCAGCACCATTTATTAAAGAGGCTATCTTTCCTCCAGGGAGGGTATTTGGCCCCTTTGTCAAAGATGAGGTAGGCCTGGCTCTTCTAAGCAAGTCCTCTAGCACCAAATTATACCTCCAGCCCTGGTATCTTTTAATTCTGTCCAATCAAGCTTCAAAAATTATATTTAATTTTTTAATATCTTTCTTATGTATGTTAGGTTTTTTAAAGTTTGTTATCATGTAAATTTAATAAAAATATCAAAATTTAAATAAGTAAAATCTTATTTTTACAAATCCATTTTATCTAATTTACTTTGTTACTCTTCAATTTTTATAATATAATCATAACATTAAAACATAATTTCAAAGCTTAATAATCATTGCTTATGTATCACAGTGTACAGGAGAAATAAATCAAGCTTGTCAAGTATAATCTTCATTCTCATGATAAAATACCTGATTTGAGAAATGTATGGTTAATACTGATTTTTCCATTGACTCCTCTCATCTAATATGCATGATACTTTATATTACACATTAAACAGAAAAGACATTAACTGTAATATGACTCATTTTTCTTTTTTTTTTAATGTTTTATCTTGAGTAAGATTCCAATCATGGTTTATTCTTTTTAAATTTTTTTTACTCTGTTCCAGTTTTCACACAGTGGGCTGAATTATTTCATTACAAAATACTGAATGGAGTCATACAAATTTAGCCATCTCCAAACATTAGCTGCATGCAGCTGGACTTGAGTAGCACAGACTAACTTTCCACAACTCACACACAAGTGCTCACATATGCACAGGTCACACTGAAATGAATGGAGTTATTCATGGAGGTGGAGAGGGACCTGTACAAACTCTGAAAGAACTGTTGTGACATGTATACATATGCTACCACATTTACAGTCTTTATTTGTCCAGCACAAATCTTTCTGACCAAACGTTTACTGCATTTAGCCTCTTATTCATTTTTCACCATTTCATATTCATTTTTCTGGGAAATGATAGTAGTTTGAATATTTCATACAAAAATAAACAGGTTGGTTAGTGCACTTCCAGACAAGCTAAAAGCAGAAATTGAAAGGGTTGAAAATGACAGTTGAATTCATAATTCATTCATTTCAATATATGGTTTTTAAGACTATTGAAACTGAATCAAGCATCTTTTCCATGAAAATTGATTTCTGGGAAATATTTTCAATTTTGAATATAGGACGGGAGGTCATATGTCACAGCAAAATAATTCTAAAAATTTTAAACAATGTTTTCCTAAAAGGATATTTAAATTCAGGTATGGGTTATCAGATAATTTTAAGACCTGAAGGAACATTTTAAAAGAAGTTCTTCTTTAAAAATATGTTACTAGCACTGAGACAGGCTGAGGGGATTGTGCTCTGTCCAGGGCCTCGCAGTAGGCCCTGGCCTTGGGTGCTCCTGTTGTCTGCAGTCTTGTTTTGAGCCGGTCCCAGCACCCAGAAGGAAGCTCCCTCACTGCCATCCCAAGCTCCTCGGGTAGAGAACCTGAGCAGGTCCCAGCACCCTGAACGAAGTTCCCCCACCACCATCCCAAGCTCCTAGGGAAGAGAAAGTGAACCAGTCTCAGCACCCAGAAGGAAGCTCTCCTGTGGCCATCCCAAGCTCCTAGGGCAGAGAAGGGGAGCCAGTCCAAGCACCTGGAAGGAAGCTCCCCTCCCACCATCCCAAGCTCCTGGGGCACAGAAGGTGAGCCGTGCAGGCACCAGAAGCACCGCCATTCCCCATGGAAATAAGAAGGCACGTAAACAAGCCTCAGAAACAGACTTCTGGACCACCAACAGCAACCCCAAAGGGAAACAAGATGGAACAATCTGATACTCAACCACCTGGACTCTCTGAACTGGCAACAAAAGATGATCTGGGAAAAATGAAATCAGAAATAATTACTCAGATAACAGCAAAGATTTTTCTCATCGTGCAAGACATGATTAATAAATTTAGAGAGGACACAGATAAAAATATAGAGGATTTGAGGAACATGATGGAAATCCAACATAGGAAACAAATGGAATCCATAAAACAGATTCAAACAAATTTCCAGGAGATTAAAAACTTCATTGAAAGTCTGCACAGCAGAATGAACCAATGTGAGGATAGAATTTCAGATACAGAAGAAAAGATTGCAATTAGTGACCAGGAAAAGAAAAATTGCTTTAAAATTGTAAAGGAACATGAGAAATCAATCCAGCAGCTGCTAGACGATGCAAAGAAGAACAACGTAAGACTGATTGGAGTCAATGAAGAAAGAGGAGAGAGTGCAGATTACATTAAAAAAAAAAATGTTCACTTCCCAAGGAGGGGAAAAGAAGTTGACATACAGATAAGTGAGGCACATAGCACTCCAAATAGCCTTGATCAAAAAAAATCTACATATAGGCATACAATAGTTAGGATTCCAGAAATCCAACAGAAGGACAAAATTCTACAAGCAGTGAGAAAAAAGAAACAAATCACATACAAAGGAGAGCCCATCAGAATCACAGCAGACTTCTCAATGCAAACCCTCAAGACAAGAAGAGCTTGGAGTGATGTAGTTAAAGCCCTAAAGGAAAACAACCTCCAACCCAAATTGATGTACCCTGCAAAACTATCTTTCAAAATTGATGGAGAAATAAGATACTTTCATGATAAAGAGCACCTCAGAAACTTCATGAATATCAAACTGGCACTCCAAAAAATTTTAGACAATACCCTGGGAAAAGAAAATGAGGATCACAATCCCAGGAAACCCAGCAGAATAAATCCATTGGGTGTGACAAATTAAACACAAAGGGGGAAAATCCAACAAAAAGAAAAAGTCATGACAAGGTTTTTAAAACTTTTAACTTCATCTGTCTAATGAGTGTATAATTCAATCTTGTTATTGTACTGATTAGTATTTTTCTGATTCTAGAGTTACACACCTTTCCTTGTGCTATACTGGCTATTTATCATTTTCTTATGTCTACTTTTTAATTGGGCTGTGTATTAATGAGTTCTAAGAATTCTTTATATATTCTGGTCATAGGTTATATGCATTGTAAATATGGTCTGTTTAAGGACTACTTTTCATTTTAATGATGTCATTTAAAGTTCTAAATTTTGATGGAATCTCATTTATCAATTTTTTTCTTTTATACATCATGTATTTTGTATCCTACGTAGTTCTTGCCTACCCTGAATTCATAAACATTTTCCCTTATAATTTCTTCTTAAAGTTTTATACTTTTAGGCTTTCATATTTAGGTTCATAGATCCCTTCAAGTTATTTTCATGTATGGAAATAAAGGGTTGAGGTTAATTTTTTATATACGGATACCAGGTGTTCTAGTGCCATTTGCTGAAAATACTATCTCTTCCTTGGCTCTTGAATTGAGTTTATATTCTATAAAATGCTAATATTAAATAATCTTTCAAAACTCACTGGACCATATATGTGTGGTTCTATTTCTAGACTCTCTGTTTTATTCCAATGATCTATATGTCTTTCCTTACACCAACACTGCCTTGATTACTGTAGTTTTAGAAGAAGTCTTAAAATTATGTACTAAATGTCTTCCAACACTGTTTTTTGTCTTTTTTTAAACTTTTCTAGGTCCTTTGTACGCCTACATAACTTTTAAATTTCAATATCCAATTCTTCATTTATAGCAAGTATACAGAGAGCTGAATTTTTATATATACCTTGTGTTTTCTAATCCTGCTAAATTCAAATACAAGTTCTGGCAGATCCTAGAGATTTCTGAGTATTTTCTCTGTAGATGATCATTTCATCTACATACAAAGATTTTACTTCTACCTTGCCAAACCTATGATAATTGTGTCATTTTATTGCCAGACTATTTTGGTGGGGCCTAGGTTTCAAAGTTTAATGGACAGAAAAAAGAGTGAGCATATCTGCCCTTGTTCCCAACCTTAAGGAGAAAGCATTGTATCTTCTCCATTCATATAAAGTGTTCTCACTGGAAGAATGAAGTACATGTCTTCAATCTGTTGAGAAGGTTCTCTTCTACTTCTAGTCTCCTGATAGCTTTTACCATGAACAGCTGTAGAATTTAGTCCAATACTTTTTATCCAACTAGTGACAGAATCATATGGCTTTTTCCTTTCCTCTGTTAAAATGATGACTTTTGGGGGTGGATCTTCCAATGCTGAATCAAAACTGCCATCCCTATAATAAAACCACTTTCTACATCCTGCCAGATCTGACTTCTAATAGTTTGTTTTGTTAAACAAATTTCTATCTACGTTCATACTTTTTTCTTCTACTATGTTTATCCAGTTTTAGGATTAGCACAATGTTGAGTTCCTAAAATGAGGGGAGAAGTGTTCCTTCTCTTTTCTGCTTTAATTGTTTGATATAACTTGTCAGTTAAAATGTATATGAGCCTGCTGTTGTCATATAGGTAGGTTTTCAAGATAGGAATATACTTTCTTTAATAGGGGTTATTCAAATTTTATATTTCCTCCAGAGTTAGTTTCATTAATTTGTCTCCCAAGGTACTTCTTAGAAGTTGTCAAATTTATTTCAAAAAAGATTGTTGTAATATGCTTTCTATATCCTTTTAAATTCTGTAAAATCTGTGGTAATGTCTTCTAGATCTAGATATTGTAATTTAAAAAATGTATAACTGATATTGTGTAAAAGGAAGAAAAGGTCTAAAGGAGCAGGGGAAGTGGGAGGGGTAGGGGAAAGGAAAAAAGGGAAAAGAAAAAATATGAGAAAAGGAAAAAAAATGGAAACAAAGTCTTTGCAATTAGGGAAGGGTGGAGGGGGGTGAAGGGAGGGCAAGGGAAGGGGAAAAAATAAGAACCAAGAGACTCATGTAATGGTACAAGAGCCCAATGATGAATGTGACTGTATTTTATACCGAAAATGTACCAATAAACTTAATGGGAAAAAAAAATGTTACTAGAGTGAGCTTATAATTATTTATTTTTTAAAGAAAAGGAACTAGAAACTTTAGTTAAGGTCTTTTCTCTAAATTTAACTGTATTTTGTGTATGATTTTCTTTGGTTCTTTCTCCATTCCTACCAAGTAACTAATCTTTAGTAAAGCCAACAAAAAAAAAAAAGTCCAGGCAAGCTGAATTTTAAATTTAGAGCTAAATATCTCCAGTGGGCTCAGGACATTCTTGACTTCATTTTAAGCACTACTATTGTACCTTTTCAAAGAACCTGAGGTAATTATGACCCACAATAATTTCATGACAATTATTAATATTTATAGACAGCTAATGTTATATTTTAGTAAGAATTATGTCAATGTAATTGATGAAAAATATGCTGTTATTCCACGTTCCTTGATCCAAATACTTGAAATGATCTTGAAATATAAGTTTCACAGAGAAGACAAAAGGAAGTGAACTAAAAATGACCAGAATGTTCTGAAACTATAAATATCCTGTATGATTACAGATCTGAGTAAACATGAGAGTGGAATCCAATTTCACAAACCCAGGCAAAATATATTTTATCATCTATTTTTTTGCTGGTGTAACACAATATTCACCTTAGATGATGTCTCTTTTTCTGGGATTCCACCTAACACATAACTTAAACCATGTGATACTGATGCTGACTCTTGAGACTTCACTTATTTTAAAGTCTTTTCTATCTTCACTTTGAACAGTTTGTACCGCATTATTTTTATTTAAATTAATTTTATTGGTACATTTAAGGTATAATTACATTCATCATTGGAAATTTATCCCTTTAAATAATCCATCTTGGTACTTATTTTTTCCACTTTCCCCTGCCCTCCCTTCAACCCCTCCACACCTCCCGATCTACAAAGGCTTTATATCCATTTTTTCCTTTACTCATATTAACTCAATTCCATTCTTTCTTTTCCTGAACCCCTCCCAATTCCCCTTCCCCCTTGCACATTTTCTCCTATTTCATATTATTATACCTTTTGGTCCTTATTTACACTTTCAGATTCTCATACAAGAGAAACTATTTGGTATTTACACATGTGTGTAATGTTTATTTCACTTAAAGATATCTCCTCAATGTGGATTCATCTACCTATAAATGTCTCTAGTTTCCCCTTCTTTGTGGCTGAGCAATACTCCATTTTATTAAAAATCCCACATTTTCTTTATCCAGTCTCCAGTTGATGGGCAATTGGGCTACTTCCAAGTTTTAGCTACTACAAATCGGGCTGCTATGAACATAGGTGCACATATATCACTGTGGTATGATTATTTTAATTCTTTGGGGAAGATACCAGCAGAGGAATAGGTAGGTCAAATGAAACTTCCAATCCTAGTATGTTGAAGTATCTCCATACTGATTTCCACAGTGGTTCACCAGCCTACACTTCCTACAGCAGTGGAGCATGGTTTCCCTTTCCCCACAGCCCCACCAGCATTTGTTACTGGTTGATTTCTGGGGTGAGGTGGAATTGTTTGCATTTGCATGTCTCTAATGACCAGTGAAGTTGAACATATTTTCATGTGTTTATTTGCCATTTTTATTTTTGTGTGAGAAATGTCTGTTCATTTCGGATCCCCATTTTTGGATTGGGTCTTTACATTTGGGAGGTCTGATTTTTTAAATTCTTTATAGATTCTAGATAGTAGACCTTTGTCTGAGGGACAGCTGGTGAAAATTTTTTCCCACATTGTGGGTTGTCTCTTCATGCTGTTGTTGGTTCCTCTTGCTATGCAGAAGCTTTTTAGTAAGAAGAGATCCCACTTGTTGATTGTACTAGTTCACAGGCAACTGAAGTTTTCTTCATAAAATCATTTCCCACACCAATATCTTCAAGAGTTCTACCTAACCTCTGTTCCAGGCAGTTCAGCGTTTCTGTTTTCATATTTACTTCTTTAATTCATTTCAATTTTAGTTGACTGTGTGGTGAGAGATATAGGTCTAGTTTTAGTCTTTGGTAAGTTGAAACCCAATTTCTCCAGCACCATTTATTAAAGAGGCTATCTTTCCTCCAGGGAGGGTATTTGGTTCCTTGGTCAAAGATGAGGTGGCTCAGGGTGTCTGGAGTAGTATCTGCATCTCTTAATCTGTTTCACTGGTCCTCAGGTCTCTTTCTTTGCCAGTACCATGTTGTTTTTATCACAGTAGCTTCATAGTATAGGTTCAAGTTGGGGATTGTGATACCCCCTACCTTTGTTTTATTGACTAGTATTGCTTTTGCTATTCTAGATCTCTTCTTCTTCCAAATGAATTTTTGGATTGTCTTCTCAAGGTATGTGAAGTATGCTGCTGGGATTTCAATTGGGATTGCATTGAATCTATATACAAATTTTGGAAGTATAGCCATTTTCACTGTGTTGATTCTTCCTATCCAGGAGAAAGGGAAGTCTTTCCATTTTCTGATATTCTCTTCAATCTCTCTTTTCAGAGTACTCTAGTTTTCACAGTAGAGGGATTTCATTTCTTTTGTTAGGTTGATTCCTAGGTCTTTCATTTTTTTGGATGCTATTGTGAAAGGAATTGATTTCCCCATTTCTCTCAGGGAGTCTCTTTTTTGTGTACAGAAAAGCTATTGATTTTTGCGTGTTGACCTTGTATCCAGCTACTTTACTGAATTTGATTTTTAAGTCTAGAAGACTTTTGGTGGAGTTCTTGGGGTCTTCTATATAGAGTATCCTGTCATTTGCAAATAATGATAATTTGACTTCTTCATTTGCTATCTTTATTCCTTTTATTTCTTTCTCTTTTCTAATTGCTGTGGCTAATGTTTCCAAAACTATACTGAACAGGAGTGGTGACAGTGGACATCCTAGTCTTCTTCCTGATTTTAGTGTGAATGATTTCAGTTTTTGATCATTTAGTATGATACTGGCTGTTGGTTTTTCACATATGGCTTTTATCAGATTGAGGTAGACTGTCTATTCCAATTTTTTGTACGGTTTTTATCATAAATGCATGTTGGATTTTGTCAAATGCTTTTTCTGCATCTACGGAGATAATCATATGGTTTTTGTTTTTGGTTCTATTGATATAGTGTATTACATTCATTGATTTGTGTATTTTGAACCATCCCTGCATCCCTGGGATGAATCCCACTTGGTCAAGTTGTATGATCTTCTTGATGATCTTCTGCACTCTATTTGTGAGTATCTTATTAAGGATTTTTGAATCTATGTTCATTAGTGAGATTGGCCTATAGTTCTCTTTTTCAGTTGGGTCATTCTCTGCTTTGGGGATCAAGGTAATCCTTGCTTCCAGGAATGAATTTGGAAGTATTGCTTCCCTTTCCATTTCATTGAAGAGCTTAAACCATTGTGGCAGTAGTTCCTCTCTAGATGTCTTGTAGAATTCAGTGGTGAAGGCATCAGCACCTGAATTTTTCTTTGTTGCTAAGTTTTAAATACACTTTCAATTTCATTTATTGATATTGGGTCAATTAGTATGTTTAGGTCATCTTTGTTCAACTTTGGTAATTCACATGTATCTAGGAATCTGTCCATGTCTTCTGTGTTTTCCATCTTATTGGCATATAGGTTCTCAAAGTAGGTATTGATGACCCTCTGGATTTCTTCTGGGTCCGTTGTGATTTCACCCTTTTCATTCCTAATCTCATGGATTTCGGCCTTTTCTTTCCTTTTTCTGATAAGGTTGGCTAAGGGTTTGCCAATTTTGTTTATTCTTTTGAAGAACCAACTCTTGGCTTCATTGATTTTTTGTATTGTTCTCTTAGTCTCTATTCGATTGATTTCTGCCCTGATCTTTATAATTTCCTCCCTTGCATGAGCTTTGGTTTTGTCCTGCTCTTCTTTTTCTAGAAGCTTGAAGTTCAACAACAGGTTGTATAATAAAGCTCACTCTGTTTTCCTAATATGAGTATTCACTGTTATCAATTTCCCTCATTAGACTGCTTTCATTGTGTCCCACAGGATCTGATATATTGCACTGGCATTGTCATATAATTGTAGGAACTGTTTGATTTCTTCTTTAATTTCTTCTGTGGCCCATTGGTTATTCAGAAGTGTGCTCAATTTCCTTGTGTTTACAAAATTCTTGCAGTTTCTTTTGCTATTGATCTCCAATTTCATTGCACGATGGTCTGATAATATACAGGGGATAGCTTCAATTCCTTTGCACTTAATTAAACATGTTCTATGAGCGAGTACATGGTCTATTTTGGAGAATGACATGTGTGCAGCTGAAAAGAATGCGTACTCTGATTTTGTGGGGTGGGACACTCTAAAAATCTGTTAAGTTCACTTGTTCAAGATTTCAATTGAGTTCTAGTATTTCATTGTTTATTTTTTGTCTAGTTGATCTATCTGTTTGTGACAGTGGGGTATTGATGTCCGCCACTACTACTGTATTTGTGCTTGTATGTTTTTTCATGTCCATTAGTATTTGGTTTATATAGTTGGGTGCACTGGTGTTTGGTGCATATATATTAATGATTGCCATCCCTTTCTCTTGGATTGTTCCTTTTGCAAGGATGTAGTGTCCTTCTTTGTCCCTCTTAATCAGTGTGGGTTTGAAATCCACTTGGTCTGCAAAGAGGATAGCTACTCCTGCTTTTGGGGCGGTTCCTGTCACACATAGTATTATTTTTCACCCTTTACTTTTCATTCTATGAGTTTCTTTTTGAATTAATTGTGTTTTCTTGTATGCAACATATTGTTGGATCATGCTTCTTGACCTATTCTGCCAGTCTATTTCTTTTGATTGGTGAAATGAGACCATTAACATTGATGGTTATATCTGATACTATTGACTTATCCTTGTCATGACTTTCTTTTTGTTGGATTCTTGCTCTTTGCATTTAAATTCTTGTGGTGCCTGATGGATTCATTCTGTTGGGTTTCCTGGGCTTGATATCCTCATTGTCTTTTCCTAGGACATTGTTTAAAATATTTTGGAGTGCTGGTTTGGTATTCATGATGTTCCTAAGTTGCTCTTTATCATGGAAGTATCGTATTTCTTCATCAATTTTGAAAGATAGCATTGCAGGGTTCATCAATCTAGGTTGGAGGATGTTTTCCCTTAGGGCTTGAAATACATCATTCCATGCTATTCTTGCCTTGTAGGTTTGTGTTGAGAAGTCTGCTGTGATTCTGATGGCCTTTCCTTTGTATGTGATTTGTTTCTTTTCTCTAACTGCTTGTAGTATTTTGTTCTTCTGTTGGGTTTATGAAATCTTAACTATTGTACGCCTATGTGTAGATTTTTTTTTTTTTTGATCATGGCTAATTGGAGTCCTCTATGCCTCACTTATCTCTGTGTGATGTTCTTTTCCCCTATTTGGGAAGTTTTCTGCCATTACTTCTGTGAACAGTTTTTTTTTTTTTTTTTATGCCATCTGCACTCTCTCCTGTTTCTTCATTGACTCTAATCAGTCTGATGTTATTCCTCTTTGCATCATCTAGCAGCTGCTGGATTGATTTCTTGTAGCCCCTTACTATTTTAAAGGAAATTTTCTTTTTCTGGTCACTAATTGCAATCTTTCTTCTATATCAGAAATTCTATCCTCACATTGGCTCATTCTGCTAGGTAAACTTTCAATGATGTTTTTAATCTCCTGGAAATTTGTTTGGATCTGTTTTATGGATTCCATTTGTTTCCTATGTTGGGATTATGTCATTTTCCTCAGCTCCTCTTTTTCTATGTGTGTCTGCTCTAGATTTATTAATTATGTCTTGTACTATTGGCACAATCTCTGCTGTTATCTGAGAAATTATTTCTGATTTCATTTTTTCTGCATCCTCTTTTGTTGCCAATTCAGGAAGTCCAGGTGGTTGAGTATCAGTTTCTTCCATATTGTTGCCCTTTGAGGTTACTTTAGGCGATCTGGAAGCCTGATTTTGAATTTAGTTACATGTCATCTCATTTGAACAGATGCAATCTGCTGTGCCTTTGTTGAGGTGACTTTTTGCTCACCCAATGGTCTTGAATTCTCAGCAAGCCACTGAGCAGCCTTTAATTTGCTGCTCACCCATACACCAATTCCTGGGTTCAGAGTGGTGGCCTTCTGGATCCCTGAATTAACCTGTTGTCTGGTTGGGCTTCTGGCTGGGGCCTGTGCACACTTGGGATGGTATCTAGGCATGCCTCTCACTGGGGTCCCTACATAGCTGTTATCATGGAGGGCCTTTGATTTGGGTCTGTGTATCTCATTTCCTGTTGTCTGAACAGGCTTTGGCTAGGGTCTCCACACACTTATCAATGGTATTGGGCCAAGGCTCTGGGTATTGCTTGTGTGCCTGTGTAGCTCTTTTTCAGGCAGGTCATTGGCTGTGCCCAATGGTATGGCAGGCCTCTGGCTGAAGCTTGTGTGCCTGTGTGGCTCTTTTCTGGGTGGACCTTTGGCTTGGGTAGGTGTGCAGGAGCCTCTGGGGTCAAGGTGGACCCCCAACTGGGATGTGCTTGCAGCTGTGCTATTCTGGGCCTCACAGCTGCTCCCCAGGGTTGCAGGCACTTACTGATGGAATGGTGGGGATCTGTCTGAAGCTTGTGCACCTGTGCAGCTCATTTCTTTGTTGCTAATTTTAGAGAGAAATCTTTCAGCTGCTCTCTGTTTAATATGATGATGCCCATTGGTTTATCATAGATGGCTTTTATCATATTAGATTTATTACACAAATTCAGTAGCATAGTTGGATACAAAGTTAACACTCAAAGATCAAGAGCATTCCTGTATATAAATAAAAAATTCACTGTGAGAGAAATTAGGGAAACAACACCTTTTACCATACCATCCAAAAAAATGAAATAACTCAAAAAAAAAAAATAGCTAGGAATCAATCTAATGAAGAAAAGTAAAGACCTTTACATTGAAAACTAGAGTATTTTAAAAAGGAGATTGAATAGGATATCAGACAATGGAAAGAAATCCCTTGTCCCAATATAGGAAGAACGAATATCATGATAATGGCCATAATTACAAAATTTTATACAGATTTAATCCAATTGTGATCAAAATACCAACAGCATATCTTATAGAATTAGAGAAAATAGTAAAAAAATCCATTTGGAATCAGAAGAGACCTAGAATAGCAAAAGCAATTCTGTACAGAAAAGGCAAGGCAGAGGACATCACAATTCCTGAACAGAAATTATACTACAAAGCCACTGTGATAAAAACAGCATAGTACACACAAAGAAACAGACCTCAGGATCAACTGAATAGATTAGAAGATGCAGAAATGACTCCAAACACACTCAGTCACTTTATCTTTGACAAAGGAGCCAAACACCTCCACTGAAAGAAAGATAGCCTCTTTAATAAATGATTCTGGAAAAAATAGCTTTTCATATGCCAAAGATTAAAACTAGACTCATATGTTTCAACATGCACTAAACTAAAATCAAAATGGATCAAAAATCTAAATATTAAAGTAGAAGTACTAAGTCTGCTAGAAGATAGAATAGGTAATACTCTTGAAGACATTTTCATAGGGAAAGATTTTTAAGAACAAAACCCCAATTGCATAGAAAATATCACAAAGAATCAACAACTTGGGTCTCATTTTATTAAAAAGCTTTGCTACAGCAAAAGAAACTAACAACAAAGTGAAGAGACAACCCACAGATAAAAAAAAAAAATTCTCAGTTATTCCCCAGATAAAGGACTAATATCTAGAATATCTAAAGAACTTGAAAAAGTCAGACCACCCAAACTTTAAAGACTCATTCCAAAAATGGGCATCTGAAATGAATAGACACTTCTCAGATGAAGAAGTAGAAATGGCAAAAAAAATATATTGAAAAATATTCAACATCACTGGCCATTCCAGAGATGCAAATTAAAACAATGCTAAGATTGCTTTTCACTCCACAAAGAATTGCTACTATCAAGGAATCAACCAATATCAAATGCTGCACGGGCTGTGGGGAAAAAGGAACCTTTCTCCACTGTTGGTAGAAGTGTAGACTGGTGCAATCACTGAAAAATCAGTGTGGAGATAACTCAAAAAACTAAACCTTATGTTCCATTCAATTCAGCTATTCTGCTTTTTGGCATCTTCCCAAAAGAACCAAAAACATCATACCACAGTGATATATGCACACCCATTTATTTACAGTAGCAGAGTTTGCAATAGGCAAATCTTGGAAACAGCCCAAATGCACATCAACTGATGAATGGATAATGACGATGTGCTTCTTTTTTTTTTAATACAATGGAGTACTTCCCTGCCATAAAAAAGGATAAGCTTGAGACATTTCTAGATAAATGGATGCATCTTGAGACCATACTTTTCAGGAAAATAAATCAGACACACACATTTAAATACGGCATTTTCTCTGGAGTGAGAAAGTGAAGGTATAATTGAGATCAAAATGTGTAATAGATATTTGGAAATGGGAAAAAAATGTTCAAATGAGAAGGAGAACAAGAGAAGGGGTGAGGAGGAAACAAAAGAAGGGACAAGAAATAAAAGGAAGATTCAATCGCTCCCAGGGCAGAGGAGGTGAGCCAATCCCAGCGCCCAGGAGGAGGATCTCAGGCAGCCATTCCACCATTCCCAGGGCAGAGGGGGTGAGCTGTGTGGGTGCCAGCAGCACCCCCTGCCCTGTGAAAAGAGAAGAAACATAAACAGGTCTCAAAAACAGACTTCCAGAACACCTACAGAAATTCCAAAGGGAAACGAGATGGAACCAGCTGATACTCAACCACCTGGACTCCCTGCACTGGCAATGAAAGAGGATCTGGGAAAAATGAAATCAGAAATAATTTCTCAGATAACAGCAAAGATTGTGCTCATAGTGCAAGACATGTTTAATAAATGTAGAGAGGACACAGATAAAAAAAATAGAGGAGCTGAGGAACATGATGGAATACCAATGGAGGAAATAAATGGAATACATAAAACAGATGCAAACAGATTTCCAGGAGATTAAAAACTCCATTGAAAGTCTGCACAGCAGAATGAGCCAATGTGAGGACAGAATTTCAGATATAGAAGATAAGATTCCAAATAGTGATCAGGAAAAGAAAAATTGCTTCAAAATTGTAAGGGACTATGAAAAATCAATCCAGCAGCTACTAGATGATGCAAAGAAGAATAACATAAGACTGATTGGAGTCAATGAAGAAACAGGAGAGAGTGCAGATGACATAAAAAAAAAAAAACTGTTCACAGAAGTGATGGCAGAAACATCCCAAAAACGGGCAAAGAACTTGACATACAGATAAGTGAGGCATATAGGACTCCAACTAGCCTAGATCAAAAGAAATCTACACACCTGTCCTGCCACTCCCTGCCCAGAGGAAGGGGCTTCTGGGCCGCCATTCGTCCTGCCACTCCCAGCCCAGAGGTAGAGGCTTCTGAGCCACTGTCCCACTGCTACTGGTCTAGAGGAATTGGCTTCCCAGCCACCATCCCTCCCACCACTCGCAGCCCAGAAGAAAGGGCTTTTGGGCTACCTTCTGTCCCACTGCTCAAAGCCCAGAGGAAGGAGCTTCTGTGCCATCATCTGTCCCGCCCACTGCCAGCCCAGAGGAAGGGGCTTTGGAGCGGCTGTCCCACTGCACCTGGTCCAGGGGAAGGGGCTTCCCAGCCATCATCCCTCTCAACACTCCCAGGCCAGAGGAAGGGGCTTCCAGTCCACCATCCCTACCGTGACTCCCAGCCCCTGTCCCACCTCTCCCAGCTCAGAGGAGGTGAGCCATGCGGGCGCCAATAGCACCCCCTCACCCCCCCGTTCAAAATGAGAAAACACGTAAATAAGTCTCAAAACCAGCCTTCCTGATCACCTACAGCAACCCCAAAGGGAAATGAGATGGAACACTCTGATACACAACCACCTGAACCCACTGAACTGGCAAAAAAAAGGGAATCTGGAAAAAATGAAATCAGAAATAATTTTTCAGATAACAGGAGAAATTGTGTTCCTAGTGAAAGACATGATTAATAAATCTAGAGAGGAGCTGAGGAACATGATGGAATCCCAACATAGGAAACAAATGGAATCCATAAAACAGATACAAATAGATTTCCAGGAGCTGAAAAGCTCCACTGAAAGTCTACACAGCAGAATGACCCAATGTGAGGACAGAATTTCAGATATAGAAGATAAGATTGAAATTAATGACCAGGAAAACAAAAATTGCTTCAAAATTATAAGGGAACATGAGAAATCAATCCAGCAGCTGCTAGACGATGCAAAGAAGAATAACATAAGACTGAGTGGGATCAATGAAGAAACAGGAGAGAGTGCAGATGACATTAAAAAACTCTTCACAGAAGTAATGGCAGAAAACTTCCCAAGCAGGGGAAAAGAACTTGACATACAGATAAGTTAGGCATATAGGACTCAAAATAGCCTTGATCAAAAAAAAAAATCTACACATAGGCACATAATTGCTAAGATACCAGAAACTCAACAGAAGAACAAAGTTCTCCAAGCAGTCAGACAAAAGAAACAAATCACATACAAAGGAAAGCCGATCAGAATCACAGCAGACTTCTCAACACAAACCATCAAGGCAAAAAGAGCTTGGAGTGACATATTCCAAGCCCTAAAAGAAAACAGCCTCCAACCCAGATTGATGTACCCTGCAAAACTATCTTTCAAAGTTGATGGAGAAATAAGATACTTTCATGACAAAGAGCACCTTAGGAACTTTGTGAATACCAAACCAGCACTCCAAAGAATTTTACACAATAGCCTAGGAACAGACATTGAGGATCACAACCTCAGGAAGCAAAGCAGAATGAACCCATCTGGCATGACAAGAAATTAAATGTAAAGGGGGAGAACCCAACAAAAAGAAAAAATCATGGCAATGACAAGTCAATACGTTTCAGTTATAACCATCAGCGTTAATGGTCTCAATGCACCAATCACAAGAAATAGACTGGCAGAATGGGTCAAGAAGCAAAATCCAACAATATGCTGCATACAACAAACACACTTAATTCAAAAGGAAACTCATACACTGAAAGTTAAAGGGTGGAAAACAATACACCATGAGATGGGAACCTGAAAAAAAGCAGGAGTAGCTATCCTCTTTGCAGATCAAGTAGATTTCAAACCAACACTGATTAAGAGAGATGAAGAAGGACACTACATCCTTGTAAAGGGAAGAATCCAAGAGGAAGAGATGACAATCATAAATATCTATGCACCAAACACTAGTGCACCCAACTATATAAAACAAATACTAATGGACATGAAAAGTCATATATGCACTAATACAATTGTAGTGGAGGACCTCAACACCCCACTGTTATCTGTCACAAATAGATAGATAGATTAACTAGACAAAAAAATAAGTAATGAAGTACTAGAACTCAATCAAACTCTTGAACAGATGAACTTAACAGATGTTTACAGAGTCTTCCACCCCACAAAATCAGAATACACATTCTTGTGAGCTGCACATGGGTCATTCTCCAAAACAGACCACATACCCACACATGGACCTGAAATTTTGTATGTCTTGTGTTTTCTAATCCTGCTAAATTCAAATACAAGTTCTAGGGGCTCCTAGAGATTTCTGAGTATTTTCTCTGTGGATGATCATTTCATCTACATGTAAAGATTTTGCTTCTACCTTGCCAATCCTATCCTAATTGTATCATTTTATTGCCAGACTATTTTGGTTTGGGCCTATGTTTCAAAGTTTAATGGACAGATGAAGAGTAGGCAAATCTGCCCTTGTTCCCCACCTTAGGGAGAAAGCATTGTATCTTCTCCATTCATATAAAATGTTTTTGCTGGAAGTATGGAGTACATGCCTTTGATCTGTTTAGAAGGTTCTGTTCTACTTCTACTGTCCCGATAGCTTTTACCATGAACAGTTGTAGAATTTTGTCCAATACTTTTTATCCAACTAGTGACAGGATCATATAGCTTTTTCCTTTCCTCTGTTAAAACGATGACTTTTGGGAGTGGATCTTCCAAAGCTGAACCAACACTGCCATCCCTATAATAAAACCACTCTCTACATACTGCCAGATCTGACTTCTAATACTTTGTTTTGTTAAACAAATTTCTAGCTATGTTCATATTTTTTTTCTATTATCTTTATCCAGTTTTAGGATTAGCACAATGTTGATTTCCTAAAATGAGGGGAGAAGTGTTCCTTCTCTTTTCTGCTTTAAATGCTTCATATAATTTATCAGTTAAAATGTATATGAGCCTGCTGTTGTCATATAGGTAGGTTTTCAAGATAGGAATATACTTTCTTTAATAGGTGCTATTCAAGGGCTTTTATATTTCCTCCAGAGTTAGTTTCATTAATTTGTCTCCCAAGATAATTCTTAGAAGTTGTCAAATTTATTTCAAAAAAGATTGTTGTAATATGCTTTCTATATCCTTTTAAATTCTGTAAAATCTGTGGTAATGTCTCCTAGATCTTGATACTGTCATTTAAAAAATGTATAATTGATATTGTGTAATAGGAAAAAAAGGTCTAAAGGAGCAGGGGAAGTAGGAGGGGTAGGGAAAAGGAAAAAAGGGAAAAGAAAAAATATGAGAAAAGGAAAAAAATGGAAACAAAGTCTTTGCAAACAGGGAAGGGTGGAGGGGGTGAAGGGAGGGCAAGTGAAGGGGAAAAAAATAAGAACCAAGATATTCATGTAATGGTACAAGATCCCAATGATGAATGTAACTGTATTTTATATCTAAAATGTACCAAAAAAACTTAGTGGGGAAAAAGAAAGAATTAATGCACTGTTACCATTATAATCTAAGTTTTATTGAATAAAAATAAATTTATTTTATACAAAAAAGAAATAAAAGAGAATAGAAGGAAAAAAATGGAAACATCTTTTGTAAATAAGGAGGGGAAGAGAGATTGAAAGGAGGGGAAGGGAATGGGGAAAAAAGAAGCATGATATATTCTGTGCAGGTACAAATTCCCTAGGATAAATGTCATCATTATGCGTACCTAAAATGTACCAATAAAATTAAAAAATTATGAAAAAAATGATAAAGACTTCCTATAGTTATTATATTCAGGTTTTTTACCATGAAAGCATGCCAGATATTGCCAAATATGTTTTCTGCATCCTACAGAGAATCATGCGAATTTTTGTCTTTGCTTCTGGTCATGCAGTGTACTACATTTATTGGTTTGTGTGTGTTGAATAATTCCTGCATCCCTGGAATGAATCCTACTTTGTCATGTTGTATATTTATTATTTGCTGTATTCTTTTTGCCAGTATCTTACTAAATATTTTTGAATCTATGTTCATCAAAGAGATTGGCCTGTAGTAGTCCTGAACTTTTCTTAGTTGGTAGTTTTTTAAAATTACTTCTTAAATTTCATTGACTGATATTGGATCCATTTTTCTTATTCTCTTGATGCTTTTAACATGGCTTTGATCTTTGAAGACATAATATCTTCTAGTTCTTAAATTCTGTCCTCATACTGGTCACCTTTGCTGCCCATATTTTCAATATAATGTTAAATTTTCTGGATTTCTGATTGAAATGTTTTTATGAACTCTAATTCTTTGCTAAACTCATCATTTATATTTTGTATCATTGGTTTAGCTCATACACTTTTTCTCAGTGTCTTTTGAAAGGTCGTGGATCATTTAGTTATTACTTTCATTATCTATTTAGTTACATCTTTTGTGATCCTGCTGAGTACCACTTTGATTTTTTTTTTGTACTTTAAGGATATTGAGTGGTATTTTCATTAATCTTAAAAGTAGGAGTAGAGCCTAAACTGATTAATGTAGAAGTTATGCAAATTCTCCTTTGCAGTAGGGCTGAGCTGAAGAGTTATTTTATGTTTTCATTACTTAGTGGAAAATTGAGTTTTTCAATACTTTACTTGATTTCAGAGTAATCTTCAAAGCTATTCATTCTTCAAAGTTACCTGATAAGTAGTGATATTTCATATAGAACACATGTCAAATCATTATTGTCATGCTACTAATAATGAGGCAATTGTGATTTAAAAGTAAAGCTCTTCTTTGATAGATCTATTGTCAAATTAACTCAAACTCAGCTGAAATAATGATAAAATATAATAAAAGATAAATCTGTAGGGAAGCTATGATGCAATAAGAGAGCTGCCATATAAAATTTTTACTGATATAAAAATATGCTTGAAGAGGGTGGGGATTTAGCTCAGTGGTTTCGCTGCCTGCTCCGCAAGCGCAAGGACCCGAGTTCAATCCCTGGTACCAAAAAAAAAAAAAAAAAAAAAATGCTTGACAAGACATAAATGAAAATTAAAATACAAAACCTGCATAAAATAGATGTGAAATAGTTTGTTTCATCAAATATATTACAAGCAAAGTGATCAAGAATATGTTCACCTGTATTCCATTTGTTGATTAGTATTATAGTTGAGTGTAGGAGGATAATCACCTTCAGCACATTTCTTTGCAGGAAAAACGTCTACGTGAAATTAATGTTTGGTGTCTACTCCCAAAAGAGGTATTGCCTATGTATGCCCAGAGAGTACAAAAATAATTAATATGAATGTTAGTTAAGGTTTTCAAATACTTGCTCTATCTGCCATTGTTCTACTTGTACCATTGTTCAGCAATATTATTTGAACTAATCTCCTTAATTTTCACAAAAACTCTATGTGAAAATCATGCTTCCAAATTGAAGAAGATAAAGCTTTGTTAAGAATATGTAGTGAATTATATAAGGTTAATCAGCTAATAACTATAATTTTGGGAGTAAATTCCTCATCTAAAATACAAGCTGAAAAGAGGATTCTTATAGAAGTGATTTTTTGAGGACAAAGAAAAAAAGAAGAAATAAGGAAAGCATGAAGAGAGAGAAGCTATAATAATATTCCCTACAGAAACACATATTAATCTATTTATAATTAAAATGGAGAGTAGATGGTAGGAGGGTCATCTGTGTGTCATATGCATTCCCCAGAAACCCCACTATGTTGTAGTAATCTTACCTTCCCATTATAATAAAGTTCAATTTCTCCAGCCTGTAATTGTTCTACTTGTATCATGAGCCAAATTCAATAGGAAAAAGACATAATTTTAAGTGTAGAGACACTCTTTCTATGTTCCATGGTAGAAAAAAAAATGTGCCCTTTTACAGATACTGAATCTAAAATAATAGAGTGTATAGTTACAGGGACAGGGAGGGCACATTGCCTAAACCACATGATTATGGAATTCAGTGGTTTTGATATATACTGTAGTATCTAGAGTTGGCTACTCAATAGTGTTGGCTTCTGTGAGTGAATACTCAGCAGTTTGAGTATGGAAGCACTGATTCAGTAGAAAGAATCTCAAAGGGGCACTAATAGTATCTACTATAGTTTTAATTCTATCATTTTAGCTTCAACTCATCATGTTTTTAATTGGAGCAATGATTGCAATTCCCTGTCCCAAGATTTAATTTTATACCAGGACTATTCCAGTTTTCTCTTTAATTCAGATATCCAGTATAAGACAAAGGTATGCCAAAGGTCATTCATTTATCTGGACTTGCTTTAGATAATAAAACCCTCAATTACTTGGTGAAATCTTAATGAATCTTTGGATGATTTAATCTATTACGAAAATTCAATGAGTTTATAGGCCTCTTGGAAGTGTATTTTTCAGTTCTTCAATTTTGAGTTCTTAGGGGTAGGAGAATAAATTGTGAGAGACTATTTGATGTATCCCAAAACACCATACCTCCTGACAGTCCCATTCTTACTTATTCCCCTCTTTGAATTTGGGGTCTGAATAGTCTATTGCTTTAAATATTAGAAAAAAGACAAAATACTGCTGTTCCAGTTCCATGCCTAATCCTTGAACATTATAACTTCTGAAACTCTAGTAGATAACACATGTGGTCAGGAGCAAGCTTTTCCTATTGTGCCATGTGTGAATTCCTGACTCACGGAACAATACACAACCAAAATTGATACTTTAAGCTAGTATATTTCAGGGTGGTTTGTTGAATAATCAAAAGAACTAGAAAGATAATCAAAAGAAATAAAGATTTTCCCTCATTAAAATGACAAAAAAAACCAAACAAAGCTGAGTATGCTAAACCTCCAGTAGAATACTGTAATGATAATTCAACCCTGATTCTCAAAACCATGTTATGGTGTCCAGCAAGCTGTTTTTCACATTAAGTTGCATGCACTGCCTTCCAACTTCTGTGCTAACATTCATTTTTCTCTAACATATTTTAAAAACAAGTACAATAATGTGATCAAATGCGTCTCATTTTTACCAGAATCATCTTAGATATAGAGAACAGAAAAATATTGTTTTTTTTAGAAATCTGTTTCCACTCAGGGATTCCAACTTTCATTTTACAAAGTCTTGTGGGAATGTATTTCCCTGGTCTGCATTCCATCAGCCTTTTTATTTCCTAAAGCTGTGTCAAAAGCAGTAATAACAACTTAAAAGAATGGAACAGGTTACCTTATAATACAGATACCATATGGTTTCATAGTCTTATCCTTTCATTGCTTTGGAAATTACTATATAGGACAATAGTATACCAGTCTGTAATTACTATCCTTCATTTATGGTTATGTAAGTTAATGGTATTAAATAATAATCACTTGACCTTTTATTCTCAAAACTTGTCTTTCAGAGTTTTCTTTTTGTGATATCTTAACAACTGGCATTCCTTAAAAAGCTATGCTCTGTGGCAGGACAGTAGTTTTCATCCTATTGACCATCTTTATATTTTCTGAAAAATAGTATAGATTATTTTTATCCCATTTCCTGTATTCTATAAAGCTTTAGCAGGTATGTAAAAGTTGAATGAGGAAATCTAAATACAATAATACAAACAGATGGTAAATTGCTTGGTCATTTTGGCATTGAAGCTAACAAATGAAAAGTTGGCTTTTTAAAAATTATATCATACCTGGGCTGGGGATTTAGCTCAGTGGTTCCGCTCCCTGCCTCACAAGCACAAGGTCCTGAATTCAATCCACAGTACCCTACCCAAAAAATAAAATTAAAAAATTAAAAATTATATCATACCTAGCATTTTTCATATTAACATAATAGCCATCAATATTACCAATGTCAGGGTTAAATTTAAAGCAATATCTTCAAGAACTGAAAAAATAATTCACAGCACATCAATCATTTTATAGCTAGTACATTTATATATTGTCTTTAAGTAAAATTGTCATTTAAAAATCTCAGACCAAATGTAAATTTTTTTATAATCAGTGGAATATTATTAAGAATATGTTTAATGCATATTAAAAAGGATATATGCAAGATTGATTTCTTCCTCAACAGCATAATGTATTTACAATGTTGACAAATTTTAGAAAGGTTATGTTAGAAATGTAAAGAATGAAATGCAAAATTGTTTGTCATTATTAAAATTAGTGTTTCAAAATGCTGGTGGGGTTGTGGGGAAAAAGAAACCCTTCTCCATTGTTGGAGTGAGTGCAGACTGGTGCAACCACTGTGGTGATACCTCTAAATGGAGATATCTCAATATGCAAATACTTCAAAAAACTAGGATTAGATGTTCCATTTGACCCAGCTATTCCCCTGCTGGATATCTTCCCAAAAGAACCACAGCGATATATGTGCACCCATGTTCATAGCGGCACAATTTGTAATAGGTAAAACTTGAATACAGCCCAATTGCTCATCAACTGGAGACGGGATAAAGAAGATGTAGGTTTTTTTATAAAATGGTGTACTACTCAGCCATAAAGAATGAGGAACTAGAGTCATTTATAGCTAAATGGATGCACATGAGTTCATATTCTTCAGTGAAATAAATAGGATACACATATGTAAATACCAAATAGTTTCTCTGGTGTAAGAAACTGAAAGTGTAAATAAGAATCAAAATGTGTAATAGATAATATGAAACAGGAAGAAAAAGTCTAAAGGGTAAGAGGAAGTTGGAGGAGTAGGGGAAAGGAAAGAAGCAAAAGGAAAAATATGAGAAAAGGGAAAAATGGAAACAAAGTCTGTAAATAGGAAGGGGTGGAGGAGTTGAAGGGAGGGCAGGGGAATAGGGAAAAAATAAGAACCAAGATATATCATGTAAAGGTACAAATTATGCCTAAAATCTATTAATAAATTTAATGAAAATAAAATTAGTGTTTCAAACAATTACAATGTCTTAAAAATTGAGATCAGAATAATATGGCTATTGATGTGTCTGTCTTCCCTGAGCTATATTCTAGAAATTGATACTAAAGAGAACACAAAAAATTTACAATAGGCCCATAAGAGACAGAAAATATAAACTGCTTTTGCTACTCAACTCTCTTGCAAAGTTACCATGGAACAGAAAGGTTTTGACACCAGATGTTTTGGAGTTTTTCCCCACACACAAAGCAATACTCTAGTGGATATCAGCTGGGTGTCTGATAATTCAATTCTGACACTACGTACAAGGAGATAGTAATATTAGAGACCACAGGGCTTAGGCCCCGTAAAACTTTTTCCCACTTCAGAGGCCAATCACAAATAGTAGGTTGTCACATATACTTCTAAGTGGTTGTATATCTGGACTCCTACTACCCTTTCTGAGTTCAGTTAAAGCTATGTACACGTATTGGTTTACTAATATTGAATATATAAAGAATATAGATGAACAGCCAAGTGAAGAGATATATAGGGCAAGAGTGCAAGGACATCTGACCCCACGGAGTGGGTGTGTACCACCCTCTTAAGACACTAAAATGTTCACGAATGCAGAAACTCTCTGAACCCGAGTGCAGAGGTTTCTTACAGAGCCTCCATCATGGAATCATGATAAATTAACTCTATTTATAGCCACTTTTCTCTTTCCATAGAAGGAGGGCTGCCGATAAAAGCAGTTTTCCAAACTTAAAAGGATGGTTTGGTCTTTGTGGTGAATAGTCCCATTGAAATTCACCTTGAAACAAAAGACCACTCCTATCACCTAGGAAATTCTCAGGGATTAAGAAGCTCTATGTCAGGAACCATGATAAAAGACTGGCTATTAACATGGAACATCCTATTAGTACCACTGTCCACAAAAGCACTGTATTAGGAGGTCTGATCTAGAAATCAAGGCAGAGACAAAATATTGGAACAATATTTTCCTAACATATATATTGCTCAGGAAATTTAAGGAGTGCCCAGGGAATTGGGGAATAAATTAATATGTATATTGTATTATTTCATGAGTCCAAAAGACTGAGGAAATAAACCACATACCAAAGACTAAGGGCAAGTTTTTCAGTCAGTAAAGATGGACTAAAAAAAAAAAGGACAGACTACTAAATGCATCTTAGATCTACCATACACGAAGCAATTATAAAAATCAGAACTAAAACTTTTACCTCATGCATAGAATGTTTCTCAATGCAACTCTCAGAGGCTATGCTAACTACCATGCCTCCTAGACAATTGAAAGCAACAACAATAATATTGGTAATAAACTTTCTGCACTATAGCTTCATGGGAAGATGGAATAAATTAAAATCCATTTTCCTTTTTGTAAGCATATTCCAAATATACAAAGTTAATATAAGGTCATGTTCTTTATATGTGCACAAACCACAGTGGGGAAATTTTTTTTTTTTTAAGTAGGGAAACAAAAGCATCAGAGAAGATAATCTTAGGATCTGATGATTTTAAATTAGATAATGACCAGAGTCCCAGGAATGTATACATCTTCTTTTGCAATACTGGTTAATCTAAAATTTTCTCATCAATATACCACAAACAATAATAATTCAAGATAGGCATTGTGTTACTATTAGTAGGGGTGAAGTATGCCATATCTTCAATGTACGTTCTTTACAAATTCATGATATTGTCACCTGATAGCCACCAACCCAGGAAGCATGAGCACCCTGCAGCTTGTGGGGGAAGAAAATACTTAAGTACCAATTGCTAAGTATCAGAGAGGCATTCATTAAGGAAATATGAAAAGATTGGGTGCAACAAGGTGATTTGTCTGAGTAGGAGGGTTCGACCAGTTTCCGGTCTGGCTGCAGAAGAGGAAAATATCAAAGATAATGTTGTTCTAGTGTGCATATGTTTAAGCACAGAACTGATTTCTAACCTGTAATTATATAATACAATCAGTGGCAAGACCTCTCCTTAAATATATTCCTCCTCCCTGAGGCAGGGGAAAGATCCATTTAATAAAAAAAGAGAGATGACTTATAAGAAATCAAAAAATATAAAATCTTCACTATATTTAACTTATAGCTCTTGGGGGCTGGGGATTTACTCAGTGGTTCTGGCACATGCCACGCAGGGGCAAGGTCCCAAGTTCGATCTCCAGTACCAAAAAATAAAAAAAAAAGGTATAGCTCTTAACAGTTGTGGCAGAGTATTGGGTAAAACTAGGCCTAGATTCTTTTGGGAGAAGACAACGAATAAATATAAAAATGAATAGTTAAAAATAAATCCAGTGAAGAGGTAAAGTAGGGATGATGAAGTAGAGAATGAGTGATATTTAAATATGATGTTATAATTATCAGAGGACATTGCTTGGAGGAGGTGACAAAAAACAAACAAATAACCCTGATATCCAAATACCCTAATAACCCTGAGTGACAAGGAGCCAGATCCATGAAGATCAAAGAAGAAAACATTTTATCCTGAGGCCCTAAAGAATAAACATAGCAGGTAAGAAACAAAAAGTAAGCTAAAGAGAGCTCCAGTAGAAGGAATTATGAGAAAAAAAGAGTGTGAGGTGAAAGGAAGAAACAGTGACTGCTGATGTTGACAAAATAATGGCCATTTGCTCACATGAGAAGGGCTTGTGGGAAATGTATTGATGTCAAGACAAATTTATATGTGTCATATACTTTACACACTACAATTATACAAAGAATTGCAATTCTATTTCAAATTGTAACAAAGGTGAAGAATTCAAAATTTGTAAAGAAAAGAAAAACTCTCAGTGTAGAAGAACCACCTAGAAAAGTTCATCTTATGAACTAGTAATTGAAATTGGACATAGGCTTGTCAATTGCTCTCCATTTGGGATGCTAAAATAAAACAGACACACAAGCACACACACAAAAAAACCCCCAAAACAAACAAATGTAACAAAAGGACATGGTAAGAGTTCTTAAAGGTCATACTTAGCTTGAGTAAATACTAGTATGAGTATACTACTTGAGTATGCTAATGTTTTTTTATAAAAGTCTAAACTTTATACAAAATGAGGCCATGTAAAAGTTTTTGTGGCACATGCAAATTGAACATTATTTTCAATATCCAATGAATAAATATTTTGAATTTAACTTACAGGAAGTTAATACTTTAGAAAATATCTGCTCAGTTCATGGAAATATATGCCAAAGACATGGCTCTATGAAAAAGATTCTGGGATACTTAAGGGAAAAATTAATTTGGACAAAGAATAAAAGTGGAATTAGCGAAAATATGAAACTGAATTTTTAAAATGAATAGCTAAATTAATGTATCTGCAGGGACAAAACTAAAGCAGAATTAAAACTGCAAAAACTGAGTCACTACTTTTCTCCACATGAAATTTTTTAAAAATAAAATTGTAAAAGAAAAGGTACTATAGAAGACAATAGAATTACTCATTAAGGCTAGGAAGTATGACTATACTCTACTTGGCAAGAAATCTGAAAACCTTAAGAAGCGATAATTAAATATCAAGCAGGAAAAAATGTGTCCTCAACTAAAAAAGTGTGTATGAATTAAATTAGCTTTATGAACTCAAAAAAAGTAATGAAAAAAGAAAAAGACTTAAAATGAGGTATTAGCACCCAGACAGGGAGAAAAAAAGTTACCTATGAAGGAACAAAAGTTGGGATGTCTTCAAATTTTTCTTCGGCTTAACTGTATGTCACAGGACAACACAAAATGTCTACACGATTTTAACTGAAAAAGTTTGTCATCTAAAAATTCCACATCACCTAAATTATTGTTCCAATATGAAAACAACAGAAGACATTCTAGGTTACAAGAACTTGGAAAATACTTCAGCCATGCATTCTTTTCAGAAAAGAAAAAGAATAAAATAATTCAAGTGATAAAAATACAAATCAAAATAACTTGAGCACTGAAACTACTTAAAGGCATTCAGTTAACAGACTTGAGTACAAATTTGTACAACTTTCAAAAAGTTTGTTGAAAACTTACTGTGTGCAAGAACTCTTCTAAATTTAGTGAAACAAGAGTCAACAAAGCAGACCGTGCCCTGTTATTCTGGAGACTTTCTGTCAGATTGGAGAGGTGTGAAAAACCCAGAGTGCTAGATAATGAGGGTACTTTCAAATATTAGAAGAGGGTCAGGAAATAAGACAGAGCAGCAATTTTAGATAAGTGAGCTCAAAAAGCCCCAAGGATTAGAGACCTGACTGAAATAAGGGAAGGAGTCTTCACAAAGTCTTAAAGAAGAGATACTAGAGGATAGAGGAGTGCATGCTATGTTATACAGACAGCAAGGAGACAACTGTGAGAGAAAAGCCATGACAGGAAAAGGGAGAGATGTTTTCAGAGGACTATTTAGTAAAATAAGGACTTTAAATTTTATTTTATGGCAGTTGGAAAAATCAGTGGAGAATGCTTAGCTTTAGAAAGGATCACTTTGCAGTAAGAGTCTATAAGAACTAGACAACAAGGTTTCAGGGAGACCAATAAGGCTGGGGCAGAAATTGTCTCCATGATTTTATAGTACTATAGAAGAATGAAATGTCTTACAGGGAAGGTGGAATACAGGAATTTAACATTTATTATGGTGCCTAAAAGAAACTGAATTTACTATACTTTGATAATTAGAGAAATGCATGTTTAATTATGCATTTGATAAGCTTAAAGGCAATAACTAGTAGAATTTAAAACAGATTGCCCAAATTCTAAGTAACTACTGAAGATAAAAGTAGAAAAATAATAATCATTCAGAGCATAAGATAATTTCACAATTGGTGAAGTTGGGCCATTGTAGGCTAATTATGACAAGGGTATAGACTGTTAAACTGGACAATATCCCTGCCCTTCAAATCAATAGAAATTATTCACCCTCACAGATTATACTGCCAGATCCTTTAGCTTTATAAGGAAAGATAGAAAGAAGAGAATTTTTAATGAGAAATTTCCAAATTTGTCAAATCAGATTTGGCAGATCCACTTCTCCACAAACATAATGATAAATAAATAGAGAAATAAATAAATATTTTTTTAAGAATAGATTTGACTTTTTGACTGCAAGTTGGGGAAATCAGTTAGTTCCAGTAGTAGAAAACACTAGGAATATCAAGGAAACACAAAAATTAGAATGCAGCAAATGAAATTACAGAATTGATATAGGAGGCTAGGGCATGGCAACTTGACTGGAGCAATTGGGCACAACCCACCAATTGAAGAGACTTGTTAAAGATGGGCACAGGTCAGCTGCTCCTGAGCCTAACACTAGACCAAGCTGAACCCTGAACCAATGCCAATCTTCTGAGACAAGAACAAGCTGGACCCAGTGAATGACATTGGTCTTCTGATAATATGAGAACAAGGCAAGCCTAGCACTTGATAGCAATTTTCTGGCTTGAAGTCAATTAGGACCACCTGGATCAACCATTACAGAAGATATAAAAAGAAAGCAGCAATTGACTTTGCTACCACTGCCCTCTTATTCTTGCAGTGATCTGTTCTGCTTGCAGGATGTATCTTCTCTTTTTCCTTCGAAGCAGCTTTTTCTCCTTGAGCACTTCTTTTGCACTTCTTTTCCTTTTCTTCTTTTTTCCCTAAATAAATGTTAATCTTTCACATTTGAAAATTGTCCTGATCAATTCATTGAACTAGATAATAAGAACCTGGGAAATACTGTTGGTCCCTACTCTACCCAATAATAGAATTAATCTCTAATTCTTACATTTATTATATTTTCATGAGGCATGATCTTCCAGAGCAACAAAATCAACAGGGGATATGTATATTTTTATTATATACATTATAATAAATCTCTTTATAATAATAAATCCTCTTATAGTGTAAGAGACTTACTATAATGAACTCACTCACATAACAAACTTGGCCTTTTCCAAGCTGGAAACAAGAAAGCCGTAGGTGTAGTTCCGAGGCCTGACAGCTGGAAAGCCAGTGATGTGGATTCTAATACAGTCTGGAGGCCCCAAAACCAGTGTTTCAAAAGCAGTAGAAAACTAATGTTTCAGTACTAATAGTCTGTGATGAATTCAACCTTCCTCAGCCTTTATTCACTGTATCTGGGCATCTTATGATTCAATCAAATGGACACAAAAAATTAACTATCACAATTCTCTTTTCTTTTTTCTTTTTTGTACCGGGGATCGAACTTGGGCCTTGTGATTGCAAAGCAGGTGGTGGAACCACTGACCTAAATCCCCAGCCCCTCACAATTCTCCTTTAATTAACATATATAAAGGATATGTTTTTCTAATTATTTTTAAGATAACTTATACACAGTTACATTTTGACCAATTTTTGTGTTGTTAAACTTATTTACACCCTACTTATTTATAAAATTAGATGATGCTATGAGATTCACCATAAACCAAGGCCAAAATAGTAAAAAAAAATCGGTAAAATTAAATTTAATGCTTAGAGGGGTTTGGAATCCTACTGGAAGACATATTTTTTGGCAAAGTTAGTGAATATCAACAGTACAGTTTCATTTGTCAGTGTACTACTGGATATGGTAATCTTGTACAACAGCTATTACAAAACCCAGAGAAAATTGGTCTAAAATATAAGTAATTAGCACCAGAAAATAAAATAATAATAGATAATCAGCAAATAGATGGGCAGATGGTCTGACGAAATAAGGTTCACTGGCAAGGCAGATTTTCTAAATGTCCTTGTGAATCCCTTTTGGGCACAGAAAAGAAATTTGAAGTTAATCTGAAGTATTAAAATTAATATTAAACACATTAAAGCTATGAATTAAAGTATTTTCCCTTGTATATTTAAGGCTGTAATAGGTTGAATAATACTTTGATGAATAAAGAAACAAGGGCTGGGATAAGGGAGAGAGATTTGAAGATTCTGCTCTATTGGCTGAGAAATGGATACAGGCTCAGAACCAAGAGAGCAGGTGGCCTGCAGAAATTGGACAGCTCAAGGAAATGGGTTGTCCCTTAAAACTCAACAGAATGAAGCTATGACAACATTTGGATTTCAGCCTCCAAGACTCATTTCAGAATTCCAACCATCAGAACCATAAGATAATAGATTTTATTTATTTATCTCCTAAATGTGTAGTGATTTCTTATGCTGAAAGTAGAAAACTGATACAAAAATCCATCTTAAAATCTTAATAATCTGCAAATTTCAAGTCTCAATTTTAAGATGACTTTGGATTAACACAATGAAAACTTTAAAATTGCCTCTTTTACTACTTGATTGGTCCTACTACTTAATTTTTGGTTCTATCCTGACTCTCTTTCAAATTCCTTCTTCCTGGCAGATTTGGAAGTTTCAGCTATAGTTACATGAGGTTGTTCAGTTTGATTCAGATACATTTTACATCTATTTGTGAATGTAAAGTCATTGATCATAAGGTCTTGGAAACAATGCTGGAAAACTTTCTTCTAAAATAGTTTTGCAGATTTTTTAAATTTTAGCATGTCTTTTCAGAAGTTTGGATTCACTATCTAAATACTTTCCATGATTTGGCGTGAAACTCATTAAATACACTACATAAATGAGCAGTTGCAAAGTATGATGAGAATCACTGAAAAATAAGACAGAACATAACCAAAGAGAATGAATGTCAAGGTATACAAATGTTAACAATTATAAATTTCACTTCTATATATTGATGAAGTATGAAGCTAAACAGAGTATCAATTTTTTTCATCACTGTATTGAAGGTTTAAAGCAATACTGGATACTATAGAATGTTTGTATCCTTCAAATTCATTTCTTAAAGTTTAATCCCCACAATGGTATTTATAGGTGGGGTCTTGAAAAAGAGGTAATGAGGGAGGAGCCTTCATAAATAGGATTAGTGCCCTTATAAAAATAATACAGAGAATGCCTTCATTCATCTGTTAGATGAGGATACAGTCTATATACATCAGTTGATACAGAAGTCTATACATACAGCCTTGACAAGACCAAATCTGCTTGTGCCTTTCATGAGGTTCCCTCAGAAACGTAAGAAATAACTTTCTAATATTTATAGCAACTCAGTGTATGCCATTTGTTATAGCAGCACAAATGGACTAAGACAGATGACATCTGTTTTCCACTCCACTGGGATTGGTCTTGGAAGCAAATAGGCACACCAATTACCCCAAAACAACTGAGAAATCCAAATTTCAGCCTTTAGTTTTAGCCCCCAAAATTAAAATGATTCTAAAAGATCTAAACAACAGGAAGATCATCTGCCTAAGGAAAACAACTAACATATACAATGAATAAAAACTCAATCATATACAGAATGAGAATGAGCAACATAGGTTGAGCTACCACCTATTTAAAAGAACAAATGTGCTAGACAGGCAGGTTTGCCCACACCCTACCGAGGTCCCCAGTCTCAAGGAATATGCCAAATCATCCAGCTGCATACAGGAAGGTCTGTGCACACATGACCGAGGTCCTGAGTTGCGTGGAAGACACTGAATCACCCTGCTGCAGACAGGCAGCCACCTGGTTCCACAATACAAAGACGCAGAGGTCACCAGACCACAAGACCAAGGCACTGAGTTCTGCTGTTCCCGGCCCAGAGGTAGGGGCTTCTGAGCCATCGTCCCACTGCTCCTGGTCCAGAGGAAAGGTATTCCCGGTTACCATCTCTAGCGCTGCTCCCAGCCCAGAGGAAAGGTCTTCCCGGTTACCATCTCTAGCGCTGCTCCCAGCCCAGAAGAAAGGGCTTTTGGGCCAACTTCTGTCCCACTGCTCCTGGCCCAAAGGGAGGGGCTTCTGAGCCGCCATCCCACTGCTCCTGGTCCAGAGGAAGGGGATTCCTGGCCATCATACCTCCCACTGCTCCCAGCCCACAGGAAAGGGCTTTAGGGACACCATCCCTACGACTGCTACCGGCCACAGTCCCACCTCACCCGGCTCAGAGGAGGTGATCCGTGCAGGTGCTAACAGCCCCCCACCCCAGTTGAAATGAGAAAACATGTAAATAAGTCTCAAAACCAGACTTCCAGATCATCTACTGTAACCCCAAAGGGAAATGAGATGGAACACTCTGATACTCAATGACCTGGACCCACTGAACTGGCAACAAAAGGGGATCTGGAAAAAATGAAATCAGAAATAATTTCTCAGATAACAGGAGAAATTGTGCGCCTAGTGCAAGACATGATTAAAAAATCTAGAGAGGAGCTGAGGAACATGGTGGAATCACAACATAAGAAACAAATGGAATCCATAAAACACATGCAAATAGATTTCCAGGACATGAAAAACTTCATTGAAAGTCTACACAGCAGAATGAGCTGATGTGAGGACAGAATTTCAAATATAGAAGATAAGATTGCAATTAGTGACCAGGAAAAGAAAAATTGTTTCAAAATTATAAGGGAACATGAGAAATCAATCCAGCAGCTTCTAGATGATGCAAAGAAGAATAACATAAGATTGATTGGGCTCAATGAAGAAACAGGAGAGAATGGAGATGACAGAAAAATCTCTTCACAGACATAACAGCAGAAAACTTCCCCAGCATGGGAAAAGAGCTTGACATACAGATAAGTTAGGCATATAGGACTCAAAATAGCCTTGATCAAAAAAAATCTACACATAGGCATATAATTGTTAAGATTCCAGAAACACAACAGAAGAACAAAATTCTCCAAGCAGTCAGAGAAAAGAAACAAATCACATACAAAGGAAAGCCCATCAAAATGACAGCAGACTTCTCAACACAAACCATCACGGCAAGAAGAGCTTGGAGGGACATATTCCAAGCCCTAAAAGAAAACAGCCTCCAACCCAGATTGATGTACCCTGCAAAACTATCTTTCAATGTTGATGGAGAAATAAGATACTTTCATGACAAAGAGCACCTTAGGAACTTCGTGAATACCAAACAAGCACTCCAAAGAATTTTACACAATAGCCTAGGAACAGATATTGAGGATCACAACCTCAGGAAGCAAAGCAGAATGAACCCATCTGGCATGACAAGAAATTAAATGTAAAGGGGGAGAACCCAACAAAAAGAAAAAGTCATGGCAATGACAAGTCCATACCTTTCAATTATAACCATAAATGTTAATGGTCTCAATTCACCAATCAAAAGAAATAGACTGGCAGAATGGGACAAGAAGGAAAATCCAACAATATCCTGCATACAAGAAACACAATTCAAAATAAAGCTCATAGACTGAAAGTTAATGGATGGAAAACAATACTGCATGTGACAGGAACCCCCCAAAAAGCAGGAGTAGCTACCCTCTTTGCAGATCAAGTAGATTTCAAACCAACACTGATTAAGAGAGATGAAGAAGGACACTACATCCTTGTAAAGAGAACAATCCAAGAGGAAGAGATGACAATCATAAATATCAATGCACCAAACAATAGTGTGCCCAACTATATAAAACAAATACTAACAGACGTGAAAAGTCATATATGCACTAATACAATTGTAGTAGGGGACCTCAAAACCCCACTGTCACAAAAAGATCAACTAGACAAAAAATAAGTAATGAAATACTAGAACTCAATCGGACTCTTGAACAAATGAACTTAACAGATGTTTACAAAGTCTTCCACCCCACAAAATCAGAATACACATTCTTCTCAGCTGCACATGGGTCCTTCTCCAAAAGAGACCACATACACATAGAACATGTTTAAGTAAGTGCAAAGGAATTGAAGTTATCTCCTGTATATTATCAGATCATAGTGTGATGAAATTAGAGATCCATAGAAAAAGAAACTCAAAAAATTTCATAAACATGTGGAAATTGAACAACACACTTCTGAATAACTAGTGGGTCACAGAGGAAATTAAAGAAGAAATCAGACAGTTCCTTCAATTAAATGACAATGACAATACAACACATCGGAATCTATGGGACACAATGAAAGCAGTCTTACGAGGGAAATTCATAGCAGTGAATACACATATTAGGAAAACAGAAGGAGCCCAATTAAACAACCTGATGCTGAACCTCAAGCTTGTAGAAAAAGAAGAGCAGGACAACCTCAGACCTCATACAAGGGAGGAAGTGATAAAGATCAGAGGAGAAATCAATGCAATGGAGACTAAGAGAACGATACAAAACATCAATGAATCCAAGAGTTGGTTCTTCAAAAGAATCAACAAAATTGACAAACCTTTAGCCAACCTTGTGAGAAAAAGGAAAGAAAAGGCCCAAATCCATGCACTTAGGAATGAAAAGGGTGAAATTACAACAGACCCACCAGAAATCCAGAGGATCATCAATACCTACTTCCAGAACCTATACACCAATAAGATGGACAACACAGAAGAAATGGACAGATTCCTAGATACATATGAATTACCAAAGTTGAATGAAGAAGACCTAAAAATTCTGAACAACCCAATATCAACCAATGAAATTCAAAATGTAATTAAAAACTTATCACCTAAGAAAAGCCCAGGCCCTGATGGATTCACTGCTGAATTCTACAAGATATTTAGAGAGGAACTGCTGCCACTACTGTTTAAACTCTTCAATGAAATTGAAAGGGAAGCAATACTCCCAAATTCATTCCTGGAAGCAAGCATCACCTTGATCCCCAAAGCAGAGAAAGACCCAATTAAAAAAGAAAACTATAGGCCAATCTCACTAATGAACATAGATGCAAAAATCCTTAATAAGATAATAGCAAACAGAATGCAGAAGATCATCAAGAAGATCATACACCCTGATCAAGTGGGATTCATCCCAGGGATGCAGGGATGCTTCAATATACGAAAATCAATCAATGTAATACACTATATCAATAGAGCCAAGGACAAAAACCATATGATTATCTCCATAGATGTAGAGAAAGCATTGGACAAAATCCAACATGCATTTATGATAAAAACCCTACAAAAAATTGGAATAGATGGTCTCTACCTCAAACTGATAGAAGCCATCTATGAAAAACCAACAACCAATATCATACTAAATGGTCAAAAACTGAAATCCTTCACACTAAAATCAGGAACAAGACAAGGATATCCACTATCACCACTCTTGTTCAATATTGTTCTGGAAACATTAGCCATGGCAATTAGACAAGAGAAAGAAATAAAAGGAATAAAGATATGAAATGAAGAAATCAAATTGTCATTATTTACAGATGACATGATACTCTATACAGAAGTCCCCAAGAACTCCACCAAAAGCCTTCTAGACTTAATAACCAAATTCAGTCAAGGAGCTGGTTACAAGGTCAACACACAAAAATCAATAGCTTTCCTCTACACCAATGACAGACTCACTGAGAGATAAATAGGGCAAATACTTCCTTTCACAATAGCATCCAAAAAACTGAAATACCTAGGAATCAACCTAACAAAAGAAATCAAAGACCTCTTCTCTGAAAACTATGGCACTCTGAAAAGAGAGATTGAAGATGATATCAGAAAATGGGTAGACATCCCCTGCTCCTATGTAGAAAGGATTAATATAGTGAAAATGGCCATACTTCCAAAATTGCTATATAGATTTAATGCAATTCCAATTGAGATTCCAGGAGCATACTTCATAGGCCTTGAGAAAATAATCCAAAAATTCATTTGGAAGAAGAAGAGACCCAGAATAGCAAAAGCAATTCTAGGTGACAGAGACATGGCAAGGGTATCACAATCCCCAACCTGCAACTATACTACAAAGCTACTGTGATAAAAACAGCATGGTACTGGCAAAGAAACAGACCTGAGGAACAGTGGAACAGATTAGAAGATGCAGAAACAATGCCAGACACACTCAGCAATCTCATCTTCGACAAAGGAGACAAACACCCTCACTGGAGGAAAGATAGCCTCTTTAATAAATGGTATTGGAAAAATTTGGCTTCAACTTGCCAAAGATTAAAACTAGACCTGTATCTCTCACCATGCACTAAACTAAAATCAAAATGGATTAAAAATCTAAATATTAAAATAGAAACCCTAAACCATTTCGAACAGAGGTTAGGTAGAACCCTTGAAGACATCGGTGTAGGAAAAGATTTTATGAACAAAACCTCAGTTGTCCATTACCTAGCACAAGCAATCAACAAATGGGATCTCTTCTTATTAAAAAGCTTCTGCACAGCAAGAGAAACCGCCAGCAGTGTGAAGAGACAACCCACAATGTGGGAAAAAATTCTTCACCTGCTCTTCTTCAGACAAAGGTCTACTATCTCAAATCTATAAAGAACTTCAAAAGATCAGACCTCCCAAATTTAAAGACCCAATCCAAAAATGGGCACCTCAAATCAACAGACATTTCTCAGACAAAGAAGTAGAAATAGGGAATAAATACATGAAAAAATGTTCAACATCACTGGTCATTCGAGAAATGCAAATGAAAAAAACACTGAGATTCCACTTCACACCAGAAAGAATGGCTGCTATCATGAAATCAACCAATAACAAATGCTGGCAGGGCTGTGGGGAAAGAGGAACTCTTCTCTACTGCTGGTGTGAGGGTAGACTGGTGCAACCACTGTGGAAATCAGTATGGAGATTCCTCATAGAACTAGGATTAGAAATCCCATTTGACTCAGCTATTTCCCTACTGGGTATCTTCTCAAACGAATTAAAGAATCAAAGAACAGCAATATATGTGCACCTATGTTCATAGCAGCAAGCTAGTAATAGCTAAAACTTGTAAACAGCCTAATTGCCCATCAACTGGAGACTGGATAAAAAAATATGTTTTTTAAAATAAAATAGAGTACATACAGACTGACAAATAAGAGACATTTATAGCTAAATGGATACACATTGAGGCAATACTCTTAAGTAAAATAAATGGGACACATGTGTAATATCAAATAGTTTCTCTGGTGTGAGAAACTGAAAGTATAGATAACAATCAAAAGGCATAATAGATAATGAGAAATAGGAAGAAAAGGTCTAAACGGGAAGGGGAAGTGGGAGGGATGGGGAAAAGTAAAGAAGGGAATGGAATTAATATGGGAAAATGAAAAAATGGTAATAAAGTCTTTGTAAATAGTCAGGGGTGGAGGAGTTAAAGAAAGGGCAGGGGAATGGAGAAAAAGTAAGAACCAAGATAGATTATGTGCAGATACAACTTTCCAATGATGAATATTGTTATATTGTATACCTAAAATGTACCAATATAATTAATTTTTTTAAAAATCAGGAAGGTTACACAAATATTTGAATGTTTTTTTTCAGCATGTTGTGAAACCTGTGAATAACTAGGATGTGTATGCCCTATGTAAAAACAGTAGTGAAAATAATAGCAATAATAATAATAAACTAAGGAGAACTAATAACATTTATTGAACATTTGATATGTGAAATGCTCAGTTTAAGAAACTTTATTGTATTAAATAATATTTAAATAGAAATAAGTCTTTGAGGCAGTTGTGAACTTTATTTTAGTTTTCATGTGACAAAATAAAGGGAAAAATTTAACTCTTTTTTTTTTTTTTTGGTCCTGGGATTCAAACTCAGGGCCTTTGGCTTGCAAGGCAGGCATTGGAACCACTGAGCTAAATGCCCGGCCCAAAATTTAACATACGTTTTTAAAGTTATACAAACTCTATACTAATGTATTCAAATTTTGAGCTCAGTCTAGCTTCAAAGCTTCCCTCTTTGTTTCTTATACCTTACAGATTAAATGTATACATTCACACAGACACAAATATATATATACACACTCCTTCCTTAAAGCAGATCATTCCTAAATTTCTGTCAATGGACAATTACACTTACGTATATAAAAATCCTAATACAGAAATTATTTCAAATGAATGCAGTATTAATTTAATTATCCTTCACTATAAGCAAGGCCTTGTCCCATAAAAATAACTAATTTAATAGTACTACCAGCAGTAAATCTGTTGATGTAATCATCAATAAGATAAATAACCAAAATAATGTCTCCAAATCTATTATTCAGTACCAGCAGTCATCAAATTAGAGAAATTACATGAAAGCAGAGCTATAGTCTTCTTTCCTTCCTCTTAGGGTGAGAAGGCTTATTAGGTAACACACCTCAGAATCCATTCAAGAAAATTTGGCATGTTTTGTCTGTATAAGTTTAAAATATTATCTACGTGGTAAAACATACCACAAATAAAGCTGAAAGATAAAAAATAAATATTTGTTTGATACATAGCAAAGAATGGTAATGGATTTAGTAAATAAATATGTATTACATTAAACATATAAAAATAATATATACTACAAATACATGTGCAAATAATCCTAATATAGAACATAAATTCGTCATATAAAGCATCAAACAACCAGTCTGAACCTAGGTTCCTAGAAATTAGACCTTAGCAACACATAGCTCATATGCTCCTATGTTACCAGGTAGTACAAACAACCAGGTATGCGGAGTGTGCAACTTGCCCATTCTTAGCGTCAGTAAACATCTAAATATAGTATATGACTTCCCCAGGTATTCTCGCCAATGCACTGAAGTTTAAGTCTTAGGTGAATATTTCAATGTCAATAAGCTTTACTGTGTCCAACCTAAAAATCCACATTCTTGTCAACCCTCTCAAAATCATCCCCCACATTTTTTTACTGGTCCTTGCTGACATATATTAACTATGTGCTTCAACCCTTTGGTGTTTAAACTATTTCTGATAGAGTTTGGACTGTACCTTCCTACACAGACTATGCTGAGAACTGACCCTGAAGCAGTAAAGATCAGACAGACAAGTCTCATTTCACAAAGAACCTGATTTCAAGTGAAGTTATTACATAAATTCCAGGGAAAGAAAAGGCAATTTCCTTCTGACAAATTGAAAGCAAACACATCTGTTCACCTAGAAGTTTCAGTAAAAATTATATGTTTAATATTTAGAAACTCATTTGTTCAAATATCTCAATTTCCTGTTCCAAGGTCTCTACCTTATCATCATCTGATTTTTGCATAAGTGACTTCTAAATCTGCATATTCAATTTGCTCTGCAGGTCTGACCCTCTTATAATTAAATTTTAGGCCTTGTTTTTAATTAGTGTAGGTTTTTAGAAAATATTTATAACAGAAGCTACAGTCCTTCTCATTTGCATTGCCGTTGTATCATTCTAGTCCACAGATATTGTCTAGCCTAATATTACTTTTCACCATAGATGAAATTTATAGTATTTTTGAGGCCATTGTGTCCCAAGGATTACAGCCATCCCACTTGCTGTATGTAGTCGAGTTCCTAAAGTATGAAAAATGATGAGTCAAGTAGCACCAAATACCATTCTTAAACTCCATGGGCTAGGGTCACTTCTAGAATTATTTATGGTTCTATTTTACCCGAGTGAAAATTTTGAAACATAGCTTTTAACTTTCTCAGACTACTAGGTTGTATATGCATGATCCCCATAGATTTCATGACAAGTACACAGGAAAGACATGAGGTGAGGAATGGTCACGTTGTTTGCACATGAAGCAGTCAGAGACAATAAGAGAATTGGTCATCCTTTCAGTAGTATGAACAAAACAAATATCCATCTTAGGAAGTTATACACAAAGTGGGTGTAAACTGAAATATGAATAGTATTTGCTATACAACCAGGCAATTCACAGAAAAAAACTATAAATTGCAGGCAAGGATCTTCTCATGTACAACTTCATTATCAGAATACATTATAGAATCATAATGAGCTATATTTTATTATCCATCAGCTTGGCAAGCATTCAGAAGACTGATAATTTCTAGTGCTGATAAGGAGTATCAACTCTATCCCATGGAAAGGAGAGCACAAAATTTAGAAAATAGTTGGCATATTTTGCATCATTATGACACTTTTGACTTTCTCTTATGTAGTAGGACACACTCAAGTCCCTTCAGGGGAGGTAATTCCCATTACCTTATGTAGCTCAAACTTAGAAATTAGACCATTTTAAGTTTATTTTATTTATTAATATATTCATTTTGAGAACAAGTTTTGATCAGTTTTCCAGGCAGATCCTGAAATTCCAGGCTAAAGTAATCCTACTGTGTCACCTCCCAACTGGGCCCACAGGCATACATTTCCTAAATTCTATTTTTTAAATTTTTTAAAAATTCTTTTATTGGTACATTTTAGGTATACAACACATTTACATTTCTCATTGGGAAATTGTACCTTTACATGATGCATCTTGGTCCTTACTTTTTCCCCATTCCTAGCCCTCCCTTCAACCCCTCCACCCTTCACTGTTTACAAAGAATTTGTTTCCATTTTTTTTCATATCTCATAATTTTTCCTTTCCCTTCTTTCCTTTCCCCTGCCCCTCCCACTACTCCTACCCCTTTGGACCTTTTCTTCCTATTTTGCATTATCAATTATTCATTTTAATCATTGGTACATTTTAGATATACAATATAATGACATTCATCATTGGAAATTTGCACCTTTACATAATCTCCCTTGATTCCTATTTTTCACCTTCCCCTGGCCTCCCTTCAAACACTCTATCCCTCCCTATTTACAGAGACTTTGTTTCCATTTTTCCATTTTCTCAAATTAATTTCATTCCCTTCTTTCTTTCCCCTACCCCTCCCATTTCCCCTTCCTCTTTGACCGTTTTCTTCCTATTTCACATTATCTATTATACCTTTTAGTCCTTATTTACACTTTCAGTTTCTCACACTAGAGAAACTATTCAGTATTTATACATGTGCGTCCTATTTATTTCACTTAAGAATATCACCTCAATGTGCATCCACTTAGCTATAAATATCTCTAATTTCTCATTTTTATGGGTGAGTAGTACTCCATTTTACAAACCCCACACACACATTTTCTTGATCCGGTCTCCAGTTGATGGGCATTTCGGCTGTTTCCAAGTTTTAGCTATTACAAATTGTGCTGCTATGAACATGGGTGTACATATATCATTATGGTATGATCATTTTAAGTTTGGGGGGAAGATACCCAGCAGGGGAATAGCTGGGTCAAATGGGACTTCCAGTCCTAGTTCTTTGAGGTATCTCCATACTGATTTCCACAGTGCTTGCAAAAGTCTACACTCCCACCAGCGGTGGAGCAGGGTTCCTCTTTCCCCACAGCCCTGCCAGCATTTGTTGTTGATTGATTTCATGATAGCAGCCATTCTTTCTGGAGTGAGGTGATATCCCAGTATTGTTTTCATTTGCATCTCTCGAATGACCAGGGATGGTGAACATTTTTTCATGTATTTATTTGCTATTTCTCCTTCTTTGCCTGAGAAATGTCTGTTGATTTCAGATGCCCATTTTCGGATTGGGTCTTTAAATTTGAGAGGTCTGATCTTTTTAAGTTCTTTATAGATTCGAGATAGTAGACCTTTGTCTGAGGAAGAGCAGGTGAAGATTTTTTCCCACATTGTGGGTTGTCTCTTCACACTGCTGGTGATTTCTGTTGCTGTGTAGAAGCTTTTTAATAAGAAGAGATCCCACTTGTTGGGTGTTTGTGCTAGTTCACGGGCAACTGAGGTTTTGTTCATAAAATCTTTTCCTACACCGATGTCTTCAAGAGTTCTAACTAACCTCTGCTCCAAGTGGTTCAGAGTTTCTACTTTAATATTTAGATCTTTCATCCATTTTGATTTTATTTTAGTGCATGGCAAGAGATATAGGTCTAGTTTTAATCTTTGGCAAGTTGAAGCCAAATTTTTCCAATACCATTTATTAAAGAGGCTATCTTTCCTCCAGTGAGGGTGTTTGGCTCCTTTGTCAAAGATGAGATGGCTGAGTGTGTCTGGCATTGTTTCTGCATCTTCTAATCTGCTCCACTGTTCCTCGGGTCTGTTTCTTTGCCAGTGCCATGCTGTTTTTATCACAGTAGCTCTGTAGTATAGTTTCAAGTTGGGGATTGTGATATCCTCTGCCATGTCTCTGTTACCTAGAATTGCTTTTGCTTTTTTGTCTCTTCTTGTTCCAAATGAATTTTTGGATTGTTTTCTCAAGGTCCGTGAAGTATGCTTCTGGGATCTCAATTGGAATTGTATTGAATCTATGTAGCAGTTTTGGGAGTATAGCCATTTTCACTATATTGATCCGTCCTAACCAGGAGCAGGGGATGTGTTTCCATTCTCTGATATCATCTTCAATCTCTCTTTTCAGAATGCTACAGTTTTCAGAGAAGAAGTCTTTGATTTCTTTTGTTAAGTTAAATTCTAGGCATTTCAGTTTTTTGGATGCTATTGTGAAAGGAATTATTTGCCTTATTTCTCTGTGAGTCTGTTATTAATGTAGAGGAAAGCTATTGATTTTTGTGTATTGACCTTGTATCCAGCGACTCTACTGAATTTGGTTACTAAGTCTAGAAGACTTTCAGTGGAGTCCTTGGTGTCTTCTATATAGAGTATCATGTCATCTACAAATAATGACAGTTTGACTTCTTCATTTCCTATCTTTATTCCTTTTATTTCTTTCTCCTGTATAATTGCCATGGCTAATGTTTCCAAAGCTATACTGAACAAGAGTGGTGATAGTGGACATCTTTGTCTTGTTCCTGATTTTAGTGTGAAGGATTTCAGTGTTTGACTATTTAGTATGATACTGGCTATTGGTTTTCCATAGATAGCTTTTATCAGTTTGAGTCAGAGACCATCTATTCCAATTTTTGTAGGGTTTTAATCATAAATGCATGTTGGATTTTGTCAAATGCACTTTCTGCATCTATGGAGATAATCATATAGTTTTGGTCCTTGGTTCTATTGATATAGTGTATCACATTAATTAACTTGCCTATGTTGAAACCTCCCTGCTTCCCTGGGGTGAATCCAAGTTCATCAGGGAGTATAATCTTCTTGATGATCTTCTGCATTCTATTTGCCAGTGTCTTGTTAAGGATTTTAGCATCTATGTTCATTAGTGAGATTAGTCTATTGTTCTCTTTTTTGTCTGGGTTTTTCTGTGCTTTAGGGGTTAAGGTGATGCTTACTTCCAGGAATGAATTTGAGAGTATTGCTTCCCTTTCAATTTCTTTGAAGAGTTTAAACAGTAGTGGCAGCAGTTCCTCTCTAAATGCCTTGTAGAATTCAGCAGTGAAGCCATTATGACCTGGGCTTTTCTTAGTTGATAAGGTTTTAATTACATTTTCAATTTCCCTGGTTGATATTGCATTGTTTAGAATTTTTAGGTCTTTTTTGTTCAACTTTGGTAATTCATATCTATCTAGGAATCTGTCCATTTCTTCTGTGTTGTCCATCTTATTGGAGTATTGGTTCTGGAAGTAGGTATTGATGATCCTCTGGATTTCTGCTGGGTCTGTTGTAATTTCACCCTTTTCATTCCTAATTGCATGGATTTGGACTTTTTCTTTCCTTTTTCTGATAAGGTTGGCTAAGGGTTTGTCAATTTTGTTGATTCTTTCGAAGAACCAACTCTTGGATTTATTGATTTTTTTGTATCATTCTCTTAGTCTCCATTCCATTGATTACTCCTCTGATCTTTATAATTTCCTCCCTTATATAAGCTTTGGGTTTGTCCTGCTCTTCTTTTTCTAGAAGCTTGACGTTCAGCATCAGGTTGTTTAATTGGGCTCATTCTGTTTTCCTAAGACGTGTATTCACTGCTATGGATTTCCCTTGTAAGACTGCTTTCATTGTTGTACTGTCTTTGTCATTTAATTGAAGGAACTGTCCAATTTCTTCAATTTCCTCTGTGACCCATTGGTTATTCAGAAGTGTGTTGTTCAATTTCCACATGTTTATGAACATTTGGCGGTTTCTTTTGCTTTGGATCTCCAATTTCATCGCACTATGGTCTGATAATATACAGGGGATAACTTCAGTTCCTTTGCACTTACTTACCCATGTTCTATGTGTGAGTATGTGGTCTATTTTGGAGAATGACCCAAGTGCAGCTGAGAAGAATGTGTATTCTGATTTTGTAGGGTGGAACACTGTAAACATCTGTTAAATTCATTTGTTCAAAGGTTTGAGTTCTAACATTTCATTACTTATTTTTAGTCTAATTGATCTATCTATTTGTGGCAATGGAGCATTGAAGTCCTCCACTACAATTGTATTAGTGCATATATGACTTTTCATGTCTGTTAATATTTGTTTTTATATAGTTGGGCACACTAGTGTTTGGTGCATAGATATTTATGATTGTCATCTCTTCCTGTTGGATTGTTTCCTTTACAAGGATGTAGTGTCTTTCTTTGCTCCTCTTAATCACCGTTGGTTTGAAATCTACTTGATCTGCCAACAGGATAGCTACTCCTGCTTTTTTTCATGCTCCCATCACATGGAGTATTGTTTTCTACCCTTAAACTTTCAGTCTATGAGTTTTATTTTGAGTTGTGTTTCTTGTATGCAGGATATTGTTGGATTTTGCTTCTTGACCCATTCTGCCAGTCTATTTCTTTTGATTGGTGAATTGAGACCATTAACATTGATGGTTATAATTGAACGGTATGGACTTATCATTGTCATGACTTTTTCATTTTGTTGGGTTCTCCTCCTTTACATTTAATTTCTTGTCGCACCTGATGGGTTCATTCTGCTTTGGTGTCTGGGGTTGTGATCCTCATTGTCTGTTCCTATTATATTGTCTAAAATTTATTTGTAGTGCTGGTTTAGTATTCACAAAGTTCCTAAGGTGCTCTTTGTCATGAAAGTATCTTATTTCTCCATCAATTTTGAAAGATAGTTTTGCAGGGTACATCAATCTGGGTTGGAGGCTGTTTTAGGACTTGGAATATGTCACTCCAAGCTGTTCTTGCCTTGATGGTTTGTGTTGAACAGTCTGCTGTGATTCTGATGGGCTTTCCTTTGTATGTGATTTGTTTCTTATCTCTCACTGCTTGGAGAACTTTGTTCTTCTGTTGAGTTTCTGGTATCTTAACAATTATATGCCTATGTGTAGATTTTTTTTTTGATCCAGGCTATTTGAAGTCCTATATGCCTCACTTATCTTTATGTCAATTTCTTTTCCCCTGCTTGGAAAGTTTTCTGCCATTACTTCTGTGAAGGTTTTTTATGTCATCTGCACTCTCTCCTGTTTCTTCATTGACCCCAATCAGTCTTATGTTATTCTTCTTTGCATTGTCTAGCAGCTGCTGGATTGATTTCTCGTGTTCCCTTAAAATTTTGAAGCAATTTTTCTTTTCTTGGCCACTAATTGCAAGATTGCAATCTTATGTTCTGTATCTGAAATTCTGTCCTCACATTGGCTCATTCTGCTGTGTAGACTTTCAATGGAGTTTTTGATCTCCTGGAAATCTATTTGCATCTGTTTTATGGATTCCATTTCTTTCTTATGATGGGATTCCATCATGATCCTTAGCTCCTCTCTAGATTTATTAATCATGTCTTGTACTATTAGCACAATCTTTGCTGTTGTCTGAGAAATTGTTTCTGATTTCTTTGTTTCCAGATCCTCTTTTGTTGCCAGTTAAGGGGATCCAGTTGGTTGAGTATCAGAATGTTCCATCTCATTTCCCTTTGGAGTTGCTGTAGGTGATCTGGAAGTCTGGTTTTGAGATTTATTTATATGTCTTCTCATTTCAACCTGGGCAAGGGGGAGGGGTATTGTTGACATCCGCGCAGCTCACCTCCTCTGAGATGGGAGCAGTGGAACAGTGGCTCACAAACCCCTTCTTCTGGGCTGGGAGTGGCAGAACTGACAGCAGCCTGTAAGTCCCTTCCCCTGGGCTGGGAACTGCAGGACAGACAGTGGCCCAGAAGCCCCTTCCTCTAAGCTGGGAGCAGTGGGATGGACAGCGGCCCAGAAGCCCCTACCTCTGGGCCAGGAGTGGTGTGATGAACAGTGGCCTGGAAGCCCCTTCTTCTAAGCCAGGAGTGGTGGGACAGTGGCTCAGAAGCCCCTTCTTCTGGGCCGGGTGTGGCGGGATGGACGGTGGCCTGGAAGACCCTTCCTCTTGCCTGGGAGTGGTGGGACACATTTCCTAAATTTTAAAATGTGGGGCTAATAAGTAAACTAACCAAAAATTTCTTAACTAGTGATAGTAAAGTTCTTAAAATTGTTTGACGTATAATCAACATTTAATAAGTACTAATAATTGTTTTAGCATAAATTTTAAAGCTATAAACAAAAAAATTGAAGTACAATAAAACACAAATGTATTCTAATCAATTTGTGTGTTTAAGTAACTCTTTTAATAGCTTATTGTGGCTTTTTAAAAATTAAACACTAAATGACAAATTGTCTACTTCTGCAATAACCTAGGAAACCATTTAATTTCCACTGAGCTACATCTGCAGCCCTACAGAACTTAATTTAATTCTACATATGCTCAGCCAAATGCCAAAGATTTAACATTGCTTTGTACCGAACCAGTTTACTAGGAAAGTACGGAGAAATTATCTTCACTCTTGTAAGCTTTCTTTTTCTTTCTTTTGTATTTTTTTTGGTACCGATGATTGAACTCAGGTCCTTGTGCTTTTGAGGCAGGCAGCAGAACCAATGAACTAAATCCCCGGCCCCTATCTTAACTCTTTAGAGAAAAGGTGATATAAAGCCTAGGATTTTGCTACCTTGATCCAATGAGTATGTCTACATTTCATCTAAAAACAATAAAAAGGGAAAAAAATTTAAAAAGAACAAAGAAAGAGAAAAAATTGTTACAAGATACTTAGATCACTTAATGGAGATAGATTTTTATACCACATGCCCTCATATTATTACAATAAAATACTAATGCAAACATTGATAAAATTAATTCTACAAACATATATAATTATTATTTTTATCTCAATATTTATTTTGCAAAATCTGAAGCCCACAGGAGATTTGACTAGAACTATATGATGAACACTCATATTCTCCTTCCTAGATGTGTCTGTTTTTTAAACATTTAACTTCAGGCATTATAATATTTTATCTTAAATATTTCAGCATGTATCTGTTCAGAATTAGAATATTTTCCATCTATTGATAATATTATACTTCAGAAAAGTAGTATTGACTGAATAATCTCTACTTTATAGTTCACATTGAAATATTCCTATTTTCCCAATAATGTGGTTATATTGATTTTAACTTTATTCTGGGATAAAATAAAATATCACCTTGTATTCAAGTACCTATTTAGTTCTACTGTTTATCAATTCTTTATTTTTTCTCCTCTCCTCTTTCTCTACTTGCTCATTCCTCCTCTTTCTTCCATAATTCATGATACTGATATTTTATATATAATAATTTACTTCTTTTTTTTTATTAACTTCTTTTCATTAGTACAAGTTTGCAGATCATGCAGTCTACAACCATCATGAGGAGTTGTTGGTTACATTTACATACAACAGCTTGTTTCTTTTTTATTTATTTATTTATTTATTTAGGTACCTGGGATCGAACTTGGGTCCTTGCACTTGCGCAGTAGGCAGCGAAACCACTGAGCTAAATCCCCAGCCCTTTCTTTTGTAATCCCCTCACCTTTCTTCCCCCTCCATCAATTCCCCTATCTCATTTTTTAAATTTTATTGATATTATTAATCTTAGCTCATAATATGATATACAATGTTTACATTAATTGAGGTTATTAGGTTCCTGTACGTGAAATATCTTTATTCTACCTATTTCCCCTTCCCTTTCTCTTCTCCCCTTATGCTTTTTCCCATAGACCACTTCCCAATTATAAGAGATCTATCTCTTATTTCCTTTAATCTCTATCCTTTATTATTCTCTTTGTACTTTGCTTCACTCAAGTGAGATATGCCATATGGCATTTGCGTGTCTTGTTTATTTCACTCAACATTATATTTTCAAGGTGCATCCATTTTCCTACAAATGTTTAAAATCTGTCATTCTTTATAGCAGAGTAGCATTCCATTATATATATAGATACCACTTTTTTTCATTAAGTTTATTGGTACATTTTAGGTATAACATACAGTTACATTCCTCATTGGCATCTTGTACCTTTACATGGTGTATCTTAGCTCTTATTTTTTCCCCATTTCCCTACAGTCCCTTCAACCCCTTCGCCCTTTCCTATTTACAGAGACTTTGTTTCCATTTTTTCCTTTTCTCATATTTTTTCTTTTCCCTTCTTTCCTTTCCCCTACCCATCCTACTTCCCCTACTCTTTTAGACCTTTACTTCCTATTTCACACTATCAATTATACCATTTGAACCTTATTTACACTTTTAGTTTTTCACACTGAAGAAACTATTCGATATTTACACAGGTGTGTTCTATTTATTTCACTTAAGAGTATGGCCTACTTTTTAAATCCAAACACCTGTTGATGGGTATACAGGCTGTTTCCAGGATTTAGCTACTGTGAATTTTGCTGCTATAAACACTGGTATACATGTATCACTGTACTATGATGTCTTAAGCTCCTTGTGGAAGATACCTAGCAGGGGGAAACACTGAGTCATATGGAACTTTTAATGTTGGTTTTTTGAGAACTCTCCATACTTATTTCCATAATGGTTGTACTAGTTTACATTCCCATCAACAATGAAGGAGAGTTCCTTTTTCACCAGAGCCTTACCAGAATTTTTTATTATTTGATTTCTTAATTATTGTCATTCTTTCTAGAGTAAGATGGAATCTTAGCGCTATTTTAATTTTCATTTCTCTAATGGTCAGAGATGTGAGTATTTTTTCATATATTTGTTGACCATCTGTATTTCTTCCTCTGTGAAGTGTCTGTTCATTTCTCTTGCCCATTTCTAAGCAGGATCTTTAATTTTTTTTTTTTGGGTTATTTGTATGTTGGAGGTATTAGCCCTATGTCAAGGAGTAGCTGGTAAAAATATTTCATATTCTGTTAGTTCTCTTTACTCTATTGATATATATATTTTTTTCTGTACAGAAGCTTTTTAGTCTCATACAATTCCATTTATTACTATTTCTTTTGTGATTGAGGTTCTGTTTAGAAAATCCTTTCATACACCTATATCTTCAAGTATTTTATCTTCCAGTAGTTTTAATGTTTCTGCTTTAATGCTTAGATATTTGAACCATTTTTATTTTAATTTGTTATGTGTTGAGAGCTATGGGTCCAGTTTCAATCTTCTGCACACAGTTAACCAGTTTTCCAAGCAGCACCTGTGTTATCTTTCCCCCAAAATATGCTTTTGGCACCTCTGTCAAAGAAATAAACAGCTGAATGTGTGTGGGGAAGTTTCTATGGCCTCAGTTTTGTTCCATTAATCTAGGTATCTGCTTTGGTTCCAATGCCATGACTTTTTATATCATTATTTCTTTGTAGTATAGCTTAAAGTTAGAGATTGTTATGCTTCCTTTGTGCTTGTTGCCCAAAATTGCTTTTCCTATTCTGGGTCTCTTCTGGCTCCATATAAATTTTAGGATTGCTTTCTCTAGATCTGTAAAGTATTCTTGGTATTTTAATTTGGGCTGTATTGAATCTGTATAATAGTTTTTGGAGTATAGCCATATTGACAATATTGATTTTGCCTACTCAGGAGCTGGGGACATCTTCCCATTTTCTGTTGTGATACTCAATCTCCTTTTTCAGTGTACCGTAGTTTTTCTTTGTAGAGGTCTTTTGCTTCCTTAGTTAATTTGTAGGTATTTTATTTTTCTTGAAGCTATTGTAAGTGGTATTGTTTTCATAATTTCCTTCTCATCCTGTTCATTTTTAATATACACACATGCTAATGATTTTTGCATGTTGATCCTGTATACTGCTACATTACTGAAGTTTGTATTAATTTTAAGTTTTTTTAATGAAGTTCTTTGGGTCTTCTATGTAGAAAATCATTTCCTCTTCAAATAATGATAATTTGATTTCTACCTTTCCTATATGTGTCCCTTTTATTTCTTTCTTTTGCTTGAGTGTTCTGGCCAATGTTCAAGAACTGTTGAATAGGAGAAATGATGATGGACATCCTTATCTTGTTCCTGATTTTAAGGGGAATATTTTTAGTTTTTCCCCAATTAGTGTGATGCTGGTTATTCGGTTTTCACATGTAGCTTTTAGCATATTAATTTATGGTCCTTCTATACCTATTTTCTTCAGGATTTTTATCATGAAGGGGGGTTAAATTTTGTTGAAAGTCTTTTCTATATTATTGATATGATCATACAGTTTTTGATCTTACTTTTTTTACATGACATATTACATTTATTGACATGCATGTTGAACAAATCTTGCATCTCTAGGATGAAACCTACTTGATCATGGTGTATAATCTTTTTGATAATGTGCTGCATTGTAATTGGTAATATCTTGTTGAGGATTTTTACATCTATATTCATTGAGGAGAATGGCCTAAAGTTTTCTTTTTCAGTTGGGTCTTTATCCAATTTTGGGATCAGGGTGATACTGGCTTCCTTAAATGAGTTTGGAAGCACTCCATCTCTTTGAATTCCTTTGAAGAGCTTGAGACATATTGGTAATAATATTTCCTTAAAGATTTTGTAAAATCCAGCAGTGAACTCAAACTCATCAGGTCTTGGGCTTTTTTAGTTGATAGATCATTACAGTGTCAATTTTTTTGCTTGTTTTAAGGTCATTAAGAATATTGATGTCATCTTGGGTTAGTTTTGGTAGAAGGTGTCTAGAAATCTGTGCATTTCTTTAAAATTTACTGATTTTTGTGAAATATAATTTTTCAAAGTAATCACTATCTTCTGGATTTTGACAGTGTCTGTTGTAATTTCATCTTTTTCATTTCTAATTGCATTGATGTGACTCTTTCCTTGCTTTCTCTTGGTAAGTCTGGGTAGGGGTTTATCTATTTTAGTTATTCTTTCAATGAACCATCTTTGAAATTCATTGATCTTTTTACATGATTTCTGTAAGCATGTTGATGAATCCATCTGTATTTTCTTCTAGTTTTTCACTAACTCCAGTTAGCCTTGCACTGGTCTTCTTTTTGTCATTTTTAGCTGCTAGTTAGTCTCTTATGCTCTTATTTTCTCTTTGGATACTTTGAGGTCTTTATGGTAATTCACTCTTTTATCCCCAATATCAGACACTCAACACTTTTTTAGTGTATAAACTCCATGCAGTTGTTTATTTCAGGTATTTCTAATGACATCTTTTTGAGGATTCCACATCCTTGCTGAACAGTATTTAATTTTTCTTTTATTTACTTTAACTGAATTTGATTTTATTGGAGTACTTTTAGTTGATTTAAAGGATTTATATTGAGAATTTTCAGAGGATATTTTGTGGGGGCAAAGGCAAGATATGAGAGAAAGGGAATTTATTTCATGATTGAGAAAAGCTATGTGTCTGTCAGAACTTGCTGACAGGGAGGATAACAAGCCATATAAGATGTGGAAGAGTCAAAGGCTTAGAATGGAAAAGATAAAGTAATAATAGTAGAGAATATAGGAGTGACTGTGAAAGAGCTAAGGATGGGGAATTTAAAAACTTGGGATAAGGAATTTGTGTTTTGAAAAAGAATAAATAACTATTTTAATAATATTGTCTCAGGGTTTGAGGTGAAGCAACTAGGCTGGGAGCTGAGACAAGGAACAAAACCTAGATACCTATTAAATCAGAACCAATGAAGAAACAAATACACAAAAAATAACAACCTAATAAACACAGGAAATGAGAAAATAACAAAACATAATCCCACATTACTAAATAAATCAAGAAACAAAAAAAAAAAACTAAAACCTGTAAGATGTCTAATAGGAACACAGATTAAATATTCCCATGAGACATAGCTTATGTGATTCCCAAGTAGCTTCTTTGCCACAGAATCTAAGGGCTCACACTCCAATAACTACTCTGATCTCTGTACCACAAAACCAAAGCTAACTCAGAATCAAGACTTATTTCCACCAGGTTGCAGGCATTCTTGTAGAGGTTGATCCAGTCTCACTTCTTGGATTAGGAACTCTTGCTGACCTTCTCCCTGACTTTGATGGTGGATATGGCAGACAGGTTCATTGGCATGAAATTGTTCACTGAGTCTGGATTATTCCTATGCAATCAAGTCAGCTATAGCAGTAAAAGACTAATCTGTTACAGTGGTATATATAAGGGCTAGTTGAAAAATAGCATACCATGAGATTGTTTGGGGGCTCTCTTTAGCCTAGAGAAGAAATTCATTTTTATAATGTAAGCATCATCTTAGCATCCCTCTTGACTCACAGTTAATGTGCACTAAATATGATGGCTGTGCCTCCTCTGATGATGAAAAACAACATTTAGCAGTAATTTTATAGAATCAATTATCTAATGTCCAGGGTGTTGGGGACCAGGTAATGCCAGAGGGGGGAAGAGAAAAGAAAAAAAGAGTTTTTTCTTTCTTCTGCCCCTTTCTAACATCCTCTGCTCTGTGGTATTGAAAGGAGGAAATAGAAGGAGAATGATGGATCCTAATGATGGTAAGGCTAGGTTATGTATTCAGAAGGAGATTACAGGAAAAATTTGGTACAAAATTGGTAGTAAAAAATAGGAATGGAAAGTAATTCTATGACTGATATAAATAGTAGAGAAAAAAGGGAGAGAGAAAAGAAAAGAAAACTTGAGAAGGAATATGACATAGGAGAAAGAAGTCGGGCACAGAGATATGGATAAGAGAAGGGATATAAAAGGAAAAGGGAGAATGCCCTTACCCTCTATAAAGTATACTGAGGGGAAAAAAAGGCAAGAAGAAGAGGAGCACACACACTCTTATGAGACATGCTCATAAGAGAAAAAAATGTTAAAATAATGGAATAAGAGTGTTAGGTGATAGGTGACCCAGCCCCAAGATGTCTCCTTTCCCACCCAAATCAGCCTTCTTTTTCCCACAACCCATTAGTTTCCTGCCTAAACACAGTCCCAAGATGTCTCCCTTCCTGCCCAAGTCAACCTTCTTTTTCCCATTATCCATCACATTCCCACCCCTCCACTGACCCTGCACCAATCCAAACCCTCCAGGTCACCTAGCCCTCATGGAACCCTTTAAAAAACTGCACTAAGCCTCCATGTGGCTGCTGTTTTCCATTGGTTCAGAGGCAGCCCAGCAGCTAAGTCCCCTCTGCAACAAAGGCCTGTTTGGTTCCTGTCCTGGATTTGGCCCTGGATTTTTCTAACATTCTGGTGCCAAAATCCGGAGGTAGGTGACTGATTAAGTGACAATTGGCCTTTTAGCCACCTCCTCTGAACCTTAGCTGCCAAACCAGGACCCCCCGGGGCTTTCTACCTTTGCCATTGCTGACTCCACATCCACATCAGTCACGATTCAAGGTGAGTGCTTCAGGGAACCCTTTTCTCTCAGATCATCCACTTGTTTCCTGTCTTGAAATCCTAGTTATGGGTCAGACTGATCTCCGGCCCAGGCGGTCATGATCTCTGAGGGATGTCCCCCCGATCTGATCTTCCTGTCCTCTGTGAGGGTTGCCAAGCTAAATGAAGATGCTCCTCTTCCTCGCCACCCTCTCTGGGAACCTCTTGGCACTTACCTCCCTTTTCTAAATTGCCATGGGAACCCAACAGTCCAACCCCTTCCCCCTCCCATTCAACACCTCTCAGCTGCCTTTTGGTTCAACTCAAACCCATCAGACTGTTGGGACCAGATTTCAAACCAAAAAGACATTTTTTACTGCACTCAGGTTTGGCTCCAATACAAACTAGACAAGGAGTCTCAATGGTGCAAAAATGGTATTTTTGATTCCAATGTTTTATGAGATCTATACAACTTCTGCCAGTGAAATGGCAAATGGTCAGAAATTCCTTATGTACAGGCCTTTTTCTACCTTCACTCTCACCCCTCCTTGTGTCAGACATGTTCCACTCCCCAGGTCCTCTTGGCCCAAGCCCTGATACAGCCCCCTGACCCCCACCCCGATACTGATGCTGTCAATCCTCCTGACCACTCCCCTCTTGCACCTCCCCCTCCCTACAATCCGGCTTCCTCTTTGGAACCCTCCAGTACCTCTTCACACTCCTCATCCCCCTCTCATCCTGCCTCTTCACCAGCTGTTCACTGCCCTGACCACCCAGTCCTCCAGGTTCCACACCTCACACCCATTCCAGATACCCCATACTTTCGCCTCCAGCCCCAGCAGCTCAGTTGCCCCTTCAACAGGTGTCTGGAACTGAAGGAATTGTTCACGTTCGTGTTCCTTTCTCTTTCTCTGATCTCTCCCAAATTGAAAAATTTCTAGGTCTTTTCTTTTCCAAACCAGACTATATCAAAGTGTTTCTCTGTCTCATGCAGTCCTATGACATGATGTGGCAAGACATTTATACTGTCCTTTTCACCACCCTTTCCCCTGAGGAGCGGCAGAGAGTCTGGTGGGAAGCCCAGGGAGCAGCAGATGATTTCCATGCCACAGATCCCACAAAGCTAGTAGGTACACAAGCAGTTTCATACACCCACCCAGACTGGAATTACCAGGATGGAGATCCTGGCTGGGACCTCCTCGATCACATGATCACCTGCATTATAGAGGGTCTTAAATGGATCTCCCAAAAGACTGTTAACTTTGATAAAATTCAAGAAGTTACTCAGGGCCCCCAAGAAAACCTGGTGCAGTTTCTTTATTAGCTGGTGAAGGCCCTACAGAAATACGCTAAAATTGACCAAACATCACAGGTGGGCATGATTGTTATTAACACTCATTTTATCTCCCAGTCAGCCCACAACATCAGGAAAAAGCTCAAAAGGGTTGAGGAAAGACCCCAGGCCACCCAGGCTGAACTTTTAAATGTAGCCTTTAAGGCTTTTAACAATCGTGAAGAGCAGGCAAAGCAACAAAAAATGGCTAATTACCAGATGCTGGCAATGGCCCTACAGGGTAAACCATTACCTCAGAAAAAACCTGCCAACTGGGGAGGTCCTCAGGGGCTTGCTTCAAGTGAAACCAGTTCAGACACTGAGCATGCAACTGTCCCAATCTCAAACCTCCTCCTGCCCCATGCCCTGAATGGAAGCTAATGGGTCATTGGAGAGTCAACTGTCCTGTTTGCCAAAACGGTAAGAGGTCATCCCCTTCTCAGACCCAAGCTGTAGATACAGGGATAGCTCTACCAGAGCTCCTTGGCCTTGCTGCAGAGGACTGACAGTGCTCAGGATTGTCTTCAGCCCCATGGTCATCACCCCTGGAAAACCCAGGGTAACTGTCAGCATCTCAGGGAAGCCTATTTCATTCTTGCTTGACATGGGGGCTGCATACTCAGCCTTACCTACATATTTGGGTCCTACCAGTCCATCTCCAGTTACTATTGTTGGAGTCCAAGGAGTACTCTCCAACCCTCCACTTACCCAACCCCTTATATGCTCCCTCTTAGGTAGTACATTTTCACATAGCTTTTTAGTCATTCCAAACTGTCCCACCCTTATTTTGGGTAGAGCCATCCTCACTAAATTCAGGGCCTCTTTTATCCATTTATGACAGAGTCATCATAAATGACCCAACCAATATTCTGCTGCTCCAGGCTGCTCCCTGGGTCTCCTCCTCTCCTGACACCCCCCTCCTCCTTCTTTCCCAATATGCTTTCCTTGACAACTGTTGATCCCTCCAACTGGGACACTTCCTCAACCTCCATAGCAGCCCATGAGCTCCCCCCATTCAAATATGCTGCCAAGACCTGTCTAATTTTCCCAGTGTTCCACAGTACCCCATCAACCTGAAACATCTGTAGGGCCTAAAACTGATTATTACTGATCTTCTAAAAAAGGACCTTCTTCAACCTGCTCACTCTCCATTCAATACACCCATTCTTCTGGTCTTAAAACCCAATGGCTCTTACCAGCTAGTGCAAGACCTTAGGGCCATCAATACTACAGTTCTCCCCATCCACCCAGTAGTTCCCAACCCATACACTTTGTTGTCCCATATCCCCTCCTCCTCATACTGCTTTACCATCTTAGACCTTAAAGATGCCTTCTTCATGATTTCCTTAAACCCCAATTCCCAAGACCTCTTTGCATTTACATGGACAGACCCCAACACCCATTATTCCCAACAACTCACATGGACAGTTCTTCTCCAAAGCTTTAGAGACAGTCCCTATCTCTTTGGACAGGATTTGGCCTCAGACCTTACAACCTTAAACCTTTCTCCTTCTACCCTTCTCCAGTGTATGGATGACCTTCTCCTATGCAGCCCATCCCTAGAATCCTCTCAAAGACAAACAGGCTCCCTCCTTAATTTCCTGTGACAACACAGATACTAGGTGTCCCACAGTAAGGCACAACTCTTCCAACTCTTGTTCCAGTATTTAGTGGTCAAGATATCATATCAAAAAAGAGATATCATGATTGACTATAAACAAATCATCCATGACCTCTCAGTGCCTTCAGCAAAGGCTGACATCCTGTCCTTCCTGGGGCTCACAGGCTATCTCCGCCTATAGATTGCCAACTTTAGTCATCTTGCCAAACCTTTACATGAAGCCTACAACAGTGACCTGTTGGAGCCCATAGACGACACTGTAATCAAGGGACCCTTCCTCAAGCTCCAGGCAGCCATCCTCTCAGCCCAAGCATTCTCACTCCTTGACCTCCAGAAACCATTCATGCTGTATGTCACCAGGCGGGCAAGTCTCCCATTGGGAGTGCTCAGTCAGGCAACTAACTCTCACTTCACACCTGTTGCTTATCTTTCCAAACAACTTGACCCCACTATCAGAAGTGACACTTCAGGTCACTTAGCCCTCACCAACCTTTTAAAAATTACCACGATAAGCCTACACGTGGGTGATGTTTTCCTTTGGTTCTGAGGCAGCACGACAGCTTGCTGCCCTGTGCAATAAAGGCCTATTTGGTTCCTGGTTTCAGCCCTGGATTTTTCTAACATCAGGGAGAATGTACAGAAGGAGGAAAACAGCAAAGAATAATAATTTTTATCGCAAAATAAAAATGAAAAAATAATACAAACAAAGAATAATGAAAGAAAGTTTTTTATTGTTTTAGATGTGTGGCTCTTGTCCTCAGCATAGGGTTAAGGAGAAGAGCTCAATCCAGGACATGTCTATGTTCATGCTAGAAGTCTAAGGTGGCAGTACATCCACAGACTGGTGCTTGGTGTAGACAGCTGCTTACAGTGCGAATATGATACCAATGTGAACTTCCAATCCTGTGTAACTAAGGCTGAACCTGGCTTCTGACCACAGGAACCAGGTCTATGTTCATTAGCCCCTGCCTCTCTTTCCCTCAAGTCACCCTGGGAACTTGGTAGTGTGAAGCAGCCACTGGGGTTCTCTGGGACCCAGGTTCAAATACTCAGCACTTACCTACTATGACATCCCCATCTGCAGCTTCAGATGCAGACACTTGTATTGAGTTCATTCACCAACCACTGACCATGGAAGGCTGTCCCAGAAGGAGTGTCCTGCACTCTCCCCACTGTTTCCAACTGCAGATGGTTATCTCAGTCTTGTGATATAGGGTACTAAGTAATCAAAATAAGCAAAATAATCCAAACAAGAGAAATATTATAACTCCCAACCTGCCAGATGTCCTAAATGCTGAGTTCATGTTCTCTAAAATGGAAGAATGAATTCCAGAATAATTGGAGATTAAGAGTAGGAAGAATTTATTGAGAGAAAGATATCTTCTAAGAGAGACAGAAGGGTGTTTGGAAAGTGCATTGCCAGCCCACACCACTTCTCAAAGGTGTTTTAAGGGGCAAAGCCACTAGGTGAGGTGGGTATAAAGTCAGACAAAGCTATAAGATCCGATGGAAGAACACAAGGTGGACATGAAGTGGGACAAAATCATGATCAACCAAATAGATTACAAGTATAGTTGCTCAGGTAATATTGATTAAATGGAGATCAAATGGGGAAGTTAGTCAAGTAGCAAGTGTATAGTACACGGGTTTCCCAGAAGAAATGGACTAGCTAGGGATGTTTTGGCCCCCAGTTAAGGTAATTGATGTTTATTTAGAATATCAATCACTGGTAATCATCCCTAGTGGAAGTATGTGGGAATAGTAGTTTCTCTCTTTTTGATGATAACCTTCAGTAAATGTTTCTCAATTGTTTTCTATGCTGGGGGCCTAGCTCTCCCCAACTGTCTTATGATATTTTCTAAAAAAACCTTAACTATCTACAATATTTGCAGCAAAAATGTTGTTAGTTTCACTTTCACAAAGATGGTGGCTAGCCAGTTGCTGTCCGTGGCATTGTGAATTCTCTCCTTATTGTGATCTATTTCTTCTGTATGACCTTATCCTATTTTCTTCCCTGAAAGTTTCCTCATACTTCCCAGGTAACTTCCATTCCCTTTGACTCCTCTCCTAGCTATTTTTCACCAGACTGTAGACACTTTACCTGGAGAAGCTGAGTTGTTGGCACTCACTGCGGTACCATTTTGAGACACCTCTCTGATTTTATTTTAATCTGGCAAAGATTTTTAGTAGACTTTCCCCCATTCTACAGCTGTCTGATTGTTTATTCTTGATTATGTAATTATTTTATCAAAATATTTTGAATAGGTGAATACTTCATTGCGTCATAGCAAACAGGTATAAGTTGTTACAATTTCCTGTTACTGAGAATATAATTAAAAAGTTGGTTAAGATTATGTGCATCAAATTCATCCATTGCAAAGGAACCTTTTCCTATAGTTAACAAGTAATATACAGAGAATATTTTGATTCTGTAAGAATGTCTTGCTTCCAATAACATTTGTCACTCAATGATTTTAGTATTCATTGCTAATTTTTGTTTGAATGAAGTATAACAATTATGTTATAAATAATGATTTCATTCATCCCTACCTTATCTGGTATTCTTCTATTGAAAAATTTTCTTTATTTTTCCCTTTTTCTATCAGCACAATAGATCCAGTAATATTTGTTTAGTATGTTTTAGTTCACTGCTATAATTGTGATTCTTGATGCCCAAATAATCCCACATTTGGTTAGTATGAGTCTCTTCAGGCAGACTCTTATGTTATTTTGACATGTTACTATTGACTTTTGAGAACTTTCTGCTTTCAAGTTTGTTCTTTCATTCTAATATTTGAATACCAAATTTCTTATAACCAAATTTGTTCTTTAATCTAAATATATTAAATTTTTGGGACACAATTGAGAATAAGGATTATATTCAGACAAAACTTATAGAGTAATTCTATAATATCCAAATGCTACACTTTCATGGGCTAAATAACCTGTCCTCTCAGAATTCTCATCTCTATAGTAAGATAAATACTATACTTACTTCATTGGGTTGTTTGAGAGATTACTTAAGACAATCTATGAAAACCATTAGTAAGGTATGTGGTATTAAATACTTAACAAATTTTAGCTAGTCTAGAACTATATAATATGGTAAACAATGGAGAAAATTCAGTGGAAAATTGTAACTTTAGAAATACTCTTCATTATCCTCTTTATGAATTAAAGTCATATATCTTTATAATACACTTTCACAGTCATTCTGAGAATAATTTTTGTCTTCACTGAAAAAGAAGTTTGGAAAACCTGAGCCTTATATTGATCTTTCAAATTTGACTTATGCAATTTTCTATTGTACATTCCACACTATTTCACTAAAATGTGTATTTAATTGACTCCAGGCATTATCTATTTTTATCATTTGATGAAGTCATGTCTTCACAGGAAAACTGGGTCAGTTAAAGTAACAATACTCTAGCTTATGGTTACAGTGGTTTGGTTTGCTAAGAGCTAAATCTTGTGGGAATTTTGGAATGTCCCTAAGGATCACCAAGGTTTTTTGGGGGGGGGGAATCTATATATTTCAGATGTCTTTATACAAACAGGGTGCAACATTTTTTAAGAATTTACAGAGTGTGTTCCAATATTTAAAGGTATCTCTTATAAATTAAATGGAAAATATATTTTTAAATGTTCAGACAATTTTACCTTACTTAATGCCTCATCTCCCAGTAACACTTTAACTAAAAAAGAATGATGGATCAAAAGAAAAGAAAGAAAGAAAGAAAGAAAGAAAGAAAGAAAGAAAGAAAGAAAGAAAGAAAGAAAGAAAAAGAAAGCTTTAAGAAAAAGTATCAGTGGATTATTTTATGCAGAAGCTTATTTAGCCTTTTCAAATTTTGGGAAATAAGAGAATAATTATTTTCACTGGCTTCTATTATGTGTTATGACACATTTTGAATTACAATATTCAATATGAATTATAATATTTTGAATGATTCTAATCAAGTTGTTGAGTGCATGGGTAGATATAGAATTCTACTGCAAGCATGTAGCAATAGAAATAAAATGCAAAGAGGGAAATCCAATGAAAGATAGATCTGAAAGAGAAACACAAAGTGGTAACCTGGGAGAAAGTCTTATATCCAATGTACTTGAACAGCAGAAACAGGCATTGCTGTCTGATTGGATAATTATGTGATAATGAATATTAAATTATCCATACAAAGTGAAAGACAGAGGCAAAAATTCACTTGAGGCAAAAGTTACTATGAGATTCTTTCTTTAGTCATACAAATAATTTTGAACAAAGAAGCTACTGATACAGTGGACCCTAAAGTTATAATTGGCCTGACATATGAGCAATTGGGTTACAATCAGAATTTTAGTTTTAACTTATGAACAAAGTCTTGAGTTATGACCTGAATGTGAGCAACTTATGCTTTTAGATGGTCTCAGATACAGATTTAACTCTGGAAGGAACATTACAGCATCTTTTCCTGTAAGGCGTTAATTGAAAAATCCTGGGAAAATGTCTGACATTGAGATCTGTCTGTATATAAGAGAGAGACTTAGAAGACTGTGTAGAGGAGCCTGAGCCTTCAGCTGACTAATTTGAGATACAACCAGCCCTCAAAAATGAATTGAATTCATAAGTCAAGGGTCCATTGTACATTCATTGCCTTGGCTAAATTTTCAAGAGTATCTCTGTATCTAAGGTTCTGAGGAAAAAAAAAACTAAACTAAAGACTCAGGAATTGAATCAACTATCTACTATTTATTTATATGACCATATCTTGGATTTCTTCATAGAATAATAAAGTAGGAGACATAACTTAGACACTCACTAAAATGAGAAATGCATGAGATTGGATAAACAACTATTTACAAAAAATTAGTATTTTTCCTTTATTCTAATTAATTTTGTATTACATTTTATTGTAGTAAATACACAAGAAATAAATATACAATTTTCCCTATTTTCTGTGTACAGTTCTATGGCTTTTAGTACATTCACAATGGTATACAGCTATTATCACTGTCTCTCGCCAGACCTCTTTACATTTGAAAAAACTGAAGTTCAGAGCCTATTAGCAGTTATCTCCCGTTTTCCTTAGACCCTGGAAACCATCATGACGTCTTTTTTATATCTATGAATTTAACTATCATATGTACTTCACATAAATAGAATCAAACTAGCTTTAAAAATTGATGCATTTCTCTGGTGTGAGAAACTGAAAGTGTAAATAAGGACTAAATGTATAATAGGTAATATGAAATAGGAAGAAAAGGGGCAAAGGGGAAGGAAGTGGGAGGGCTAGGGGAAAGGATAGAAGGGAATGGGATTAATATGAGAAAATGGAAAAATAGGAACAAAATCTTTGTAAATAGGGAGGAATGAAGGGGTTGAAGGGAGGGCTGGGCAAGGGTAAAAAATAAGAACCAAGAGAGACTATGTAAAGGTGCAAATTTCCAATGATGAATGTCAGTATATTGTATACCTAAAATGTAGCAATGATTAGAATGAATAATCAATAATGTAAAATAAGAAGAAAAGGTCCAAAGGGGTAGGGGCAGTGGGAGGGGCAGGGGAAAGGAAAGAAGGGAAAGGAAAAATGATGAGAAATGGAAAAAATGGAAATAAAGTCTTTGTAAATAGGGAAGGGTGGAGGGTGTGAAGGGAGGGCTAGGAATGGAGAAAAAGTAAGAACCAAGATGCATTATGTAAAGGTACAATTCCCAATGAGAAATGTAATTGTGTTGTATACCTACAATGTACTGATAAAGAATTTAATAAAAAAATTGATACATTTGATTAAATTTGAAAAGTCCTCTGTTAAATGAAAAGATGCTATAAACATTTAACTGTAGATGTCAAAACTTAATAACTAAGGCAAAAAAACAATTCAGTTTAGCCAGGATAGGCCTAGTTTTCTTCTATTATCTGGACATTATTATTAAGAATATATGTTGAGGGGCTGGGGGTTTAGCTCAGTGATGCTGCCACCTGCCTCACAAGCCCAAAGTTCCAAGTTTGACCCCCAGTACACCCCCTCAAAAAAAGAATATATGTTGAGGACCAGGCTATGTGAGAAATTATTGGGGGTCAGATTGTGTGACTTATGCCTCACTGTCCCAAGGCTGTGACTTGCCTTGGGAAACAGAAAAGTACATTGAAGGCTGCATGCTTTCTGGTGGTGTAGGGAATGCTCATAATATGGGATGATAACATGGGAAGATAACATTGGCTGAAGATGATGTAAAGAGTGCTAGATATTAATTTATTAACTTGGGCAGGCATCCAGGTATAGGGAAGGATGTGTTCCACTTTCACACACTCCCCTTGTAAAAGTTTATCTTGTTCTCTATTTTTCAAAATATCTTTTCAACCATTACTGTTCAACGAATGATGCATGACTTTCCCCCATGCTTCTCACTTGCTAATAAAAGTGGGTCAACCACAGAGATTGTCAAGCCTGTCCACTAGATAGGCTTCTCCCACTTCCCTTGCACTTGGAATATTGTCTCTGTTTCCCTTTGTTCCCCATCATTCCCACCTCACATGAATAGGAGGGTCTGGTCAGCCCCTGGCAAATGTGCCCTTCCATTTTGAAGTATGTTTTAGGATTAAATTATTAATTACATAGTCACTAAAACCTTCAAAAGTTTATATACAAAATTTATGAAGAGCACAATGTATAAGCAAAACAGTAGAGGATAATGGTTAAAAGCTATTGAATGAAGAATCCATTAAATAGAAATCTTATTCAGCTAATCAGTGATGAAAATAATGTTCCACCTCACTAGAAATTAGGAAAATGCAAATATAGCTTCTGTTAGACATTATTTCACACAATTGAAACTTTTAAAAAATATGAGAAGTCTGACAGCCGGGGATTTAGCTCAGTGGTTCGGCCACCTGTCTTGCAAGCAGAAGGACCCGAGTTCGATCCCCGGTACCAAAAAAAAAAAAAAAAAAAAAATGAATAGACTCTGTGGCGCTCGCAGGTTCTAGCGCGGGTGGCTGGGAAGGTGCTCACGGCCCGTCACTCAGCCCAGCTGCGCCGCATGGCCACCCCAGCACTTCCGGCTTCCCCACACGCACCAATAGACACCTGGACGCGTTCTTGAGGCGGCAGCTGCCACCCGAGGTCTACGACACCATCCGTGCCTATGAGCCATGCGTCGTGGTGTCAGATTCGGAGAAACACACTTTCAAATACGTGGTGCTCAGCGACAGGCTCATCTACCTGACGGACAACCCCCCCCCCCCAGTCCATCCGGCGGTTTTTGGCGCTGTGGGATGTCGTGGCCACTGACCTGACTGAAGATTACCCAGAATTTTTGAGTTCACCAGATAGAGAAAGCAATCAACACATTTGTATCATCTATTCTTCAACTGGCTTGAGAAAAAAGTGTGAAAAATCAAAAGGTGTCAGGAAATTCCTATTTCCATTTCATCATGTCAATGCTGACAAAAAGGTCAAGGAAGAGAACGGTGGCCCTATCTTTTGGAGAGGTAAAGAGCCTAGAAGTCTGAGTGAATCCTCTTTCAAGCACGACCAGGAGAGTTACAGAGCCTTCGCGGACTCAACTTCCAGTCTTCCTAAAGCTGTGCCCTCAGCGCCAAGGAACCTTTCGACCTTTACCTGTGCCCTCCAGGAGGAGCTGTCCACCCAAACCAGCCTTGGCAGGGCTGTCAGCATGCCAGCAAACACAAACACAGCTTGCACAACAGACAACGAAAGAACGCCAGGGACTTCTAGATCACAAAGACTCCTCAAGCGAAATCTCTTTCAAGTGCGGTGGGAACAGAAATGAGTTTCACTTAGGAAATTCTCTCCCAGTTTCCCCTTTGGAGAGCGATTTAAACCTAAAGAAAAAGGCGTCAGAACTTCACTTGTACATTGTTTCTGCTACTTCATCTCTATTTCTGCACTTAAAAAGTTCATGGAACAATTACATTATAAAAGCTACTCTTTTACAAGATCCCCTATGTGGAGAGCTGCATGTGCCGCGCCTTAAAGATGGCGCTGGTTTCCGCCTTCCGCCATCCCGAAGGCGAGAGCTCTTTATGATAAACAACTCCTTATTTGGCTGTGATGTGTCTGATGCTCTGCCCCCTCTTACGTGTACCTATCCGCATTCGCCACATGACTATCCGTGATTGGTTGGTTCAGGGGTACTTATTCTAGGGACGGGTGCTCCCCAGGGGTAGAAGAAAAAGAATGTTAAGTTTTCCTGAATAAACTGCTAGAAGAAGAGCGTTGGTGTTGCGTCGTCATTGCTGGTCAAAGGCGAACGCGACACCCCTATATGCTACTGAGCTCAGTCCTGTTATTAGAAGTCCAAAGCCATATAGATCTGAGGAGAAAATTAAGCACTTCAGTCAACTCAAATCTGAACTTTTTCTTAAAGACAATACTTTGAGGAAGATACTTTAATTACCAAACTTAAAGTAGCAGCCCAGAAAAATTTCATTCTGAAAAGGCTTTTCTGGAAAACCAGCGACCTTTTCTATTTCCTTGTGAACAAACTTCATGAGTACTTGCCAGAGTCTGGGAATAAGAATGCATTTCATAATAAAAGCCAAAGAGCTGATGAGCTGGTGCCATGCATTGAAATTATACAGACCCTACGACTGATGTTCAGAGAGACAGAAATCGAGTCATCATGCCTGAACACATTGGCAGCTAAGAAGGGAACACTAATTAATCTCTTGGTAATTTTAATTAGCAAACCTCAGATTCCAAAATGTTGTCCAGTGTTTGATATCCATTTGGTGGCTGATTAAACTTTACTTGAAATGTCTTTTGATGCTGAGTTACAGAAGTTTATCCTGGAATATACAGATAAAGCTACAGCATTTTTATATGAGATACTTCTTGTCTTTCAGCAGGGAAATCTTGGATTGGGGTTGACAACATTTGCTATTAGCTGGATGATGTGCTTTCTACAAAGTTGTCCTCCCATTATTACGTTTGTGGCCAGTATTGTGAAAGAAGTGGTGAAGGGGCTCTCAGCTTCATTACAACTGCTAAGTCCCTGCCAAGCAGTTCTGTTGTACCAGCAGTTTTACATCCTCAAGAGCTGCCTGCAGTACAGCAAGACTCTAGCTGAGTATATCAGGAATGACTACAGCGAAGAATTCAGGTACTTTATTCACATGCCAGCCTTGAAAAAGAGACCTCCGTTGTGTTACCCTATTACCCAGCCAACCACTCAACTTTTTCATGAAGTTCTGAATTGGTTGAACAGAAACAATATGTAAAATGTTAACAAGAGTATAAAATGTTAACTGGAACACAATAAAAAAAAAAAGTTTGACAATAACCTGTAGTGATGGGGATCTGAAGAAATAGAAGTTCAATGTTAGTTTTATTTGTATACATAAGCATAACCACTTTGAAGAACAATTTGTTGTTTCTAAGGAAGCTAAATATGTATAACAGTTGGGCTTGCAATTCCATTTCTAGATATGTCTTATACACTCTTCCACATGATCACAAGGATAGGTGTACAAAAAGAAAAGAACCACAACAATGTATAACAGGAATTATTAGAAATGTCTAAATATTTATAATGAATAAATATATTGTAATTATAGCATTAAATACTACATGGCAATTATAATTACTTAAGTAGAGGTATAAATTTAACATAAATATCCCAACATAATTATGGTAAAAATAAAAGTAAGTTAACACTAAAGCTTAAATTACAATATCACATGCATAAAGTTTAAAATTGTAAAAAATATCATAATATTGTATATGGACACTTTCATATATTGGTTTTTTTGGGGGGGAGGGGGATCGAACTCGGGTCCTTGCGCTTGCAAGGCAGGAGACGGAACCACTGGGCTAAATCCCCGATATTGTTATATATACAAATCCATGGAAATATCAAACATCAAACTCAGGATAATATATAAGGATGTGATGAGAAGAAAATGAGATGCATACAGGGATTTCAAAAAGCTTCAATTGCATCTGTAACACTTTATATTTTTTAAAAAATATAATGTACAAATACTGTTAAATGTTTAAGATCTGACAGAATTTAATGTTGTCTGTAGTTATTTTGTATGTTTTTTGTTACTTTCTGAACAAATTAAATCTCAAATTCTAAGTTTTAAGATTAAAGCAATCATAAATGCATACCTTCATACTTAATATAAATCTCATGATTCTTGTGCAAATAATACTGATTTTGTAGAAAATGTGGAAGTATAAACTAGTAATTGTTTACTATATCACTAAGAAATATTCTGATATAAAAGAAATGCAGCCATGTCTATAATCCTGAAAAGGCTTCCAAATCCTGACAGAATTTTACGAACATTTATTAGACACAATTCATGGACCAGATACTGTTTTAGACGTTAGAAGGAGAGCAGGAAAAAATAAAACACTATCCTAGTGGAGATTTGTTTTAATGGAGAGAGGCAGGTAATAAACAAAACAGGTAAAATAGAAGTTGGTCAGAAAATGACATTTGCTATGGAGAACAGTGAAGCAGAGTAACAATTTCCAGAGGAAGAACTTGTAATTTTAAATAAGAATGAGGTGTTGTCAGAGTAAAGATTTGAAAGAGATGAGAGAACATGCCATGCACACATCTGTGGAGAGCATGCTTCTGACAGAAGGAGCAGAAAATGCCTCACAAAACCTCAAGGATGTCCATGTCCTGAAAGCAGAGCTGGTAGGGGAGAAGCCAGAAGATAGAGGCAGGTCCTGTATGGAGTCTTACAGGCTGTGTAAGAACTGCCTTTTACTTTGAATTTAGATGGAAACTCCTTTGAGAATGTCTCCTTTGATACATGACAATTTTAAGAGCTTACTCTTGCTGTTGTCAAACTTCAGCCAAGAAATAATGGGAGCACAAAGACAAGTTAGGAAGCTATTGCCATAATCCAGAGTCCTATGGTCCTGGTAAGGACCTTTAGTCTTTGAACTCGTATGTGGAATATGAAGTTAGAGGTAGCCAAAGGAGGGAGAGACACACTAGGCTGACACTAGTATGGTAAATGTGGTATGTATAAGTACATGAGTGAGTATAATAATGGTTTGGTTATAGAAAGGCTAAATAAATAACAGGGAACAATTCTCTTTCTTAATCCAAAGCATTCAGAGACTTTTGGAAAGCTTCACATATGTGCCATGGAATTAGGAAAAAAAAAAAAAAAAGAAATGCTGAGCTAACGATTGTTTCTTCCCATCAATGATTTTCCCCCTTCTCTTGGAAGGGGATTAATTTGTTTCTGACAATGAAGAAAATAACCACTTCTTGGCTAAATGTTCACTGTACTGACCAATTAGCCTTACACCTTCTGAATAGGCCTAAGGAAAATTTTGCAAGTGTTTGGGAGTTGCCTTTTTTGAGCCAAATATCAAGTCAGTTTTTGCTTGGTTTCAGTACTCTTTGTTCTGCACTTTGTGGCACTAAAGAACAGTGATATCTACAAGATGAGGTAAGTCCCGTGAGTCCAGAAAATACTCATTCATATGAAGTCTAAATTAATTACTTGCTGACTTAGACAAAAATATTTCTCAACTTCAATTCTTAATTATAGTAATTGTGGTAAATATATGCTACATAAATTATTATAAATTACACTATTAATCTCTTTGATTTATACCACTCAATGTTTAGTTATGAAACCACTCCTAAGTGAGCAATTTATTTGGATAATTATTCATGTTTGTTGATAATATTCTCTAAGCCTTTACAAAATTTATACTCCCATTACTAAAGGCAATCTCAAATGACATTTTTTGGAAGAATTTAAATATCTGAGATTTCAAAAAGTGACTTTCATATCCAGATGATGGTCTATTGTTTCCAGTCAATGGCTGTGGAACTCCCAGTAACAAGTTTCCCACACAACAGGCTAGTGAACAAGGCTCCAATGTGTTATATACCCCATGTTATATACCCTGCTGCCTACATGTTTGTCTTAGTTACTTTTCTCATTGCTGAGACAAAATACACATTACGTAAAGTTAAAGGAGGAAAAGTTTAGTTCAGCCCACAGTCCATAGAGCTTTCGGTTCATAGTTGGTGGACTCCAAGTCAGAGTGGCATGGCAGAGAGGCATCACAGAGGATGAACAGTCTATGGCTGTCAAAAGACAGCAAAAGCAAGTGATCAGGCACAACCAACAATAGCAGCTCTTTCCGCCCATTTTATATTCCATCTAGGATACTAGGTTAGGGTGGGTGCCAAACTAATCAGTGTACTGATGTAGTAATCATGCACCCTTAATTCCAGCACCCTTCATCCTAGCACTGCACCATGAATCAAACACATACTCTAGATCCAGCCACTTCTGAAAAGCTCCACCCATGACCACATGAGGCTTTTGGGGGACATCTAACCACAAGTCATAACAATATTGTTGAAGGCTGACAAAGAAAATCTGTTACCCTTGTAATACACATCTAATTAAAGTATTAAATATTATATAAAAAGATATATTTAACTTCTCACATAAATATTATTCTACCTTTAAAATGCAAATTTTATATGCACAAGATTTAAGAATGATATTTATTAGATGTAAATAAATTTGTATGAGAACATAAGTTTCTACTCTTTTATTTTTCATTTGATATTTTTGAAATTAAATAATTCAGTTTGAAAACTCATATTTACATTTTAATTAATACAGTTCACTTTTAATTGTATTTCAAGTTTATCATTTATTATTTGGTCTATTATTTTCTATTTTTGTTCTTACTTTGAAGATGGTTAACATTTTTTAAAAATTTTTATCAACATATTAATTGTGCATATAAATGGAATATGGTGTGATATTTCAACACAAACACTATAGTTCACATTATTTTTAAATTTTACTTTATTGGTACATTTTAGGTATACAATATAATGACATTCATCATTGGAAATTTGCACCTTTACATAATCTGTCTTGGTTCTTATTTTTTCCCCCTTCCCCTGCCCTCCCTTCAACCCCTTCATCCCTCCCTATTTACAAAGACTTTGTTTCCATTTCCTCCTTTTCTCATATAAATTCCATTCCCTTCTTTCCTTTCTCCTACCCCTCCGACTTCCCCATCTCCTTTGCCCATTTTCTTCCTATTTCACATTATCTATTTTACCTTTTAGTCCTTATTTACACTTTCAGTTTCTCACACTACACAAACTATTTGGTATTTATAAATGTGTGTCCTATTAATTTCACTTAAGAGTATCACTTCAAAGTGTATCCATTTAGTTATACATTTCTCTAATTTCTCATTTTTTATGGCTTAGTACTCCATTTTATTAAAAAAACACATTTTCTTTATCCAGTCTCCAGCTGATGGGCAATTGGGCTGCTTCCAAGTTTTAGCTATTACAAATTGTGCTGCTATGAACATGGGTACACATACATCACTGTGGTATGATTCTTTTAATTTGGGGGGGAAGATACCCCACAAGGGAATAGCTGGATCAAATGGGACTTCCAGTCCTAGTTTTTTGAGGTATCTCCATACTGATTGCCACAGTGGTTGCACCAGTCTACACTCTCACCAGCAGTGGAGAAGAGTTCCTCTTTCCTCACAGCACTGCCAGCATTTGTTATTGGTTGATTTCACGATAGCAGTCATTCTTTCTGCAGTGAGGTGGAATCTGTTGTTTTCATTTGGATCTCCTGAATGACCAGCGATGTGGAACATTTTTGCATATGTTTATTTGGCATTTCTACTTCTTTGTCTGAGAAATGTCTGTTGATTTCAGATGCTCATTTTTGGATTGGGTCCTTTAATTTGGGAAGACTGATTTTTAAAGTTCTTTATAAATTCTACATAGTAGACCTCTGTCTGAGGAAGAGCAGGTGAAATTTTTTCCCACATTGTGGGTTGTCTCTTCATGCTGCTGGTGGTTTCTCTTGCTGTGCAGAAGCTTTTTAATAAGAAGAGATCCCACTCGTTGATTGTTTGTGCTAGTTCATGGGCAAATGAGGTTTTGTTCATAAAATCTTTTCCTACACCAATGTCTTCAAGAGTTTTACCTAAACACTGTTCCACCCGGTTCAGCGTTTCTATTTTAATATTTAGATCTTTAATCCATTTTGATTTTAGTTTCGTGCATAGAGACATAGGTCTAGTTTTAGTCTTTGGCAAGTTGAAACCCAGTTTTTCCAGCACCATTTATTAAAGAGGCTATCTTTCCTCCAGTGAGGGTGTTTGGCTCCTTTGTCAAAGACGGCATGGCTGAGTGTGTCTGGAATTATTTCTGCATCTTCTAATCTGTTCCACTGGTCCTCAGGTCTGTTTCTTTGCCAGTACCATGCTGTTTTTATCACAGTAGCTCTGTAGTGTAGTTTCAAGTTGGGGATTGTGATACCCCTTGCCATGTCTCTGTTACCTAGAATTGCTTTTGGTTTTCTGGGTCTCTTCTTGTTCCAAATGAATTTTTGGATTGTTTTCTCAAAGTCCATGAAGTATGCTGCTGGGATTTCACTTGAGTTTGCATTGAATCTACATAGCAGTTTTGGAAGTATGGCCATTTTCACTAGGTTGATCCTTCCTATCCAGGAGCAGGGGATGTCTTTCCATTTTCTGATATCATCTTCAATCTCTCTTTTCAGAGTGCTATAGTTTTCAGAGAAGAGGTCTCTGATTTCTTTTGTTAGGCTGATTCCTACTTATTTCAGTTTTTTGGATGCTATTGTGAAAGGAATTGTTTACCCTATTTCTGTCTCAGTGAGTCTGTCATTCATGTTGAGGAAAGCTATTGATTTTTGTGTATTGACCTTGTAACCAGCTACTTGACTGAATTTGGTTATTAAGTCTAGAAGACTTTTGGTACAGTTCTTAGGGTCTTCTACATAGAGTATCATGTCATCTGCAAATAATGACAATTTGACTTTTTCATTTCCTATCTTTATTCCTTTTATTTCTTTCTCTTGTCTAATTGCCATGGCTAATGTTTCCAAGACTATATTGAACAAGAGTGGTGATAATGGACAACCTTGTCTTGTTCCTGACTTTAGTGTGAACGATTTCAGTTTTTGACCATTTAGTATGATATTGGCTATTGATTTTTCATAGATGGCTTTTATCAGATTGAGCTAGAGAATATCTATTACAGGAGAATTGACAATTAAGATTAACTGGCATAATAGCTAAATGTTGGAAATAGCCTACATGCCCATCAGCAGATGAATAGATAAAATATGGTATTTATATACAATGGAGTACTATTCTGTCAAAAACTTACAGCATTTGTAGAAAAATGGATTTAACTTGAGACTGTAATATTAAATGAAGTAAACAGAAGCACAAGCTTGAACATTGCATCATTTTCCTTATAGGAAAAATTTGATACATAAATATTGTATGAAATAAAAGATAATAAGAAAGAGGAGAGAGAAAAGAAGTTATTGTATTCTAAGTATGTTTCTGCTCCCTTCCAATATGCTATGAGAGCTCACTTTGTAGCATTTCCATTTCTTTGAATACGTTAAGGTTTTTATGGTTGCTATGAGCATGGTCTATTTTGAATAAAATAAATAAATTCCCACAATAGGAAAATCTATGTAGATAGAAACTCAGTGCTTGCCTATATTTAGATGGGAGGGACTGGGAAATGATGGCTGGTGGGTAGAGTGTTTTGTTTTGGAATAACAAAAAATGGTCTAAATTTTATTGTGGTCATTGTTGTACAACTCTGTCAATATGTTAAAATCTACTGAATTATACACTTTAAGTTTGTAAGTTGTATAGTATGAAAATTTTAGTTCAATAAAGCTGTTATTTTTTAATTGTGTAAAAATAAATGCATAATATAAAAAAGATTAGTCGGCACAATATTAATACATAAGAAGAACACCATGAGATTAAAAATACAATCTAATCTCATCCATGAATGCAGATAGATACCAGTACCCTTAAAGAAATGTAGCAAGACTATCATAATAATATTCCTGCAGTCTGAAAATTCAACTTTAAAATATTATGAGGTAAATTATTGCAAAGAAAATACCAGGGCAAGTCTGTTGGTGTTCCGGAGTCTAACTACTCAATAGAGGTTTGTTCAACTCTTATCTAAAATTTAATTTCATGTGGTGAGAATTGTCCACTCTGGCCTCAGCACCAATGGAAATGCATAGGATTAATTAGATGTTCAATAATTGTACACTGAGTCAATCTGAGTTAGTAGCACTTTTTCCTAATTCTTGCCACAGTATGTATCTTTTGTTTTGATTTTTAATTATAAAAATACTGATACAATGATTATAACACACTGGGCTACAGAATGCTAAACCTTGCAAACATGACAATCCCACTTATCATGACCTTTTAAGGTTGCCATTGTAATCATCTAATTTTATAGGTTTAGAAACTATGCTACAAAGTAGCCAAGTATTTAACCTGGATTCAGAGAGGAAACCTCAAAATTTTAAACTGGTCTAATTTTGGAGGCCACAAACTTAATCACAAGCTATTTACCTTATATTCTAATTAGCACTCCTCTATAATCATACTCAAACTTCTACAAATCCCTCTCAAAAGAGGCTGAACTCTATTCTTCTTGATTGAAGCTATTTAGTTCTGCTGTAATAAAGTCAAATGATGGAATTTGTGGTACTGATACCCACCTAACTTGAAATTTCCTCTAATAACTCCTACCTCTGAGATCACAAGCCAGGCCCTTCTAGCCAGATAAATCTGCAACTTTCCTTGGAAACTCTTCTTTGAACTTCGAGATACTCTCTCTGGGACAAGCTCTATAGATAGATTAGTATTTAAAGCTTCATCCTATGTTGATGTCATTTTACTGCCCTGTTGTAGACATATTGCAATGACTTATAGACTATAGCCCATTTAAATTCTAGTGATTACCATATCATATTTCATTCTTCTGCTTAACCTGGTTTGATTTATGCCAATAACTCAGATATGGGAGTGGGAGTGATGAAAAAAATTAAATTGTGGGTCTGCTCTTTCACTCATTGTGAAGACTAACACAATTACAGAAAATATAGGTCCTGTATAATTTCAAGTCAAGCACATGATATTTACAGGTATGAAATTAATAGGTTATTATGGAACTATCCAGTGGATAATTCTAAGTACAAATCAATTCTTTAGCCAGACTTTTCACGGTTGATGCTTATCAGACTATTTATTCTGCTTCTTATGATGGTTACATGCCAACTAGAGCCTGAAATATGAAACCTTTTTCAATTTTAGCAAATTTTCAACTAACCTTAAACTAACTCTTATCTAGAGAAAAATTTGGCTACATTTTTTAGAAAAAAATCTATACTTCAATACGAAGTACAATTATTTATGGTAATAATGAAATAAAATGCCACTTAAATAAAGATGAAACAGTGTATGTTTTCTTTTGTAAATAGTAAATGAAATTGGATAACAATATTGGAAAATATTTTAGGTATACGTAGTTTAAATTTTAAATATATTCTATGGTTGAGTGGTACTCCATTTTATAAAAAAAAAAAAAAACACATCTTCTTTATCCAGTTTCCACTAGAGACATTTATAGCTAAATGGATGCATACTGAGGCCATACTCTTAAGTGAAATAAATAGGATACACATGTGTAAATGCTGAACAGTTTCTCTAGTGTGAGAAACTGAAAGTGTAAATAAGGATTAAAATGATCAAAATGGAATAATTGATAATTTGAAATAGGAAGAAAAGGTCCAAAAGGGTAGGGGATGTGGGAGGGGAAGGGGGAAGGAAAGAAGGGAAAGGAAAAATTATGAGAAAAGGAAAAAATGGAAACAAAGTCTATGTAAATAGGGAAGGGTGGAGGGGGTGAAGGGAGCACAGGGAATGGGGAAAAAATAAGAACCAAGATACATCATGTACAGGTACGAGCACCTAATGATAAATGTAAACTTACTGTATACCTAAAATGTACCAATAAAAGAATTTCAGCAAAAAATATATATATACACACATATATATATACACATATATGTGTATATATATACATATATATGTGTGTATATATATATATACGTATATATGTATATATATATTCTATCACACTGGAGTAATTCACCAATAGTAAATATATTATTGGATCTTATATTGTTAAAAATCCACTGGCTTGTTCTTCACTGTCATTTTAACAACATATTATTATCATAACTATTTTTTGGTACAAGGGATCAAACTCAGGACCTTGCACTTGCGAGGCAGGTGAGGTGCCACGGAGCTATATCCTGGACCCTAGAGTCAGTTTTCTAAATACAAAATAGAAACATGCAGTGAAAAAGAAAGTTAAAGAAAAGCTAAAGTTAATAAGTAAAATAAAGAAATATTTTTCATCCTTGCATTAAAATACATTTCTTTAGTGAAAGAAAATTTAGGGCATTAGGCAACCTTAATACTTGAATATACATTTATTAGCAGAAATAACAATGAAGAATCAAAAAGTAAAGCTGATAAAAACATTCATTTAAACCAAAAAAAAAAAAAGTAAAATAAGAAGCTCCACCCTAGAAACCCAATACCTCCATAATGAGAGTCACAGAAAGACTAGAAAAATTAGAATGTTTTCACCAAATAATATGACATCTTCCTAGGAAAAGTAATTTTTTAAAAAATTAAAAAAAAAAATTTTCAGATTAATTTAGCATGGTATACATAATGGACAATTTCAATTTTAAAGGGAATTTATCATGAAATGTCAGAACATCTAGATAAGAAAAAATATAATTTAAAAGTTTACAAATGCAAAAATAAGCAATATTGAAGAGATATGGAATAAGAATGATATTGGAGATCTTCTAAACTTCTGCTAGGTCTGTTGTAATTTCACCCTTTTCAATCCTAATTGCATGGATTTGGGCCTTTTCTTTCCTTTTTCTGATAAGGTTGGCTAAGGGTTTGTCAATTTTGTTGATTCTTTCGAAGAACCAACTCTTGGCTTCATTGATTTTTTGTATCATTCTCTTAGTCTCCATTGGATTGATTTCTCCTCTGATCTTTATAATTTCCTACCTTGTATGAGCTCTGGGGTTGTCCTGCTCTTCTTTTTCTAGAAGCTTGAGGTGCAGCACCAGGTTGTTTAATTGGGCTCATTCTGTTTTCCTAATATGCGTATTCACTGCTATGAATTTCCCTTGTTAGACTGCTTTCATTGTGTCCCATAGATTCCAATATGTTGTATTGTCATTGTCATTTAATTGAAGGAACTGTCTGATTTCTTCTTTAATTTCCTCTGTGACCCATTGGTTATTCAGAAGTGTGTTGTTCAATTTCCATGTGTTTATGAAATTTTTTGAGTTTCTTTGGCTATGGATCTCCAATTTCATTGCACTATGGTCTGATAATATACAGGGGATATCTTCAATTCTTTTGCACTTACTTAAACATGTTGTATGTGTGAGTATGTGGTCTATTTTGGAGAATGGCCCATGTGCACCTGAGAAGAATGTGTATTCTGATTTTGTGGGGTGGAAGACTCTGTAAACATCTGTTAAGTTCATTTGTTCGAGTTCGATTGAGTTCCAGTATTTCATTATTATTTTTTGTCTAGTTGATCTATCTATTTGTGACAATGGGGTGTTGAGGTTCCCCACTACAATTGTATTAATGCATATGTGACTTTTCATGTCCGTTAGTTTTTGTTTTATATAGTTGGGCACACTAATGTTTGGTGCATAGATATTTATGATTGTCATCTCTTCCTCTTGGATTGTTCCCTTTACAAGGATGTAGTGTCCTTCTTCATCTCTCTTAATCAGTGTTGGTTTGAAATCTACTTGATCTGCAAAGAGGATAGCTACTCCTGCTTTTTGGGGGGTTCCTGTCACATGGTGTATTGTTTTCCACCCTTTAACTTTCAATCTATGAGTTTCCTTTTGAATTAAGTGTGTTTCTTGTGTACAGTATATTGTTGGACTTTGCTTCTTGACCCATCCTGCCAATCTATTTCTTTTGATTGGTGAATTGAGACCATTAACATTGATGGTTATAACTGACACGTATTGACTTGGCATTGCCATGACTTTTTCTTTTTGTTGGGCTCTCCCCCTTTACATTTAATTTCTTGTCATGCCAGATGGGTTCATTCTGCTTTGCTTCCTGGGGTTGTGATCCTCAATGTCTGTTCCTAGGATATTGTGTAAAATTCTTTGGAGTGCTTGTTTGGTATTCACGAAGTTCCTAAGGTGCTCTTTGTCATGAAAGTATCTTACTTCTCCATCAATTTTGAAAGATAGTTTTGCAGGGTACATCAATCTGGGTTGGAGGCTGTTTTCTTTTAGGGCTTGGAATATGTCCCTCCAAGATCTTCTTGCCTTGATGGTTTGTGTTGAGAAGTCTGCTGTGATTTTGATGGACTTTCCTTTGTATGTGGTTTGTTTCTTTTCTCTAACTGCTTGTAAGAACTTTGCTCTTCTGTTGAGTTTCTGGAATCATAACAATTATATGAAATAATTCCTTTCACAATAGCATCCAAAAAACTGAAATACCTAGGAATCAACCTAATGGAAGAAATCAAAGACCTCTTTTCTGAAAACTATGGCACTCTGAAAAGAGAGATTGAAGATGATATCAGAAAATGGACAGACATCCCCTGCTCCTGGGTAGGAAGGATTAATATAGTGAAAATAGCCATACTTCCAAAACTGCTATATAGATTTAATGCAATTCCAATTGAGATCCCAGCAGCATACTTCATAGACCTTGACAAAACAATCCAAAAATTCATTTGGAACAAGAAGAGAGCCAGAATAGCAAAAGCAATTCTTGGTAACAGAGACATGGGAGGGGTATCACAATCCCAAACCTGCAACTATACTGCAAAGCTACTGTGATAAAAACATCATGGTACTGGCAAAGAAACAGACCTGAGGACCAGTGGAACAGATTAGAAGATGCAGAAACAATGCCAGACACACTCAGCCACCTCATCTTCGATAAAGGAGCCAAACACCCTCACTGGAGGAAAGATAGCCTCTTTAATAAATGGTGCTGGAAAAATTCGGCTTCAACTTGCCAAAGATTAAAACTAGACCTATATCTCTCGACATGCACTAAACTAAAATCAAAATGGATTAAAGACCTAAATATTAAAATAGAAACTCTGAATCAGTTGGAACAGAGGTTAGGTAGAACTCTTGAAGACATTGGTGTAGGAAAAGATTTTATGAACAAAACCTCAGTTGCCCATGAACTAGCACAAACAATCAACAAGTGGGATCTCTTCTTATTAAAAAGCTTCTGCACAGCAAGAGAAACCACCAGCAGTGTGAAGAGACAACCCACAATGTGGGAAAATATCTTCCTCTGCTTTTCCTCAGACAAAGGTCTATGATCTAGAATCTACAAAGAACTTAAAAAGATCAGACCTCCCAAATTTATAGACCCAATCCACAAATGGGCATCTGAAATGAACAGACATTTCTCAGACAAAGAAGTAGAAATAGCAAATAAATACATGAAAAAATGTTCAACATCACTGGTCATTCGAGAGATGCAAATGAAAACAATACTGGGATATCACCTCACTCCAGAAAGAATGGCTGCTATCATGAAATCAATCAACAACAAATGCTGGCGGGGCTGTGGGGAAAGAGGAACCCTGCTCCACTGCTGGTGGGAGTGTAGACTGGTGCAACCACTGTGGAAATCAGTATGGAGATACCTCAAAGAACTAGGACTGGAAGTCCCATTTGACCCCGCTATTCCACTGCTGGGGATCTTCCCCAAAGAATTAAAAGAATCATACCACAGTGATATATATGCACCCATGTTCATAGCAGCACAGTTTGTGATAGCTAAAACTTGGAAACAGCCCAAATGCCCATCAACTGGAGACTGGATAAAGAAAATGTGTTTTTTTGTATAAAATGGAGTACTACTCAGTTATATAAATTGAGAAATTAGAGACATTTATAGCTAAGTGGATGCACACTGAGGCGGTACTCTTAAGTGAAATAAATAGGACACACATGTATAAATACCAAATAGTTTCTATGGTGTGAGAAACTAAAAGTGTAAATAAGGACTAACATGTATAATAGGTAATGTGAAATAGGAAGAAATGAGGCAAAGGGGAAGGAAGTGGGAGGGCTAGGGGAAAGGATAGAAGGGAATGGGATTAATATGAGAAAATGGAAAAATAGGAACAAAATCTTTGTAAATAGGGATGAATGGAGGGGTTGAAGGGAGGGCTGGGCAAGGGTGAAAAATAAGAACCAAGAGAGATTATGTAAAGGTGCAAATTTCCAATGATGAATGTCATTATATTGTATACCTAAATTGTACCAATGATTAGAATGAATAATTGATAATGCAAGATAGGAAGAAAAGGTCCAAAGGGGTAGGGGTAGTGGGAAGAGCAGGGGAAAGGAAAGGAGGGAAAGGAAAAATGATAAGAAATGGAAAAAATGGAAATAAAGTCTTTATAAATAGGGAAGGGTGGAGGGGGTGAAGGGAGGGCTAGGAATGAGGAAAAAATAAGAATCAAGATCCATTATGTAAAGGTACAATTCCCAATGAGAAGTGTAATTGTGCTGTGTACCTAAAATGTACCAATAAAAGAATTTAATTAAAAAAATAAAGAATGATATTGGACTCCCCAACAGCAACATAGCAACAGTAGATTTAGAAAGTGGACGAATGCAGTCAAAGTTCTGACTATATCCTATTTTACAATGGCTTTTCAGAGAAATGTAACATGTCTATTTCTATATTACATATATATAATACCCACATATATATATATTTTTTATAATTATACCTATCCTATATATCTGTCACCTATGTATTCATGATGAGAATATGTATTCATGGTGAGATGAGAGAGAGAGAGAGAGAGAGAGAGAGAGAGAGAGAGAGAGATAGTGTTTCTCACATAACTATGATGGCTGTTAAGTCTAAAATTGATAGAGCAAATCAGAAATTCAGCAAAGTGTTAATATTGCAGTCTTGAGTCTGAATTCTGCAGGACAGCAGTGTGAAAACTCAGGCAGGTTTGAATGTTGCCATCTCAAGGAGAATTCTTTTCTGTCTAGGGAATCTCAATGTTTGCTCGTAAGTCCTTCAACTAATAGAATAAAACCCATTCACATTATGGCTCATAATCCACTTTACTCAAACTTTACTCAGTTAAACGTTAGTTAGATCTAAGAAATAAAGTAGGGTATCATCTGTATTAGTGTTTGACAAAATACCTGGCCACCACAACCTAGCCAAATCGACATAAAATTTACCATCATATCTATCTAGAAGATAATACTACTCAGCCAAAGCCGCCCTAGGGGATCTCCGCAGCGTGGAGTGTGCGGCGCTGCGGGGGAGGGGAGGGCACCGGCCTCCCGGAGGCGACGAGAGTCCTCGTCGCCGCCACGCCGGGGCTGGCCTGAACGACTGTGCCACGGGTCATTCCACGCGCACCTCTGAGCTTCCTGAGGGCGCGATGGCAGACTCCCAGGAATGAGGCACACGCAAATGAATGGATTGCAGCAGTTACCATAGCGGCTGGGACAGCTGCAGTTGGATACCTAGCTTATAAAAGATTCTGTGTTAAAGATCATCGCAGTAAATCTATGGTGAACCTTCACATCCAGAAAGACAACTCCATAGTACATGCCTTTGACATTGAGGATTTCGGAGATAAAGCGGTGTACTGCCTTTGTTAAAGGTCCAAAAAGTTCCCACTCTGTGATGGATCTCACACAAAACACAACGAAGAGACTGGAGATAACGTGGGACTTCTGATCATAAGAAAAAAGAAACTTAAATGGACAGTTCTGATGATACAAATCAACTTGTCGTGATATTACCTGATTATTTAATTAGAATGGCTGCCACTTCTGTCGAATTCACCTCTCCTGGTTTCTAGATGTGGTACATTGTAAACTTCAGCTTTTGTGTTCATGGCATTTGCCTTACTTGTTGAAACATTATGGTGCACATTTGTTTAAACAGGAAAAACAAAAAAAGAAAAAAGAAAAGAAAAAGGAAAAACCAACTTCATGGCTTGTGGATTATTTTAGTCTTATAAGACTGCTTCTATATATTTAAAATAATGGTATTAGAATATAGTTGTATCTTAGAGTTAACATTAAATTCTCCAAATCATGTGTATGCAGATCATACTTGTAAGTTGCAAAGAAAAATTACTCCCTTTTCATATCACTTAATCTGGAAGATATATAGGGTATGATTAAGCTACACTAACTTCTTAATATGATCTAGGAAAAACCTGTTATGACCTTGATTTTCTTCTTGGCAGTGGTAATGACACTAAAAAAATGTGGTTTCTGTGTTTTCAGAGTTTTCAATCAAAATGAACTGTGAATGTATTCATCATCCAGGTCAGTAATAAAGGGGTAAAAACTTCCTTTGTGTTCATCTTCATGGATATTTACTATTGGTCCATTAAGGAACCAATAGTAGAAATTTAGATCACAGTGATAAGAGATTTTAAATGATCATGAAGAGTGTCTTTAAATGTAATGTTCCAGAATACTGGCCCACGGAGTGGCCAGCACTCCAAACTGAGACATGGAAAGAGAGCACCCATGTTCAGACCCTTGATTGCAAAGCCACACATCCATGACAGAAATAGTCGTCACAAGTTTTGCTCAAAGGCATGAGAAAATTTTTTGTTGCCCACTCTGGATAATCAACCACATGACTTACACTAGTAAAGAAACTATTTTGGAAATTTAAAAGAAGTACATCTTCTTTTAATAGGTATAATCCTTTTATGTAAAAGTAAAAATTTGAAGACAAGTGCTTATACAATATTCTTCAAAGACTCAGCAGAAGCTATACATTCATTACTGATTCCAAAATATGAAAATATGAATACTAAAAATAATTAGATGTAATAAAAGGATTAAGTCAGGAAAGGTTAACATTTTCGTTAGGTTTTAGAATTTGATAGATGAGAAGAAAAAGTCATGACAAAATAGATAATTTGGGCAAACATAATTTGAAATTGATAGAACAGGTAAAAATTTCTTTTAGTACAGCTGAATGCTTAGTAGTAGTTAAATCATATGATTCCACCTGCTAAAATCCAGTTACCATGGGTGTCACAAGAATCAGAACAGACAGCAATATTCCTAAATTATATCTTGTTACTGATTTCTTTCTGTTCTGTTTTGTTTGTGCAGTGCTGGAGATTGACCCCAGAGCCTCCTACATGTTAGGCAAGCACTTTTCCACTGACCTACACCCCAGGCCCCAATCACAGATACTTTTAAAAATATACAGTTTAATGTATTAAATAGGTAAAGGTTAACACTAAAATTATGTACTGTAGTTTTAAGTCGCCTGTGAGACTGGCCTGGACATGTCTTTAAAGCATGTCTTCATAAAAAAATCCTAAATCCTACAGTCTTGGTTCTTCACTTAGGTTAGAATTTTCCCATCCTCAGCACCCTCCTTTTTAAAATAATTATGAATGGTCAGCAAAAGAGATCATCATAGTTTTATTTGCTTTAAAGAAAAATCTACAAACGGCCAAAGTTTCTAATAAAGGGACATCATTTTATAGTACACAATAAACTCTTTAATTTGAAATCATTTTTATACTACTTTATAATAAGTAGGAGGGGAACACCTCCTATCTGTTCTCAGAACTATTTTTTCAAAGGTATAACATTATCAGGCTATTAATGGGAGTACGTGATGAAACTGGAAATGATCATTACTATGAAATCCAAATCTTGATAGTTCAAAATGATTAGATAATTGTAGTTTCAGGGTCATGTTACAATTTTATCACATACTTTTGAACCAATTTTCTGTATGGTATTAAAACATTTTTATACTACCAAAAATTAAGTATGGTTAATATGAAATCTTTTACACAAAAATTGTGTGTAAGTAGAGTGCCATGTCATACACCTATAATCCCCAGCACTTTGGAAGGCTGAAACAGGAGAACAGCAAATTTGAGCCCAGCCTGGGCAACTTACCAACTTAGGGAGACCCTGGCTCAAAACATTCCAGTAGACTGGTGCAACCACTGTGGAAATCAGTATGAAGACTAGGATTAGAGGTCCCATGTAACCCACCGATTCCCCTGCTGGGTATCTTCCCAAAAGAAAGGAATGATACCACAGCGATATATGTGCACCATGTTTCTAGTGGTGCAATTTGTAATAGCCAAAACTTGGAAACAGCCCAATTGCCCATCAACTAGAGACTGGATAAAGAAGATGTGGGTTTTTTAATAAAGTGGAGTACTAGTCAGCCATAAAGAATGAGAAACTAGAGATATTTATAGCTAAATGGGTGTACATTAAGGCCATACTCTTAAGTAAAATAAATAGGACACACATGTAAATACAGAATAATTTCTCTGGTGTGAGGAACAAAGTGTAAATAAGGATCAAAATGTATAATAGATAATGTGAAATAGGGGGAAAAAAAGGTCCAAAGGGGAAGAGGAAGTGGGAGGGACAGGGGAAAGGAAAGAAAGGAAAGGAATAAATATGAGAAAAGGAAAAAGTGGAAATAAAGTCTTTGTAAATAGGAAGAGGTGGAAGGGTTGAAGGGAGAGCAGAGGAATGGGGAAAAATATAAGAATCAAGATGTATCATGTAAAGGTACAAATTCCTAATGATGAATGTCAGCATATTACATACCTAAAATGTACCAATAAACTTAATGAAAGAAATCTTTAAAAAGAAAGATAATACTACTCAAAAAGATAATACCACTCAAAAATATTAAAAGATACATGAGTATATAATTAGAACATATTTATAGATTTTTAAGGTCTCAAACAAATATCTCCTGTGCATTCTGTCTTGGAAGTAATACAAAGCTAAACAAAGAAAGAAATGAAGGGGCAGCTATGTAAGAAATCAAATATCCTAATGTGAAAAAAAATAAAAGTCAGTAGTAGTGAAAAATCCCAAAACAACAGAAGTGCACCAGACCTAGATATTATCTAGCCTAAATTAGAACAAGAGGACAAGAAGGTTATAGGAGGAATATCCCACTTTAATTTCCAGAAATGGATCAGATGGAATATTTAATGTCTTTCAGTTATAGACAAAGAATTTACATTTAAGTCAGAAAATTTGTCATGAATTTTATAGGCATGTAGTAAACCAAATACTTAACATAAAAGCATGAATTATTAAATAAAAATATTCAAGAAAATGTGTCAATATATTACATGAATCAATTACAGAATGTTATGACTATCCTTAAAAATAAATTCATAATGTCATCTGTGGTGATTAATTTTACATGTCAGTTTAGTAGGATAATGGCTGTCCAGCTAACTGGTAAAACATTATTCTGCATGTCTTTTTAAGAATGTTTCTCCAAGACAGTAACATTTGAATTGGTAGATGATTGAAAAAAACCTGCTCTTATCAGTGTGGGCATACATCATCCAATTCACTGAAGACCAGAATAGAATAGAAAGATGGAGAAAGGGCAAATGCTCTCTCTCACATGCACTCTCTCATCTCTCTTTTTAAGCTAGAACATTCATCTTCTAACTTCAGATATCAGAGATGTTGGTTCTTGGGCCATCGGATGCCATCTCCCTCCTGGTTCTAAGGTTTTATGACTTGAGTGGAGAATACAACATCGATCATTGGGTTTCCCTAGTTCTCATACCTTAGGACTTAGACTGAATTACACCACCAACTTTCCTGCTTCTTCTGCTTGTATGTACCAGATGGTAAGATTTCTCAGTGTCCATAATCTTGTGAGCCAATTCCTATTTTATATATATATTAAAAACACATGCACATGCATGCATAGACACACACACACACACACACACACACATTCTGTTTATCTGGTGAACATTTGCTTATACAATCACCATTACATAAAATTTCAAACACCTTGATCTAAATTGTCATCATCTCTTGCACAGATTGCTTGCAAATGCTTCCTAATTAGTCTCCCTGTGCATAAGTCATTTTAATTACTATAACAAGATAGCTGAATCTGAGTTACTTTGTAGAAAAGAAGAAGGCTTTAAAAAAACCCAAGTTTGCTTTTAGCTCACTGTTTCGGAGACTGAGAGTCTATGACTGAGCAGCCCCATTAGTTTGGCTTGTGTTGAGGGCCTAACAGTGGATGATGCATCATGGCAGGATCTTTTGTAAGAGGAAGCCATTTAAGACAAGAAGCCAGAGAGGCCGTGATCCATAACTTCTTTCAAAGGCATTTCTTAAAGTCTACCATCTCAAAAGGACCATCCTGAGAACAAAGCTATAACACATGAACCCCAGAAGAACAAACCACATTCAAACCACAGCATCAAACAATCTCTCCTACAATGTGTTTTCAATAGAACAGCTGAAGTGATCCCAGTTAAAACATAAATCATAATATACATCACTCTGTATCTCAAACTCCTCCAAAGCTATTTCTTTCAGAGTAAATTCAAAACTCCTCACAATGGTCTTCAGAGACAATCACAGTGTAGTCCTCTGCTGTTGACTCTAACTTGAATTCCTACTACCTTTCTTATTCTTCTCCAGCAACACTGACCTTTTGTTTAGCCCGAACACATCAGGAACATTTATAACTCAGGGCCCTCCCCTAGCATTCAATCTGTCTGGACTATTCATTTCTCTAGTTCTCTCAATTGCAACTTCATTATTACCTTCAAACAGTATCTACTACTGTCATCTTCTCAAGAAGACAACCCCATTTAAAACTGTGAAACACCCTCACCCTGTCCTTATTATCTAGCTCCATTTTTTTCCTTTAATACATGACTTAGACAAACTTACTATAATTTACTTGTTCACCTTGTTAATTTCTATTGTGTTTTCCCTCATTAAAACATAATTTCTAGGGCCAGGGATTTAGCTCAGTGGTTCCCCTGCCTGCCCCAGAACTGCAAGGACCAGAGTTCAATCCCTGGTGCCAAAAAAAAAAAACAAAACACAATTTCTACAAGGCCAAAGAATTTTGTCTGTGTTGTTCATAGATATATCTCTAATATCCAGACATTCATATGGCATATTATAAGCATATAATAAATACATAGTGCATGAAGGATTAAATAATATGAACATACATGCAATAAATGCTAAATATCAACTAAAAGTTATTTAGCTCCAAAATGTATGTTGGAGAGAAAAAAAGGGAAAATATCAAACAGGGTATGTAATGTAAGAAAATGAAATCTTTATATTCCACCCTAGAACATCAATGAATAGAATCTGAGACTAATAATTTATTTTCTGAAAGAAGTAAAAGCATCTTGTTTTGTTATTGTGGGGACAATTAGAGGGGGAGATAGGCAAGGACATAGGGCATGAAGTGGCTAACATGGCATGGTTGATGTGGCAGACAGTTATAGAAATGACCACCTGCTTACTTGAGGAAGTTGTCCTTCGTGAAAACTTTGCAGGTGTAAAACAATTTGCTTGCATGCATTTACTGTGTGCTCCTAGACTCCATGACCCTGAGTTCACCCCAGCAACAAAGGCTAAGACCCCAATTGGCATAGAGTACACCAATCAGTGAAATGGTTATTTTTAGGGACAAGCTTACTTCTGTAAGTATGGACAAAGCAAAGACATCAGGTTAAGGAGCTCATTAAACTTACCCTGTCTTATGGCCTGCTACATGGCAGCTTTGCCTCTGCCTTGCTGACACTATAAATAAACCTCTGCTTCTCACTACTTTTGTTTCTGACTTCCTCATTCTTGGCTAGGGGCCTTCAGTGCTGAGTCAGTCTCACGCCACTTGTGCATCCTTCAGGTGAGGGCATGAAGTGGAAAAATGGAGGGTCATGTCACAGGAGAGCCCCTAGTTCCCCAGACCCCTGCATGATGCTACAATATAGGTAAATAAATATTAGCAGACATGGCTTAAAGAGTTAAAAATAGCTATCTCAAACAGTGAAACTAAAGAACATAGAACAAATTATTTTTATCAAACCATCACACTTTTTTGTACTCCATGGATCAATTTCATTCAAAAAACTGAATTTCACATATGATTCAAAATTATTTAAAAAACCCTGACTTTTAAATCTGAAAGATTCTTGAAGATCCTCATCTTAGAGTTTCTTAAACTGGGTTTAAGCACATAGATCAAATGCTTTAAACTGATTGAAAATTTATGAAAATTATAAATTTAAGGGCATTTTTGCATTTTCACAGAAAGTAAAAAGGTTTATTAGATTTTAAGAAGGTCTTTCTATGATCCTGAAAGAATAAATTCAACACTCTGATTTTCTTCTTAATGTCACTGAGTTTTGGGACCATAGTTACATTCAGGATCACAAATACATCACATATATATATATATATATATATATATATATAATTTTATATATAAAATTTATATATAAAATATTCTTTTTATTTTCTTGAGACAGAATTACACTAAGTTGGCAAGTAGGAATCAACTTGGTGATCTTTCTGCCTTGGTCTCCTTCAGTGCTGGGATTATAGTCATTCACCACCATGCCCGGCTAATTACCTAAACAACATGCCCAGCTAACTACCTATAAAGTCTTACAAAACTGGAACTCAAGCTCAAGTCTTCTAATTCTAATGCATTTTGATTAAGAATTCTTCAGCTTAAGTTTCCTAACACTGGTTCTTCTGTCTATTCTTTTGGCTAATAATGTGGCACAATATTAGTCATTTATATATTTGCAGAATTCCAGATAATATAAAAATATTAATTTATATCCCTATGGTCTTGAGATAGGAGACTTTATTTTACATTGGTCTTTTCTCAATTATTTACTTTCCAAATTACTGAGGCTCAGGTCAGCTATTCTAGTTGGCAGTATCCATATGAAAACAGCAGAGACCTAGAATAGCAAAAGCAATTCTGGGCAAGAAGGGCAAGGAGGGGGCATCACAATCCCAGACTTCAAGTTATACTAGAAAGCTACAGTGATAAAAACAACATGGTATTGGGGAAAAAAACCTGTAGATGAATGGAAAAAAATAGAAGATAAATCCAGGAACACTCAGCTACGTCATCTTTGACAAAGGGATCAAATCCCTTTGCTGAAAGAAAGACAGCCTCTTTTACAAATGGTGCTGGGAAAACTGGCTACCTACATGCCAAAGGTTGAACCTATACCCATATCTCTAACTACATACTAAACTAAACTAAAAATGGATCAAAATCTAAACATTAGAACACAAACACGTAATATGCTGAAACACAAATGGGTAAAACTCAAAGACATAGGTATAAGCAAAGAAGTTCTGAACAAAACTCCAGTTGTACAAATAATGTGAAGAACAAACGAATATGAAGGCATCAAATTAGAAAGCTTCTGCATAGCAAAGGAAAGCACCAACAGAGTGAAAAGACAGACTACAGAATGGGAAAAAAATTGCCACCTATTTCACAAAGGACTAATATCTAAAATATATAAACAACTAAAAAGCATGAGACCCCCCCAATCGAAAGACACAATTAAAAATAGGCATCTGAAATGAATAGATACTTCTCAAATGAAGAGATACAAAGGTCCGATAATACATTAAAAAATGTTCAACATTGCTGGCCCTTTGAGAAATGCAAATTAAAACAATACTGAAATTCCATCACACCAGAAAGAATTGCTATCATCAAAAAATCTGCTACCATCTCCCAAGTGCTGGGATTACAGATGTGCACCATCACAACTGGTTGATGTTTTTAACTCTTTAGGGAAGATATCTAAAAGAGGAATAGCTGGGTCAAATGGAATTTCTGTTTTTAGTTTTTTGAACAATCTCCATATCAATTTCCATAGTGGTTGTGTCAGTATACAGTCACACAAACAATGGAGAAGTGTTCCTTTCTTCCCACATTCCCTTGCAAGCATTTGTTATTGTTTGATATCATGATAGCAGCCATTCTTTCTGGGGTGAGATGAAATCACACCATTGTTTTCATTTGCATCTCTCAAATGACCAGAGATGTTGAACATTTTTTCATGTGTTTATATGCTATTTCTACTTCTTTGTCTGAGAAACGTCTGTTCATTTCTGATGCCCATTTTTGGATTGGGTCTTTAAATTTGGAAGGTCTGATTTTTTTAAAGTTCTTTAAAGATTCAAGATAGTAGAACTTTGTCTGAGGAATAGCAGGTGAAAATTTTTTCCCACATCGTGGGTTATCTCTTCATGCTGCTGGTGGTTTCTCTTGCTGTGCATAAGCTTTTTAATAAGAAGAGATCCCACTTGATTATTGTTTGTGCTAGTTCAAGGGCAACATAGGTTTTGTTCATAAAATCTTTCTTACAGCAGTGTCTGCAAGACTTCTATGCAACCTGTGTTCCAGCTGGTTAAGTGTTTCTATTTTAATATTCAGACTTCTAATCCACTTTAATTTTAGTTTAATGCATGGCGAGAGATATAGGTCTGGTTTTAATCTTTGGCAAGTTGAAACCCAATTTTTCCAGTACCATTTATTAAAGAGGCTTTCTTCCAATGAGGGTGTTTGGCTGATTCATTGAAGAAAAGATGGCTGGCTGTGTCTGGTGTTGTTTCTGCATCTTCTAATCTGTTCCACTGGTCCTCAGGTCTGTTTCTTTGCCAGTACCATGCTGTTTTTATCACCATAGCTTTGTAGTATAGTTTCAAGTTGGGGATTGTGATACCCTCTGCCATTTCTCTGTTACCTAGAATTGCTTTTGCTATTCTGGGTCTCTTCTTGCTCCAAATGAATTTTTGAATTGTTTTCTCAAGGTCTGTGAAGTATGCTGCTGGGATTTCAATTGAGATTGTACTGTATCTATATAGCAGTTTTGGAAGTATGGCCACTTTCACTAGGTTGATCCTTCCTACCCAGGAGCAAGAGATGTCTTTCCATTTTCTGATATCATTTTCAATCTCTCTTTTCAGAGTGCATAGTTTTCAGAGAAGAGGTCTTTGCTTTCTTTTGTTAGGTTGATTCCTAGGTATTTCAGTTTTTTGGATGGTATTGTGAAAGAAATTGTTTGTCCTATTTGTCTCAGTGTGTCTGTTGTTTGTGTAGAGGAAAGTTATTGAATTTGTGTGTTGACCTTGTATCCAGCTACTCTACTGAATTTGGTTATTAAGTCTAGAAGACTTTTGATGGAGTTCTTGGGGTCTTCTATATAGAGTATCATGTTATCTGCAAATAATGACAATTTGACTTCTTCATTTCCTAATTTTATTCCTTTTATTTCTTTCTCTTGTCTAATTGCCATGGCTAATGTTTCCCAAACTATATTGAACTGGAGTGGTTATAGTGGACATCCTTGTCTTGTTCCTGATTTTAGTGTGAAGGATTTCAGTTTTTGACCATTTAGTATGAAATTGGCTATTGGTTTTTCATAGATGGCATTTATCAGATTGAGGTAGAGACCGTCTATTCCAATTTTTGCAGGGTTTTTATCATAAATGCATGTTGGATTTTATCAAATGCTTTTTCTACATCTATTGATATGATCATATGGCTTTTGTCCTTGGCTCTATTGATATAGTGTATTACATTGATTGATTTGTGTATGTTGAACCATCCCTGCATCCCTGGGATGAATCCCACTTGGTCGGTTTATATGATCTTCTTGATGATCTTCCGCATTCTATTTGCCAGTACCTTATTAAAGATGTTTGCATCTATGTTCATTAGTGAGTTTGGCCTATAGTTCTCTTTTTTGGTTGGGTCTTTCTCTGCCTTGGAGATGAAGGTGATGCTTGCTTCCAGAAATAAATTCAGGAGTATTGCTTCCCTTTCAGTTTCACTGAAGAGTTCAAACAGTAGGGGCAGTAGTTCCCTTCTAAATGCCTTGTAGAATTCCGCAGTGAGGCCATCAGGACCTGAGCATTTCTTAGTTGGTAAGTTTTTAATTGTGCTTTCAATTTCATTGATTGATATTGGGTTGCTTAGAATTTTTCGGTCTTCTTCGTTCAACTTTGGTAATTCATATGTACATAGAAATCTGTCCATTTCTTCTGTGTTTTCCATCTTATTGGTGTACAGGTTCTTGACGTAGGTATTGATGATCCTCTGGATTTTTGCTGGGTCTGTTGTAATTTCACCCTCTTCATTCCCAATTGCATGGATTTGGGCCTTTTCTTTCCTTTTACTGTTAAGGTTGGTTAAGGGTTTGTCAATTTTGTTTATTCTTTTGAAGAACCAACTTCATTGATTAGCTTCATTGATTTTTTTGTTTTGTTTTGTTCTCTTAGTTTCCATTGAATTGATTTCTGCTCTGATCTTTATAATTTCCTCCCTTTGTATGAGCTTTGGGGTTGTTCTGCTCTTCTTTTTCTAAAAGCTTGAGGTTCAGCATCAGGTTGTTTAATTGGGCTCATTCTGTTTTCCTAAAATGAGTATTCACTGCTATGAATTTCCCTTGTGAGACTGCTATCATTGTGTCCCATAGATTCCAATATGTTGTAATGTCATTGTCACTTAATTGAAGGAACTGTCTGATTTCTTCTTTAATTTCCTCTGTGACCCATTGGTTATTCAGAAGTGTGTTGTTCACTGTCCATGTGTTTATGAAATTTTTGTGGTTTCTTTTGCTACTGATCTACAATTTCATCTCACTATGGTTTAATAATATACAGGGGATAACTTCAATTCCTTTGCACTTACTTAAACATATTCTATGAGTGAGTATGTGGTCTGTTTTGGAGAAGGACCTGTGTGCAGCTAAAAAGAATGTGTATTATGATTTTGTGGGGTGAAACACTCTGTAAACATCTGTTAAGTTCATTTGTTCAAGAGTTTGATTGAGTTCTAGCATTTCATTGCTTTTTTTGTCTAGTTGATCTATCTATATGACAATGGGGTATTGAGGTCCCCCTCTACTATTGTATTAGTGCTTATATGATTTTTCATGTCCATTAGTATTTGTTTTATATAGTTGAATCCACTAGTGTTTGGTGCATAGATATTTATGATTGTCATCTCTTCCTCTTGAATTGTTTCTTTACAAGGATATGGTGTCCTTCTTTGTCTCTCTTAATCAGTGTTGATTTGAAATCTACTTGATATGCAAAGAGGATAGCTACTCCTGCTTTTTGGGGGGTTCCTGTCGCATGGAGTATTGTTTTCCATGCTTTAACTACAGTCTATGAGTTTCTTTTGGAATTAAGTGTATTTCTTATATGGAGCACAATGTTGGATCTTGCTACTTGAACCATTCTTCCAATGTATTTCTTTTGATTGGTGAAATAAGACCATTAACATTGACGGTTATAACTAATGTGTATTGTGGTATCGTTGTCATGACTTTTTCTTTTTGTTGGTTTTTCCCCATTTGCATTCAATTTCTTGTCATGCCTGATGGATTCATTCTGGTGTGCTTCCTGAGGTTTTGATCCTCATTGACTTTTCCTAGGATATTGTGTAAAATTTTTTGGAGTGCTGGTTTGGTATTCATGAAGTTCCTAAGGTGCTCTTTGTCATGAAAGTACCTTATTTCTCCATCATTTTTAAAGATAATATTGCAGGGTACATCAATCTGAGTTGGAGGCTGTTCTCTTTTAGGGCTTGAAATCCATCACTCCAAGCTCTTCTTGCCTTGATGGTTTGTGTTGAGAAGTCTGCTGTAATTATGATGGGCTTTCCTTTGTATGTGATTTGTTTCTTTTCTCTAATTACTTGTACAACTTTGTTCTTTTTTGGTTTCTGAAATCTTAACAATTATATGCCTATGTGTAGATTTTTTTTTGATCAAGGCTAGTTGGAATCCTATATGTATCACTTATCTGTATGTCAAGTTCTTTTCCCCTTCTTAGGAAGTTTTCTGCCATCACTTCTGTGAACGGTTTTTTTATGTCATTTATACTCTCTCCTGTTTCTTCATTGACTCCAATCAGTTTTATGTTATTCTTCTTTGTATCATCTAGCAGCTGCTGGATTGATTTCTCATGGTCCCTTACAATTTTAAAGCAATTTTCCTTTTCCTGGTCACTAAATTGCAATCTTATCTTCTGTATCTGAAATTCTGTCCTCACATTGGCTCATTCTGCTGCACAGACTTTCAATGGAGTTTTTAATCTCCTGGAAATCTGTTTGCATCGGTTTTATGGATTCCATTTGTTTCCTATGTTGGGACTCCATCATGTTCCTCAGCTCCTCTCTAGATCTCTTAATCATGTCTTGCACTATAAGCACAATCTCTGCTGTTGTCTGAGAAATTATTTCTAATTTCTTTTTTTCCAGATCCTCTTTTGTTGCCAGTTCAAGGAGTTCAGGTTCTTGAGTATCAGAGTGTTCCATCTCACTTATCTTCCCTGTAGGTGATCTGGAGGTCTGGCTTTGAGACTTGTTTATGTTTCTGCTCATTACACGGGGTGTGGGGGAGGTGTGCTAATGCCACCCACTCAGCTCCCCTCCTCTCTGCTTGCAGGGGTGGTACATCAGCCCAGAATCCTCGTCCTCTGCACTCTAGCAGTGCTATGGTGGCCTGGAAACCTCCTCCTCTGCACTGGGAGACAATAGCTAAATCTGGGAAACAGTCTCTGCAGTATGTCCATCAACAGATGAATAGATAAAAACGTGTTATTTATTCACAATAGAGTACTACTCTGCCATAAAAAAGGATAAATGTGAGTCATCTATAGTGAAATGGATGCACCTTGAGACCACAATGTTAAGTAACTCAGATACACAAACTTAAATATTACATGGTTTTCTCTTACATGAAAACATATTTGTTTTAATATATATACATATATAAATATGTATATATATATGTATATATACATATATAAATATGTATATATCTGTATATATATGGAGGGAGAGAGAGAGAGAGAGAGGAGAGAGAGAAATAAAAGACAGATAAGGGCCAGGGATTTAGCTCGGTGGTTTTGCCGCCTCCTTTACAAGCACAAGGACCTGCATTCAATCCCTGGTACCAAAAAATAAAATTAACTAAATAAATAAATAAATAAAAATAAAAGACAGATAATTGGGAAAAAGCTAGAGAGAAAAAAGGTATTATAAGCCAGACAATGTATCTAAAAGTGTACCTTTACATAGTACAACTGTCTTATGTGTTCTATATTTTCCTTGGGCTATTACTCTAGTTTTCAATCTGTATATATGATAATTAACTTTATAAAGAGGTCTTACAAAAGAATCTGATGCTGGAAAAATAAAAGGAGAGGGGGTAGAGGGAAAGGGAAAAAAGAGTTTAAATATGTTATGTGCATGTACCAGTTCCCTACATTGAATGTAATCATTATGTACTGCTAACATGTACTAAGAAAACTAAAAAATTATTGTAACAATAATACATTCTAATTTATGAATGAAAAAAATTTCTCAGTTGCTGTGCAGTGCTAAATAAATAATCAGTGCCTCCAGAATCACTGTGATAAACCTAATAGTTGACCTTTCCAAGCTGAAATTCTTATTAGTACATGGAATAAACTGTGTTCTTAATCAAAACTGATGGGTTGCAGTAAAGGCCTTTATAATAATATTTAAAGTTCTTGCAAAATGGAAAGAGAAATATGCATGTTGTCTCTGGCAGCTACCAGTATATGTTTAACCACTGATCTTTCAGGGAAAAGATGGACAGAATCGTAACTGAATTTGCTGTCCAATCAAAACCATAGCCCTTTAAATTTGGAACACTTTGTCAGAAGGATTGTTTCTCATGAACAAAACAATTGCTGCTTAGGTTTCAAGCTACATAATAACTTTTTCACAAGGGAATTTTACACTTCTAAAAATTAAGAAGCCACAAGAAAAAATATAAATTTAATGTCTTTCAAATGGTTAAATGAAAACAGCAATCCTTTAACTTACTGCAAAGATTAAGAGATGATGAGTTTTACTCTACTAAGTGACTTAGGTGGGTAAGTACACACTGTTAAATATCATCACTTAAAGTATCTGATGTTTGTTATTAGAATTAATATATCATAGAACTTCAGAAATTCCGGGAATTACATATTATCAGACAGTAAAGTCCAAAACAAGACTAAGTTCATCATACGTTTTCAACAAAACATATTTTGTGAAGATCTTGTAAATAAACAAAAGATGTCCTCAAATGGCTCCCGAAAGCTAAAAAATGGAAATGGTTAGAGACATTATTGTCAACTCGCAGCATGAAGCGCCTGATTAACTCCAAGACTGGGTCAGATAAGGTGATGCTTCCTTTGAGGAGCAGGGTTGCTATGCACCCCACTGCTGCCATTTAAACAATCTTCAGTCAGGGACTTTCCCTGGAGGATGCTACTGTGGGTTCAGAAGGGGATGCAGGTTTCGTGTGGTCCCCTCCCACAGATGTGCTTGTTTGTGTAAAATACTGACCCTGCCAAAAATGTTCCTCCCAAAGATTCTGATTTCCATTTATAAACATGCTTTTCAAATTTTAAGGATAAAATATTCATAATATTAGAAAAATATTTTTAATGAAAGCAACACATAGTTCAAATAAGAAATAAGCATTTAAAACTATACCTGGTACCCTGTGACTATTAATTAACAACAATGAATGTCTTATCTCTTTACAGTAAAATATGCCAAAAGGTAGATTATTAATAGAAAAAATATCATGGAAATGCAAAAATGTTGAATGATGAAATTCATTTAAAACTAAATCTTTTCATGTGTATTTATTTCAAGATTCTAATCATAAGTAGAAATTAGCACTGAAAACTCATTTACTTGAGGTTGGGTGAAAAAGATAGTATAGAAAAATAAGCACATGTCTAAAAGTCTACAATTCATTACTGGCAAAGAACACAAATTTGGATTAAAAAGTTAGGACACCTACATCTTTATATTATATGCTATAGTATTTAAATTTTAATCAAAAATAAATAAGCTATGATAGAATTCATGCTATAGTATTTAAATTTTAATCAAAAATAAATAAGCTATGATAGAATTTTGATGTACTGTATAATTTTTTTAAAACTATATTATATTAATTCAGTCTCATTTTCAGAACTTATAAAAATAACTCACAAAGTAAAATAAACAGAGTAGATAATTTTACAATCAGAACTGAATATATAAGATTCTACCTAAAAAAATAACTTCACAAAAACTGGAGCTGGTTTCCCAAATTAATCTTCTATTTAGTTACTCAATTTCTTACCTTAGCCTCTCTTTTTTCAAAGGTGATTCAACTAGACTAATATTTACTTGGTATCTAGTATCGGAATTCCAAAAATCAGACACTATTGCCCTTTTTCTTACAGCTTCCAATCTAGTTGGGAAAACAAACTTAATTAAGACCTATGGATTTATTCAAATTATAGCAATTACTATTATACTCACACAAGGGTGAGTCACAATACTTAGTAATACTTCAGTATACCACAAGATAAAGCAATTACTATATCTCTAGAAAATAGCAAAGTATGCCACAAGTGTAGTGGACAGAGTTAAGGAGTAGTAGAGTTCATTCATTCATTCATTCAACAAGTATTTATACAGTCTCAATTTTGATCCAGCAACTGTTCCAAGAACTGAGTATACACCAATAAATAAAATTACACAAAAATAGTTTTAATGAAAATTACATTCCAGATCTAGTTAGCAATTTTCTCCTTTTTCCTGCATCTAAGTCTTCAACCTTTCCCTTTACCACCCCTTCTTTAGGTTTAATAAGTAGCCTAGTCTGAAGTCACCACGTTACCACATGCTTCCAGCAAGAATAGTTGGTTAAGCATGTGCATACGGCCCAAGTAAGAGTTTTCTCTACATTTGATATTTCTATTTATTTTAACTTTCTGTCAATTTAATATGAAATACCCAACTAATACAATAGGTATGAAATAGATGAATTCATAGTGCTAAGAGATTTTAAAGATAAACCATTGTGGTTTGTATCTCAGAGAAAGAGGGAAAATATAAATCATAAATCTTAATAAGTACTATAAGATTTATAGGTGGGTGTGGTGGCATACTCCTGTAAATCCAGCACTTTGAAGGCTGAGGATCCAAGTTCAATCCCCACGCAGCAACCCAACAATTTAGACACTATCTTAAAAAGTACAAAAAAGGGCTGAGTATGTAGTTCAGAGTGAAGGCCATAGGCTCAAGCCCCAGTAAACTGCACCCCCCACACACACACAAAAAAGAAAAAAATTAGTTTGGTAACTTAGTCATTCTCAGAAAAAAAAAATCTGTAAATCAATGAGTTGGTCTGAGACTTATTCATCAAAATAAGTAAGAAAAGACTGATATCAATTTTCAGGAAAGTACAGGAAAGAGTAAATTTTTAATAATGACAGGTATGTTTTCCATGAACCATGATGCTCCCTATAACTCTCAGGCAAGCTTAAAAGTATTCTCTGTTGGTTCACAGACCACTCCCCTTTTAAAATTGGAAATTAAGATTATAAACTCCTAAAGTCATAAAGTTATCTGAGTTAAACTGCTCAAAATGATGACTTTTCATACCTGCCACTTAGGAAGTAAATTATCACAAATAATAGGATGTTCTCAAAGGCTATCAAATATTTTACAACTGGTTGAGATATAAATTGTAGGCCTCAGTTAACTTACAAAATAGCTAAATTGCTTGAAGCTAAGGCAAATGAATTTCATGTTCAGTTCCCTATATACATTACATTATATAATTTTTAAATGCCATTATGTGTAGTTGTGGGTATTATTATCCATAATAAAAATTATTTATGTAATATATAGAAAGTCTGTTCATGGGAGTCAGAGTGTCATATTAAGTGCAGATTTCAAAGTCCACTGTAATCTAAAAAATTAATAAATATGACATCTAATTGAAAAATCCCAAATAATCACCAGAATTAATGAATAGATACTAGATAATATATTTGTATTCTTTTTTCCCCCACCACTCCATATATGCATATCCTGAGGCTGCTTATGAGTCAAAGGAAGATTTCTCCCAATAAAAATTGATGATGTTTTTGGAAGACACATAAATTACTATCTACCCAACCTATAACTATTGTTTATATAGATTTTATCTATAACAGAGGCACACTAGGAATACTTTTGGTGAATTGTTGAATGGCTCAGGGTTAAAATCAATATTTAATCAGCATCAGTGTTTCAAAGTTAAATATCATCATCCTACAATAGGAAAAGAAACATGAAATTTTCCCAAATAATTTAATTTTTATGAGACATTATTATTAAACAGCATTAGTCAAACAAAAGTTTGATGTCCTTGTGGAGTAACAGATTAATCCTGTGGTGACTATGTTGGACATTTGCCATGCTAAATAGAAACTCACTTTTAACTGAGGTCAATAAGAAGGCAAGATCTTTTTCTTCCCATTTTTTATTAGTATATGTTTATAATACATAATAATACACTCATTGTTGAATATTGGTATATATACATTCTGCATATTGATCCCTTTTACTTATCTTTTTCCTTCCTTCCATCCTGGCTCCCTCTATCACGATCTTCTTCCTATCTCCACAAATTCTTATCTCCCTGTTTTCTACAATCAATCTTTTATTTTGCTCCCAAGTTATTTATACTTTGAGTTTTTCATATAAGACAAACTATGAGATATTTAATCTCTGTGTCTGCTTTACAGTATATCACTTAGCATTATGGGCTCAAGGACAGGCTCATGTGAAAAGTCTGTAGGTATGTTTATGTGTATATAAGACATGAATAGTGATAATGCAATTGGCAAGTCATTAAGCCTTTCTTCCTTTCTAATAGCAAGTGAGTAAAGAATTGTGACTTTTTAAGCCCTCAAAATGAAAATTTTAGTTATTAGTGATGATGTGGTTTCAGGATGAATCACACAAACTAAAACACTGAACACAGTTTAAAGAAATAATTTTAAAATTAATTTTTGATGCAGATTCAAAAACTTTTTCACTTACTTTTATAGGTATCTCCTTTTGAAAAAATTATGATAGCCAATTTTACATTTTTCTAATTGTTAGATATAATACCTAGGATAGAATTAAATGATGAACAATTAAACATAAGTCTTAAGAATTATTTGATTGAACCCAAAACTTCTGGAAATGCTACAATTGTAACAGAGTATCTCTAAAGTACATCAATGCAGCTAAAATATCTCTTTTCTTTGATCATTGTCTTTGATGCATAAGAATACATCCATGAGTGACCATCTCACAGTGGCCCTTAAATATTAAAACGTTAGTTGAAAACTGACACTTCTAGTCCACATTCTCCATCTAGGAACTTAGAATTTTGAATTAAGAGATAAAGGGACACGGAATTATTTTGTGATGGACAATATTATTTTTCCTAGATCCAAAAAGAAGTCCCAGCATTTCTACTGTGAAGGTTTCTGGAGCTATCCTGGGATTAATCCTTTGTAAATTCCTAGATAACATCTCTCAATAAATTGCACTTTGTTTTTGACTTCTGTTACCTTTTACTAAACCTACCATAACTGTAAAGGTTCCATACTGCCACTGGCTTTTTATTTCTAACATATATTTCATATTTTTTTTCTTTTATTTTTTGGTACCGGGAATCGAACTCGGAACCTTGTGCTTTCAAGGCAGGTGGCGGAACTACTGAGCTAAATCCCCAGACCCATATATTTCATATTTAATTATTAGATTAAAAATTTTAGTTATTAAAAACTGATTATAGCATATATATTGAAAATTTTATATGGTAGTCAATACATGAAAATATATAAAAGTCTTGAGATTAACCTGTGTCATTCAATGTTCTGAACAACAGACACAAGATTTCATTAGAGGTAATATGCAATCAAGGAAAAAAATGAGTACGTATTCCAAAACTTTGAAAGAGGAACTTTTAAAAAACACTTGAAAATTATATTTAGATCTACTCAAGAGTAGAAAACCTTCTTATTTTTTCCTAATAGAATGCCTCTTGGTTTTTAAAGTTAATTTTCAGAGAATATACTTATTTCTCAGTACATACACTTAGCTAAGTCAATAGGAATATGGGAACAACAGATATTTTTAAAATTCTTTAGAAACTTCTGTGAAATAAATGTAGAGGAAAATATTGGCATACAAATGTAACTGGTAGACAGTCATAATAATGTATAGTTACGGCTGGTGCTGAGAGTAATATTATGGTTTCACACTCAATATGATCCAATCATTTTGTCTTGTCCTCTACCATACTTTCAAAATGACTTTGTTTTTGGCTAGTGTTACATGTTAGAGCTAGAACCCACATTCTTGAGAAAGTGTAAAAAAATTGCAGAGAATTTAGCAAATTACATGAGAAAAGTGATTTAAATGCAAGAAAATATTTTTGTGCATAAAAGAAACTAATGATTAGAGACCCCCAATTGCTTGGGGATCAGGATTCATTGCTTTCAACATACAGTTACTAAATCTTAATCAAAGAACTTATTGTATAGGTTCATATTTCAGTTATATTTTTGGAAATTGGTTGGGGTCCAACAGTTTATATGCAATGTGGCATATTTTTTTCTAAAATAATAGAGAAAAAGCTCATTAGTAGTTTCATGAAGTATTTGAAGAAGTAATTTCCTACAATTAAATTATTATATAGGATTGAGAAAGAAAAAATGCTTCAAATTATTTCAAAAGAATCTAGCATCAAACTGTTAAGATTTCTCCTTATTACATTCCATGCATAGATCATAAATAAGCATTAAAAGAGTATTAAAACAAATATATAGAATTCACTCCAGAAGTCCAAAAACTAAAACTGAGCTATATCCCCAGCCTGTTTTAAATTTTTTCTCTTTCTTCCTCCTTCTTCTCTCTCTCTCTCTCTCTCTCAGGGTGGGCTAGAACCTGTGATCCTCCTGAGAGTCTCCAGTTCTGGGATTACAGGCTTGCACAACCTCACTTCGCTGCCAATGTCATATGTAGAGGCCAAAACACTACGATTAGTGGTGTACAACTATATATATATATATATTCCTATTAAAGTCAGGAGTAAAACATTCATTCACTAAGTTGCTTGAAAAATGCAAACAATGTAATTAAACAAGAAAATTTTCCTTATTGTGCCTTTTCTATGCTTTCAGAAATAATTAGAACTAAGGCTCTCTTGGAGAAAATTAATATATAAAATATCAAAAAGTAATGTGAATGTGTGATGAGCGACTTTCCCAGTAATGTATTTGTTGTAGACAGCAGGATTTGGCAAGGGAATAAATTAAATACAGGACACACAATTTCTAAGATTATTTTATGATAATTACACAAAAAGTCAAATGCAAAGGAGTGCAAGAGATTAACCACACACTAGAAGCCCAAAGTTTCCCACACAAGTCCAGCTAAAAGCTTAGAATCCAAGGCAATGTCCTCCTCGAGTCCAGTCCATGGCCCAGGGCCCAAGGCAATGTCTCTTGCTTGTCTGTATTAAGGATCTGCACCTGGAAGGTCCAAAGGCCAGCGGTTGAAGCCAGATAACCTATGCCGGTGATATGAAGGACTTGTGCCACTAAGCTGAGGGATCCACATTGGAGCCAGCAAGTGATGCTCACAGTGAAGATCAGAGCTCCCCTGATGAGAACAGCAGCCATTCTCAGTGACAGCAAGGTCCTGAGCTCCTCCTCTGATAAGAACAGCCTAGTTCACACCAGGTAAACCATCTCCAGAAAGCTTTCCGTAGAAAATCAACAGGCTAAGATCTTTTCTACCCAGTTCTCTTTTTATGCCTATTTGTAACAATCTTCAGGTGGATCCTCCATGCTCAGACCACACTGATTCAGTTCAGCTGGGTGTTACAAGTTAACCATTAGTCAATCTACCACTGAATTGGAATATATTATAAAACTATGGTTAAAAAAATCATTGCGGTTCAGGCACTGGCACTGACCTGACAGGTCAATGGAGTCGAATCGATGGTGTAGAATAGAACTCTAGTGCACACTGAAATTGAGACTATTGTAGAGTTGCTCTATATTAATCATAAAGTTTAGGATTACAAGTGAAAGAAATCCCACTCAAGCTAGTTGCTGTGAATTAAAAGTTTTGTTTCCCTAAAACTCATAGGTTGAAACCTAATCACCAGTGACTGTATTAGGAAGTACGGTTCTTGGGATGTGATTGGGCCATGAGGATATAGCCCTTATGAATAGGATTAGTGCCCTTATAAAAGAGGCCCCAGAGCACTGCCTTGCCTTGTCTACCATGTGAGGACACAGAAGGTGTGATCTATGAACCAGGAAATGGGCATTAACCAGACATCAAATCTGCTGGTGCCTTGATGTTAGCCCTCTCAACCTCCAGAAATATGGGAAATAAAATTTCTATTGCTTATATCTTACCTAGTTCATGGTATTTTGTTAAATAAGTGCTAATTGGTTTAGGCAACAAGGGAACTTTATTGTCTAATGAAACCATATCATGCAAATATAAGATTTACAGCTATGTCAATGGAAATCAAAGCTTATACTTTCTATGACAGTTCCTAATGATTCTTACAGTGCCTGAAACAGAGAAAACAGACAATAAATATTCATTTACTTAATGCACAAGTTACAGAGCTGCCTGAGATCCAGGGTCATGAACTGAAATAGGGAATGCAGTGGTAGTTAGGAATAAGTTAAAAATTGATTCTTAGTCTCAGACATCCCTGAGGCTAAATGTAATACTGTGTCTGAACTTTAATGCCTTGGAGAAAACACAAAAATGGAAATATAAGAGGAGAAAATGCCAAGTAAATTCTGGGTCAGATTTAGGACACAGAATTTGGAGGAGTGTGTGCAAGTCTACACATGCATAGGGTGAAAACTACTTTATTGTTTGGGAGATGCAGAACACAGTTTAGAGAGGAAATCACATATATAAAGACAAATCAACAACACAAAAACTAATAATTTTAAGTCAGATCCAAGCTATGAAGAGAGGAAATAACTCAAAAGAAATTTTCTTTCCTTTCCTTCCTTCCTCTCTTATCCCTCTCTTTCCTTTCCTTTCTTTTTCTTTTTTTGGTACTGGGGAATAAACTCGGGACCTTGAGCTTGTGCAGCTGGTGGCAGCATCACTGAGCTAAATCCCCAGCCCCTCCTTTCCTTTCCTTTCCTTTCCTTTCTTCTCTTTCTGACAAGTTGCCTAGGGTGGTCTTGCTCCTGTCCCAACCTACTGATGAGCTAGAACTATATCAGCACGTGTGCATAAACTCTACACTGAACCTAATGTGTATGACTATTTTGAAATAAGAAATAAATGCACTAAAACAATAAATCTAAACTGATGTGCTAAATGTATTCATATACATGTACGTATGCCACACTAGCACACTAAAAACTTTCATATTCTACTGTTGCTTTAAATGAGGTTTAATCTGCTTTGTGCTTCTACCACCTGGCTGCTAAGAAGTTCAATGATATTCATTTTAAGATCTCACTGTAACAGATTTGTAGGATCACACAAAGTTCCTGGGCGTCTGTTGTCAGAGAACTAGAATCTGTGTGCTGTCCATAATTCACAATTGTTGCCATCTTTACTATTGCTCATTTGACCACACTGGTGATAGTTTGGAATTCTGATACTTACCATCAGTCTCACAGGTCCTGGACTTCAGAGTGAGTCAGAGTAGGTTTGTAAAGGCTTCTTACCTCACGAAAGACTCAGCCCTAGAAGCTTTTACTAATTTTTTAATGACATTAACATTTATAACTACCCAAAATAGTCTACATTAAATGTCTAATTTCCCTAACAGAAAAGTAAAGTAAATGCCCCTATGCTTCCTTTAAATTTGAGACCACTATCTGTGAAATTCTCTTTTTTTCTGTAAGTAATACCTTTCATAGGTTTGCCTAAGGTTCAGGCTCCTCTTATGATTTTTCACTTCTGTATTATAGACCATCACAAACTGGTTTCCTAGATCCTAAATTAGTGGTATATCAAGGGGCCTATGGAAGAGTATACATTCATAGATTAATGGAAAACTATAAAGCAAAATCAAGTCTTCAGTTGCTATATTAGGTCACCAATATGTCCAAGCTGACAGAGTTTGAAACTGGGTCATTAAATATTCTCTTTCATGCTCAACCTTCTCCATCCTGGAATGAACAAGAACTTCTAATTTTTAAAATTGAAAACAGTTGAAAGAAGGGATTCAGTCTCCATCAGAGTGAGCTCACGGTGGTTGAGTTCATTTAGAGCAGCCTCTCCCTAATCCTGTTCACACTAGGCCTGAGTCTGCTCCCTAGTTCTATGGTGAAGGATGACTCTCCAGCCTCAGAGTCAATGATAAACCTTTTAGACTGCCCTTGGTTGGTATTTAAAAAGCTGACCTGAACAGAAGTTTATTCTAAACTATTCAGACATTCAGTCACAACACTGACCATGTTCTGTCGCATCCTCAAATTCAAGACTGTCATCCCATTTCACCTGTGTTAGTATTCTGTGACCTCAGATATCTTCCATTGCATCAGCAGGGTGTTACCTCAAATGTCTTAACCAATCCAGAAATTTTACTCCTTCAAAAATAGTTTGCAGGACATAGTCACTTTTTCAATGGTTGTGCAATCTGCCCTTTCTTCTCATAAAATTAATATCTAAATGATATCCAAGCTTCCAGAACAATATGATTTCATAGAATAGATAGCCTACTGGGCAAGATAGTGGATGCCTTTAATTACACTGCACTGGGAGGCTGAGGCAGAAAGACAGAAATTTCTAGCCCTTCCTGGGCAAGTTAGCAAAAACCTGTCTCAAAATAAAAAATTTAAATGACTCATTTTGATGGCCCTAGTTTTAATCTCGAGTGCTGGGGAGAAAACAACAACAACAAACAAAACCCTCTGACTAATTTGATCTGAATTTCATTAGCAAATAATCTATACTGTGATTCATTACACAAATTTATACATATGTAATATGTATTATAGGTATATAACAAAAATAAACATTATAGACTATTAACATAATCAGATATTTCTGTTATATTGTATTTCTTTGAGGTTTTAAAGAAAAAATTATGGTGATTCTCCAAATTGATTTCATGCCTCACTAATGGGACCTAAAACACTATTAAAAACACTCTTCTAGGACATTGGAGATCTTAGCTAGTGTGTGTATATTCTTCTCTCAGGTTTTGATGATTAAACCATTTTTGAAATTCAAAGTTTGATTTAGGGGACTTAAATATTTTTCCATGCCCTTCACTTCTCAATAGTCTCTTGGAAATAACAGTGAAATTCATCTGAAAAGGCTACCTTATCTTTCTGTAGTAAGTATTCTATCAATCACTGTATATCTACTATCAATAGTTTAATACTTATAAAAGTTCCTTTCAGACTAAATCTCATTTAAGTCCATTGATATATAAATTAAATATAAATATAAATAATAAATAAATATAATATAAACTATAAATCTCTATATTTTAATGAAAGTTTCCACTAACCATTAATTCTCCTTAATAGCAATAGTCACTGTCTCAAAATTAACTACAATTCAAAGTATTTTATTTAGTCTTTTTTACAAGTATATGTTTCATGAAGTCTACAAATTGTCCTTTACATAATTTGCAGTAATTTTTTCTAGAACAGTAAAGTCTAAGAAATTTCATATTGATCCATCATTATGTTTCCTCCAAGATTCTGTATAACTTATGGATGGTAAATTCAATTCTGTCAGTATTGAGACTCATTCATAAAACATAATAAATGTAGCACAATTCATAGTAGCTAAATCCTGGAAACAGCCTGTATAACCATCAATAGATGAGTTGATAAAGAAAATGTGGTATCTATATATATTGGAATACTACTTGGCTATAAAGAAGGACAAATCTGAGGCATTTGTAGGAAAATGAATGCACCTGGAAAATGTAATTTTGAGTGAAATAAATCAGACACACAAGCTTAAATACCATATGGTATTTCTCATCTGAGTAAGGAAAATTACAAACTAAAAGAAATAAAGGAAGGATAGAACAAGACAAGGGGATGGATCTCCTGCAGATGGGAAGGGGTCTAGGTGTGGGATCCAGGTCCAAAGGTGTGGGTTGAGGGGAGGGGATAGGGAAATAGGTAGAATGAAGATATGCCAAGTACAAGATCCTAATAACCTCAGTGGATGTGGATATTATGTGCCATAAACATTAAATAAGATTAATAATATGAACAAAAATGAAAAGGGCAAAAAGGGAGCTAGAAGAGGAGGGGGGAAGGGGAAGGAAAAGGGATTTTAAAAAAAAGCCGTATTACATACATACACTAACTCCCCAAGTTGATTGTAAAATGCACGTACTGCAAGCATGTACTAATACAATTTTAGAAGAAGAAGAAGAAGAAGAGGAGGAGGAGGAGGAGGAGGAAGAAGGAAAAGAAAGAGGAGGAGGAGGAGGAGAAAGTTCAATATAAACCCTATGAGGTAAGCTATATTCTGCTCCTTTCTACAGAGATGGAAACTGGAGCCCAGAGAGAGTAAGTCACTTGCTCAGAAGTGCAAAGTGAATAAACAGTCATTAAAAAAATCCTTAGTTTATGTAATACCTGCATGACAGTGTATCGTGATATTCTTTTTACCACTGCTCCTGTGGCTTCACACTGCTTCAATTGAGGAGTGCTGCTGACTGTCTCTGGGGCACAGGTTCTAAGAGTTTTGTGTCATTCAGTTCTCTCCACTGACCTCACAGACAGCATAGAGTATTCAAACTGATCTTTGGTAATGTGTGCCATCTGGACACAAGCTTCTACAGCAAGCTAAAGTGCCAAAGCTCTCTTTGTAAATCTCAAGTAACTTCATACTCTTGGATTAGCCACACTTTCTGCTCCCACTAAAAAGTCACTTTCATTACCTACCTCTCTGGGAAAATTTAGCCTTAAAAAATGTTTTACTTTTCCATGTTGAATGTATTACTTCTTTGTGGGAATGCAGATGTTTTAAAATATAATGAAGATTTTTTTTCTTTAACTTTCAGGCAGTGGAGTGGGCATGAAGAGAGATGCTTTATTCTTTCTTGGTATGAGTCACAGCAGCAAGAAAACCTCAGACATCAGTGGTGTGTGTGTGTGTGTGTGTGTATGTGTACTTAAGATTACCCCCTTTTGAATGCTAGAAGTTTAATACAGAATAGAAAAAGAAAAGCAATGAATCCCCTTTCCTTTGGGAAGAAATGTCACTCACAGATAACATCATAGACAATAGAGAAGATACTGTATATTCAACGTGAGGAATAATTACTGTACTGATTTCCTTCTGATGCATGGCACAGAAATAGACTACTTTGATTCCATTACTATTGTTATTACCATGCGTATGATAATGATAAGAATGAAATGTAATAGTTACATAAAGTTTCTCTCATTTTATTGAATGTGAGAAAGAGAAAATAAAACAACACTCAGCAGACTAAAGAAGTTAAAACTTTTCTGTTTTGCTTAGCATAGCAATTCCAATGATCTAACTAATTCCATCTACATTTTTTCAGTTAGTTTCTTGAATTTTTCGAGGTTAGCTTTGTAGTCAGTGGTTTTTTTCCCCCAAGTTTCTATTTCAGCTAAAGTATGCTCAATATTTTTAAGTGGTCAGTTATATAGTTATTAAAAACATATTTGATTTTCCTATGAAAAAGCAAATTTGTAAACATGTGTCTACAAACACACATAAAAGCATAAAAGAAAAAATAAAAGGAAATGAATTAAAAGGAAAGATAAAGCTTATCTTACAATGTGTGTGTTAAACCCAATTATTCATATTACTGTTTAAGTTTTTTCTAAATTTATATTCACTTTGCTAATGATTTTTGTTATTTGGCAGTAATAAATAATATTGATATCTGAATGGCAACAGGTTAGTGACCACAAAGGTTTATATTTTCTTATCTTACATATCCTCAATAGTTCAGCTGTGGCTTTAATTCATATTGTCTTCATGCAGAAACCAAGCAACAACAATATCTCTCTCTTCTTTTCATGGCAGAAGAAGAAAAGCAATGTAAGAATCATGCAGTACTCAAGATACTTCCAGTCATCTGTGTTACATATCACTTTTACTCACATTGCACTAGTCAGCTACTCACATGGCCAAGCCATTTGTTCATAAATTGCATATCACACAGCCTTGGGCAATCAATTCAAACACTCTCTACTGACTTGCAGGAATCATAGTTCAGTCCAAACCTTCAATCCTACCCCAAATCATAACACTTAAAATCCTCAACACCGAGCCCTTTCAGAGCCATGAACTCTTCTCATTGGTCAGTTTCTATTTTGTGGAGTGTATCTTATCTTTTCTCTTTTTAATCATCAATTCTGCTGCAACTCTTTGGTGTCCTGCTCAATTTTTTGTTTAGGATATTAAAAACTTGGACAACACCCCAACCTGGTAATAGTAACAATGTTTGCTTGAGTTTTTTCCTTTGCCAAACCTTGTGCTTCTCTATACCATGTTTTAGGTTTTTGTGTATTTTTTTTGCACTTTTATCCATTTACTTACAAGATGGTTGTGGTAAGTTAATTCCTTCCTGTGGTCTCAACATAAAGTTGCAAAGAAAATAATATATGAAATAATTTTATGGTAATTGAAAGAGAAGTGTTTCAGAAAAAAATTATAAATACTGGAATTATTAAAGTAAATCATATATTCATACCAACTGCCTCTTCTAGTTATAATGGACATTGGAAAAGCAATTAAGCACGTTTTGAAATAACAAATGTATCAATCATGAAATAAACAAATATAGCTTTAAATACTCTACAACATTTCTACAGACACGTCATGGGAAATATTATTTGACAATTTAGGACCATTTCTAAATCTAGACTTTTAAAAAATTAACAATGAACTGCTATTTAGCAACTCTGAACACTGAATGCAGTTCAAAAGGGAAACACGAAATTATTCATTCACAAGTATTGCTCAGTTCCACTGCTCTCACCCCGGAGGAAGGGGCATCCAGGAAACCTTGTAACACTCCCATGCCAGAGGAAGGGGCTTCCGGCTGCCAATCCACTGCTTGCAGCCCAGAGGAAGAGGCTTCTGCAGCGCCATTACGCTGCTCCCAGCACAGAGGATGTGAGCCCTGAGTGTGCCAACAGCACCCCCCCCCCCATGAAAATGAGAAGACATGCAAACAGTCTCAAAACCAGACTTCCACATCACCTACAGGAACCCCAAAGGGAAAGGAGATGGAACAATCTGATACTGAACCACTTGGACTCCCTAAACTGGCAATAAAAGGGGATCTGGAAAAAAATGAATTCAGATATAATTTCTCAGACAACATCAGAGATTGTGGCCATAGTGCAAGACATGATTAATAAATCTAGAAAGGACACAGATAAAAAAAAAAAGAGGAGCTGAGGAACATGATGGAATCCCAACATAGGAAACAAATGGAATCCATAAAACATGCAACCAGATTTCCAGGAGATTAAAAACTCCATTGAAAGTCTACACAGCAGAATGAGCCAATGTGAGGAAAAAATTTCAGATGCAGAAGATAAGATTGCAATTAGAGACTGGGAAAAGAAAAATTGCTTCAAAATTGTAAGGGACCACAAGAAATCAATCCAGCAGCGGCTAAGTGATGCAAAGAAGAATAACATAAGACTGATTGGGGTCAATGAAGAAACAGGAGAGAATGCAGATGACATAAAAAATACTGTTCACAGAAGTGATGGCAAAAAACTTCTCAAGCAGGGGAAAAGAACTTGACATACAGATAAGTGAGACATATAGGATTCCAACTAGCCTTGATCAAAAAAAATCTACACATAGGGATATAATTGTTAAGATTTCAGAAACCAAAAAAAGAGCAAAGTTCTACAAGCAGTTAGAGAAAAGAAACAAATCACGTACAAAGGAAAGCCCATCAGAATCACAGCAGACTTCTCAAGGCAAGAAAAGCTTGGAATGATGTATTTCAAGCCCTAAAGGAAAACAGCCTCCAACGCAGACTGATGTACCCTGCAAAACTATCTTTCAAAATTGATGGAGAAATGAGGTGCTTTCTTGACAAAGAACATGGTAGGAATTTTGTGAATACCAAAAGAGCACACAAAAAATTTTAGACAAAATCCTAGGAAAAGACAATGAGAATCACAACCCCAGGAAGCTCAGCACAATGAATCCATCAGGCAGGAAAAGAAATTAAAAGGAAAGGGGGAGAATCAAACAAAAAGAAAAAGTCATGACAATGATATCTCAAAACATATCAGTTATAACCATCAGTGTTAATGGTCACAACTCACCAATCAAAAGAAATAGACTGGCAGAATGGGTCAAGAAGCAAGATCCAACAATATGCTGCATACAAGAAACACACTTAATTCAAAGAGAAACTCATAGACTGAAAGTTAAAGGTTGAAAAACAATACTCCATGTGATGGGAACCAAAAAAAAAGCAGGAGCAGCTGTACTCTTTGCCAATCAAGCGGATTTCAAACCAACACTGATTAAGAGAGACAAAAAAGGACACTATATCCTTGTAATGGAACAATTCAAAAGGAAGAGATGACAATCATAAATATCTATGCATCAAACACTAGTGCATCCAACTATATAACACAAATATTAATGGATATGAAAAATCATATAAGCACTAACACAATAGTAGTGGGGGACCTCAATACCCCATTGTCACATATAGATAGATCAACTAGACAAAAAAAAGCAATGAAATACTAGAACTCAATCAAACTCTTGAAAAAATGAACTTAACAGATGTTTAAAGAGTGTTTCACCCCACAAAATCAGAATACACATTCTTTTCAGCTACACATGGGTCGTTCTCCAAAACAGACCACACACTCACGCCTAGAACATGTTTAAGTAAGTGCCAAGGAACTGAAGCTATCCCCTGTATATTATTAGACGATAGTGTGAGGAAATTGGAGATCAATAGCGAAAGAAACCACAAAAACTTCATAAACACATGGAAATTGAACACCACACTTCTGAATAATCAATGGGTCACAGAGGAAATTAAAGAAGAAATCAGACAGTTCCTTCAATTAAATGACAATGACAATACAACATATCGGAATCTATAGGACACAATGAAAATAGTCTTACAAGGGAAATTCACAGCAGTGAATACTCATATTAGGAAAACAGAGAGAGCCTAATTAATAACCTGATGCTGAACCTCAAGCTTCTAGAAAAAGAATAGCAGGACAAACCCAAGGCCCATACAAAGGAGGAAATTATAAAGATGAGGGCAGAAATCAATGCAATGGAGACTAAGAGAATGATACAAAAAATCAATAGACCGAAGAGTTGGTTCTTTGAAAGAATAAACAAAATTGACAAACCCTTAGGCAACCTTGTCAGAAAAAGGAAAGAAAAGGCCCAAATCCATGGGATTAGGAACGAAAAGGTGAAATTACAACAGACCCAGCAGAAATCCAGTGGATCATCAATACCTACTTCGGGAACCTACATGCCAATAAGATGGAAAACACAGAAGAAATGGACAGATTCCTAGACATGTATGAATTAGCAAAGTTGAATGAAGAAGACCTAAAAATTCTAAACAACCCAATATCAACCAATGAAATTGAAAACGTAATTAAAAACTTACCAACCAAGAAAAGCCCAGGTCCTGATGGCTTCACCAGTGAATTCCACAAGACATTTAGAGAGGAACTACTGCCACTACTGTTTAAACTCTTCAATGAAATTGAAAGGGAAGCAATATTCCTGAATTCATTCCTGGAAGTAAGCATCACCTTGAATCCCAAAGCAGAGAAAGATCCAACTGAAAAAGAGAACTATAGGCTAATCTCACTAATGAACATAGATGCAAAAATCCTTAATAAGATACTGGCAAATAGAATGCAGAAGATCATCAAGAAGATCATACACCCTGATCAAGTGGGATTCATCCCAGGGATGCAGGGATGGTTCAACATACACAAGTCAATCAATGTAATACACTATATCAATAGAGTCAAGGACAAAAACCATATAAACATCTCAATAGATGTAGAAAAAGCATTTGACAAAATCCAACATGTAATTATGATAAAAACCCTACAAAAAACTGGACTAGATGGTTTCTACCTTGATCTGACAAAAGCCATCTATGAAAAATCAACAGCCAATATCATACTAAATGGTTAAACACTGAAATCCTTTGCATTAAAATCAGGAACAAGACATGGATGTCCACTATCACCACTCTTATTCAATATAGCTTTGGAAACATTAGCCATGGCAATTATACAGGAGAAAGAAATAAAAGGAATAAAGATAGGAAATGAAGAAGTCAAATCGTCATTATTTGCAGATGACATGATCCTCTACATAGAAGACCCCAAGCACTCCACCAAAAGTCTTCTAGACTTAATAATCAAATTCAGTAGAGTAGCTGGATACAAGGTCAACGACAAAAATCAATAGCTTTCTTCTACATGAACAAAAGACTCACTGAGACAGAAATACGTCAAACAATTCCTTTCACTATAGCATCCAAAGAACTGAAATACCCAGGAATCAACCTAACAAAAGAAATCAAAGACTTTTTCTCTGAAAACTATAGCACTCTGAAAAGAGAGATTGAAGATGATATCAGAAAATGGACAGACATCACTTGCTCCTGGGTAGGAAGGGTCAATATAGTGAAAATGGCCATACTTCCAAAACTGCTATATAGATTCAATGCAATCCCAATTGAAATCCCAGCAGCATACTTCACGGACCTTGAGAAATCAATCCAAAAATTCATATGGAACAAGAAGAGACAGAAAAGCAAAAGCAATTCTAGGTAACAGAGACATGGCAGGGGGTATCACCATCCCCAACTTCAAACTATTCTACAAAGCTACTGTGATTAAAAACAGCATGGTACTGGCAAAGAAACAGACCTGAGGACCAGTGTAACAGAATAGCAGATGCAGAAACAATGCCAGAAACACTCAGTCATCTCATCTTTGATAAAGGAGCCAAGCACCCTCACTGGAGGAAAGATAGCCTCTTTAAGAAATGGTGCTGGAAAAATTGGGTTTCAATTTCCCAAAGATTAAAACTAGATCTATATCTCTCACCATGCACTAAACTGAAATCAAAATGGATTAAGGATCTAAATATTAAAATAGATATGCTGAATTGCTTGGAACAGAGTTTAAGTAAAACTCTTGAAGACATTGGTGTAGGAAAAGATTTTATGAACAAAACCTCAGTTGTCCGTGAACTACCACAAATGATAAACATGTGGGATCTCTTCTTATCAAAAAGCTTCTGCACAGCAAGAGAAACCACCAACAGTGTGAAGAGACAACCCACAATGTGGGGAAGAATCTTCACCTGCTGTTCCCAGACAAAGGTCTACTATCTTGAATCTATAAAGAACTTAAAAAAATCAGACCTCCCAAATTTAAAGACCCAATCCAAAAATGGGCATCAGAAATGAACAGACATTTCTCAAAGAAATAGAAATAGCAAATAAACATATGAAAAATTGTTCAACATCACTGGTAATTTGAGAAATGCAAATGAAAATAATGCTGAGATTCCACCTCACTCTAGAAAGAATGGCTGCTATCATGAAATCAACCAATTAACAAATGCTGGTGTGGCTGTGGGAATAGAGGAAACCTGCTCCAGCACTGATGGGAGTGTAGACTGGTGCAACCACTATGGAAATCAGTATGAAGATACCTCAAAGAACTAGGACTGGAAGTCCCATTTGACCCAGCTATTCCCCTGCTGGTTATCTTCCCCAAAGAATTAAAAGAATCATATCACAGTGACATATGTGTACCCATGTTTATAGCAGCACAGTTTGTAATAGCTGAAACTTGTAAGCAGCCCAAATGCCCATCTATTGGAGACTAGATAAAGAAAATGTGCTTTTTTAAATAAAGCTGAGTACTACTCAGCCATAAAAAATGAGAAATTAGAGACATTTATAGCTAAATGGATGCACATTGATGCGAAATTCTTACGTGAAATAAACAGGACCTACTTTTGTAAATAACAAATAGTTTCTCTAGTGTGAGAAACTGAAAGTGTAAAGAAGGACTAATTGGTATAACAGATAATGTGAAATAGGAACAAAATGGGCAAAGAGGAAGGGGAATTGGAACGGGTAGGGGAAAGCAAAGAAGGGAATGGAATTAATATGAGAAAATGAGAAAATGGAAACAATGTCTTTGTAAATAGGGAGGGATGAAGGGGTTGAATGGAGGGCAGGAAAAGGGGGAAAAATAAGAACCAAGAGAGATTATGTAAAGGTGCAAATTTCCAATGATAAATGTCATTATATTGTATACCTAAATTGTACCAATTAACTAAAATTTTTAAAAATAAAAAAAAAGTATTGCTCAATTTATCAGACATACTATCTTCAGCAAAACTCAAAACTATTATTTTCTTGTACCTATAACATTTGCTAATAGAGTTAATTCCCCCTTAAAATATTATATATCCTTCTTATGTCAGAGACACAGACAAGAGACAACATGGGCAGGCATTGTGTGGGCAATGATGCAGTTTATTTTGCTTTCTCGGCAAAGGGGCTGAATCCTCTGAAATAGGACTCAGCAAGCTGTGAGTAGAGATCAAAGAGTTTAAAGGCAAGGAGAGGAGTTACTCCTTGAGGAATTTGGGGTGCAGATACAGTGAGCTAATGCTTCTCCCAAAGGGCAGTGTTTTGTCTTTGTTTTTTGAGGTTTCCTTTACTGCTGCTGAGGAGATTCTGGAACACTGCAGGTGCCCAGACCTGCACAGTTGCCATGGAGATGGGCCTCATTTGCTGGGCATGACGCTTCTATATGGAAACATTTAGATACATACTAAAAATCAACTATTATTTATAAACATAAATAGGATTCAATTTTCTGGCTTAAATACATATTATGTCAGAATTTTTAAATTTTGGAAACTTTTGTTAAACTAAAAAACTTCACACCTACTGAATAATGTAGTCATTTTGGTTATATAATACATAATTTCTTTGGATTAAAATTATAAAGTTGCTGGAGGGTACACATTATTCAACATAATATTCAAGTATATCACTGGATTAAAATACTTTATCAATTCTCTAGGTTTTGTTTTACTATAAAAGAAATCCAAAATGTGTTGCAGTGATCTACATTTACAGCTTCCTAAGTGATGAGTCAATCCTGAAACACAAAGGATGCTAATACTAAGTGTGGTGGTTAGGGTGGAGTATCAGTTTGATTGGCCTTGGGTCTGCCCCAGGTATTGGTGAAGCACACTTCAAGGTGTGTCTGTGTAGTCAAGGAAACATGACCCTGGGGTATATGGCTGGTCCCTAATCACTTCTGCTCTGGTATTGTTCCTCAGCTCTGAAACCAGCTACTATGAACTAAGCAGCTTTGCTTTGCTCACTCCTGCCCTTCTGCCTTGATGTTCCTGCCATGGAACCAGGTGACTATGGACTGAATCCTCCCAAACTTTGAGCTAAACTGAGCCAAACTTCCTTAAATTGTGTCTGGTATTTTGTCCAGTAAAAGGAAAAGTGATTAATATACCAAGAGAAGGTACAAAGCATGGATCAGATATTTAAATTTAGATACTACTTTTTGTAGAAAAAATATGGAGGAACAGATGAGAAAAGTAACTTTAACACTGAGAGTATATTTACATTTAATATTGAAATATATAATATACTATAAAGGTAAGTACTCTTGAAAATCAAATGCTAATTATCCTTAAAATTGTGCAATAAATTTGCTTTGTTTTTTTGCGTTCTGGTTTTCTTCTAAATTGCTTATCAAAGTTTCTTCAAAAAAATTCAACTTTATATTCATAATTGTACTATTATGAGTACCATCATGTTAACATTGCTAGTTTCTTAGCAGACAAAAGGTATATAAGAAAAGGGGAATCTTTTGTAGCTTTTATAAATTTTATAGGCAATTACTCTCCTTTTATTTATTAAACAATTATCCCTATAGCAAAAATATGTGCATTTCAACAAATGATGCAAAAGCGATTAGATATCAACATCCAGATATAAACTGATACAAAGCAGTAGGTATTATGAAAATGTTAACTCAAAAGAAGTAATAAATTGAAATGCAAGATTTGAAATTTTAAATATTTTAGAAGAAAATGAGAGGAAAATGTCTTTGGCACCTAAGATTGGGTAAAAAGTTCTAAGGTATGACAACAAAGCACAATCTCTAAAAGAATAAAACTCATGAACTGGACTTCATTAATATTAGTGTTTTTCTGTACAATAGAAACTGTTAGAAGTATGAAAGACAAGCATACACTCTGGGAAAAATATTTCAAACTGTGCATCTAAAATGTAGAAAGTACTCTAAAAATTCAATACAAAGAGTTCACAGGATCCAGTTTTAAAATGGAAAAAAAAGAGTTTTCAACAATGAGAATATACAATGGCAAAAAGCATACAAAATATTTTATAAATAATTAAGCACTGGGGAAAAATTAAAACAAGAATGGAATAACATTATATGTCTGAATGGTTATAATTAAGAATAGTAATAGCATCAAATTCTTATACACACACAGAAGATCGGGATCTCACATATAGTGCTGATGGAGATGTAAAATGGTTCAAACACTGGATAGTAATTCAGTAGTTCCTTATAAAACCACACACCCCAACAATTACATTCATGTACTTTAGCCCAAAGAAATTAAAGCTATATTCACATAAAGGCCTGTGCATAAATGTTCATAGCAGCTTAATTGATAATAACCAAAAAATCTTTCAAAATAGGAATGATTAAGTAAACTGTGGTGTATCTGTATAGTGAAATACTACTTATTAATACAATAAGGTAGTTTTATATACAATAATTTGAGTACAGTACATCTTAAAGTACTAAAAAAAAGCTTTTGCCAAACAGTTACATATTCCATTTCTATAACATTCTTGATAAGACAGAATAAAATTTCTTAAAAACGACAAACTTTTAGAGGAGGAAAACACACTAATGATTACCAGGAGTTTATCATGGTGACTACAGAAGGTTAGCAGAGAAGAATTTCTTTGTGGTGATGGAATGTTTTCATAAGTACTTATATAAAACTATATATGCAATAAAATTATGAAGAAATTCATACATACATAAACACAGATGAATGCATGTAAAAACTGGTAAAATTTAAATAAGGTCCGTAGACCAGTTAAAAGGATGTGTCAATGACAATTTACTTGTTTTAAGGTGGCAAGTGAGCATAGGAAGAAGCTAGTAAATGATGTAAGGGACTATTATTTTTGGAAGACATAAATCAATAATTATTTAGAAATTTACAAAGTTTAGAAAATTTAATCAAATTTTTCCAAACACTTAAAACACTGATCTAAATGTTTAATCAAATTCTTATAGTTTTAAATTTAATACCATATGAGACTATTCAAAATGTTTTAAGCACTATAAAAATTGAACTTTACAGTGTGTTCTTAGTATATAATCATCTGAGAAATGTATTGTGATCACCTTGATATTAGGAAAAAATCATCTGATTTATGAAATTATAACTTTTCTTGAAGCTATGAAAGAATTGATGGTGTAGGACAATCAGCCTGAAATCTAAGGAAAAACAGCACTTCCAAGGAAAGAGGGCACAAATATTAGTATTCCTATTCTAGGAAAGGAAAAGGAAAGAAACAGGGCTGGCATTCAAATGGCTAAATTGCCAAGGCTGAGCTCCATGTTCCTCCTGCCTGAGCCTCCAAGAGGGTTGCCGAGGTTACAGATGTGGCACTGCACATAGACTTAGACTTATTTGCAATGACTCCAAAAGATTAAATTTCTAAAATATTTTCAAGATTTAAACGTATAAAAGGATTAAACTTCTAAAACAAAAATAGGAGCAATTAATCTGTAGGATATGTAAAAGTTAAAATATATAAGAAAAATTCTTTGAAGATGGAAGGATGAAATTGGGAGCAAATTTTTCCAAAGTTCATATACTTTATGTGAAATTATATCAAGTTATTTGAAGGTGGACTGACTAGTGAATATTGTAAATGATGTGAATAACAAGTTGGAGGGAATAGAATACAGCTATATTAATGACTGTGTAAATAAAACACTTGTATTTCTGAATGCTTATGATAAAAAGGAAAATGGTGCTCAAGTAATGACCTAAGCATTTAATTTTAAAAACTAGAGAAAGTAGAAAAAAAAAAACAAAGCCCACAAAAGGAATAACATGATATACTCAAAAACAAATAAAACCAAAAATATAAAATCTCTAGAGAAAATCAGTTCAATGAAAAGGTAGTTATTTTGAAGACAAAAATCCCTGATAAGCCTATTCATTAGATTGACCTACATAAAAAAAAGAAATAGCAAATACCAAGAATGAAAGAGGTCATTCTGCTGCTCCCAGCCGAGAGGAAGGGGCTTACAGGCTGCCTTTCCACTACTCCCAGCAAAGAGGTATGCACTTCTGGGCCACAGTTCCACCACTCCCAGCCCAGAGATAGGGGATTCTGGGCTGCTGTTTCACTGCTCCCAGCCCAGAGGAACGGGCTTCCAGGCCACCGTTTCACTGCTCCCACCTCAGAGGAAGGGGCTTCCAGGCCTTCGTTCCACCACTCCAAGCCCAGAGGAGGTGAGCCGTGCAGGCACCAATAGAACCCCACCCTACCCCATTAAAATGAGAAGACACGTAAACAGGTCTCAAAACCAAACTTTCATATCACCTACAGAAACCCCAAAGGAAAATGAGATGAAACACTCTGATACTCAACCACCTGGACTCCCTGAACTGGCAACAAAAGAGGATCTGGAAAAAATGAAATTAGAAATAATTTCTCAGATTAACAGCAGAGATTGTGCTTATGTGCAAGACATGATTAATAAATCTAGAGAAGAGCTGAGGAACATGATGGAATCCCAACATAGAAAACAAATGGAATCCATAAAACAGATGCAAACAGATTTCCAGGAGATCAAAAACTCCACTGAAAGTCTACACATCAGAATGAGTCAATATGAGGACAGAATTTCAGACATAGAAGAAAAGACTGCAATTAGTGAACAGGAAAAGAAAAATTGCTTCAAAATTGTAAGGGACCATGAGAAATCAATTGAGCAGCTGCTAGATGATACAAAGAAGAATAACATAAAACTGATTGGAGTCAATGAAGAAACAGGAGAGAGTGAAGATGACATAAAAAAAAACTGGACACAGAAGTAATGGTGGAAAACTTCCCTAGCAGGGGAAAAGAACGTGACATACAGATAAGTGAGGCATATAGGACTCCAACTGGTCTTGATCAAAAAAAACCTACACATAGGCATACAATTGCTAAGATTCCAGAAACCCAACAGTTGCTAAGATTCCAGAAACCCAACAGTTGCTAAGATTCCAAAAACCCAACAGAAGAACAAAATTCTACAAGCAGTAAGAGAAAAGAAACAAATCACATACAAAGGAAAACCCACGAGAATCACAGCAAACTTCTCAACACAAACCCTCAAGGCAAGAAGAGCTTGGAGTGACATATTCCAAGCCCTAAAGGGAAAAAGCCTCCAACCCATACTGATGTACCCTGCAAAACTTTTTCAAAATTGATGGAGAAATAAGATGCTTTCATAACAAAGAGCACCATAGGAACTTCATGAACCTCAAACCAGCACTCCAAAAAATTTTAGACAATATCCCAGGAACAGACAACGAGCATCACAATTTCATGAAGCACAGCAGAATGAACCCATCGGGCATGAGAAGAAATTAAAATGTAAAGGGGGAATATCCAACAAACAGAAAGAGTCATGACAATGATAACTCAATATGTATCAGTTATAACCATCAATGTTAATGGTCTCGATTCACCAATGAAAAGAAACAGACTGGCAGAATGGGTCAACAAGCAAAATTCAACAAGATGCTGCATACAAGAAATATACTTAATTCAAAATGAAACTCATAGACTGAAAGTTAAAGGGTGGAAAACAATATTCCAGGTGTCAGGAACCCCCAAAAAAGGAGTAGCTATCCTCTTTGCAGATCAAGTAGATTTCAAACCAACCCTGATTAAGACAGACAAAGAAGGACACTACATCCTTATAAAGGAAACAATCCAACAGGAAGGCATGACAATCAAAATATCTATGCACCAAACACTAGTGCACCCAACTATATAAAACAAATACTAACGGACATGAAAAGTCATATATGCACTAATACAATTGCAGTGGGGGGCCTCAATATCCAACTGTGAAAAATAGATCAACTAGACAAAAAAAAAAAAAAAGGAATGAAATACCAGAACCCAATCGAACTCTTGAACAAATGAACTTAACAGATGTTTACAGGGTGCTTCACCCACAAAATCAGAACACACATTCTTCTCAGGGTCCTTCTCCAAAATAGACCACATACTCACTCATAGAACATGTTTAAGTAAGTACAAAGGAACTGAAGTTATCCCCTGTATATTATCAGACCATAGTGTGATGAAATTGGAGATCCATAGAAAAAGAAACCGAAAAAGTTACATAAACACATGGAACTTGAACAACACACTTCTGAATAGCCAATGGGTCACAAAGGAAATTAAAGAAGAAATCAGACAGTTTCTACAATTAAATGACAATGACAATACAACATATCGGAATCTATGAGATACAATGAAAGCAGTCTTATGAAGGAAATTCATACCAGTGAATGCCCATATTAGGAAAACAGAATGAGCCCAATTAAACAACCTGATGCTGAAGCTCAAGCTTCTAGAAAAAGAAGAGCAGGACAACCACAAAGCTCATACAAGGGAGGAAATTATAAAGATCAGAGCAGAAATCAATTCAATGGAGACTACGAGAACAATACAAAAAAATTAATGAAGCCAAAAGTTGGTTCTTTGAAAGAATAAACAAAATTGACAAACCCTTAGCCAACCTTATCAGAAGAAGGAAAGAAAAGGCCCAAATCCATGCAATTAGGAATGAAAAGGGTGAAATTACAACACACCCAGCAGAAATACAGAGGATCATCAATACCTACTTCCAGAACCTATATGCCAATAAGATGGACAACACAGAAGAAATGGACAGATTCCTAGATACACACGAATTACCAAAGTTGAACGAAGAAGACCTAAAAATTCTGAACAACCCAATATCAACCAATGAAATTGAAAATGTAATTAAAATCTTATCATCTAAGAAAAGCCTGGGACCTGATGGCTTCACTGGTGAATTCTACAAGATATTTAGAGAGGAACTGCTGCCACTAGTGTTCAAACTCTTCAATGAAATTGAAAGGGAAGCAATACTCCCGAATTCATTCCTGGAAGCAAGCATCACCTTGATCCCCAAAGCAGAGAATGACTCAACCAAGAAAGAGAACTATAGGGCAAGCTCACTAATGAACATAGATGCAAACATCCTTAATAAGATACTGGCAAATAGAATACAGAACATAATCAAAAAGACAATACACCCTGATGAAGTTGGATTCATCCCAGGGATGCAGGAATGGTTCAACATATGCAAATCAGTCAATGTAATACACTATATCAATAGAGCCAAGGACAAATCCATATGATTATCTCCATAGATGCACAAAAAGCATTTGACAAAATCCAACATGCATTTATAATAAAAATTCTACAAAAAATTGGCATAGATGATCTCTACCTCAATCAGATAAAAGCCATCTATGAAAAATCAACAGACAATATCATACTAAATGGTCAAAAACTGAAATCCTTCACACTAAAATCAGGAACAAGACAAGAATGTCCACTATGAATACTCTTACTTTCTCTTTTTTTGGTACCGGGGATCGAACTCGGGTCCTTCCGCTTGCAAGGCAGGCGGTGAAACCACTGAGCTAGATCCCCGGCCTGATACTCTTGTTCCATATAGTTTAGGAAACATTAGCCAGGGCACTTAGACAAGAGAAAGACATAAAGGGAATAAAGACAGAAAATGAAGAAGTCAAATTGTCATTATTTGCAGATCACGTAATATTGTATATAGAAGACCCCAAGAACTCCACCAAAAGTCTTCAAGACTTAATAACCAAACTCAGACAAGTAGCTGGTTACAAGGTCAACAGACAAAAATCAATAGCTTTCCTCTACACCAATGACAGACTCACTGAGAGAGAAATAGGGCAAATAATTCCTTTCACAATAGCATCCAAAAAACTGAAATACCTAGGAATCATCCTAACAAAAGAAATCAAAGACGTCTTCTCTGAAAACTATAGCATTCTGAAAAGAGAGATTGAAGATGATATCAGAAAATGGAAAGACATCCCCTGCCTGTGGGTAGGAAGGTTCAATATAGTGAAAATGGCCATACTTCTCAAACTGCTATATAGATTTAATGCAATCCCAATTGAAATCCCAGCAGCATACTTCAGGGACCTTGAGAAAAACAATCCAAAAATTCATTTGGAATAAGAAGAGGCCCAGATAAGCAAAAGCAATTTTAGGTAACAGAAACTTGGCAGGGGGTGTTACAACCCCCAATTTGAGACTTTACTACAAAGCTACTATGATAAAAACATCATGGTACTGGCAAAGAAACAGACCTGAGGACCAGTTGAACAGATTAGAAGATGCCAGAACAACTCCAGACACACTCAGCCATCTCATCTTCAACAAAGGAGCCAAGCACCCTCACTGGAGGAAAGATAGCCTCTTTAATAAATGGTGCTGGAAAAATTAGGCTTCAACTTGCCAAAGATTAAAACTAGACCTATATCTCTCGACATGCACTAAACTGAAATCGAAATGGATTAAGGATCGAAATATTAAAATAGAAACACTGAACCAGCTGGAACAGAGGTTAGGTAGAACCCTTGAAGACATTGGTCTAGGAAAAAATTTTATGAATAAAACCTCAGTTGCCCTTGAACTAGCACAAACAGTCAACAAGTAGGATCTCTTCTTTTTAAAAAGCTTCTGCACAGCAAGAGAAACCACCAGCAGTGTGAAGAGACAACCCACAATGTGGGAAAAAATCTTCACCTGCTCTTCCTCAGATAAAGGCCTACTATCTGAAATCTATAAAGAACTTAAAAAGATCAGACCTCCCAGATTTAAAGACCCAATCTGAAAATGGGCATCTGAAATGCACAGACATTTCTCAGACAAAGAAGTAGAAATAGCAAATAAATACATGAAAAAATGTTCAACATCACTGGTTATTCAAGGGATGCAAATGAAAACAACCCTGAGCTTCCACCTCACTCTAGAAAGAATGGCTGCTGTCATGAAATCAACCTATAACAAATGCTGGCAGGGCTGTGGGGAAAGAGGAACCCTCCTCCGCTGCTGGTGGGAGTGTAACATGGTATAACCACTTTAGAAATCAGTATGGAGATACCTCAAAGAACTAGGACAGTAAGTCTCATTTGACCCAGCTATTCCCCTGCTGGGTATCTTCCCCATAGAATTAAAAGGATCATACCACAGTGATATATGTGCACCCATGTTCATAGTAGCACAATTTGTAATAGCTAAAACTTGAAAACAGCCCAAATGCCCATCAACTGGAGACTGGATAAAGAAATGTGGTTTTTTTTATAAAATGGAGTACTACTCAGCCATAAAAAATGAGAAATTAGAGACTTTTATAGCTAAATGAATGCACATTGAGGCAATACTCTTAAGTGAAATAAATAGTACCCACCTGTGTAAATACCGGATAGTTTCTCTAGTGTGAGAAACTGAAAGTGAAAATAAGGACTAAAAGTTATAATAGATTTAAAAAAAAATTTAAAAATTAAAAAAAGGTTATAATAGATAATATGATAGGAAGAAAACAGACAAAGGGGAAGGGGAAGTGGGAGGGGTAGGGGAAAGGAAAGAAGGGAATGGAATTAATATGAGAAAATGAAAAAATGGAAACAAAGTTTTTTAAATAGGGAGGGATGGAGCAATTAAAGGGAGGGCAGGGGAAGCGGGGAAAGTAAGAACCAAGAGAGATTATGTAAAGGTGCAAATTTCCAATGATGTATGTCATTATATTGTATACCTAAAATGTACCAATGATTAAAATCAATAATTGATAATGTGAAATAGGAAGAAAAGGTCCAAAGGGGTAGGGGAAGTGGGAGGGGTAGCAGAAAGGAAATAAGGGAAGGGAAAATTATGAGAAAGGGAAAAAATGGAAACAAAGTCTTTGTAAATAGGGAAGGGTGGAGGGGTGAAAGGAGTGCAGGGAATGGGGACAAAATAAGAACCAAGATATGTCATGTAACGATACAAGTTCCCAATGAGAAATGTAAATGTATTGTATACCTAAGATGTACCAATAAAAGAATTTAAAACAAAAAATGAATGAAAGAGGCGAGGGCCGGGATTTAGCTCTGTAGCTCCATGGTGCTCTTGCCTGCCTCATAAGCGCAAGGTCCTGCGTTCAATTCCTAGTACCAAAAAAAAAAAAAAAACAACAAGAATGAAGGAGGCAACATTACTATGGAGTCCACAAATTTAGATGAGATGATTCTATAAAAGACCCAGAGAAAGTACATTTAACATATTTCTTATAAGCTGCTAATAAGCAGATAAGTCAACTAAACGTGGACAAAATGTTGCATCACAAAAGACATATACACAAAAGTAGATTTAAAAGATGCTTAATTTTCTTCTCAGAGTAATAAGAATTAAAAGTGCAAAAAGGAACCAAAACACGCTGACCAAAAGGCCTTAGAATTAAACAGACTAATTTTGCCAGCTGTTGGAAAGCACATGGGCAGCTGACATTGTCATACTCAGTCATAGAAATGCAAAATGGTAAAACACAGGAAAATTGTTGACAGCTTTCTTTTAAAGTTATATATATATTTACAATTTGAACATCTACAGCATAACTAGTGCTTTATTTAATAGTAGAGAAACCCTATATTTTCATAAAGACTTTCTTCTCAATAATCATTGCAGCTTTATTCATAATATCCCAACAATGGAAGTCCATCAAGAGATGAATAAATAGCACATATCGAACAAGGTCATACTACTGAGCAACAAAAAGGAACTAATGATATATTCAACAAACATTAATCTTGTTAGAAATGTTCTCCTGGCATTAATTTGTACCCTTGAAAATTTTTTACACATATACAGGGGTGAGAATGCTCACAGATTAATTATGGTACAAGACTAATAATTGTCTGATAAAGAAAACTTTCACCACCAGGAAAAGAGTGTTTGGATTTCAGAACTTCAAAACATGTACCATGGAGCCAAGGGTGAAAAAGTAGAAAGGCTGATTAGTGACATTTCCATCTTTTGGCATCCATGTGCTTGCACATGGACACAGACACACACACAGACAGATAGTTCCATTTTCTAGGTACTTGATGATAAAGCAAATTTAAGTCTAAGGAAGCATGTTAGTCCAGTATATTATGGAACAAACTGTTTATAAAATACAGAATGTACCTTAGAATTCATGCTGTAATAACTAGGAGATATACCAATCAGAATATACATTGAATGAAGGATCAGTAGCTGATTAGACCCAATATTATGGAAGGCCTTATATATGAAATGGAAATTTGAATTTATATATAAATTTGAATATAGTAATAGGGCATCACAATTTGCACTGACTATCTGTAGTAGCAAAGAAGACAGTAAATGTTTCTCCCTTAGGGTTATGGAAATACTACTGTTGAAGATACCTGCTACTTGCTAAAATTATTTTCAAGTCTCATGTTGGCTGTAAAATTCAGGTAAATTTTGCACGCTAATAATTAAAAGACATTTTTATTATTCAAGCTTTCAATTATACTCCAAATATTCATGTGATATTGACATCGTGTAAAAGCATTTTCTGGTTAGGCTCAGTGGTTCTGCCACAAGCCTCACAAGCACAAGGTCCAGAGTTCAATCCCCAGTACCAAAAAAAAAAAAAAAAGTACTTTCTGCTTATCTTGTGGCATTAGAGCATGTTTCAAAAGTATGGTGCAAGCAGTAGATGATTTTATGTTATTAAACAGAGGTGAAAGTTCACTTACATAAAGATTTAAATAAAAAATAATTCCTAAGACATTATTTTTTGGCAAAGAACTTTCATGTTTAAATCTTACATTAATCTATGACGGCATGGGAGAGAAAGTATATTCTTGCCCATTTATTTTAAAAAGTTAAAGATAAAAATGAGGAAATTGATACATAAAGAATCTAAATTTCAAAAGTAGTTGGCATCAGAGCCAAGAAAAAAATATATTTTCTGACACTGACCTGAGTGCCAATTCTATGATCCTTAGTCACCTTATATATGAGAGTATTACATATGTTTGCTAGTGCAACAAGCTTTTACATATCAAATATGATAGGCAACATCTGTCTTTGAAACAGATGTGTTTTCTTAATGTTCAATGAAATTGATCTGGCCATATTCAACTAAAGAGGGAATAGAAGAGAAACAATAGAAGAAATGCTCACCCTAACCTCCCTGAAAGTAGTTAATGTCAGGAAGACTTTATTTTTTTTTTTTTGCAAATTATCTCAAATTCTATTTCCTTATTTTTAAAAACTTCAGTGACCAATTATTCTTAACTGACTAGAAACAAGTAAGAATTCTATTGTATTCTTGCTCTTAAGGATTTATATTCTGGTTAGCTTTGTGAGATACTAAACAGCTCTAGTCTCACTTACTGAATACTATCCTCATTGCCACACATTTCTGGCTCTTTCACAATGTATGCCTGCCTGGAGTCATTACAAAAGAAGTTTTCTATTTTTGTTATTGTTTTTAAAACACTTACTTCTTTGACTACAGCCTGAAGTTTTCAAGGTAGTAGTTGATAACAAACATGATGGGCAAGCAAACACTTGACTGAATTTTCCACTTGGGACTATCACAAAAGTATTATCATATTAGTCTCTGGTTCCAATGAAGGAGTATTTCCTGGAGTATTCTGAATTGGAATGTCTTGGCCTACTGGGGACAGAAAATCCTGCCAATTTAGACCTGCATTCCTAGAATCCTGATTTATAACAAAGTATTAAGTGGCATATTGGATATCTAAGACCTTCTTTCATATCCACTGATAGCATAAATTGTTTTTCTCTGATCTTCTTAGCAGGATTTCTTTGAAAAAACAGACGAAATAAAAACAAGACCATCAGATAAGTAGGATAACTCTGAAACCAGTTTGCAAAGGGCATAAACATGGATTTTGGCTTAAAAATCTTATTCAGGATTTTTATGCAAGTGTTTTGTCTGATTTTTCTCAATATGCAGGCTGACGAAAATTAGGAAGATGAGACTTTAATCCTTGTTTTCAAAGGAAAGCATAGGCTTCTCAATGATAATTTGTTTTTCACATATTTGTAGTACATGTAATTTCACTGATGAAAAGAGATACCACTTGAAATTTCTCTAAGTTAAACACATGGCAACAAGACTATGAGAAGAGTGTGTTAATGGTGCCTTAGACACATACTATGAAAAGGGAATAGATAATTGTCAAGCTAAATCATTATTTACAAGACTAGCAGTTCCTAAGCTTTGCTGAAAATCGGAATCACCTGGAGGTCTTCAAAAACTAATGATGTCTGGCTTATCCCTTACTCATTAATTAATATGTAGTGCAATCTGAACACTAAGATTATTAAAAGATTTCTAGTTAAATAGTCTAGGGGGATCCAAACTACACAAGAATCTGAAGTTTTGAGTTAAATTCAATTTCTTTTGCTTATCTATTGTAGTAGTATCTTGAGCAAGTCAATTGAACTGTCCATATATTTTTTTCCTTCTCTATAAAACAAGATAATGCATTGATAACACATATTCTATACAATTGATAAAAATTTCATAAGGACTACAAAATAGAATGTGAAGGAAGTCATTTTATACATTATCAAATTTTTTAAAAACATTTATATAAATATGTATTTATATATATATTTTCAGGTATTGCCATATTGTGAAGTTCAAATGAGATAATGCACAAGAACACTAACTCTAAGATAATGCATTGAACACTATTAAAGTTCACATAAACACGAGATATTATTACCATTTTTAGCAGGCCATGCTGCAGAAAACTTCATGGAGTTACAGGACCAATGAAAAATACAGGATTACAACTACTGCACTGTTTTAAGTTACCTTTTCATACTCATCTTCACCTCCACTTTGGCCCAAATTTGTTGCATCATCATTTGAGGGATGATAAATACAGACTGGAGCAAATAATCAGGGAAAAATCAAAGAGAACTTTTAAACTGAATGTTCTTTCTTTCCCCTTAACTATGAAATTATACCTAGAAAAACATATCTCAGTTAAATTACAGTGGTTCCCAATACTGGCCATATGAGCAGGTGGTATGACCTGAGAAATACCATATATATCTTACCTTAGGAGTATTCCTGGAATCTCTTCATTGGAGACAAAACAGAAAGTCCTTTAAAAATGTGCATAGGTGTTAATACATCATTGATTCATGTAACAGAATAGAAAACAGGCCCGCCGCCATTCCACCACTCCTAGGGCAGAGGAGGTGAGCCAATCCTAGTGCCCAGGAAGAGGCTCCCCATCGCCATTCCACCACTCCTAGGCCAGAGGAGGTGAGCAAATCCCAGCACCCAGGAGGAGGCTTCCCACTGCCATTCCACCACTCCTAGGGCAGAAGAGGTGACCTGCTTGGGTGGCAACAGCACACACACACACACACCCCGTGGAAATAAGAAGACATGTAAACAAGCCTCAAAAACAGAATTACAGTTCACCTACAGCAACCCCAAAGGGAAACAAGATGGAACAATCTGATACTCAACTACCTGGACTCCATGTACTGGCAACAAAAGAGGATCTGGAAAAAAAGAAATCAGAAATAATTTCTCAGATAACAGCAAAGATTGTGCTCATAGTGCAAGACATGATTAATAAATGTAGAGAGGACACAGATAAAAAAATAGAGGAGCTGAGGAACATGATGGAATCCCAACATAGGAAACAAATGGAATCCATAAAACAGATGCAAACAGATTTCTAGAAGAATAAAAACTCTATTGAAAGTCTACGTAGCAGAATGAACAAATGTAACGACACAATTACAAAAATAGAAGATAAGATTGCAATTAGTGACCAGGAAAAGAAAAATTGCTTTAAAATTGTAAGGGACTACAAGAAAGCAATCCAGCAGCTGCTAGACAATGCAAAGAAGAATAACATAAGACTGATTGGAGTCAATGAAGAAACAGGAGAGAGTGCAGATGACATAAAAAATCTTCACAGAAGTGATGGCAGAAAACTTTCCAAGCAAGAGAAAAGAACTTGACATACAGATAAGTGAGGTATATAGGATTCCAAATAGCCTTGATCAAAAAAAAAATCTACACATAGGCATATAATTGTTAAGATTCCAGAGACTCAACAGAAGAATAAAGATCTACCAAGCAGTGAGAGAAAAGAAACAAATCACATACAAAGAAAGCCCATCAGAATCACAGTAAACTTCTCAATGCAAACCCTCAAGGCAAGAAGAGCTTGGAGTGATGAACTTTAAGCCCTAAAAGAAAACAGTCTCCAACCCAGATTCATGTACCCTGCAAAACTATCTTTCAAAATTGATGGAGAAATAAGATACTTTCATGATAAAGAGAACCTTAGGAACATCATGTTTTTTGTATCCTAGGAAGTTCTTGCCTACCCTAAATTCATAAATATTTTCCCTTATAATTTCTTCTTAAAGTTTTATACTTTTAGGCTTTCATATTTAGGTTCATAGATCCTTTCAAGTTATTTTATGTATGCAAATAAACGGTTGAGGTTAACTTTTTATATATGGATAACAAGTGTTCTTTTACCATTTGCTGAAAACACTCTTTTCCTCTGTTCTTAAATTGAGTTTATATTCCATAAAATTTTAATGTTAAATGATCTTTCAAAACTCAGTGGACCATATATGTGTGGTTATATTTCTAGATTCTCTGTTTTATTCCAATGATCTATATGTCTTTCCTTATACCAACACTGCCTTGATTACTGTAGCTTTAGAGGAAGTCTTAAACTTAAGTACTAAACGTCTTCCAACACTGTTTTTGTTTTCTTTTTCTTTTTACTTTTCTAGGTCCTTTGTACTCCTACATAACTTTTAAATTTCAATATCCAATTATTCACTTGTAGCAAGTATACATAGACCTGAATTTTTATATATAGCTTGTGTTTTCTAATCCTGCTAAATTCAAATACAAGTTCTAGGGGCTCCTAGAGATTTCTGAGTATTTTCTCTGTAGATGATCGTTTCATCTACATATAAAGATTTTGCTTCTACCTTGCCAATCCTATCCTAATTGTGTCATTTTATTGCCAGACTATTTTGGTTTGGGCCTATGTTTCAAAGTTTAATAGACAGATGAATAGTAGGCATATCTGCCCTTGTTCCCCACCTTAGAGAGAAAGCATTATATCTTCTCCATTCATATAAGGCGTTTTTGCTGGAAGTATGGAGTACATGCCTTTGATCTGTTGAGAAGGTTCTGTTCTACTTCTAGTCTCCTGATAGCTTCTACCATGAGTAGCTGTAGAATTTAGTCCAATACTTTTTCTCCAACTAGTGACAGGATCATATGGCTTTTTCCTTTCCTCTGTTAAAATGATGACTTCTGGGGTGTATCTTCCAATAATGAACAAACACTCCCATCCCTATAATACAACTAATTTCTACATACTGCCAAGTCTGACTTCTAATAGTTTGCTTTGTTAAACAAATTTCTATCTATGTTCATACATTTTTCTTCTATTATCTTTATCCAGTTTTAGGATTAGCACAATGTTGATTTCCTAAAATGAGGGGAGAAGTGTTCCTTCTGTTTTCTGCTTTAAATGTTTGATATAATTAATCAGTTAAAATGTATATGAGCCTGTTGTTGTCACATAGGTAGGTTTTCAAGCTAGGAATAGACTTTCTTTAATAGGTGCTATTCAAGGGCTTTTATATTTCCTCCAGAGTTAGTTTCATTAATTTGTCTTCCAAGGTACTTCTTAGAAGTTGTCAAATTTATTTCAAAAAAGATTGTTGTAATATGCTTTCTATATCCTTTTAAATTCTGTAAAATCTGTGGTAATGTCTTCTAGATCTTGATATTATAATTTTTAAAATGCATAATTGAGGGCCATAGATTTAGCTCAGTGGTTCCAGCGCCTGCCTTGCAAGCACAAGGTCCCAAGTTCGAACACCAGTACCAAAAAAAATTAAAAAATAAAAAATTAATTCATAATTGATATTGTGTAATGGGAAGAAAAGGTCTAAAGGAACAGGGGAAGTGGGAGGGGTAGGGGAAGGAATTAAGGGAAAAGATAAAATATGAGAAAAGGGAAAAAATGGAAACAAAGTTTTTGCAAATAGGGAAGGGTGGAGGGGGTGAAGGGAGGGCAGGGGAAGGGGAAAAAAATTAGAACCAAGATACTCATTTAATGGTGCAAGATCCCAATGGTGTATGCTACTGTATTTTACACCTAAAATGTACCAATAAACTTAATGAGGAAAAAAATTGGAAAACAAATCATAGTTTGACATCATTTCTGTAAAAAGTAGTTATACTCTCATCTTTGCTTTGCTGAAAATTTTCTTCATTATCAGACAAAAACCAGTATGTCTACATTTAGTCAACCTCCCTAGTTGGAATCAGATAGGCTATATAATATTAACTATTGTGGCTTTATTATCTGATTCTTTACTACCTTGTCCAAATAGTTCTAGGTGCCCACATTTGGTTCTCAACAATATGATCCATAATATCCAATAGAGAGATTTTCTCATGTTCTTAGAAAACATTGGTGGATTTTCACCTTGCTTTTACCAAGAAAACATTATGGTCTTACTTTAACCTAGGAAAAAAGATATGATAAATGGAGTCATTGATCAACTACCAATTATGAAAATCATTTTCATTTTAAATTCCAAAATGAAGGAAAGACACCTTATATTTCTTACAATCCTGGAAATCAAAGGCAAAGTTCCTATTTATTTTTAGCTTTGACTTTCACGCCAATGAACTTATCTATGAAACTCCCTCAAAAGAATCACCCTAGCTAGATTTCATAGATTTTTTGTTTTTTAGTTCTTTTATTGGTACATTTTAGGTATACAATTCATTTACATTTATCAATGGGTGTTTGTACCTGTATATGATGTATCTTGGTTCTTATATTTTTTTTCTGCATTACCTGTGCACCCTTCACCCCCTCCCCCTTCCCTATTTATACAGATTTCATTTCCATTTTTTTTCTTTTCTCATAGTTTTTCCGTTCCCTCTTTTCCTTTCCCCTTCCCCTCCCTTCACTCTTTCGTCTTTGTACCTTTTTTCCTATTTCAAATTATCAACTATTCATTTTAATCATTTTAACCCTTGTTTACACTATCAGTTTCTCACACTATTTGGTATTAACACATGTGTGTCCTATTTATTTCACTTAAGAGTATGGCCTTGATATGCATCCATTTAGCTATAAATGTCTCTAGTTTTTCATACTTTATGGCTGAGTAGTACTCCATTTTATTAAAAAAAAAACCCACATATTCTTTATCCAGTTTCCAGTTGATGGGCACTTAGGCTGCTTCTAAGCTTTAGCTATTACAAACTGTGCCGCTATGAACATGGGTGCACATATATCACTGTGGTATGATTCTTTTAATTCTTTTGGGAAGATAAACAGCAGGGGAATAGGTGGGTCAAATGGGACCTCTAGTCCTAGTTCTTTGAGTATCTCCATACTGACATCCATTTAAAGAAGAACTAATGCCATTACTCTTTAAACTCATCAAGGAAATTAAAAGGGAAGCAATACTTCCAAATTCATTCCTGGAAGCAAGTGTTAATTTGATTCCAAAACCAGGGAAAGAACCAACCCAAAAAGAGAACTACAGGCCCATCTCCTGAATGAACATAGATGCAAAAATCCTCAACAAGATAATGGCAAACAGAATACAGAGGGTCATGAAGAAGATCATACACCCTGACCAAGTCAGATTTATCCCAGGGATGCAAGAATGGTTCAACATTCGTAAATCAATAAATGTAATACACCACATTAACAGAGTCAAGCACAAAAACCATACGATCATCTCAATAGATGCAGAAATGGCATTCGACAAAATCTAGCACCCATTCATGATAAAAACACTACAGAAAATTGGAATACAAGGTTTTTATCTCAACCTGATTAAGGCTATCTATGAAAAACCAACAGCCAACATCATACTAAATGGTCAAAAACTGAAAACTTTTACGCTAAAATCAGGAACAAGACAAGGATGACCACTATCACCACTCCTGTTCAATATAGTTCTGAAAACATTAGCCACAGAAATTAGAAAAGAGAAAGAAATAATAGGAATAAAGATAGGAAAAGAAGAAGTTAAACTGTCATTATTTGCTGACGATATGATACTTTACATAGAAGACCCAAAAAACTCTGCCAAAAGACTTCTAGACTTAATTGACAGATTCAGTAGAGTAGCTGGATACAAAGTCAACACTCAAAAAACAATAGTCTTCTTGTACACAAATAACACACTCACTGAGAGAGAAATTAGGGAAACAATTCTGATAACAATAGCATCCAAAAAAATGAAATATCTAGGAATTGCCCAGTCGCAGGGAACACACACTGAATCAGCCCGCTGCAGACAGACAGGTCTGCGCACACCCTACCAAGGTCCTGAGTCATGTGGAAGATGCCTAATCACCCCGCTGCAGACAGGCAGGTCTGCCCCTGCCCTACGGAAGTCCTGAATCGCACAGAACATGCCGAATCAGCCAGCTGCAGACAGGCAGGTCTGTGCATGCACTACGGAGGTCCTGAGTCAGGCGGAAGACACCGAATCACCCCGCTGCAGACAGGCAGCCACCTGATGCCACACTACAAAGACACAGTGGACACCAGACCACCAGACCAAGGTAATGTGTCCCACTGTTCCCGGCCCAGAGGTAGGGGCTTCTGAGCCATAGTACCACTGCTCCTGGTCCAGAGGAAGGGGCTTCACAGTCACCATCCCTCCTGCTGCTCCCAGCCCACAGGAAAGGGCTTTTGGGCCACCGCTGTCCCATTGCTCCTGGCCCAGAGGAAGGGGCTTCTGAGCCACCATCCCACTGCTCCTGGTCCAGAGGAAGGGGTTTCCCAGCAACCATCCCTACGGCTGCTCTCAGCCCACAGGAAAGGGCTTTTGGGTCACCATCCCTACCACTGCTCCTGGCCCCTGTCCCACCTCACCCAGCTCAGAGGAGGTAATTCTTGCATTCATTAACAGCCCCCCGCCCAAGTGGAAATGAGAAAACACGTAAATAAGTCTCAAAACCAGACTTCCAGATCACCTACAGCAATCCCAAAGGGAAATGAGATGGAACACTCTGATACACAAACACCTGGACCCACTGAACTGGCAACAAAAGGGGATCTGGAAAAAATGAAATCAGAAATAATTTCTCAGATAACAGGAGAAATTGTGACCCTAGTGCAAGACATGATTAATAAAACTAGAGAGAAGCTCAGGAACACGATAGAATCCCAATATAAGAAACAAATGGAATCCATAAAACAGATGCAAATAGATTTCCAGGACATGAAAAACTCCATTGAAAGTCGACACAGCAGAATGAGCCAATGTGAGGACAGAATTTCAGATATAGAAGATAAGATTGCAATTATTGACCAGGAAAAGAAACATTGCTTTAAAATTATAAGGGAACATGACAAATCAATCCAGCAGCTGCTAGATGAGGCAAAAAAGAATAACATAAGACTGATTGGGCTCAATGAAGAAACAGGAGAGAGTGGAGATGACATAAAAAATCTCTTCACAGAAATAACGGCAAAAAACTTCCCAAGCAGGGGAAAAGACCTTGACATACAGATAAGTGTGGCGTATAGGACTCGAAATAGCCTTGATCAAAAAAAATCTACACATAGGCATATAATTGTTAAGAATCCAGAAACACAACAGAAGAACAAAGTTCTCCAAGCAGTCAGAGAAAAGAAACAAATCACATACAAAGGAAAGCCCATCAGAATCACAGCAGACTTCTCAACACAAACCATCAAGGCAAGAAGAGCTTGGAGGGACATATTCCAAGCCCTAAAAGAAAACAGCCTCCAACCCAGATTGATGTACCCTGCAAAACTATCTTTCAAAATGGATGGAGAAATAAGATATTTTCATGACAAAGAGCACCTTAGGAACTTCGTGAATACCAAACAAGCACTCCAAAGAATTTTACACAATATCCTAGGAACAGGCATTGAGGATCACAACCCCAGGAAGCAAAGCAGAATGAGCACATCTGGCATGAGAAGAAACTAAATGTAAAGGGGGGGGAACCCAACAAAAAGAAAAAGTCATGGCAATGACAAGTCAATATGTTTCAGTTATAACCATCAACATTAATGGTCTCAATTCACCAATCAAAAGAAATAGATTGGCAGAATGGGTCAAGAAGCAAAATCCAACAATATGCTGCATACAAGAAATACACTTCATTCAAAAGGAAACTCATAGACTGAAAGTTAAAGGGTGAAAAACAATACTCCATGCGACAGGAACCCGAAAAAAAGCAGGAGTAGCTATCCTCTTGGCAGATCAAGTAGATTTCAAACCAAAACTAATTAAGAGAGATGAAGAAGGACACTACATCCTTGTAAAGGGAACAATCCAAGAGGAAGAGATGACAATCATAAATATCTATGCACCAAACACTAGTGCACCCAACTATATAAAACAAATACTAATGGACATGAAAAGTCACATATGCGCTAATACAATTGTAGTAGGGGACCTCAACACCCCACTGTCACAAATAGATAAATCAACTAGACTAAAAACAAGTAATGAAATACTAGAACTCAATCGATTTCTTGAACAAACGAACTTAACAGATGTTTACAGAGTCTTCCACCCCACAAAATCAGAATACACATTCTTCTCAGCTGCACATGGGTCATTCTCCAAAATAAACCACATACTCACACATAGAACATGTTTAAGTAAGTGCAAACAATTGAAGTTGTCCCCTGTACATTATCAGACCACACTGCGATGAAATTGGAGATCCATAGCAAAAGAAACTCAAAAAATTCCATTAACATGTGGAAATTGAATAACACACTTCTGAATAACCAATGGGTCACAGAGGAAATTAAAGAAGAAATCAGACAGTTCCTTCAATTAAATGACAATGACAATACAACATATCGGAATCTATGGGACACAATGAAAGCTGTCTTATGAGGGAAATTCACAGCAGTAAATATGCATATTAGGAAAACAGAATGGGCCCAATTAAACAACCTGATGCTGAACCTCAAGCTTCTAGAAAAAGAAGAGCAGGACAACCCCAAAGCTCATACAAGGGAGGAAATTATACAGATCAGAGGAGAAATCAATGCAATGGAGACTAAGAGAATGATACAAAAAATCAATGAAGCCAAGAGTTGGTTCTTCAAAAGAATCAATAAAATTGATAAACCTTTAGCCAACCTTGTCAGAAAAAGGAAAGAAAAGGCCCAAATCCATGCAATTAGGAATGAAAAGCGTGAAATTACAACACACCCAGCAGAAATCCAGAGGATCATCAATACCTACTTCCAGAATCTATACACCAATAAGATGGACAACACAGAAGAAATGGACAGATTCCTAGATACATACGAATTACCAAAGTTGAACCAAGAAGACCTAAAAATTCTGAACATCCCAATATCAACCAATGAAATTGAAAATGTAATTAAAATCTTATCATCTAAGAAAAGCCCAAGCCCTGATGGCTTCACTGGTGAATTCTACAAGACATTTAGAGAGGAACTGCTGCCACTAGTGTTCAAACTCTTCAATGAAATTGAAAGGGAAGCAATACTCCCAAATTCATTCCTGGAAGCAAGCATCACCTTGATCCCCAAAGCAGAAAAAGAACCAACTGAAAAAGGCAACTATAGGCCAATCTCACTAATGAACATAGATGCAAAAATCCTTAATAAGATACTGGCAAACAGAATGCAGAAGCTCATCAAGAAGATCATACACCCTGATCAAGTGGAATTCATCCCAGGGATGCAGGGATGGTTCAATATATGAAAATCAATTAATGTAATACACTATATCAATAGAGCCAAGGACAAAAACCATATGATTATCTCCATAGATGCAGAAAAAGCATTTGACAAAATCCAACATGCATTTATGATAAAAACCCTACAAAAAATTGGAATAGATGGTCTCTACCTCAAACTGATAGAAGCCATTTATGAAAAACCAACAATCAATATCATACTAAATGGTCAAAAACTGAAATCCTTCACACTAAAATCAGGAACAAGACAAGGATGTCCACTATCACCACTCTTGTTCAATATTGTTCTGGAAACATTAGCAATGGAAATTAGACAAGAGAAAGAAATAAAAGGAATAAAGGTAGGAAATGAAGAAGTCAAATTGTCATTATTTGCAGATGACATGATACTCTATATAGAAGACCCCAAGAACTCCACCAAAAGTCTTCTAGACTTAATAACCAAATTCAGTCAAGTAGCTGGTTACAAGGTCAACACACAAAAACCAATAGCTTTCTTCTACACCAATGACAGACTCACTGAGAGAGAAATAGGGCAAATAATTCCTTTCACAATAGCATCCAAAAAACTGAAATACCTAGGAATCATCCTAACCAAAGAAATCAAAGACCTCTTCTCTGAAAACTATGGCACTCTGAAAAGAGAGATTGAAGATGATATCAGAAAATGGACAGACATCCCCTGCTCCTGGGTAGGAAAGATTAATATAGTGAAAATGGCCATACTTCCAAAGCTGCTATATAGATTTAATGCAATTCCATTTGAGATCCCAGCAGCATACTTCATAGACCTCGAGAAAACAATCCAAAAATTCATTTGGAACAAGAAGAGACCCAGAATAGCAAAAGCAATTCTAGGTGACAGAGACATGGCAAGGGTATCACAATCCCCAACCTGCAACTATACTGCAAAGCTATTGTGATAAAAACAGCATGGTACTGGCAAAGAAACAGACCTGAGGAACAGTGGAACAGATTAGAAGATACAGAAACAATGCCAGACACACTCAGCAATCTCATCTTCGACAAAGGAGCCAAACACTCTCACTGGAGGAAAGATAGCCTCTTTAATAAATGGTGCTGGAAAAATTGGGCTTCAACTTGCCAAAGATTAAAACTAGACCTATATTTCTCACCATGCACTAAACTAAGATCAAAATGGATTAAAATCTAAATATTAAAATAGAAACTCTGAACCAGTTGGAACAGAGGTTAGGTAGAACTCTTGAAGACATCGGTGTAGGAAAAGATTTTATGAACAAAACCTCAGTTGCCCGTGAACTAGCACAAACAATCAACAAATGGGATCTCTTCTTATTAAAAAGCTTCTGCACAGCAAGAGAAACCACCAGCAGTGTGAAGAGACAACCCACAATGTGGGAAAAAAATCTTCACCTGCTCTTCTTCAGACAAAGGTCTACTATCTCAAATCTATAAAGAACTTCAAAAGATCAGACCTCCCAAATTTAAAGACCCAATCCAAAAATGGGCACCTCAAATCAACAGACATTTCTCAGACAAAGAAGTAGAAATAGGGAATAAATACATGAAAAAATGTTCAACATCACTGGTCGTTCGAGAGATGCAAATGAAAACAATGCTGAGATTCCACTTCACTCCAGAAAGAATGGCTGCTATCATGAAATCAACCAATAACAAATCCTGGCGGGGCTGTGGGGAAAGAGGAACCCTGCTCCACTGCTGGTGGGAGTGTAGACTGGTGCAACCACTGTGGAAATCAGTATGGAGATACCTCAAAGAACTAGGACTGGAAGTCCCATTTGGCCCCACTATTCCACTGCTGGGGATCTTCCCCAAAGAATTAAAAGAATCATACCACAGTGATATATGTGTGCCCATGTTCATAGCAGCACAGTTTGTGATAGCTAAAACTTGGAAACAGCCCAAATGCCCATCAACTGGAGACTGGATAAAGAAAATGTGGGTTTTTTTATAAAATGGAGTACTACTCAGCCATAAAAAATGAGAAATTAGAGACATTTATAGCTAAGTGGATGCACATTGAGTCTGTACTCTTAAGTGAAATAAATAGGACACACATGTGTAAATATTGAATAGTTTGTCTGCTGTGAGAAACTGAAAGAGTAAATAAGGACTAAATGTATAATAGGTAATGTGAAATAGGAAGAAAAGGGGCAAAGGGAAAGGAAGTGGAAGGGCTAGGGGAAAGGATAGAAGGGAATGGGATTAATATGAGAAAATGGAAAAATAGGAACAAAATCTTTGTAAATAGGGAGGACTGGAGGGGTTGAAGGGAGGGCTGGGCAAGGGTGAAAAATAAGAACCAAGAGAGACTATGTAAAGGTGCAAATTTCCAATGATGAATGTCATTATGTTGTATAACTAAAATGTACCAATGATTAGAATGAATAATCGATAATGTAAAATAGGAAGAAAAGGTCCAAAGGGGTAGGGGTAGTGGGAGGGGCAGGGGAAAGGAAAGAAGGGAAAGGAAAAATGATGAGAAATGGAAAAAATGGAAAAAAAGTCTTTGTAAATAGGGAAAGGTGGAGGGCGTGAAGGGAGGGCTAGGAATGGGGAAAAAATAAAAACCAAGATGCATTATGTAAAGGTACAATTCCCAATGAGAAATGTAATTGTGTTGTATACCTACAATGTACCAATAAAATAATTTAATACAAAAAAAAAATATCTAGGAATCAATCTAACAAAGGAAGCAAAAGATCTCTACACTGAAAACTACAGTACTCTGAAAAAAAGAGATCTAAAAGGCTACAAGAAAATGGAAAGACATCCCTTGCTCCTGGGTAGGAAGAACCAATATAATGAAAATGGCCATACTTCCAAAACTACTATATAGATTCAATGCAATGCCAATTGAAATTCCAACAATATACCTCACAGAACTAGAGAAAACAATCCAAAATTTCATTTGGAACCATAAGAGACCTAGAATAGCAAAGCAATTCTAAGCAACAGAGACTTGGCTGAGGGTATCACAATCCCCAACTTGAAACTATACTACAAAGCTACTGTGACAAAAAATCAGCATGGTACTGGAAAATGAACAGACCTGAGGATCAGTGGAATAGATTAGAAGATGGAGAAACAACTTGACATGCTCAGCCACCTCATCTTTGACATAGGAGCCAACCACCATCATTGGAGGAAAGATAGCCTATTTAATAAATGGTGTTGGAAAAACTGGATCTCAACCTGCCAAAGATTAAAACTAGACCCATACCTATCACCATGCACTAAACTAAGACCAAAGTGGATGAAAGATATAAATATTAAGGCAGAAACACTAAATTTGCTGGAAGATAAGTTAGGTAAAACTCTTGAAGACATTGGCATAGGAAAGACTTCATGAACAAAATGTCAGCAGCACGGGAACTAGAAGAAAGAATCAACACCTGGGATCTCATCTTATTAAAAAGCTTCTGCACTGCAAAAGAAACCACCAACAGAGCTAACAGACAACCTACAATATGGGAAAAAATTTTTAGCAGCTGTACCTCACACAAAGGACTACCATCTAGAATATATAAAGAACTGAAAAAAATCAGACTCCCCAAATTCAAAGACCCAATTCAAAAATGGGCATCTGAAATGAACAGACATTTATCAGACAAGGAAGTAAAAGCAGGAAACAAATATATGAAAAAATGTTCAACATCACTGGTCATTTTAGAGATGCAGATGAAAACAACACTGAGATTCCACCTCACCCCAGAAAGAATGGCTGCTATCAAGAAATCAACAAATAATAAATGCTGGCGGGGTTGTGGGGAGAAACGAATCCTTCCCCATTGCTGGTGGGAGTGCAGACTGGTGCAATCACAGATTTTTTTTTTAAGTCATATGTCCCACAGGGTATTCTGAGGACTGCCTCCTATACTACAGTCCATGATCTCTTCAAAGGCTGTGTTTATTCTTTTTTTTTAAAGTTTACTGGTACATTTTAAGTATACATTATGATCACATTTATCGTTGGGAATTTGTACCTGTACATGATATATATTGGTTCTTCTTTTTCCCATTGCCCTTCCCTCCTTTCCATCTTTCCACCCCTCCCTATTTACAAAAAACTTTGTTTCTGTTTTTTCCTTCTTTTCTCATATTTTTTCTTACCCTTGTTTCTTTTCCCCTAACCTTCCTCCCTACTTCTCCTTCCCCTTTGGACATTTTCTTCCTACTTCACAATGTCTATTATACATTTGGATCCTCATTTACATTTTCAGTTTCTCTCACTAGAGAAACGATTTGGTATTTACACATGTGTGTCCTATTTATTTCACTTAAGTGTATCGCCCCAATGTGCATCTATTTAGCTATAAATGTCTCTAATTTCTCATTTTTTGTGACTGAGATCCCATTTGTTGATTGTTTGTGCTAGTTCATGGGCAACTGAGGTTTTGTTCATAAAATCTTTCCCTATGCCAATGTCTTCAAGAGTTCTACCTAACCTCTGTTCTAGCTGGTTCAGTGTTTCTGTTTTAATATTTAGATCATCGATCCATTTTGATTTTAGTTTAGTGCATGGTGAGAGATATAGGTCTAGTTTTAATCTTTGGCAAGTTGAAACCCAGTTCTTCCAGCACCATTTATTAAAGAGGCTCTCTTTCCTTCAGTGAGGATGGTTGGCTCCTTTGTCAAAGATGAGGTAGCTGAGTATGTCTGGAGTTGTTTCTGCATCTTCTAATCTGTTCCATTGATCTGGAGGTCTGTTTCTTTGCCAGTACCATGCTGTTTTCATCACAGTGAAAAGCTGCATTTATTCTCACTTCACTGAACCTTGACTAATAGCACTGCATAATTTATATCAACTCCAAAACTCACTCAAGAATCTAGTATTCCTCTAAGTAACAAGTTTTTCAACTGTGTACATCACAATTATAAAATGTTAAAATAACATTGGTTTTGTTGTTGTAGGGGTTTTGTTGTTGTTGTTATTTTTACTTTAGGAAGCATTACACTGCTTTTATTTAGCTGTTCACAATGCAAAACAATTTCTCTACTACAAGATTCTTGTAATGAGACAGTCAGTGATACTCAAAATGTTTCTGGCTAATAAAAATGTATAGAAATTCACAGAAAGAAAAAAATCAGATCTACGTAGCTTTGCAGCAATCTTCTTCTTTAACAAATAATTATTTTTCCATTGAGAAACAATTCTTTTGTTATTAGAACTCTGACAAAACTGAACAAGCTGACTGTGGAATAAGTGACCACATGTTTTGAGTTACTTATCAGAATTGGCATTTTATGATGAACCAAAACCCTAAAAATGTTTTGCTGATTAAGTAGAAATTAAGCGTATAGTAGATCAGGCTAAATCCTCAGTCTCTGGAGAGTTTAACATTTTTCTTACTGCTGCTTCATGAAATGTAAAAGTCATGATGAAAATCCCAGGATGAAGTGTAGAATACTGCAAATCTAAATGCATTACAAATGCATAAACTAATCTCACTGAAAGGAGTGACAGAAAAGAGTACTCCCATAAAATTTTGGAAATGAATAGAAACTGGAGTGGACTCTGTCTTAAAGGCAAAAAAGAACTATACATAAGTACTATTCTCTAGTTCATAGAGTAGTTCATCATTGAAGTTACAAGTTAACAATTTTGATACAGAATATATTCATTGGGTTATAGGAACTAAAGTTTCTCAGTTTGGGGAGTAGAAAGTGATAGGTAAGCAAGATGGGACAACAGTATTCCATGTGGTAATAGAATAAATTTGGAGTCATTAATATAAATAACTTAGTTTGCTCTAATCAAGGACAATGTGATAGAAAATCTCCAGTGAATGCCTGAAACACAAGATGGTATCAAAACCTATATATGGTATGGTTTCTTTCTGTATATACTGATTTATGAAAATTTTATTATATAAAAATAGACACAATAAAAGATTAATATCAATGGCTAGTGATAAAATAAAGCAAGTTTCACAATAACCTGAAATGAAATGCCAGCATCACTACTCTTGTACTTTGGAGCCATTATTATGTAAAATAAGGGTTAAAGGACCCAAATACTTTGACACTGTGATAGTCATTAAGTGAGAAGGCTACTATGTGACTGATGGTAGGGTAATATACACAGCATGGATACATTGAGCAAAAGGATGATTCATGTCCTGGGTCAGGATAGTATGATATTTCATCACACAACTCAGAAAAGGATGCCAATTTAAGACATATGAATTATTTTTGTAATATTTTATTTAATATTTTTGGACTCTAATTGATCATGTGTAGCCATTAATTTTAATTGACAACTTGACTGGAATAAAAGACTTTTGAATTAAGATCACAGGGGATCTCAAATTGAACCATAACAAGAAGAAAGATTCCCTAAAGGCATCTTAGAAATCAGCAAGATGTCACCCATCACAGTCTCAAAACTGCAAAGTGTAAATCTTTTATTTGAGACAAGAGCCTCTGGAGAGTCCTTGGACCCCAAAAAGGAGCACCCAGGTAATTGGTTAGGCAGGGTTCATATCACCATGCCCATCCATCCAGGCACCCAAAAGGCTACTGCAGCCAATGTCCAGGGAAGATCCTGCTACTACTTGAACTGGCAGCAGACATTGGCATTATCCACATAATGGTGTTTTTCAGAAGTGCCACAGAAGCTTCTACCCAGATTTCAAAGAAAGGCCTGGGAGACCAGGTAAAAATGTGTAACAGGATTAAGCTTCTGACAAGAACCCCTGAGAGGGTGATGTGTGAGGGTGTGGGAGTAAAGCCAATGCTTCAGAGAAGACTCCATGTAGATGGAGATACCAGGAACATGAAACTTCTGCAGAGGAAAGTTACACAGATAAAGCAAAGCCAGCCAAAGAAAAACTCACGTAGACTGCAATGAGGAAGGCCATTGGAGTGGACCACCTGAGTCTCCTGGAACTCACATTTCACCATCATATGTCTGGATGCCAGACATGTAGTAGCTACAGAACTTAATGTTTGGCCTGCTAGGTTTCAGGCTTGCTTTGCTCCTTTTTTTTTTTTTTTTCTATCTTCCTACTCCTTTATTTTGCAGCGGGAATGTTTACTGTATACCATTGTATATTGGAAATATGTAACTTGCTTTTTGAATTCAAAAGGGGTTCACAGCTAAGAGTTTGCCTTGAGTCCCAAGGGGGCCTTTCAACTTGGACTTTGGTGCAGTGTTGAAACTGTTGAGATTCTGGGGAAGGGATTATTGTCAGTTATACATTGGATAGTTATGTTATGTTAGGTGGAATTATTAACTTGTTTTTTATTGTGTTTATTTAGAAGTTAAGAATATTTAAGGAGATGTACTTAGGTGTCAGGTTGACAAGGAGTGGACTAGGTATTCTAAATTGTCCACTTGACTCCATTCAAAGGCTCTTGGATTGGATCTTTGGGGGATTAATCTACTGACATTCACGGATGATTGTGCTATTAGCAAGTGTGGCTCAATCGGGAGTAGGTTACTGGATGGTATATCTCTACCTTATACTGTTTCCTGGTGCTCTCCTTGCTTATAACCATGAAATGAACAGCTCTGTACTACCACACACTTCCACTATCATTTCTGTTTCTGTTTTGGAGCCAGCTAACCATGGACTGAAATCTCTGCAATGAGCCAAAAATTAATTTCTCCTGCTTTAAGTTATGGGTGTCAGGTATTTTGTCTCACAATGAAAAAGCTGACCAATACACCATGGATAACTAAAATCACAGAAAATAAACTGCAGATATAGGGGGGCTACTTAACTGGTGATATAGATTTATAGATATGTAAATATACAAACATATAGCTTCTTGCTCTGTCAGTTGAAAGGATGTAGAAAAAATAATACCTCAACTAGGCACACATAGCACGCATATACAAGAAATGTGGGATCTTTAAAGAAATGCTTGATTCTAGAACTGGAGCAAAAATACATATAAGATGAACACAGAGCATCTTGTAATGGCAGTAAGGAAGAAACTGTTTAAAAAATAAAAACTCACAGTAATGTGAGAAAACTATGACAAAGGCATACAGAAGCCAACTGAAGAAAACCCAATGATCAAAGCTCAAAAACTAAGAAACAAAATCAAATATTACTGGATTATAATCCAAGGTAAAATAAATATCTTTGAGACCACACTGATACAAATAAATGAGTAAAGAAATGAATTATAAAAATTGAATCTCTCATTCTGAAGGCTAACAAATTTTATTTTTAATATACCTGCCTCTTAAGGGAGAAGTACATAACTTTCCACTCATCATTAAGTGTGGGTGATATATATAATAACTGGGTTTTTTTCCCATTAAGTTTATTGGTACATTTTAGGAATAAAATACAGTTACATTCATCATTGGGATCTTGTACCTTTACATGATGTATCTTGGTTCTTATTTTTTTCCCCTTCCCATGCCATCCCTTAACCCCCTCCACCCTTCCCTATTTGCAAAGATTTTGTTTCCATTTTTTTTCTCTTCTCATATTTTTTCTTTTCCCTTTTTTCCTTTCCCCTACCCCTCCCACTTCCCCTGCTCCTTTGGACCATTACTTCGTATTACACAATGTCAATTATACATTTTTAAAACTACAATATCAAGATCTAGGAGACATTACCACAAATTTTACAGAATTTAAAAGGATATAGAAAGCATATTACAAAAATCTTTTTTGAAATAAATTTGACAACTTCTAAGAAGTACCTTGGAAGACAAATTAATGAAACTAACTCTGGAGGAAATATAAAATTTGAATAGCACCTATTAAAGAAAGTATATTCCTAGCTTGAAAACCTACCTATATGACAACAGCAGGTTCATATACATTTTAACTGATAAATTATATCAAACAATTAAAGCAGAAAAAAGAAGGAACACTTCTCCCTTCATTTTAGGAAATCAACATTGTGCTAATCCTAAAACTGGATAAAGATAATAGAAGAAAAAAGTATGAACATAGAAATTTGTTTAACAAAACAAACTATTAGAAGTCAGATCTGGCAGGATGTAGAAAGTGGTTTTGTGATAGGGATGGCAGTGTTGGTTCAACACTGGAAGATCCACCCCCAAAAGTCATCATTTTAACAGAGGAAAGGAAAAAGCCATATGATCCTGTCACTAGTTGGAGAAAAAGTATTGGGGTAAATTCTACAGATGTTCATGGTAAAAGCTATCAGGAGACTGGAAGTAGAACAGAACCTTCTCAACAGATTAAAGACATATACTCCATACTTCCAGCGAGAATGGCTTATATAAATGGAGAAGATACAATGCTTTCTCCTTAAGGTGGGGAAAAAGGGCAGATATGCCTACTCTTTGTCTGTCTATTGAACTTTGAAACCTAGGCCCAAACCAAAATAGTCTGGCAATAAAATGACACAACTAGGATAGGATTGGCATGGAAGAGGCAAAAGCTTTATATGTAGATGAAATGATCATCTACAGAGAAAATACTAAGAAATCTCTAGGAGCCCCTAGAACTTGTAATTGAATTTAGCAGGATTAGAAAACACAAGCTATATAGAAAAATTCAGCTCTATGTATACTTGCTATAAATGAAGAATTGGATAATGAAATTTCAAAGTTATATAGGAATACAAAGGACTAAGAAAAGTTAAAAAAAAACAGTGTTGAAAGATGTTTAGTACATAATTTTAAGACTTCTTCTAAAGCTACAGTAATCAAGGCAGTGTTGGTGTAAGGAAAGACATATAGATCATTGGAATAAAACAGAGAATTTAGAAATAGAACCACAAATATATGGTCCACTGAATTTTGAAAGATTATTTAACATTAGCATTTTATAGAATATAAACTAAATTCAAGAGCCGAGGAAGAGATAGTGTTTTCAGTAAATGGCACTAGAACACCTGGTATCCGTATATAAAAAGTTAACCTCAACCCTTTATTTCCATACATGAAAATAACTTGAAGGGATCTATGAACCTAAATATGAAAGCCTAAAAGTATAAAACTTTAAGAAGAAATTATAAGGGAAAATATTTTTGAATTCAGGGTAGACAAGAACTACCTAGGATATAAAAAACATGATGCATAAAAGAAAAAAACTGATAAATGAGATTCCATCAAAATTTAGAACTTCAAATGACATCATTAAAATGAAAAGTAGTCCTTAAACAGACCATATTTACAATGCATATAACCTATGACCAGAATATATAAAGAATTCTTAGAGCTCATTAATAGACAACCCAATTAAAAAGTAGACATAAGAAGATGATAGCCAATACAGCACAAGGAAAGGTATGCAACTCTAGAATCAGAAAAATATTAATCAGTACAATAACAAGACTGAATTATACACTCACTAGGGAGATGAAGTTAAAAGTTTTAAAAGCCTTGTCATGACGTTTTCTTTCTGTTGGATTCTCCCCCTTTGCATTTAATTTGTCACACCCAATGGATTCATTCTGCTGGGTTTCCTGGGGTGGTGATCCTCATTGTTCTTTCCTAGGGTATTGTCTAAAATTTTTTGGAGTGCCGGTTTGGTATTCATGTAGTTCCTGAGGTGCTCTTTATCATGAAAGTATCTTATTTCTCCATCAATTTTGAAAGATAGTTTTGTAGGGTACATCAATCTGGGTTGGAGGCTGTTTTCCTTTAGGGCTTGAAATCCATCACTCCAAGCTCTTCTTGCCTTGAGGGTTTGCATTGAGAAGGCTGCTGTGATTCTGATGGGCTTTCCTTTGTATGTGATTTGTTTCTTTTCTCTCACTGCTTGTAGAATTCTGTCCTTCTGTTGGGTTTCTGGAATACTAACTATTATATGCCTATGTGTAGATTTTTTTTTTGATCAAGGCTATTTGGAGTCCTATATGCCTCACTTATCTGTATGTCAAGTTCTTTTCCCTTGCTTGGAAAGTTTTCTGACATCACTTCTGTGAACAGTTTTTTTATGTCATCTGCACTCTCTCCTCTTTCTTCATTGACTCCAATCAGTCTTTCATTATTCTTCTTTGCATCGTCTAGCAGCTGCTGGATTGATTTCTCGTGTTCTCTTACAATTTTAAAGCAATTTTTCTTTTCCTGGTCACTAACTGCAATCTTTTCTTCTATATCTGAAATTCTATCCTCACATTGGTTCATTCTGCTGTGCAGACTTTCAATGGAGTTTTTAATCTCTTGGAAATCTGTTTGCATCTGTTTTATGGATTCCATTTGTTTCCTATGTTGGGATTCCATCAAGTTCCTCAGATCCTCTATTTTTTTATCTGTGCCCTCTCTAGATTTATTAATCATGTCTTGCAGCATGAGCAAAATCTTTGCTGTTATCTGAGTAATTATTTCTGATTTCATTTTTCCCAGATCCTCTTTTGTTGCTAGTTCAGAGAGTCCAGGTAGTTGAGTATCAGACTGTTCCATGTTGTTTCCCTTTGGGGTTGCCGTAGGTGATCCAGAAGTCTGTTTTTGAGGCTTGTTTATGTGTCTTCTCATTTCTGGCAGGGGGGTGCTTCTGGGCCTGTGTGACTCACCTTCTCTGCCCTCAGAGTTTGGGATGGCAGCAGGGGAGCTTCCTTCCAGGTGCTGGGACCAGCTCAGCTTCTCTGCCCTAGGAGCTTGGGATGGTGGCGAGGGAGCTTCCTTCTGGGTGCTGGGACTGGTTCAGCTTCTCTGCCCTAGGAGTGTGGGATGGCGGCAGGGGAGCTTCCTTCTGGATGCTGGTACTGGCTCACCTTCTCTACCCTAGGATCTTGGGATGGCAGCAGGGGAGCTTCCTTCCAGGTGCTGGGCCTGGCTCAGCTTCTCTACCCTAGGAGCTTGGGATGGTGGTGGGGGAGCTTCCTTCCGGGTTCTGGGACCGGCTCACCTTCTCTGCCCTAGGAGCTTGGGATGGTGGCAAGGGAGCTTCCTTCCGGGTTCTGGGACAACTTTAGATAGATGGTGACCAGTAGAGCCACTAAGTGCTTTTCTATAATAACTATTTCCAAAGGCTACAATATAGAAAGGGAAATAAAGAGGAGCTTGTAGTGGTTTAATTTGAGAAACACTAGTTTAATCCAGATGATCAATATTAATATTAATAGCTATAAATCATATTGGTAATATGTTCCAATAAAATGTAGTAAAACTGGCATTTATTGGTAGTAGGTTCAAATACAATGTACTAAAAATGGCATTTTACCTCTATAGTCTTCCTTCCTGAAATACCTTCCTTCCTTCCAGTGTAAACATAAGAAAAAATACCGTAAAAATTTTGACTGAGGGCCATTCTACAAAATACTTGACCAATATTTGTCTATCAAAATCATCAAAAACTAAAGAAAGCCTGGGAAACTGTCACAATAAAGAGGAACCTAGGGAGACAGAAAAATTAAGTGTAATGTAGTAGTATTCTGGTTGGGATCCTGAAAAAGATCATTAGGGGGAGAAACCTAAGAAATGTGAATGAAGTATGATATTTAGTTTAAAATTAATCATCAAAATTGGTTAATTTGGATAAATGCACCATATTACTGTGAGATGAGGAACTGGAGAATAATGATAGAAGAAAACAAGTGTGTGTGTATAAGAATGTTTCTTATCACTCCAATAATTCTATAAATCTAAACATATTCTAAAATAAACTGTTAAAATATATTTCAATTGTTATATTATTAAATAGTATTTTAAGAGGTTTATCTTATATATAAGCATTATATATATAATTTATGGTTTACATTTACTGCCACTCTAGTCTCTCATTATTTCGTAGATAGAGAAAAAAGGGTCAGTATGACAATTTTGCATAAAAACAAACTGCCAAAGGTATGTTCTCAAAAAAAGTAATTTTCTTTTTGGTGTACAGATCTCCAATGTTTTACAGGTCTAATATTGGCAGTATTCATTATGCTTAACTGTGCCACATCTGAGGATAATTTTTATAAAGTTCATTAGCTTTTACTTGGTGTTCTAAAAATTGAGAAACCAAATTTGGTATTAATTCTCTTGTTTTCAAGAAAATTTGCTTATCATATTTAAAATACTTTACTAATTTTATGAAACTTCACTTTTTTATATATAGTTTCTAGTATATAGGCCAAAACAAAGCATATAAAGATGTATCTAAAAATCTTGTACTATCAATATTTTATATTTAAAAATATATATGCTGCACAAAAGCTCAGGAGAATAATTTTTCAGTATTATTTACTTGAGTTTTAAAAGGGCATTTAGTTTTTAGTTAATATTTAGAATAGATATGGTAAGATATTTAAGCATTTCTCCCTCCTGAAATGTATTAAATACAGTGAACCTTCTATTTTATGTTTCCTAAGTTTCTGCATTTATTTAAATAAAAATGCTACCAAGCCAAGTAAAACAACAGTTTTGTAAAGCTGAGTTCCAGCAAACAAACCCAATCCAGTTCCACATGTACCAACGAAAGGGGCCTGGTTGACTCTAAGCTTTATTTTTCTCTTTACTTAACTGCTAATTAGGAGTGGTAGCTGTAAAACAAACCTAAAACTATGCGATGGAGAAACTTAAAATTTCAACTCTGTTCTTCTAGGAATAAATTACCTTATTCCATTCTTAACAAGCATGAAAAATCTGGTCTCCAGGCAGACCTACTCTTTATAAATATAATTGTGAATATAAAATTTCCCTGTGTCCTCATTATGGTATGATGTTAAATACCAAGCAGGATCTAACTTTTTGTTTATAGATTATAATCCATTTGAGGGCAAAGACCTCTTAAACTTGACAGATGCACAAACTGCACTTTTATACCAGAAACTTCAATGAAAATCCCATAAGTTGCCGTGGTCATTCTCTAAATGGTCCCAGTCATGTACAAGATGCCTTAATCAAATGACTGGTAATCAATTCTTTTCTTCCTTTCAAATAACCATTTTAGTAAAGGCTATTAAAAATAGTTCCGACATGAGAGAAACCACAGTATCAAAGACTGTGTTATCATTCAGAGAGAAGGTCTCTTTAGTTATTGTTCTAATTTCTCTGGATTGACTACAATGACTAAACAGATTAAAGAAATAAATTTGTAAATTCATCGAACTATGAACAGTATTTTATAATAATTATCAGGACCAGAAAGAGGTTACAAAGCAGTAAATATAAGCAGTGAGATTTATAAAGGCTTGAAGTACAGACCAGTACCCACCAAGATACAGAGCAGTACAAATTCCATGTGGATATTTTCACTCGCCTCCTCCAAATTTTTTTTTTTTTTTTTGCACCAGGGATTGAACTTGGGACCTTGCACTTAAGAGGCAGGTGGCAGAATCACTGAGCTACATCCCTGGCCCATCCGCCAAATATTTTTAATAAAACCAAACCCACTGTAGTGCCACTGCTGTATAAAATGCTAAAAGATATATTTAATATCACTTATCTAATGAAGGCATTGAAATAAAAATTCAAATTTGTGTTTAAAGTAACATAGATTCATATCATTACTTTGATCCAAAGAAATAAATTTATCATGTGTGTGCAGGGAAGCACTTTAGTATTGCATAGTGCGTGATATGATAATGGTCTGGGAAATGAGAGATTTTTACTGTTGCCATGGCTTTTTGACTTCTTTATTTTCCTGACTTCTGCAATGTCAATGAGTTGTGATATATTTGGAAGATCATGATAGAAGGATTCCATAATTAAGCTAAAAGAATCCCTAAGGCAAAGGACAGACATGAAAAGCAAAACAGGAACAAATTAATACATTTCTTGAAGTAAATAATATTACAAGGAGAAAAAAATCAATAGAAAAGTTGACCAGCACCTATTATTTGTACAAGATGTTTATAAAATAGAATTACTAAATTAAAGAACTTATAATTTTTATTTAAATTAACATTAAAGTAGCATTCTTTCTAGGATAGTTTTTTATATTCAGTAAAATGATTACTATTTGTCTAAACTTTGAGGTCTTGCAGAATTTTTTGTTATTTTCCTTCTTATCATGTGAGTCGCTTTTATGAAGTAAGGCTACTTCTACTTAATTTGAAATACTGGCTTAAGCATGAAGATTCTATGTAATTTTTTTCTGAAATCGACTAGTTTAACAGATTCCCTATTTGATACCTCTTAATAAATATGAAATAGCCATTTTAAGTCTAATATTAATAACCAAAATAGTAACTTTACTTTCCAGTTGTATGTTTTCTATTATTGGACCTCTTAGAACATCTGTTCATTATTTCAGTTTCCACAGGTGAGAAACAAGCGCAAAGTAGCTGAGTTCTCTGCTCAGAATCCCTTATGGCCAAAATCAAGGTGTTGCCTTGAAGAGCTTAAGGTGCTAATCCAAGATCATTTGGCTCTTTGTTGCTATATTACTGAGGTCCTATTTTTTTATTACCATTCAAGGACAATAATGAACTCCTAGGCCATCCTTAGGTTTTCCCATGTGAACTTCATCTCATAAAATATCATTTTGCTGCTTCTTTGAGATTAGCAAGGAAGCATTTCTTAGACAGTTAACCTTCTGAAGTTATCATGCAACTTATCATAAAATTCAGCGAAACCCAATCTCAAAAACCTAACCTAAACTGAGTTATATCTCTTCTCCATTAATTTCCTCTATAATTGTTTTCCCATGAAATGCAGAGTGACTTTTTAAATTTTTAAATAAATAAATTTTTAAAATAAAATTTTATACTTCTTGGTTTTCTTTGATTTCCTTCACACTTTGAAAAAAGTTATAAATTTCTAAACAAAAAGCTGGGGATTTAGCTCAGTGGTTCTGCTGCCTGCTTTGCAAGTGCAAGGTCCCAAGTTCGATCCCCGGTACCAAAAAAAGCCAAAACCAAAACAAACAAAAAAATAATAAATTTCTAAACAAATCCTTCCAAGGGCCTATGAGAATGTTCTATGGTTTGAAATTTATGTGTTGAAGCTCAATAAGGAGGCGGTCCTTTGGGGCAATGATTAAGTTATGACGTTTCTGCCCTCATAAGTGGATTAGTTGCCTTATAGTATAGGAATCAGGGAGAGTTCCCCACTATTTTGCCCTTGTCAGGACACAGCCTCTAGAAGATGCAGCAAAAAGGGATTATTTTGGAGGCACAGAGCCGACCTTAATCTACTAACTACTTATCTCGGGCTTCCCAGCTTCCACAACTATGAGAAATAAATTTCTATTGTTTATAAATTACCCAATCTGTTGTATTTTATTACAGTAGCACAGATAGAAACAGAAGACCTCTTGAAAGGACACTATTTAATACTGAAATGACTGCCTTAAGGGAACCTGCTTGGTAACCACCACAGGGAAGATTTTCCAGGCATGAAAAATGACTAATGCAAAAACCCGAGAAAGACCTAAGCTTGCCATGTTTGAGGAACAGACAGAAGTACAGCATAATGTCACTTATGATGGGGAAATAGGTAGGGTGATTATAGTTTCTTGACTCTTCTGGGAAAAGTAAATGTCGAGGGAGATGTTATGTGGTGAGTACCAAAGTAATTTAGCCTTGATTTCCTCTTATCATAGCAGATATTTAACCTGCTAGATTCATGGTGTATTTTATGGATTCTTTAAAGACCTCAAGTCACTGAGGTAGCATATAAAAAGTCCCTTGATGACTGCAAATACAAATCTACTGAGTGGTTACTTATAATTCCTGACCCTATTATGTATGTATTTCTGTTGTGATTTCTCCCTTTTATTCAGGACTAAGGAGTGGGTCTAAGACAGTGGTGACAAACCTATGGCACATGTGTTGTGATTTTCTCTTAAGACAAAAGATATTATTGTATGAGTAGTTTTTAAAACCTCAGTATTTAGGTTTAATTGCAGTGTTGGCACTTTGTGATATTAAATGGGTTTGGGGTTGCAGTTTGGGTGCTTGGTCTCTCAAAAGTTTGCCATTAGTGTTCTAAGACAAGTCCAGGGTACTATTTATTATCTAGCACTCATCTGGAACAGAAGACACATGCAGCTTTGGTTTAATTTTTAGTGAGAGTGGAATTATTTTCTACCTGAAACATCCAATAGGCAGCCACAAACTGCCTCAGCCAGAATATTCTGGTTAGGTTTCTTAAGGGTGAAGCAGACACTTGTGAGTCTTCATGTCCATCAAACTGTAAAGAGCATGTATGAAGTTCTACTTGTAGTATAAGTTCAAATCACACTTCTGCTTTATCTACAATTTTCAAATTTGTTCAATATGAGTAAGCTTTCCTGTCAATGGGAATTACCTCCAAGCTTACTCTTAGGTAATAAGTGTGCTATGATCTCTTATATCACTGAACATTGTCTCCAGTCAAAAATTGTAATTTATAAAATCAAAGATATTAATGAATGTTTTAAGTCATTCAGATTAAAAATTCTCCCTGCCAAGAGCAAGGCCTAGAGTTGTCTGCCCCATGAGAATGGATGAGTTATCTTTTGCTTTTTCCCTCATATGTCTACCTCCACCTTTTCTGGATAGTTACTTTCTCAGGCTCCTCCAACGTAGGAGAAGTAATGAAACAAAATGATTTTTACTTAGTTGATTTTTCCATATTCTCTGTCTGATATGGGGAAAAGTTTACTCTCCCATAGAATACTTTGGGGTATTAGATTTAGAGGTTTCAATAGCTGAAGCATTTTGTTTTCCTGGCTGGATGCTTCTTTTCAGCCTCTGTCTTCCTTGGAGGTTACTCACATAATCTCATACTACTAAAGACTAAATGAAGTTCCTTCAGCAATACCTTTCCATCCTCTTGGTCTGTCTCAAAAATGGCTGTTGCCCAACTCTCCTCCTACAGTGGCCCTTATCTGATCTACTAATATATCCTGTACCACAACAAGCTCAAGGAGACCAGGCTAGTCTCAGAAGAGCAGTAATATTCCTCTGGCTTTAAATGAGGCATGACATTCTAAATCTAAAAAATGTATAAAGTTTCTCTGATAAAGTGAAAAATTATAAAAGATTATAGTTAATTTTATTGTTGTTATTACATTTAGTACCCCTCATTTTTGTAGAAGAATAAATCTGACACAAAATAGGAATACGCTTTTATTTTATAAATAAGTTTATAATAAATCAAACAAATAATTCAGTAATTATCTGGACAGTTTAATCACTAAAAAGCAATTTTACTTTTATTATCTAAATTATAAGCTAGCTACCTTAAATCAGTACTTCATAAACATGAAAGGAAGGAAGGATGAAAGGAAAGGAGAGAGGGAGAAATGGAGGGACTGCTAAAAAAAGAAAATACTAGTAAAGTACTACTTGCAAGAAAAAAAGAAGGTGAATGCCTTCTGGCTTATGATTAATCATGTAAAGTGTGACAGAAATGTGTTGGTCACAATATTTACTTTAGGACAGTTAGCTGGCCTATGTCCTCCAGAGGTAATTTCTTACCACTTAATCCAGAAGCCATTCTAGGATAGGCTCCATCTATCTTTACTACTAACCAATGCCAGATACTTATTAGTGAGTTTAATGTTAAGCTTGATTTCATTTGTGACATGAGGAATAATAAATATTATAGAAATATTCTACTCCTCAATTTGATGTACCACTAATAATGTACAAATCTTGAACTTTTTTTTCTTTTTGGTACTGGGAATTGAACTCGGGATCTTGTGCTTGCAAGGCAGGCAGCGGGACCACTGAGCTAAATCCCTGGCCCCAAATCTTGAACTTTTTAATAAATGTTACTGTAAATTTTGCTTAGTCTTGTATTTAGAAGTGACTCTGGAGGACTGAGTGTCATTTGACTGACTAGAGTGAAAATAAGGGATTATCCTTCTGTATACAATTTAGCTTTCTGAGGTTTCAGTTCCAAGCAGGCAATCACAGTCTGAAACTATTAAATGGAAAATTCCAGAAAGAGTTCAAAAGTTGCACTGTTCTGAATAACTTGATGTCACCTCATAACATCCTATTCTACCAGCCCAGACATGAATCATCCTTTGTCTAGCATATCCACACTGTGTACACTACCCAACCATTTAGTCACTTACAAGCCAACTTGGTTGGCTGATCAAGTGTCATAGTATCACAGTGCTTGTATTTAAGGAGCTTTAATTTTGCTTAATAATGATCTCCAAGTGCAAGGATAGTGATTCTGGTGATTTTATTATAGTATATTGTCATAGTTGTCATATTTCATTATTGGTGGTTGTCAGCATCTTATTTACTTAATTGAACTTTATCAAAGACAGGTAATGTATAAGAAAAAGTAGTATATCTAGGATTTGATACTATCTATGGTATTAGGCATCCACTAGAGATCCTGAAACACACCCATTGAGGACAAAAGAGGGACTACTGTACTGCTTAACTGCCTCATGTAAGTATTTGCAAAATATTGTTAGAGAACATGGAATAAAGATCTGGTCTTCAGGGTCCACATGTAGATTTGCAACTATTTTGTGTCTATACATGAAAAAAGTGTCTATGTGCAGTAGAACGTATTTTCTTGGAGACCTGGAAGTAAGGTCGTAGGAAGCTCATTTTATTCCTTACTCACCTGTAACAATTGGTTGCTACACACACACACACACACACACACATTAAAAAAAATTCTATTATCTGTGAATTATCAAATTTAGATTAGTCAAGTTGTATCAGAAAACATCAATACATTTACAATAGAAGTTGCAAAAAAATTTTTGAAATTTCTACTTCTTGAAAGGAAATCCTCTTCAAGAAATAGCCTTGAAAATTACACTGAAGTGGTACTTATTATAGGTGACTGATTGGTCAGAAGAAGAAGTAAGACTATAATTATATTCATAGTAATGGAAAATAATATATATAGGAGGGTTGAGAGGAAACTGAAGCATAATGGGCATATTCTAAGAAATGGTATTAAAAAGAGGTCTCTACCAAACACACTCATTTGGAATATTCATTTTTTCCATCTTATTTTTCCATTGGTGATAGTGAATCTGCAATGAAGGATTCTGCCTTAACAGCATCACTGGTGAGAATAGCCAGAATTTAGGTCTAGATATATAGATAAGACCTTCTACTTATGTTAAAAGACTTAAGTATCTGTAGTGGCCAAATTCTCAACTCTGATATGTATAGGCTTAAGCAACAAGGGCAAGTAGACTCAAAGCAATAGCTTGCAGCAAACTGTAAACCTGTTGAGACTTGGGATAACTCTAGATGATGAAGTTTCAATGAGAGCTCAAAGGAGATTACAGGATGACAATGTAAGGTGATAAAATCACTTAGGTTAACAGGCAGGGAACTTAGATTTGTTCCTATTAATTTTGTTATTCATAATAACTGTAGAATTTGGTCCTTAGTCTCTGAAACTTGAGAGTGAAAAATTACTTTTTCTATAAATAAATTTGGGTTCTATTTTGTGCAGTAGAAATAAATGAACATTTAAAGTAAATTCAATCATTTCAGTTATTTATCCTCCTCTCTACAAACACTCCTTTGCTGATATTGTACCTAAGCTGAAAGGATCTAAGTAAGACACATAAAATTAGATTATATATCAGTTTTTATGATCACTTCAGACCAAATTTCATTGTGGTATATATATTTTCTTCTGATCTGTCATTAATCTATACAGATGTCAACTGCATCATCCTATCCAGTAGAAGCCCTCCAATCTACTTGTTCTCTATCCCAAATCCATGCTGCTCTCAGCTTGATACAAAAGTATTCTGCAGATATCTAGGATACATTAATGAAACAAGAGATTCCTAGATATTATCTCAGGAATATATCCTGAACATCTTACTCAGATCTACTGTTTTATTCTTCATGAAAGAGGGAGAGGACATGGCTGAAGTGGAAGAGTAGGATGAGATACATGTACAGCTTCACAACTTTCTAAGCTCTACTTTTGAAAATACCAATTCTCTTAGTTCTAGAATCGCAAGTTTACAAGTTTATTCCATTATTAATCTCTGTACAAAATCCAGACATTGGGGAAATAATACATTAAAGAACTTGATATGGTTTGGTTTTGAAATCTCTCTCAAAACTGACATAGTACAGGCTTGGTTGCCAGTGGACATGCTTTTTGGTGAAGTGATTTGTTCATGAGAACTCTGATTGCACCAAATGAATTAATCTAGTGATGAGATCATAAATTGATGGAATTATTAGGTGTTGATTGAAACAGGAAATAGGGTCTAGCTAAAGGGAATACATTATGGAGGTATGAACTTGGAGACCATATCTGGTCCATGGCCCCTTTCTCGCTAGCTTTTTCTCTTTGCCTCTGCTTCCTGCCACCTTGGGATGAGCAGCTTTCTTCCACTATGCCTTTCTGCCATGATGCTTCTACCTTGCTACAGGCCTAAAGCAATGGAGCTGGATGATTATGAACTAAAATCTCTGAACCCATGAGCCAAAATAAATCCTTCTTGTTCTATCAATGTTATTCTCGGGTATTTTGTCACACTAACACAAAGCTGACCAACACAAAATCATTCTCAAGTGATATGGCAACATCTAAACATTCTTTCTTCTTGCTTTGTCCTTTTTCCATAAAATTTTTTTCTTGAGAATTTGCAAAATTACTTTGGGTTGATAATATATTAATATATTATTTACCTTGGTTTTCCTCTGCTATAATTTATTTTTACTGCTTGTATTTTTAAAAATTATTTTTACTTTTTGCAGTTTTCTTTTGAAATGCAAAATAACAATACTTTGATTATATTGTTGTTCTGTTTCATCATTTTTCTAAGACATTAGCTCAGAATATTCCGCTCACCTCTATACCCGGGGCCAGAGATAGCAGGGAGTGGAGGTAGGGAAAAAGAATACCATGTAGTAACCAAAATATTAGAAAAAAATTTCAAGATATACTGCTGTAAAATGATCTTCTAATCATTCTTCATATATATATATATATATAATTTAGAATGATGATTTCATGAGCACCTCTTTTTTTAAGGAAAAAAGTATTTTATGACTCATCAATAGTTTTTGTCTCAAATAGATCTTCAAGTTAGCCCTGTTATACTGGGTACATCATCAATCTCTGGCCAATTATTGATTCTCAGAAATACTAGAAGAGAAAAGATTCAGTATTTTGTAGAGTGCCTAATAAGATTTGTCTATTTAAACACTGATAAATATTAAATTTGAACTTTCATTAGTATTCACATACATGAAACAGTCCTAAAACACAGTTTATTTCACTGAGTCACTGACAGATATGATCAAATGTCCAAAAACGGCTCTGAATTTATTCTCAAAAGTTTTCACAAAAATCTATGAAATGCATCTGATATTAGTTATAGATAATGATCAATATATCCAAATGCAAGTTGCATACTTTGTGTACATTAAACACTCCTAAAATTTTCTGAATATTTTTGAAATTTTAAATTATTGAATCATCATATAAATAGACCTAACAAATATTTTAGAAAGGATCCAAAGTAGTTATAATTTTAAATTATATATGTAATTATATATATTTATGTAATATATTTACCTTGCATCTTTTCTAAAATGATTGTATACAAAAACATCAGTAAGTTTTTCCTGTTTTACACTCTACTCTTAAATCTTAATTAAAGAAAATTTAAATAGTACTCTCCTGTATCATATTATACAAAGTAAAACCCAGTTTCAGTGTTTCTGTTGTCTGCTCTTAAGTCTAGAAAAAGAGTTGCAATGTTAGTCAAAGACAGAACATTAGAACTGATTCATATTTCACAGGGATCTATAGAACTGTGGGTCTAGATTGCTGCTCTTAGCCACTAGCCAGCTTTGCCTGCCATTTCCACGACAGTCTCTGTCTTCACTTTTTAAAATACTAACAGGTTTCTTGTGGGTGGGATCAAATGACTGCCCCTCTCCTTTCACCTGTGAAATTTCAGAGCCTATTTGAAAAGGGCCATTGTTTCCCAGGAATGCCAGGCCTAGTCCAGGAAAGAAGGTCTTCATTTCAACAGGAATTTGGAGCCTGCCTGAGAAGGCCAGCCAGTTACTTGGTGAAAACTGTGGTAATTCATTCAAGTTCTGAACAGTTACTATCCAAGCCTCACTTGCTTACTTTCAACTCCTAATTTTCATGACTGATGTTTTTTTCCCTTCAAATCATAGGGATATGTGCATATGTATCTGTACATGCATATCACAGAAGAAAGAAATATGTATGAAGTGCAGCACATGCACAGGCAGTGAGCTGATGGAGACAACCTCTTTCTCCAGTGAGTTGCAGCCTGGAGTATCAGACATAGGTTCTTCTGTTTCAACTTCTGCCCCTACATTCACAGCACTTGAGTGCATTCCTGTGAATAAGTGCATATGTTTAACAAGAATCTGAAGTAGGTCCCTAATAAATATATTTGTACAGGAATATAAAACAAAGATACAGTACTTGTATTCAATATCTGGACAGAAGGCCCCTGTCTGAAGTACATTAAAAATAATTTCTAAAGAAAAATTAGGACTAGAAGCTACAAGAATCCATGGCTTTAGGAGAAATAAGAAGCTTGATACAGAAATCTTTCTGGTTAAAATCTACAAGGAATGACTAGAAGTATTACTATAATACTTTCCTACTGTTTAGATTCTGCCATTTTCTACAAAATGACTTAGAAATTTTTAAGACATTTTATTTTACTAATAATGTATTTATGAAACTTAAAGGAAATCTATCTCTCCCCATCAAAAATTTCAAAACATCACTCAAACATTCAAACTTAGTAAAATGTAGAAGTAAAAATAAACAATAATGTCAATGAATTTGAAAGCAAAGCATTTATTCTTAGATTTGTTTTTCAGAAGACAAGAAAGTAATGGTGCCAATGTAGCTTCAGGATAGGATTTTTTAAGGCAAGTTAAATAGTCTTGAATATGAACTGACCTTATAATCACTATATTCAATCAGAAGATTTTGGGAAAACTTTTTTTTTATGACCATGACATACCACAGATTTACTTTCTCAATAATAAAGCACAATTACCTTATAGGGAGCTACCATGTAATTGTTTTCCAAAAGGAATATTCAAAACTCAAAAAGCAGTGAAACAGAAGCTAACCTACCCAAAAGATGGCTTTTTCTTCCTTTCCTTCCATCAGATGTTTCCTGTAATCTTGTGAAAAACCTGATGTTGTGATATTATTAGTCACCGGACTTGAGGATGGATGGTGCACAAAAGGAAGCTTGTTCTTTTGGGACCTGGTTTTGAACCAGTTTCAGACGATAGAAAAATACTCTTTTGTGGCTGCTGAAGTTCAGGAATGAATTCTGGCAGTCTTACCCAATTCCCTAAAGCAGAATCCACATTACCAACATCTAATTGGCAGGCTTTGCTTGTAGCTCTCACTAAGGCCAAGGTAATGAATGGATTTAGTGAAGGTGTCCTGAGTCATCTGTACAGTGGCTGCTCTGGGCATTAAGCTCTTCCTTCTAACCTCCCCAGACATGTCACTCAAGTAAAGATGGCTATGTGTTTGCATAAAGACACAGCAATTGTATTAAACTGTAGTTCTAAAGAAAGCTATTATCTTCATTTGATCTACAAAAGCAAAGGGGTCTTAGGAAAAAAAAATTCTCCTGTTGGATCACTTCATTCCTTAATCTCCACTCCACACACTTTTATATTTGACTTAAATATCCAGCTAACTATGGTTGAATGTTACTTCCTCCAGGTCTACTCTAAATTATTCTTTAGATAGTCAGGAAAGAAAGTGACCCCATTCCTACCAAGAAAAGTCTGTAAGAGTTTAATTACTAAATACATTTTATTCCTTATGTCTGGGAAGGAGAATTTGTCTACTCTTCCATCAGTATATACAAATAGCATTAGATATTTCATGTTGATTCATTTTATCTTGTTAATTGTTTAAATCATTTATGCCAAATTCTTATTTGAAAATATTGTTTCATCTGCCTTTTTAATTAAGCTAAATCATGACAAAAATTAATGAATGACTGCTTAGTACTGGAAAAAGCATTCTCACTGTGCACCATAAGACATGATAAAGCAGTATTATTTATTTTCATAGCTAACAATTTCAACACTGCTTCCTCTTAAACTCATCAAAAAGACATTGCTATCTAAAAGTCTCTAGGAATTTTAACTTTAGAACATTTTCATGCCTTTGTTATATTCTTAAGTCCTTTCCCTTTCCAGAACCAAAGAATCAACACATATACCACACTCCATTTTTTTAAGTGAATAAAAAGATAAAATGAAGTCTCAAGAATAAAATCCACACTGAAAAATTAGGTACTTTGAACTTTCTCATCACCTTACCAGTGTTTCCACACGGGTAGTCTAAAAGACAACTCAGCAATGTCTGAATGAACTACAAACAATGGCTCTTTTACAAGTGGGTCTTTAATTGAATACGGCTGTGTTTATGGAAGCAGAAGAGAATTTACAAAAAATGACAGACTCCCTTCATTCTGAGAGAGTTTTATTGGCATTCATGGTAAGAGCAGTTTTGCTATTGAACAGTCCTGTTCCCTTTCCCTATCTATATGTGGTGATTAACATCCAACTGAATGAACATTAAAACATTACTTTATATCACTTTCTATTAGAATTATCTCATTGTTTAATGAGTAAATTTACACTTTCTAAACTATAACTCATATTGAAACATCCAAACAAGATCTGTTTTCCCTCTGTCTCTATATATTCTTATATCAAATATTACAGGAGGTGATTAAGTAGAAAAGTTTTAGAACTTAAATTAGTGGGGCCCTTCTGTCAATTTGCCTAAGAAATTACAAAGATAGGAAGCTCAGGATATCAAATAATTTAATCTATTAAAGTGGTAATATCTATTTTTATCATTGAATTTTATTAAAAATTATAATTGTAAAGTTATGTTACATTTACATAATTTCTTAATATTGGGCAGTGCTATGGTCTTTCTAGTGATGTGGAACACACAGAAATTAAAATTCAGCTATACTGTGTAATTTCAAAAGGCTTTTCATTTTGTTAATAGTGACCTCTACAGGTCAACTATAACAACAACAAAACATCAACAGCTGTACTGGGGTCAAAGATGTATTCAGTGAACAGTGCCATAATACTAATATTAAATCTAAAACATCTGACACCTTGAATGTTAACTTATATTTTATGTCTTTAAGTCTAATAAAATTTCAGTAGGCTCATAAATATTTATACACTCTAATTTCAAAATAAAGCAATCTCTGACAAGGTCTTAGTTGACTTATATAAAATTTAAGAAACTTTGAAGAAAGCTTAGAAACAGGAAAACCTAAAGTATATCCTAATATTAACCTTTCATTTTGAAAAATAAAGACAATATTATGGTTTCTTTTCTGAAAAGTGTGTGAACATGAAAGTTGATAATAAGAATGAACCTATCTTACCTCAAAAGCATTGACAGTATTTTTTTTCTCATTCACCAAGGAATTCTTAAAACAATAGCAAATGAATAGTTGTGGCACCTTTACATTTTTTGGCCTAAATTGTACACTTTCATTAAAATGTTATTAATGCACTGGTTTTGTAAATGACAATATACTCTGATGAGTGCACTTCCTTCTTTATTTTCTTCCCCCACCCCCTATCTTAGCCATCTCAATAGATCTGAGCTGATAGTTTTCATAAAACAAGTAATCTTCTTTAACAAATCAACCAAATTCTTTGTTAATAAGTCTAAATTTAGAGCCGGGGATTTAGCTCAGTGGTTCTGCTGCCTGCCTCGAAAGCAGAAGGACCTGAGTTCGATCCCCAGTACTCCCCCCCGAAAAAAAGGTCTAAATTTAAATTCAAATAAATTTGTTACTTTTCTATATTTTAATTATTTTAGTTCAGAATTCGTCAGATTGGTAAACAAATTTATAAGGTACAGATCCTGCCATACGTTTTTTTACTTGGTAAAATAAGGTGATTCTATCTTTATTATTTCCTACAGGTAAAGTATGGCTTTTGTTTTGCACTTGTGGAACTTTTCTTAAAGAATTACACAATCTTTGGCAGAAGTTGGGGAGTTCGAAATGAGGTTATTAAACAAAATTGATCATCACTTCTGCAGTCTATCAGAATAAACCCTAAAAAATAATCCGATTTCATACCATCTCATCACAGGCTAGCATATCCAATTACTACTGCCAAATGTACACTTATCATCCATCTCTATCTATATAACTTCTCTCTCCCTCAAAACTCTTTTGTTTTTTAAAAAGGTCTTCATTTCATAATATAAATATGCTATTGAGGCTAGAACACGTAGTAGGTACTTCTCTAATCTTAACTGTAGTATTTATGTGATGGACACAAATGCATATTATATTATTGTGAGAACTTTATTCTTAGAATATTGCATAATTTAAAAAATTTTAATATAAATTACTATTTTAAGGGCTCTGTTAGGTAGTATTAAGTACATTTACATTGTTGTACAATATATCTCCAGAATTTATTTTTTTGTTGTTTATGTTTCTGTGTTTTGTTTTGGTTTTTGTGCCAAGGATTGAACTCAGGGCCTCGTGCATACTGAAAATACACTCTACCACTGAGCTATATCCCCATTTTCCCCTTCTCATAGCCCCTAAAATTCATCATTATACTTTATCTATAAATTTAATTAGGTACTTCATGTAATTGGAATCATACAGCTTGTTTTTACTAACTTCACTTAGCATAATGTACTAAAGATTATTTCATGTTGTAGGATATATATTTATGTTACATTTTTAAAATGTGTCCATTGATAGACACTGGGATAGCATCTATCAGTAGACAAGTCCATCTTTTGAATCTCGTGTATAATGTTGCTATGAACACAATGCAAATATCTCTTTCAAAACCTGTTTTCAACTACTGTGGACAACAGAAGTGCAATTGCTAGACCATATAATAATTCTCTTACAAATTTCTGGAGGGTCAGTCACACTGTTTTCCGTAGTACCTGTATGATTTTACATTCCAACCAACAGTGCACAAGAATTCCCTTTCTCTACATTTTCACCTATGCTTGCTCTTCCTTATTTATTTTCTTCCCCCACGCCTTATCTTAGTCATCCCAATGGATGTGAGGTGATAGTTTTCATAAGTTAAAAATATAGTCAATTTTTTTTATTGATTGATTGATTGATACTGGAGATTGAACCCAAGCCCTTCACACTGAGTTACATACATACTCGGCCTTTTTTTCCTGATCCTTTTAAAACTATATCTTTGAAACAGGACCTCTCTAAGTCCATAGTTGCCAGGCTGGGCTCAAACTTTTTTTTTTTCCCCAGTAATTTATTGGTACATTTTAGGTGTAAAATACAGTTACATTCATCATTGGGATCTTGTACCATTACATGAGTATCTTGGTTCTTATTTTTTTCCCCATTTCTCTGCCCTCCCTTCACCCCCCCCCCACACCCTTCCATATTTGCAAAGACTTTGTTTCCATTTTTTCCTTTTCTCATATTTTTTCCCTTTTTTCCTTTCCCCTACCTCTCCCACTTCCCCTGCTCCTATAGACCTTTTCTTCCTTTTACACAGTATCAACTATACATTTTTAAAATTACAATATCAAGATCTAGGAGACATTACCACAAATTTTACAGAATTTAAAAGGATATAGAAAGCATATTACAAAAATCTTTTTTGAAATAAATTTGACAACTTCTAAGAAGTACCTTGGAAGACAAATTAATGAAACTAACTCTGGAGGAAATATAAAAGCCCTTGAATAGCACCTATTAAAGAAAGTCTATTCCTAGCTTGAAAACCAAACCTGTACGAAAACAATAGGCTCATATACATTTTAACTGATAATTTATATAAAACAATTAAAGCAGAAAAAAAAAGGAACACTTCTCCCCTCATTTTAGGAACTCAACATTGTGCTAATCCTAAAACTGGATAAAGATAATAGAAGAAAAAAGTATGAACATAGATAGAAATTTGTTTAACAAAACAAACTATTAGAAGTCAGATCTGGCAGGATGTAGAAAGTGGTTTTGTTATAGGGATAGCAGTGCTGGTTCAGCATTGGAGGATACACCCCCAAAAGTCATCATTTTAACAAAGGAAAGGAAAAAGCCATATGATCCTGTCACTAGTTGGAGAAAAAGTATTGGGGTAAATTCTACAGCTGTTCATGGTAAAAGCTATCAGGAGACTAGAAGTAGAAGAGAACTTTCTCAACAGATTAAAGACATGTACTTCATACTTCCAGTGAAAACGCCTTATACGAATGGAAAAGATACAATGCTTTCTCCTTAAGGTGGGGAACAAGGGCAGACATGCTTACTCTTTATCTGTCCATTAAAGTTTGAAACCTAGGCCCCACCAAAATAGTCTGGCAATAAAATGACACAATTAGGATAGGAATGGCAAGGTAGAAGTAAAATCTTTATATGTAGATGAAATGATCATCTACAGAGAAAATACTAAGAAATCTCTAGAAGCCCTTAGAACTTGTAATTGAATTTGGCAGGATTAGAAAACACAAAGTATTTATAAAAATTCAGGTCTGTGTATATGCACTATAAATGAAGAATTGGATATTGAAATTTCAAAGTTATGTAGGAGTACAAAGGACCTAAGTTAAAAAAAAGACAAAGAACAGTGTTGAAAGATGTTTAGTACATAATTTTAAGACTTCTTCTAAAGCTACAGTAATCAAGGCAGTGTTGGTGTAAGGAAAGACATATAGATCATTGGAATAAAATAAAGAATCTAGAAATAGAACCACACATATATGGTCCAGTGAGTTTTGAAAGATTATTTAATATTAGCATTTTATAGAATATACATTCAATTCAAGAGCCGAGGAAGAGATAGTGTTTTCAGCAAATGGCATTAGAACACCTGGTATCCATATATAAAAAATTAACCTCAACCCTTTATTTCCATACATGAAAATAACTTGAAGGGATCTATGAACCTAAATATGAAAGCCTAAAAGTATAAAACTTTAAGAAGAAATTATAAGGGAAAATATTTTTGAATTCAGGGTAGACAAGAACTACCTAGGATACAAAAAAAAATGATGTATAAAAGAAAAAAATTGATAAATGAGATTCCATCAAAATTTAGAACTTTAAATGACATCATTAAAATGAAAAGTAGTCCTTACACAGACCATATTTACAATGCATATAACCTATGACCGGAATATATAAAGAACTCTTAGAACTCATTAATTGACAACCCAATTAAAAAGCAGACATAAGAAGATGATAAATAGCCAGTATAGCACAAGGAAAGGGGTGCAACTCTAGAATCAGAAAAGTACTAATCAGTACAACAACAAGACTGAATTATACCCTCATTAGGGAGATGAAGTTAAAAGTTTTAAAAGCCTTGTCATGACGTTTTCTTTTTGTTGGATTCTCCCCCTCTGCATTTAATTTGTCACACCCAATGGATTCATTCTGCTGGGTTTCCTGGGGTGGTGATCCTCATTGTCTTTTCCTAGGGTACTGTCTAAAATTTTTTGGAGTGCCAGTTTGGTATTCATGAAGTTCCTGAGGTGCTCTTTATCATGAAAGTATCTTATTTCTCCATCAATTTTGAAAGATAGTTTTGTAGGGTACATCAATCTGGGCTGGAGGCTGTTTTCCTTTAGGGCTTGAAATCTATCACTCCAAGCTCTTCTTGCCTTGAGGGTTTGCATTGAGAAGGCTGCTGTGATTCTGATGGGCTTTCCTTTGTATGTGATTTGTTTCTTTTCTCTCACTGCTTGTAGAATTTTGTCCTTCTGTTGGATTTCTGGAATACTAACTATTATATGCCTATGTGTAGATTTTTTTGATCAAGGCTATTTGGAGTCCTATATGCCTCCCTTATCTGTATGTCAAGTTCTTTTCCCCTCCTTGGGAAGTTTTCTGCCATCACTTCTGTGAAGAGTTTTTTTATGTCATCTGCACTCTCTCCTCTTTCTTCATTGACTCCAATCAGTCTTTCATTATTCTTCTTTGCATCATCTAGCAGCTGCTGGATTGATTTCTCGTGTTCTCTTACAATTTTAAAGCAATTTTTCTTTTCCTGGTCACTAACTGAAATCTTTTCTTCTGTATCTGAAATTCTATCCTCACATTGGTTCATTCTGCTGTGCAGACTTTCAATGGAGTTTTTAATCTCTTGGAAATCTGTTTGCATCTGTTTTATGGATTCCATTTGTTTCCTATGTTGGGATTCCATCATATTCCTCAGATCCTCTATTTTTTTATCTAGGCCCTCTCTAGATTTATTAATCATGTCTTGCACCATGAGCAAAATCTTTGCTGTTATCTGAGTAATTACTTTTGATTTCATTTTTCCCAGATCCTCTTTTGTTGTCAGTTCAGAGAGTCCAGGTGGTTGAGTATCAGATTGTTCCATCTTGTTTCCCTTTGGGGTTGCTGTTGGTGATCCAGAAGTCTGTTTCTGAGGTTTATTTACGTGTCTTCTCATTTCCATGGGGGTGAGGGGTGCTTCTGGTGCCCAGGTGGCTCATCTTCTCTGCCCTAGGAGCGTGGGATGGCAGTGGGGAAGCTTCCATCCAGGTGCTGGGACTGCCTCACCTTCTCTGCCCTAGGAGCATGGGATGGTGGTGGGGGAGCTTCCTTCTGGGTTCTGTGACCAGCTCACCTTCTCTGCCCTAGGAGCATGGGATGGCGGCGGGGGAGCTTCCTTCCGGGTGCTGGGACTGGCTCAACTTCTCTGCCCTAGGAGCATGGGATGGTGGTGGGAGAGCTTCCTTCCAGGTTCTGGGATCAGCTCAGCTTCTCTGCCCTAGGAGCATGGGATGGCGGTGGGGGAGCTTCCTTACGGGTGCTGGGAGCGGCTCAGCTTCTCTGCCCTAGGAGTGTGAGATGACAGCAGGGGAGCTTCCTTCCGGGTCCTGGGACCAGCTCATCTTCTCTGCCCGTGCTGTGGACAGGAACCAGAACACAGCCGAGCAGCTTCATGCTGCTTGGCTGACCCCTGGAGAGGAGCACCTGGGCTCAAACTTAATGATCCTCTATCCTTAGTTTCCCAGAGTTCTGGTTTACAGGGATGCACCGCCACACCTGGCTTATCTTTCTTCTTAATATTTTATTAAAAGTGCACATGAGGGCTATGTATATACTTAAGAAAATTTATAAGATGTGCATAAAATTAATTCCATTTTAATGAGTATTTTTAGAAGCATAATGATTTTTCAAAGATCTAAAATAGGAGTTCTTCCAAGATTTTTCAAAATTTTGATTCATTACTATAGTGTAAATTTCAGTAGAATTAATTTTTTTTTGAGACAGGGTCTTGCTTTGAAGTTTGGGCTATCCTTGAACTCATTATGTAGACCAGGCTGGCCTCAAACTCACAGCAATCCTCGTGTCAGCCTCCTGAGTGCTGAGATTACAGGCATGTGCGACCGCAATCAGCCAGAATTAAATTTTAACAATTATATTCTCTGACAACCACTATTCTATTTCAAATATTTATTATTTTATCATATTAAGTATATTATGATACAGATATGATTATGCTTATTTTATAGAAGAGGAAATTGAGGGTGAGAGTGTATTCATCAAGTAAATGACAGTACACATTCATTTACTACTAACTAAAATTAACTTCAGAAAACTAAGAATATTCAAATAGCCCTAGATATTTGTGATGACTTATTTCATAGCCATCATTAAACATATATTTAAATAATTTTGAAGTTACTTTTCATAATTAATTATTTCAGATTTCAGAGGCTTATTATTTTAACATATAAACTAATAATTATTTGTCAACAAACTCTGTCTTTGTTATTACCAAGAGATTCTGCCTAGTTTTACTGGAGACTACTTATATTACTTAAATATATTCTTAGATTGTCAAATTATTCTATTTGAGATTTATATCTACCTAAGTTGGTTCAGAAATTATGATTCAGTAGGGGAAGGTCTGTTGGCCTAGTGACATGAATGGAATAGAGTGAAATGGAATTTAGGATACTGACAAAAGTGTTTGAAATGAAGGACCACTGAAAGGAAAAAAACACAAAAGTCAATGAATTTGATGTCCTGATGGGCTAAAAGGTAATGGAACAACAAGAGGATAAGGTGGAGTCAGAGATTTGTAATATATTCATTTATAACTGTTTTCATATATCCACTCAAACATCTATTTTAACTGAAGAAAAACAACTTTAAAACTCAGTGGTCCGATGATTGGATTAATTTTTTTGTCTGGCCCAAGCTAGAAAGTGTTTTAGAATAAAAGTTTAAAATAGTTAATGTAGCCAGATGTGGTGGTGCGTACCTGTAATCCCAGCACTGAGCTGAGGAAGGGTCATAAATTTAAACCCAACCTGGACAATTTAATGAGACTATGTATCAAAAAAATTAAAGGGCTGGGAATATAGCATAAAGTCCTCGGGCTTACTCTCTAATACCCTTCCCCAAAAGTTAAAGTATTATTACATTTCCCAATTTGTTATATAAAATAATAAGATTTAATATTGCAAACAGGGTTTTAATATTGCAAACTCAAAACATGACGATTAAAACAGAAAATAGATAAGAGGAAGTAGGAAGATAGATGTTCCTCATATAGAAAGGATAGCAAGAAAGGAAGGAAGAGGAGAGAAAGGGGAGAGAAAAAAGAATTAAGATGGTTATATAATTGTACCAACTCCCCACAAAAAATGTAAACATTTTGTACTACAAATATATACGAATAAAAAAGTATTTTAAAAAATGAAATTGGATAAAATAAAAAACATTTTATACAGAATATTCTGTCAAATACTATTGAAATTTACACTATTCATATTTATCCAATCTTGTCACAACAAATGTGTTTCAATACCATTTAGTATGTTTTGTTATTTATTTTATCTTTCATATTTCTCCCAAAGTGAAAAAGCATCTGATTCTAATGATTTAAAAGTTCCCTTTTAAGTCAGCATTTTCAATTCTTTACTTCCAACAAAATTGAAGGATACAGTTATTAGCAGAAATGAGCTTGAAGAATTAGTAGCAAACTACTTCATTCCTTGCTATTTAAATATATAAATAAGATCTCTGTATGGTCTGAATGTTTATGTTCCTCTGGAATTTATATATTGAACTCTAATCCCAAGACAATGATATTAGGAAGTATGGCCTTTGGAAAGCATTTAAATCATGAGGGAAGAACCTTTAGGAATGAGGTTGATGCTTTTATTTTAAAAAGTCATGAGATTCTTACTCCTTTCACTGTGTGACAGCACAGAAAGATGCTATCTATCATCTGTGAACCAGAAAGTTAGCCTTTATCACACATTAAATCTGTGCTTTAACTTTGGACTTCTCAGCCTCCAAAACAGTGAGGAATAAAGTTTTGCTTTTTATACAAAAGTTAATCAGTTTATGGTATTTCATAAAGCACCCAAAGGGCTATAACCACAGAAATACCTGGCTTCTTCTGAGATGAATTACTGATTGGATTCCTAAGTCACATTCTTGAACTCTTCATCTGAAGACTTTCCATCCATACCCATAAAGTTCTCTGCAAAGCATGCTCCAGAGCATACTTCAGCATATCTGCAATATAATTTTAATCAAGCAGAAGAGGGAAAGGGTGTTCCATTAAGAACATGGAATGAGCAGAGGCATGGAGACATAAAAGAGAATGTTGGAAGAGAATTGTTGGAAGAAAAGAAAAGGGTTGTTAGTTGTATGGCCAGGTTTTAGATATTATGAGAGTCTAAGCACTAAGCATTTTGGGAGAATGTTTAGGATAAACGTAGAATAAGGAAATGGCTGTGACACCCATGTTTATAGTGGCACAATTTGGAAAAGCTAAATCTTGGAAACAGCCCAAATGCCCATTAACTGGTGACTGGATAAAGAAGATGTGTGTTTAAAAAAAAGAAAAAAAAAAAAATATATATATATATAATGGAGTACTACTCAACCATAAAGAATGAGAAACTAGAGACGTTTATAGCTTAAATGGATGGACAATGATGCCATACTCCTAAGTGAAAATAGGATGCATGTAAATACTGAATGGTTTCTCTGGTATGAGAAACTGAAAGTGTAAATGAGGACCAAAATGTATAATAGATAATGTGAAATAGGAAGAAAAGGTCCAAAGGGAAGAGGAAGTGAGGCAAGGAGGTTCTTTACAAGGGAAAGAAAAAACAATGATAAAAGAAAGAAAAAATGGAAACAAAGATTTTCTGTAAATAGGAAGGGGTGGAGGGGTGGAAGGGAGGGAAGGGGAATGGGGAAAAAGAAGAATCAAGATACATCATGTACAGGTACAAATTCCCAATGACGAATGTGATCATTATGTATACCTAAAATGTACTAATAAACTTAATTTCAAGAAAAGAAATGGCGCAAGGTAAAGTGCAAATGTAGCATGAGAGATCACTCAGAAGGCCAGAAATAAATAGGGCAATACCCATTTAGAATTATTTATTTAAGAAATTTTAAGCAGGTAAAATGAATAATATTTTGTAATGTGGAAATGGAATGGAAAAAGTTCTACAACTAAAATACATGGCTCAGATGAGCATTTTTCCTAATAATGTTGAGTAAAGAAAAGTATCTGCAATGTTTCACGTTTTGTGACTGTGTGTATGTGAGCATATTTGTGTCCACATACTGTATATGGGAGTGGTAGAGAATGAGAATGACTCACTTTAAGTATTATGAGCTGAGTTGACAAGATATATTTATTAAAAATAATTCTTGAAATTCATCAAAATTTTTCTTGAACAGTTTCAGAATAACAACATTGGTAAATGAAGTAGACTAACGTGATGCAAAGATGCTGAAGTTTATTCATCTTCCTCCTTCTACAGTTTGATATTAAAACAAAAAACACTGAGCTGAAAGCTATAAAATTATATTTCCAAATCATATATATTTATTGCTATTTTGTAATGATGAATAGATATGAGATACAGCTTTTATCTATATGTCTCTTTAATCCCTCTAAAATGTCTGTGTAGGGGTAGGTGTGGTGGCACATGCCTATAATTCTAGCATTCTGGAGGCTGGAGCAGGAGGATCTCAGTGAGTTCAAGGCCAGACTGGGATACATAGTGAGACCCTGTCTCAAAAATAAATAAATAAATAAATAAATAAATAAATGTCTATGTAATTTTAATCTTTTCTTTCTGTGTTTTGAAATAGACATATTTTTTTCTACCCAAAATTTTAGAATTTTAGTTGATATATTCCCAGGTGAATTCTTTAAACTCAGGTGTTGAATCTTACATCATTCAATATCCTCCTTCATATTAGACATCAAAACCTCAATAAGTACTAAAAATATTCAATGATTGCTTTTTGTATAATATTCATGCTCTTAAAATACTCATAAAAGCTTATATATACTAAATATGCTATTTTAATACCATGAACACTATATAAAACATTTATTATACTTTATTAGTAAATTTATTTTTCTGAAGATGGTCATTCTTTAGAATTTTATTTTTGTAAGCCTCAAAATCAGTGCTTTTAACAGGTAAAGGATTATAAATACAGAATGATGAAGCTATATCTGTGAAAGCTTTTAATTACTAAATCTGAAGTAAGCTTATAATTGTGCCCAAAAAGTCTGAAAGATTAATATATGTTTAGTTCAAGGTTGTTAGGATTTCTATTTATTCCTCTTCAAAACTGCATTTACTACCAAATATTTTCTCTAGTGTGAGAAACTGAAAGTGTAAATAAGGACTAAAAGGTATAATAGATAATGTGAAATAAGAAGAAAAGGGGCAAAGGGGAAGGAGAAGTGGGAAGGGTAGGGGAAAGGAAAGAAGGGAATGGAATTAATATGAGAAAATGAAAAAAAGGGAAACAAAGTCTTTGTAAATAGGGAGGCATGGAGGGATTGAAGGGAGGTCAGGGGAATGGGGAAAAAATAAGAACCATGAGTGATTATGTGCAAAGGTGAAAATTTCCAGTAATGAATGTCATTATATTGTATACCTAAAATGTACCAATAAAATTAATTTTTTAAAAAAACTGCATTTACTTCTTCAAAATTCTACTAAGGTTAAACACTAAAGGATTTCTATAAATATTTCATTTTTTATATTATCAAATGTTTTTATCAATTTTAATTTACAAAGAATTTAAGATTTACAATAATGAGAGAAATAAAATGTATTAAATAGAATCTATAAATAACTCAAAATAAGATTTCAACCAGTATTTTGAGAACAAGAAATATTACAATTTTTTATATTGTTCTTTTTTATGTTCTATATGCTATTATGAATACTGAAAAATAATGTACAAAGTTCAGGACAATTTACTTAAGGTGAGATAATTTTTTCCAGTTATATATGATTATTAAACTTTCAGATAAAACAGTTAAAGATTGAGTGAATTTTTCCATTTTGATTAACAAAATTTGGACATCAACAATATGTATCTCATTTAAATTCCTTGTACATGTTGTGTATATGGTAGATTTTTCAAATGGCCACAATTTTTGTAATTCTTTCCATTAAAAAGTAGAGTCTATTTTTTATCTCTTGAATTTGGGCATATCTAATAACTTCAGTATGCCAGAAGTGCTATTAAGTAACTTCTGAAAATGGGCTTCAAGAAATTTTGTGACTTTTCTTGCTTTTGAAGTCGAGACACTATCAACAAGGTCTGACTAATGTATCAAAGGGGCTCCAGTCATCCCAATTTTCCTAAAGGAGACCTAAATAAAAGAGCCATCTCCAATGAACTTACCAAGATATCACGAACACATGCGTCAATCTTGCCAAGATTTAGTGTCAAGAATCATAAGCAAAATACATACATGGTTGTCTTAAAGCTGTTAACTTGTGGGATACTTTGTTACAAAGTAAAAGCTAATGGATAGAATATTCTTATTACAGTATACTCAATAGATTTCTTATGACAATGTTTTATTACATCCAATAGATTTCATATTAGAAATGTTTGTCGATATAAAAAGTCAAAGAGCTCTTACATAATAGTATGTGTATTTTTTAGATATAAATCCTTCATAAAATACAATGTTATTTAATACTAATAAATAATACTATTCCAGTCTCAGGCTCAGGAAAATTAGCCTTAAAAGGACATATTGTACAAAGTGCCCCATGCTTTATTTTAAGGGACCATATAAAACACTCAAATTATTTATTTAATTATACTATTTTATAATACTACCAATCATATGATCTGCTTTAAAATGTTGCAGAATCAAAATATCACTTCACTGACAAAATATCAGTTCAATCACAATTCCAAAAAAAGTCTAAAAGAATTACATCATTACATATATATAACATGACATCATTATAATATATATATTTAATGGTGTATTAAACATCAGTAAATATATATAAATCTATAATCTATATAATTTGGAAAATAAAATCCAAAATCTATTTACCAAAGTAATGCTATAAGCAAAACACAGCCAATAATCTCAATCTCTCTCTCCTCTCTCTCCTCCCCAAGAGCTAAAGTGAGTAAATAGTAATGATTTAGTTTGGTTTTTTTTTAGTAATGATTTAGTATTAATTTAAAAAGATTGCATAACACCTCTAAACTTTACTGTATTTAACAACATGATACAAAAATAGAAAAAATCAAATTTACCATCATAGTGGGACATTTTATCACAGTTATAAAATCTGACTGAGCCATAAAGGAACTTTCAAAAAGTTTAAAATACTGGTAGCATACATATTACCTAATCACAGTGGAACTGAGTTGGCAATAAATAATCTCAAAATATATAGAAAATCCTTAAATGTTTACAAATACTTCACATTGCTTCAGGGAATAAGCAGAAATCTCTACTAAAATCAGAATATACTTTCAAACTGATTAAAATTACTATATCAAATTTTAGGTATACAAAGTTATACATAAAAACAGTCTCAAAAGTATACAGTAGAAGGTGAAAATCAATAATCATAAAAATTTAAATAAAGTAGAAAATAAAGCAAAATAGAAGAAATGAAATAATGACAAAAATAAAAGTTAATGGAACACCAGAGTATCCATGTAAAAATGTTTTTTTAAAAAATTAATAAATATACAAATTAGTATAGATATATTCTGAGTTTCAAAAAGAAACAAAATAGAACTCATACAAGCTGTTAAATTAAGATCAGTTATTCTAAATTCCCTATCATGTATACCCACAATGTTTATAAATATAAATTACTAGACCTGAAAGGAACAAGAAAAGTTGATCTACCTCAAGTGAGAGGAAAAAGCAACCAATATAAATGGACTCTAAAATAACCCAGAAGTTGGTCTTAAAAGATAAGGGCTTAAAACAACTGTTCAAAGACTTAATGAAAGAGGTGGTAAATAGGAACCTAAACAAGAAAAAATCAGATGGATTTTATAAAGCTGGAAAGTACTGTATCTGGAAGTAAAAATTCATGCGTCTAATTCAATAGCAGATTAGACTGCCCAAGAAAAGATTACTGAGGATGAATACAGCCTAATATAAATTATCCAATACAAAGAACAGAGAGAAAAACAGACTAAAAAAATCAGAGACTTGGTGTCTTGTGAGAAAATATCAGTTTGCTAGTAATTTTACATGGCAGAATAAATGTGTCAGAAAACATTTCAAGACCTAATTATCAAAAAGTTTCCCAGGGCCGGGGATTTAGCTCAGTGGTTTCGCTGCCTGCTGCGCAAGCGCAAGGACACGAGTTCAATCCCCAGTACCACAAAAAAAAGTTTCCCAAACTTGGTTTGAAAACTTAATATTCAAAACTCTTTTGAATCTAAAGCATTATAAATAAAAACAGCTATAGTGAGGCTATCAGTAAACTTTTTGAAAAATAGAGATAAAGCAAATATTTCAAAACCACTCATGGAGGTCATATAAATATATAGAGGGAAAGAACAATGGTTGCTGACTTCTTGTTAGAAGGCAGAACATGCAAGTGAAGAAAATGTAACATCTTCAAAGAGTTAAAAGAAAAAAAAAAGATGACCCAAAATTCCTAATCTGTGGTAATATTCTATATAGATAATTATTCAATATACACAGTTTCAAATAAATAAAAGTGGAGAAAATTGGTCACCAATAAAGTCATCCCGCAAGAATGATAAAGGAAGTTCTTCAGGTTGATTGAAAATGGCACTGAATTTGAAACTCATACAAGAAAAAAATGAAGAGCAACAGATATTATAAATTGATGAATACTGAAAGAAAAGAAAGATAATTTATTTCCAAATATCACTTTAAAACAAACATCAGAACATTGCATTATGTTGTTTATTACCCAGGTAATTTAAAATACATGAAAAAATAGCCAAAAGGATGCAGTACAAATGGAATTTTACTGTTGTAAGGTTATATTTTACATGAAATAGAACAATACTAACTTGAACATAATATGACAAATTAAGGATGCATACTATGACCTGTAGAGACAGCACTTACAAAAGAAGTACAAAAACCAGATTTTAAAAAATCTGAGAGAAATTAAAATAGAAGTTTTAAAAGTAGCTACTATAGTTGACAGCTGAGGTGAGCTTAAAGGTGAGGACAATAAAAAATAATTGAAACTACTGCATAACAAAGTAAGAGTGGAGTTGGGTATGGCAGCGCACACATGTAATCCTAGCACTTGGGAGGCTGAGGCAGGAGGATTAGCATGAGTTCAAGGCCAACCTAGGCTGCATAGTGAATTTAAGATCAATCTGAACTATATAGTGAGGCTCTGTCTCAAAAATCAAACACAAAAACCAGAAAACAGTGAGAGAGGAGGACATTAATCAGCAAATACTTTGATTTGATTTCCCCTTTCTCTAGACAATGCAATTTCACTCTTCATTACTGTATATTGAATTATTGGCTTATATAAACTATTTATTTAAGTTCTTTTATTTTGAAATTGTTTGCAGCAACATATTATGCATGGAATAAGGCTTAATATGTAATACTTATGCTTGCAAACATAGAGAGGCCATACCCTTGGTACAAAGTTGTCAAGAGCCAAAAATATGTGATTTTATATGTACCAAGATGAATGTATCCATTATGTATCACAAAGATGTACTAATAAAAATAAAACAAAAAAATCCAAGAATACAACTATGGTAAAAAAAAAAAAGCCAAGAAAAAAATTTGATGAAATCTCTGAAGAAAAATGCCTGTGACTACAGTCCCATTCTTTCACTCTTCTTGTAACGTTAACATCTGTTGCTGTTAGTGGAAAAGGCTGAACTTGGAAAGGGATTGGGAATGATTGTAGAAATAGATATGTTTATACATTTGAGAAAATTTACTTGTTATAACTTGGCTTGAGATATACTAATAACTATGTTGATAATGCCCTAGATAATGGCTTATTTTCTAAAATTTACCTAAGACTTCAGAAGTCATAGAGTAACTGACCAACATAATGATTGTCACTATACTACTCAAGCATGTTTTGAGAGACTATCAGTCTTGTGGAGAATTAACCCTAGAGATGGGTAAATAAGACACACCTAACATATGACAAGTTTCACATTTTGGAATAACTTACTTACTAGCTTCCAAGTTGCTTTACAAGTTCCTGAAAGTAGCCAGAATTGTTAGTGTATCTTTAGAGTAAGGCTCACTTGGCCCCTGGTCTCTGTTTTACCCCTGAATGACTATCCAGATGGCATACATACTCTGCAATTTGTAGCTGCAGAAACTATGGCTGAGCCCTAGTTCCTGGTAAGTGATGTATCAAATAAATCACTCCTACTGGCAGGAGCTATATTTCTCTAATGACTTAAGTGGAATTAGCCCCAGAATTTTCCTGATATGATAATAATTTTTGATGACTTACTATATGAAACACAGGCCAAGTTCAATGCTATAGGCTATGGGCAGCAGATGTGTGTAAGTGGGAAATAATATAGTTAACAAGTATTTCTGAGTTGTTTACTAGATATTTTACACTAATTACTCATTTAACCCTTACTACTGGCCTATGCAATAGACATATTTATTGCTTATTTAGAAACTCATAAAACTTTGTTCAAGGGCAAGTCAATTTTTCTCAAAGTCATATTTGTCCAACACACTGTTATAATAATGAACAGAACCGGGATTGAAATTTAGGCCTGTGTTCTTCTGTCTAGTTCTTTAAGACATGAGTATCACAATGACTCTAAATTTGAATTTGCCACCATCAATGAGAAACTGAAAAGCCCCACTGAACACCAATTCTAATGGTAGGGTTAATGAAGTTACAGGAAAACTCATTAAAGAAAGTGCAGATCTTTAATGGTAATTGACCCATTAAACAGAACAATTGGGAAAGAGCCGTATTATTTGGTGTTCTAGTAAAATGAACATAAAAGTGCTTGGCTGATTTTTCTCAGATCTCTAGAATGTTTCTTTTAGGGCAAATAACCTCCACTCTGGAAAATCATAGTAGAAAGGAGGTGGTACACTAGTAACCAACATGAAGATAATGCTAATGATCAGACAGTATTCTAAATTCATCATACATATTAACTCATTCTTATAACATCTTAATGAGGAAAATACTATTATAGCTATTTTCAACACCACTTTATAGAAGAAACAATTGAGACAGAGAGTTTAAATCACAAAACAGATTAAAGAGTGGAACTGGAATCCAACCAATCAGATTCCACAGTCTATGTTTTAATCATTACACCATACAGCTGTGTGGTATAGTGAAAAGCAGACTCTGGAGTCAGGGTGCTTGAGTTCGAAAGCCAGCTTCACTGCATCCAAGTATATGACTTAGAGCATAAATTCTCTCAGCCTCAGCTTCCTCCTTTGAATACTGGAACAGTATCTTATACAGATGTCTATCAAAACTGAATAAAGTAGCCCACGAGCACTCAGCACAATGATTATGATAATGAAGTAAATTTTCCTCTCTGTTAGGTTAAGTAGGGTGAGGGAGATTAAATCAAAGAGAAACTAATACTTTTACTTTTATAATAGTAAATGGGCAAAAATCAACCAATATATAAATATATATATATACGAAAAATAGAGTATCCTTAACTATTATTTTAAAAAGCAGTGTTTGAAAACAGTTCTGCAGTTCAAGAAAATTATCACAACATTTTACCTAATCTAAGAAGTGACTGATTATATGATGTACCACTACCTTTAATGATATATTAACAAAAAGCTCCCAATTACCCACTGATAAATGTTTTTTGACTTATAATAATGAAAACATTATTGTGTATTTATTTAGACCACCTTTAAAGTATATCATATGGGGAAAATGTTAGTAAAGGAAATTAGTTTATTGAAAACTTCCTTACAGTCTGACCCTACTAGTTTCAATACAATATTGTTTTCTGTGTCATTAAAATTGCTAGTGATAGAGGATTTCTTAAAGGAGTTCTATATTGTTCACTTTAAGATTGTTTTTCAAGTTGCTGACATCCATTTTGAAAGTTGCAGTGGCAGTACTTTTATATTTGAATAAGCTTATTTTTAAATTTTGTTCCACTTCAATTAAATTTTGCTGAAATTTAAATAGCTTCTCTTTAAAATCAACAGAATGTTGATTTTAAATTGGCAAACTGAAGTTTTAATACTCTGCCAATTATCAATGGTGGTACATGCATTTGGTCATTTCAGTTACTCTTTGTTTTTAAATTTATCTACTTTAATAAATTTAGTAATTTTTCCTGATTCAAGTATACTGCTTAATGTGCAATAACAACGTGCAGTTTCAAAAACATACCTAACACAATAAAGTGAGTATATATATCACCATTCCCTCTTTATATATAGGCAGGCACTATTATGCCACAATTCTACAATTAGTTGACAATAGTTAATTATGAAATGTATGTTTATTTCAGATATTTTTAATATTTGTAAATAAATATATCTCCATTTTTATGAAATACAATACCCTAATTTACTACATTGGTCATCTGATAATATAAACATGTCATACTTTATCCTACCTTCATTAACCACTGTTTTCTTATCCTCTTCTTTGCATACTTAAATATGAACATTTTTAATATAGACAAAGACATGCTTCTCACATTCTACATCTATCATTTTTTGAAGAAATATCATATACTACAATATGCTCAGTCCTTTGTAAATCTGAAAGGTAAACTAACATCATATCAGAGGTTCAAGACAACATTTCAAATTTCAAATGCTGTGATTATTGAGTCATAAATCCTTTACTCTTCCCAGTAAAAGCTGCTAAATAGGCTTAGGCAGATAAGGATTCAACTGGGTCTCTGAATCCATCCACCATAACAATAATTAAATATAATTTCTTGCAGAATGATCTTTAAGATCTTGATATTTATCTTTTTTAAGTCTCTATCATTATATTGTTTAGTTGCATTTAAACATTTCTACTTTAATGCTATATTTTCTCTGACTAGAATAAATAGAATTTCAAAAGGCAATATAATTTTTCAAAGTATCTAACCAACTAATAGATAATAGATTGAGATTAAAGAACAAAAAGAACAGTCTGAATAAAACTGAAATCGCAAATTCAGATCTTTAACAATCTTCCTTAGGAAACCAAGTCATTTTGTTCTTAATAAGCTAAAGGAGAAAAAATTCTTAAAGAATTTGTACTATATTTTTCAATATGATTTTTAAGGTTGCACTGTGTTTCATCTCTGATATTTTGAACTAGAGTATCTTAGAATTTATTAAAATCACAGTATTTTAATATTTAAAGTATTTTAAGGCATTTCAGAAATTAGGGGCAATATATGCAATAAATACCATTTCACTGAGTGTGTATATATATATATATATTCTAATATCTGCAGCAAGAAAAAATGAAAAATGATACTGGTACATGATATAAAATGTAATTAGAGGTTATTGTTAGGATGTGTGTACCTTTAAGAATTAAAAGCCCTATACTCTTGAGTGAAATAAATAGGACACACATGTGTAAATACTGAATAGTTTCTCTGGTGTGAAAAATTAAAAGTGTAAATAGGGATCAAAATCTGTAATTGATACTGGGCAATAAGAAGAAAATGTCTAAAGGAGTAGGGGAAGTGGGAGGGGTAGGGGAAAGGAAAGAAGGGAAAAGAAAAAATATGAGAAAAGGAAAAACATGGAAACAAAGTCTTTGTAAATAGGGAAGGGTGGAGGGGGTGAAGGGAGGGCAGGGGAATGGGGAAAAAAATAAAAACCAAGATACATCATGTAAAGGTACAAATTCCCAATAATGAATATTAGCATATTGTATACCTAAAGTGTACCAATAAACTTAATGAAAAAAAAACGAATTAAAAGGCATTACCACATCTATTTTATCATTCACAGTTAGATTTAACTTATATACTAGAAATCAAAATTCAGTGGGCAGATGCACTGGTGCTCCAGGTTTAACATGAGACTTTGTAGGTCATCTGAGGAAACAGCTTCTTTGCTGTCAATGGGAAGAACAGAAAGTGAAGGATTTGGGAAGGTTGTAGGGACCAAATCTGGAAGGAGCACAAAACACTTTCATCTTCCATTAGGTGAAATTCAATTAGCTGACCACTTCTAACTGCAAGGGAATATCTTGAGAAAAAACAAAACAAAACAAAACAAGCTATGATTTGAATGAACACTTAGTGGTTATGTCACTTTTCTTAAGGGAATTTTTGTAATCATTAAATCAATTAATTCATATAGAGGACTTTAAAATATCTCATGAGAGGTATTCAATTAATGTTTGTTATTATTCTTAGGGGTGTTAATCCATCATAGTTAGAAAGATCTAGTTACCTGAAATATAAACATATGTTTGTTTTTTATAAGTTTATAAACAGATTTATTGAGGTATCCGGTCATAAAATTGTCCCCATTTTCTGGCAATCTAATGCAGGGCATCCTCATATTATCCTCCCCAAAACTATCTAAACAAAGCCCTAATATTGTAACATTTATTTTAGCACCTTCTTGCTGAATAGTCCTACAATTCTCCATGTATGTATTTTTTTTCTTCTTATAACAATAAACCTAACTGTTCAACTAAGTACTGTACAACCCTGGTGGTCTTTAGCTGAAGGTCATTGATAATACATAAAAATTAACAACCTACACATTTTCTTCACTTTTGCTCAACATCATTATTTATCTGCAATGTTGCTTTTATAGTGTCATAGTTGTTCCTCTAAAATCAAATTTTAAAAATTTTGTAGCTTATATAACTTCAAAAAACTTAGTTCCATTTTCCATTTAGTGATTGGTATACATGTTCTTTTGTTTATTAATATCCTTCAAATACTCTATCAAACAGCTGCTCTCAGTTAATATTTAATTCATTTCAGATAAGTTCCTTTAAGAGCTTATTAAAGCCACATTCTGAATTGGAATTCACCATTTAAAAGCATGCTGAGACAGATTATGGTTTGTGATTTCAAAGTACAATGTGAAAACTATAATACTATTTATTTTAGCAGGATAAAATAAGATGCAATTGCACTAATTTTCATATTGAATTGCTGCCTAGAAAAATTCTTTAATCACCAGTTTAAGAAGAGTAATATATTTAATGTAATAAACATTTAAGTAAATGAAGCTTTTTAGTACTTTGTTATCAACTGCAAATCACTTTAGCAGGGAAAACTTTCTCATGAATTCCATTTTCACTTTCTCATCTAACCAAATTGCACTAGCTTGGGGCAATTTTCTTCTAAATTACTGTATCAAAATATCACAAAACTGTAAGTCAAAAAGACTTAACAAAAACAGAGCTGTGAAATGATATAATTCTTCCAAGAACTTTTCAAAAACTTGGCAAAATTGAAAAGCTTTAGAAAATTATCAAACCTTGCTTTCTACATATTTCTGAGAATCTATCAAAATAAAGAAAAACAAAAAAGGGAGGTAACATTTACAATACAGACAAAAATTTATCAAAGAAGTTCTTCAAACTAAAATTTATAATGTTGGAAAACTAAATTCGTAATATGTCAATACATAATTCATTTAGGCATTCATATGTGAATTATATCCCCAAATAATTTAATACATTTTGATCATTTATAATTTCTTTTCTTTAGCTTTATTGAAATATAACTGACAAATATATATATGTATATATATATACTTAAGGTGTACAGATTGATGTTTTATGTACATATACACTGTGAAATAATCACTGCAAACAAGCATGTTAACATATTTATCACCTTACACAGTTACAGTTTCTTTTTTGTGTGTAGTAAGAACACTTAAACATCATCTTAGACTATCGCCTACTGAGCTTTAGATGGCTAGTCACATAATGATCGCAGATGAATCTAGCCCAATTGCTGATATACAGAACTGTATAGTGTTTAAACCTCCAAGATTCTCAGTAGTTTGTTAGAGGTAATAAATAACTGATAAATAGAAGAGGCAAGGGCAAAATGGGTACTGGGGGGGTATGGTCAAAGTTACATACAGATACAAATATGCCAAAATGAAATGCTCTATTCTGAATAACAAATATACACTAATAAAATAGAAATAAGTCCTAAGAATTAGAGTCTACAGTACTAAAAATCAAGAATAAATGACATCAGCTTTGGGACTGGTTAAAGAATGGAGTCTTAAAAAGCAGAAACGAATCTATTAGTAAAGGCTGAAAAAATGGTGAGAAACTGCTATAGGGGATGAGTAGGAGCTACATACCAACATGATATATACCAGTGAGAGTATGTACACTGTGAAGACTCCAATCAGGACCCCAGGAAACAGACATGTGTAAAGGGTGCAGACAGAAAGATTTTGTGAGTAAAGATGTACAACTAGCATTTGAGGGGATAGACAAGTAACCAGGAAAGAATGAACCAATGAAACAGGTATCAAGGAGGGGTCAGAAAGCTGTTTGTGAGAAATTTGATATGTATTCTAGACTTTAAAAATACAAGTAACTTTTGACTTACAATCACCCTTTTGTCAAATTGTCCTGAGTCACAGCATTTTTTAAAATAGCCAAAAGATCTTTTAAAACAGCCTCAAAATATTAAACATGGATTAAATAATAATGGTACAGTCAAACTGTGGAACCACCATATGTTTATATTAAAATTCAGAGTATGCTGCCTCAAAACATGGCACCTTGGCATTTTAGGAAAGAACAGAAGGAAGGTCACTCTTACACCTTCCTCTCTCCCTTTTCCTCTAAAGCCGGCCATTAAACCTAGCTAAACTTCTTCAGATGTTAGATCATAAAATCTTCATTCCAGAGGAGTCCTCCCTGTACCTGGAAAAAAAGGCTCTGAAGTCATAAGCACTAAGAAGTGTCTAAACAAATATGTCTTACCATGTTGTTTTCAGCTTATAACCATTGGATCATAAACTTTTGTCTTTCAGTCATATTTCTACATAATTGTTCATTAAACGTACAATTTCTTCATTAGGCTTTTCATTTCTGAAATTTCTCATATCAATGTAAAACATTAAATAAATTTATATGCTTTTCTCTTATACTCTGTCATTTGTTGTAAGGGTCTTAGTCATGAACCTTCCTGGATGTGAGGAAAAGATATATTACTTTTTCTCATTCACACATACATATATATATATATATATATATATATATATATATGAATGTGTATAAGAAAAAGTCTGGAAGTATATACAGTGAAATACTAATGGTCATATCTGAACAGTTGGGTAATTATTGATTTTTATTAGTATTTTTAAATTTCCCTATTAAAAATATATGTAAGCCAAAATACTAAATACTAGAGAATATAAAAGAGAGATTACATGACTTGACATGAAGTATATTATTCACAACTTAAAACCATTTCATTGAATTTGAGTGATCCATGCAATTTATAAGTGAATGGAAGTACTCACTTCATGTAGATGTCATGAGGATGAAACAAGAAAGGGTGGATGAAGAGCTTAACCAGTCCCTGAAACATGGATAGAAAGTAAACAATCAATGAGTACCAGTTTAAAAAACTTAGAGAACAATATCCATATTCTAGTAGGCATGCTTTGTACTCAAGTTACCTTCAGTAGGTCATTTAGCCTCTTTCAATTTCAGGTTCCTCATATGTAAACTGGAAGTAGGAGAGAGTTACATGTATTTTGTCCTAAAGTAAAAAATTCAACGGGATACTATACAGTATTCTATCCCTAAGCCTTGGTTTAGAAATATTTCTAAATGACTAAAAAAGGAGTTGAGACAGCAAACCAATATATGGCTTACAAGAAGCTTGACTGTGAAACGAAGGCATGAGTCTGACTGGGATACACAGGACTAAGGAAGGGTGTTTTCAAGACAGGAGAAACTGAGTACACTTTTTTTTTTAATGAAGAGAAGAAAACAGTGAAGAGTGAAAAAATGTATCTGTGAAGATAGAAATGATAATTTGTGTGTCCCTGATTAAATGAGAGTAATGTCTCTAAAGTATGGGAGAGGCATTTATTTACCTTCATCTTTTTTTCTTGTGAGGCGGGCACTGAAGTAAGGATGGATGTCAACATGGAAGAATTTATAAGAAAAGATATTTTTTTGGCATGTCCCTCCTTGAGTGAGCTTCTACCTGAAGCTTGGGCAACATTCACTTTTGGCTCACAGTTTCTGCTATCATTATTATTCTCATTCATTTTCTGTTGTCCTTGGTGTTTTAGAAAAGCATCATGACCCTGACTAAAATCTGAGGGTCAGGGACTTAGAAAGGTAGTTCATTAAATTAAAAAAAATAAGAAGACACTTATTTATGTACTTGAGTAGTATCTTATCCCCCAAATTATTTTTACATTCCAGATAACTTAACATAATTAAGCCTCAGTAATTTGAATTCTCACTTCATATAAACACTGGTTAACACAAAGTATGTGCTTGTTCCTTTAGTACTCCAAATTAACATTTTGTATACTTTTAATTTGTGGGGTTATGGAAAAGGAACATTTTAAAGATATTTTTGGCAGGTGCACTGGCCAACTTTACTGAATCTACTCATTAATATAAGGGAGCATTTTCCATGAATCGCACAAAAACTGAAAGTAAAAACTTGCTGGGTAATGATTCTTGTTTACTTGTTCTGGCAAATGATTTGATTTATGATTGAACTATTTCATTATACATGACTGTGTGCTAAATAATAAATAACATATAGGAGCTAAGACAGATGGCTAACAACACATGAAGGAGACTATAACACTGTGAGGTTTTCCAGTGAATTATAATTTGTGCAGCTATATTGCAATTATCATTATTATCATCACCACTACCACCATTATCATTTTACTTTCATGTGGAACAGCAGTTTCTCTTAGAAAATAAGAATGAAAGTACTTCATATTTACTATGTTGGTCATGCCCTTTGTATTAAGGTTTTCCAAAGAAACAGAACCAAAATATATGTACAGATATTTATGTGTGTATGTGTATAAAGAAGTTTATTTTAATATTATTTTTTAAGGAACTGGCTTATGTGATTACAGTATGGAAAGTACAGCAGATATAGGGTGGGCCAGCAGGCTAGAAACTCAGGGTAGAGTTCAAGTGTGAAGGTCCTTTGCTACAGAAATCCCTCATACTTAGAGGAAGCCAGTCTGTTCTGGTCAGGTCTTTAACTGATTGAACAAAGCCTATCCAATGTAATGGAGCACAAATGTATCAAAAGTCCACCAATTTAATGTTAACATGCACACACAGTCTCACAAAAATATCAACAATGTTTGACAACCTATCTGGGTAATGTGGCCCAATCTAGTTGACATAAAAACTATCCATTACATTCCTTTTTTAAAAAAATAGGAAAACATTTATTAGCACATTTTAGGCACACATAATGATCCTGTTTAATTGTAGTCAACTTTAATGTAACTTCAAAAATTGCACTGGAAGAATAGGCAGTTGTGTGAAAGAGCTGGATATAATAATTCACCACCAGGGAGAAAACTCTTTCCAATTCCCGCTTCTATCATTTCTGCTAGGCCAGATAGGTAAGTTGTGGGCAAGACATGCAACTTGCCTGCCTTTAATCTCAGCCCTCAATCTCCAAACTCTTCACCTAGGAGAGCAAACCACCCAATATTTGCCTGTCTTTATGCTCAAAAATGCAGCTGGCATTGTCCTGTCCTGTATTTCTGCCCTCTTCTCCCAACCCCTTCACTTTGACTTTTAACTATTCTCTTCCCTCTTCTACTTGGAAATTTCCGAGCCCAGGAATTCCTCCACTTTGCCTATTTCATAGTAATAAACCTTGGAATAGCTTGTCATCATTGGCTCTGCTGCAGTATTTGACATCTAACACTTTATGTGGGCAGGCATACAGGAAGAACAAATGGCCAATTGGGCAAGGACAATAACTGCTCTAAACCCTTCACCATGAACATTTCTAGAAAAATGCAGGAGGTAAAACTTCTAGTTTTTACTCAATGTGCAAATGAACACAATGTTAATTTTATAATTTTGAAAATAATATTTAATTAAAATTTAGTCTAATTAGAATACCTCAAATGAGTAACACCCTGCATATTTTGTATGCATTTTAAACAGAGTATTACCAAGTAGAGTACAAACAAGACAGAAATTTATTCTCACACAAGTTATAACCTCAAGGTGATATAGCAGGTTCACTATACAAAGCAATTAGAAGGTCAATACCCTTTTCTCCTGTGGTTTGCTTACTTTGAGGTTCTAGATGGCTACCCATCACCTATCTAAATCCCAATAGGAATATAAGAGAAAGGGTGACTAAAATGCTTATTTTCCTTTTCTTTAAGAGTTTTACATAAAGGTGGCAGAGATGATATCTCTCTGGTCACTTCCCATTATCCACTACACAAAAACACTTAACTTGAAAGGAGAATGCAAAACCTCTTCTTTAGTTCAGATGGCCTTGTGCTTGGTTTTACGAGTAAAGGGGGGAAGAAGGATGATGGGGCACAAAAAAGCAACAATGTTGACTACATATCCTATACTTCAATATAATAATTACGCGTGTGTGTGTGTGTGTGTGTGTGTGTGTGTTTAGAGGAAAAAGTTAATTCACAGGTTGAAATTAATTAAAATGGTAACAATACATCTGCTATTATGGTAAGGAAATTCATCTCTGTTGCTAAGAATTTATTTTATATCACAAGGCATACTAGACTCATTTTATTTATGACAATTTCTAAACACCGGAAAATTTCTCTGTAGATTGCAAACTCTGTGGTATATCTGTTAGTCACATGAAAGAAAATACCTTTGTAACAGTAAGTGCCCACTATTGCCACAATTATGTATATAATAAATCACCCTACAACTCAGAGGCATAAAATAAAAAATAATTTATTCTTGTTTACAAACCAATCAATACGCTGGCTAGAAGTTTGCTTATTTCATCTGAGCTTGATTCCAAACTAAACTGTACACCTCAGGTCTCTCTGTGCATCTTTCTTGGATCAGTAGGTCAAGCGGGATAAGAAGAAAACATGTTCTTTAAATGATAGTAACAGAAGTGTAAAATAGTAAGCTTAATTTCTGTCTTATTCTTCAGGCTTCTACTAGTGGCATATTTGCTAAAAATCTATAGGTTATTGCTGGTATATATTCATCCAAAATCAAGAGCTAAAGAATTACCTCCTGCCCATCTTGACACATAGTAAAGGTACAGATTTATGTTATTACATAACATATATAGTCAGGGTAAAAATCATGAATACAGGCTCACTTCTAAAATCTCATTTGACAGAAAAAGTAAACAAGAATCATTATCCAGTAAGTTTTTACTTTCAGTTTTTGTGCAATTCATGGAAATTCAATGCCTATATGTATCGTATAATGTTTAAATCAAGTTACGCATATTCCTCAAACATTTATCATTTCTTTATGATGAAAAAAATCAAAAATCCTTTCTCTGAGCTTTTTGAAATATGCAGTAATTATCGTTATACTACTACTTGGGCAGTAGACCAGAACTTCTTGTTCCTATCTAATTATAACTTGCTACCCATTGATCAACCTTTCCTCATCTCTCTCTCCCCTCTTGTCTCTCCAGCCTCTGGCAACTACTATTTTATTTTAGTCTCTATAAGATCCGCGTTTTTTTAGATTCTACACATAAGATGAGGTGGTACTCATCTTTCTGTGCCAGGCTTTTAATAAAAATCTGCAGCTTTTCAAAATGTACATTTCATTATTATTTCTGTAGTCACTTTATTGTGCAATAGCACACCAGAACTTCTGATACAAAGGAGAGTTTATCATCACACAAAAAGATATTCTCTGAACATTTCCAAATATTGCAAAACAATATGAAGAGCAATACTCATTTTTTTACAAATATATGTGAATAATATAAAGGATTGGAAGAATTATAATGTTACAATATTTTATTATCAGTTGTTGGGATTATTTTTTCTTTCATTTTGGTAGTGAGTAGGGAGTTTCAACAAGTTATAATTATTCTTCAAAAATCAGTCTTTAGGATGACAAAGTCTGGTGTATTTGTGGAACAATAATGTAGTTTAAAAATATACTTGGATAATGACTTTTCACCGGTGATAGCTCATCTCATTAAGCCTTTTCAAGTTAGACATAAAATAATTTTATGAATCAGGTCTGAAGAAGTGGAAATGCGGTTAGTGGATAGAGAGGAAGTAGAAGTCAATACAAGTTTTAGAATTCATACTATAAATCTTCCTGTGTTACAAGAAATCATTCTCAATGAATGTTTTCTTCCACTCTTGGATCATCTAATTGAGAAAGACTATCAGTACATTTAAGTAGCTGCCAATATTACTAATGGTAGCATCTTAGTTATGTCTGGGTTAACTTAAAAATGTAATAGTTTGAAAAATGTATATTCTTTTCATTTTAGAACATACAAACTGGGTACAGAATTAAACTATAGGTCATCACCTTTTTTACTAAGGAGAGGTGCTGTAGTCTGAATATTTGGTCCTATCCCCCAGATTAATGTGTTAAAATCCTAACTGCTAAGGCTAGGGCATTAGGAGAATGGCCTTTCGGGTGCTGATTTAATAATGAGTGTATTAGTGCCCTTGTAAAAGAGGCCCCAGAAAGCTGTTCTGTCCTTTCTACTATGAGGACATTGTGCCGTGAACAAAATATGAGAAAAGACCACACTAGATATAGTCTGTGAGTGCCTTGATCTTGGATTTCTTAACTTCCAAAACTGTGAAAAATAAATTTGTCATTTATAAGCTATATAGTTTATGTTATTTTGTAATATCAGCCAAGGAGTTGATAAGGGGAGAGAAAGGGAAAAGAACTTCTTTTAGTTAAAAATACATTATAACTAGGCACAAATGAGAAAAGAATATTAAAAAATACTTTTTATAAGTCTGTATCATTCAATAGCTAATTTTTTCAAGAAATAAGAAAATAATGATTCTAAATATTATTATGAGAACTATTGCCATTAAAGTACTATTATTCATTTTTATGACTATATTTCTGAACATATTATGATAAAGCTAACTTTCCAAAGCATGTGCACAGACACACACACACACACACACACACATTTAGCCAGTTCTAGTAATTACTAGTTATAAAGTTAATTTAAATAATTGTGGCAGTTAAGAAAGAGTGTCAACTTGACTGGTTTTCCTATCCACCAGGGAAACTCATAGAGCACACTCCTGGACGGGTCACAGAGGCTATATCTGGTCCCTCCCCACTTCCTCTCTGGCAGTGTTCCACTGTTCAGCTTTGAGGCCACCCATGAACTAAGCAGCTTTGACTTATTACAACCTTTCACCATGTTTTTACCTTGTACCCTGTTTACCATGAACTGAATCCCCTTAAAATGTGAGCCAAGTTAAAGCTCTCCTCTATTAAATTGTGGGTGTCAGGTACTGTGCTCAGCAACAGGAAAGCTAACACAATAATTTAAAAAGAAGAAGAAGAAGAGGAAGAGGAAGAGGAAGAGGAGGAGGAGGAAAAAGAAGAAGAAGGAGGAGGAGGAGGAGAAGAGGAGGAAGAAGAAGACGAAGAAGAAGAAGAAGAAGAAGAAGAGAAGCAGCAGCAGCACTCAGAAAGCAATACTAATGGGTACTTATGAAATTAATTTCAATAATTTAAAAAATGACCATTTAGAGGTTCATTTTAGGTTATTTAATTTGCAGGATACTCAACATATTCTTTTACACTAATAGTCTTTTAAAAATAATTTTCCTATGCAAAAGTGAGGTTGGACATGAACAAATTCATGGAGCCTAATAATATCTTTTCCCAAGATGATACATTCAGAATTTAAAAGGAAAATATGCTTCACATCAACACAGAGTGACTGAAAATTAGAAAAAAGCAATTTTGTTTTGCTTGGTAATGGAGAGCGTATGTTCATGGAGTTACATTAAATGGTAATTTATGTTTCAGCCACAATCAATATGTAATTTGGAACAAACAGGTAAAAGAGTTTAAGTTAAAAGAAAAAACAAATGCATAACAAGTTTTTCATAAACTTTTTTTAAAAGGTATTAATACACTAACAAGAGGTGAGCAGAAATGCTAAAAACCACAACTACAAAAGATGAGACAGTCAAGAGGGTATGGTACATAATGGAATGAATAGAATAAAATACAGACAATCTTCTTTTATGATCAAACTGTCACCTTTCTGTCATCCTACAGGTCTAAAAAGCAGATATACTACATTTCCCTCTCTGGAAATCCTCAGTCTCAATCTAGAGGCTGTTACACCAGGAGACATTTTGCATTTCCTGGATAATGCTACCATCTAGTGACAATGGCTGGTAACTACTCAACATGGGAAAATGAATTTTTGCTTTTTTTTTTTGGTACCAAGGATCGAACTTGGGGCCTTGCGCTTGCAAGACAGGCGCCAGAACCACTGAGCTAAATCCCTGGCCCTGGGAAATTGAATTTTTAAATTCAAGAAATCTTTATAGATTTTCTGTTATGATCTGAGATTTGGAGATACAATTATGGGAAAAATTTAATATTCTTACTAAAATTCTAGTGAGTAACAAAGACATTACTCAAATAATTACCAATTAAGTATAAAAAAACCCCAACATATATAACTTCTGTAGCATTGACTCTCTGCCATATTTGGTTTAATACATGTAAGAAGCCTATGCAATTGATATGATTTAAATCTGGAATGTTCCCCCAAGGTTGCATGTATTCAGAGGTGGGACTTTTGGGAGGTGGGGCTTTTGAATCTTAGGGGTGCTATACTCATGAGTGAATTAATCCCCTGATGATGTGCTGTTAGGAGGTGAGACCTGGTTGGAGATAGGTCAACGGGGGCATGACCTACAAAAGCATATACTTGTCCTCGGCTCCTCCCTTCTCCCGTTTCCTAGTTGTCATAGGTTGAGTATATTTCTTCTGCCATACTATTTTTGTCTTATAGCCAGTGAAGCACAAATTAAAACCCTGAGGCAAAATAAACTTTTCCTTGAAGTTTCAAATGTTGGGTATTTTATCCAAACAACTAGAAAGCTGGCTAATACAGTGGTAGATATATTATCTTCATTTTACAGATTTTAAAATTGAGGCAGAGAGGCTAAGTAACTTCCTCTACATAACAAACTGTAAACCCCTCAGCTTGACTTGGAAATGTCTACTTTTATCTACTTCTAAATGTAAAGTGTGATAAATGAAAGCAAGACAAATATATAATTGGAAACCCTTCATTTACTCATTTGTTCCTGTTTACTAATTCATCAAATATTTATTGAGTATATACAATGTGCCAGATACTATTTTTGGCCTGTGGATAAAGTAGCAAAAATGACAAAGATTCTAACCTGATGGATCTTATTATCATAAGCATGCACAGGCCTATAGAATTTCTATAATTCCAAGAAATAAACAAGGCAGAATAAGAGATTAGTGATGGGTAGGTGAAATAAACACACCATTTCCAGAGTAGGTGTGGAAGTCATCTGTAACAAAAAAAAAATCTGAATAAAGATGAAATATATGTGAGGCACATGACTATCTTGAAACAGAATGTTAGAAAGATGGCAAAAGCAAAAGGCATTAGGAAGGATTCTACTTTTTATTTGTACTCCCATTTCTATTGCAGCAAGAATGACTAAAGAATACGTATGAAGCTGTTAGGGTTTGGGTCTGGATGTACCCCTAAAGCCTCATTAAGTCAGAGGAAGCTGAATCTGGAATGTGTGATGGTGGAATGAAGGGCATGTGATTACTAAACCACTACATGTGAGTGGTTTAGCACTGTCTTAATCCCGGTAGTCTGGATAGGATAAAGAAATGAAAAGACATGGTAAAATTCCCTCCTTGTTGTCTTTGCTACCTTGTGTCCGCCATGTTGCTTTTCTCCTCTGTGATGACTGTCTGCCATCCATTCAGCCTTGGAGCCAGCTGATTATGGACTGAAACCTCCAAGAACTTAAGCCAAATAAATTCCTTCCCTTTTAACTTTTGGTGTTAGGTATTTTGTCCCAGCAACAATAGAAAAGTAACTAACACAGAAGCAAAGTAGCAGGACAGGAGATTTTAGAAATGCCTAAAAAGGCTCATGGGACAAGATAAGAACTTGAGATTTTTTTTTTTTTTGTCCTAAGTGATTAAAAATCAACTCAAAGTTTCGAAGAGGGAAATAACAATGCAATTTCTGTTGTTAAAGATCATACAATTATGAAGAAAGTTTACCATAAAGTATCTAGGGTAAAACAGAGGAACTGATCAGGAGGCTACTGCAACATAACGTAAATTTAAAAAAAAATACTGTAATCTAACAGCTAATAAAATTTGTAAATAATTGTAAAGAAAACTGCCTAAGGGGCCAGGGGTTTAGCTCAGTGGTTTCAACGCCTGCTGCACAAGCACAAGGACTCAAGTTCAATCCCTGGTACCAAAAAAAAAAAAAAAAACAACTGACTAATAAGAAAATATATAGGTTATCAAAGCAAAGGCCACATTTAGATGAGGATCAAGAAAATCTCCACCAAGAGGGTGTCATGTATAGCGTATTTGATTATATGGAGACTATGACATATTCACAATCTTACAAAGTTAGGTTTATTAATTTCTAATGTAGGGCCTCTCACCAACACAAAGAAAAGAAAAGTCAGTGTTCTTAATGGCTTGGTAACAGGGTAAGGCTTAAATAAAATTTAAACAGCTCTTTGAAAAGCTAAAAGCAAAGCAAGGCTGTGTTGCCATCAGGTCTAGACTGCGAAGCAGGTTCAGGGTTCTGTTTTCTTGGGATCTATGAAGTTAAGATGAATGTGGAAACTTCCTTTTGAAAACACATGTCTCTGAAGCTTTGACAGAGTAAGAAATTGAGGCTGCCTCCTTGTGTCAAAAGGTCCACACTACTTAGCTCCCCAGGCAAATGGGGATACGTTTCCATCTCACAAACACAATTTCAAAAGCAATGTTTCTGATACTTTATGACTTTAGAGAATAGTTTTGTTTTGGTTTTTATTTATTTATTTATTTTTTTGGTACCGGGGATCGAACTCAGGACCTTGTGCTTGCAAGACAGGTGGCGAAACCACTGAGCTAAATCCCCAGCCCTAGAGAATAGTTTTTTAGTGTTGTCACTGAAGTTAACAAAACAAGCTTTCTTTAGAACAGTTTAACACCATTATAGCTTGTAACATATCTGATTTATAAAAGTTCAATTTTGAAACCTTGGTTTTGCTGTGAAGCAGGAGCATGCCTGGCTTGGGAATGAATAAGAAAGCAGAGTAACTTACAAAGGTAGGTGAGGGACAAACTGTCATTTGGTTAGCCCAATTGTAAGTTAGTACTGAAAGCTTGACCTCTCTTGGAAAGCAATCCCAAGCTCTCTTGGAAAGTAAACTCAAGCAATTTACTTGGAAAGTAATTCAGCAAATTATGGAAGAAGGGGAGACTCATTCTACGTGATAGGGCCCTATCCAAGAGGTTTATTTGGTATGATTAATGACCCTAAGAGGGTAGAGATAGGAATTAAAAAAGAACCATACGTGGTCATTCAGAAAATTTATTACTGATATGATTATACTATTTGCCATGGATTCTTCAGGACTATCTAAAGGATTATGTTTTTAGCTGCCATCAATAGGCCAGAGAGAATTCCCTCCTTTCCTAGGAGAATGCTGCAGCAAGAAGAGATGGAGGTTATGGAACAGGAAAAGAAGGCTATGGCACCTACCCCAGTAGAGGTTCCTCAGAGAAGGGTACGATCCTAAAAATGACATTAGTATTTGGAAGTAGGCTGAAAGTTAATTCTAAGTAGTCAATTGTTTAAAAATCAAAATGAATAGGAAAGCTAAGGGATATGGCAGAAAAGGGAGATCCAATATCCAATAAAGCATGTTTGAAACTGTAAAATAAAGGGTCATTTGTTTGTATGTATGTATGTATGTATTTATTTTTGGTAGTTCCACTAGGTCCAACTAATTCAATCATTTAGATTTGTGGCTATATAAAATGTTTTCAAGTCTGTTATGGTTTGTTTTCAGATGTTCACCCAAAGCCTCACGCAGTCATAGGTGCGGCTTTTTCAGAGGTGGCTGAATCTAGTGTATGATGCTGAGATTAAGGGTGTGTGATTAATAAATCATTCCACTGACTGGTTTGGCACCACCCTAATTCTGGAAACCTAGACAGAAAGGGGCAGAAAGCAGCTGCCAAGTCTTTCTTGCTTGTTTTGCTTTCTGCCTGCCATGAACTGTTTCTCCTTTGCAATGGTTGTCTGCCATGCCACCCTGCTTTGGCGCTAGCTGATTATGGACTGAAACCTCTACAAACTGTGAGCCAAATAAACCTTTCCCCCTTTAACTGTGGGTGTCAGGTATTTTGTCTTAGCATGGAAGGAAAAGTAACTAAGTCGCAGTCTGATAGATGAACACTAATATCTCCTTTGTGAGAACTGGCATTCTTCTTACTACTAGGGAGGTTGATTATTTTATATATCAATAGATCATCCACAATTCTCTTCTGGAAAACTACTTGCTTATACTTTCCGTATTGACTTGTCTGTTGTTTTACAAAGTGTTTTCAGACACTTTAGCATTTGCCTACAATTTATATTTTATATAAGAGGAGGTAATCTAACTATATTTATCCTAGTGGAAGAACTATTTACACCAGAACCATTTATTGCCTGAAGCATTTTCTCTGAATGGTTGTTTCAATTTTTTGATTAATAAATATTTAAATGTGTAAAATTAGAAGCTGTTAAATAGCCATCTATATTGTACATGTTTTAAAAACTGTGTATGACAACAATATGAATTTCTAATATATATAAATGGAGTCAAGGAAATATTTTAGATTGTGAATATTTTATGGTGTTATTTCCCTATCTTCTATGAATTCCATGCCCAAATAGCTGACATAAACATTTCAACATAAGAGGCTGATTACTCCTGCAAATAGGCAAAAATTCACGTAAATTATACTTGTGCTCACTTGTTTTCAAAGATAAATATTTTTGTATAGTTATCTATCAAAAAGAAACAATAATATTGACATCTATGTGATAATTTTGAATAGAAATCATTTATTTTTGAGATTTTTTTATTTTTATACATGACAAGATTTTACACCAAGAATATTGAGTCAAATTTACATTTATGATGAATGTTTTAAAAAATCAACTGAAAAACCTACTTCTTCCTGTGACCCATAATCCCAATTTTTACAGTGCAAGGGAGATTGGGGGGGGGGGCCTCTAAAACAAGATTGTGCATAGACTGAATGTGAAATCTAAGTCATTTCTTTTGTGATAGACTTGCACTGAACAGAAATCTTTAGCCACATATCTTAAAGTTGTCATACATATCCATGATTATGTTATTCCTAATCGCCAACAGAATGTATTCGACTTTCTTGTAACATTATTTTACATGTTTTAACATTCAGTAACCAACTCTTCTCCATTGTAGTTCTCCAAGCCCTTCCAGAAATAAGCTTCAGCAGTTTTTCTGACTTCATGTGAATAAATGAATGGATTAATGAATAAATAAGTAAATAAATACCTGTGAGTAGAAAGAAAGATATAATAGAAATGTCTAAATAGGCACATAACCATATGAAGAAGACTGAGGACACAAACCAAAAGAAAATCTAAGCAAAATAAACTACTCCTGCATGAAAAAGTGCTCAGTGACAGAAAGGGACCTGATAAAGATGAAATGAACCCAAGAAAACGACCACATTAGCAGAAACCACCCCTGAAAGAACCAACAAGAAGCAGTCTATATGTACACATTAACAGATTAATGAATAAAGGTACCATTCTCCATAAAGACGAACAAACTTCAATCATTTGTAGGAAAATGGAGGCACCTTGAGACCATAATTTTAACTAAAATAAATCAGATTCAAAGCATAAACACAATGTAATTTCTCTTACATGAGAAACTCAAAATATAAATTATAGAGTGAAATAAAAGGAAACAGGGAGATATGTCTTTGGAAAAGGGTAGGTGATCAACATGGAGAAAGGGGGACAGAAGGGGAAGAGGAAAAAAATAAAGATGTGTTATGTACATATACCAACTCTTCATGATGAATGTAATCATGTACTGCAAAGGTACTAATAAAATGAAAAAATTTTTAAAAGAATCAGCAATGGGTCAATGAAGTAGGAAATTCCCAATTTATGCTAGTTTTCCCTCCTTCTAACCTTCAAAAATGAAAATTAGACAAAAGAGTTTGACTCATAGTTCTCAAACTATGTGCTAAGGCAATCTAAATGTCTCACTCACCTCCCTTGGGGATTATTAAGTATTTGAAAAATTTTAGGGAAATTTAGCAATATTCACTATCAGAAACTACATGAACTACCAGCTAGAGATGTTTCTCAATTTCAGTATTAGATCCTGTTAAATTCCTTCTGAGAATATCATATCTTTGTAAGGCTAGGTTTTAACAGAGGACACCAGACCACCAGACCAAGTTACTGAGTCCCGCTGTTCCCGGCCCAGAGGTAGGGGCTTCTGAGCCACCATCCCACTGCTCCTGGACCAGAGGAAGGGGCTTCCAGGCCACCATCCCTCCTGCTGCTCCCAGCCCACAGGAAAGGGTTTTTAGGCCACCATCCCTACTGCTGCTCCCGGCCACTGTCCCACCTATCCCAGCTCAGAGGAGGTAATAAGTGCAGGCGCCAACAGCCCACTCCCCCAGTCAAAATGAGAAAACACGTAAATAAGTCTCAAAACCAGACTTCCAGATAATCTACTGCAACCACAAAGGGAAATGAGATGGAACACTCTGATACTCAAGCACCTGGACCCACTGAACTGGCAACAAAAGGGGATCTGGAAAAAAAGAAATCAGAAATAATTTCTCAGATATCAGGAGAAATTGTGCCCCTAGTGCAAGACATGATTAATAAATCTAGAGAGGAGCTGAGGAATACAATGGAATACCAACATAGGAAACAAATGGAATCCATAAAACAGATGCAAATAGATTTCCAGGAGATTAAAAACTCCACTGAAAGTCTGTGCAGCAGAATGAGCCAATGTGAGGACAGAATTTCAGATATAGAAGATAAGATTGCAATTTAGTGACCAGGAAAAAGAAAACTGCTTTAAAATTATAAGGGAACATGACAAATCAATCCAGCAGCTGCTACATCATGCAAAGAAGAATAACATAAAACTGATTGGAGTCAATGAAGAAACAGGAGAGAGTGGAGATAACATAAAAAAACTGTTCACAGAAGTGATAGCAGAAAACTTCCCAAGCAGGGGAAAAGAGCTTGACATACAGAGAAGTGAGGCATATAGGACTCCAAATAGCCTCAATCAAAAAAAAAATCTACACATAGGCATATAATTGTTAAGATTCCAGAAACACAACAGAAGAACAAAGTTCTCCAAGCAGTCAGAGAAAAGAAACAAATCACATACAAAGGAAAGCCCATCAGAATCATAGCAGACTTCTCAACACAAACCATCAAGGCAAGAAGAGCTTGGAGGGACATATTCCAAGCCCTAAAAGAAAACAGCCTCCAACCCAGACTGATGTACCCTGCAAAACTATCTTTCAAAATGGATGGAGAAATAAGGTACTTTCATGACAAACAGCACCTTAGGAACTTCGTGAATACCAAACCAGCACTCCAAAGAATTTTACACAATATCCTAGGAACAGACATTGAGGATCACAACCCCAGGAAGCAAAGCAGAATGAACCCATCTGGCATGACAAGAAATTAAATGCAAAGGGGAGAGCCCAACAAAAAGAAAAAGTCATGGCAATGACAAGTCAATACATTTCAGTTATAACCATCAATGTTAATGGTCTCAATTCACCAATCAAAAGAAATAGACTGGCAGAATGGGTCAAGAAGCAAAATCCAACAATATGCTGCATACAAGAAACACACTTAATTCAAAAGGAAACTCATAGACTGAAAGTTAAAGGGTGGAAAACAATACTCCATGTGACGGGAACCCGAAAAAAAGCAGGAGTAGCTATCCTCTTGGCAGATCAAGTAGATTTCAAACCAACACTGATTAAGAGAGATGAAGAAGGACACTACATCCTTGTAAAGGGAACAATCCAAGAGGAAGAGATGACAATCATAAATATCTATGCACCAAACACTAGTGTGCCCAACTATATAAAACAAATGCTAACGGACATGAAAAGTCACATATGCACTAATACAATTGTAGTGGGGAACCTCAACACCCCATTGTCACAAATAGATAGATCAACTAGACAAAAAATAATAATGAAATACTGGAACTCAATCGAACTCGAACAAATGAACTTAACAGATGTTTACAGAGTCTTCCACCCCACAAAATCAGAATACACATTCTTCTCAGCTGCACATGGGTCATTCTCAAAAATAGACCACATACTCACACATAGAACATGTTTAAGTAAGTGCAAAAGAATTGAAGTTATCCCTTCTATATTATCAGACCATAATGCGATGAAATTGGAGATCCATAGCAAAAGAAACTCAAAAAATTTCATAAACACATGGAAATTGAACAACACACTTCTGAATAACCAATGGGTCACAGAGGAAATTAAAGAAGAAATCAGACAGTTCCTTCAATTAAATGACAATGACAATACAACATATCGGAATCTATGGGACACAATGAATGCACTCTTATGAGGGAAATTCATAGCAGTGAATATGCATATTAGGAACACAGAATGAGCCCAATTAAACAACCTCATGCTGAACCTCAAGCTTCTAGAAAAAGAAGAGTAGGACAACCCCAAAGCTCATACAAGGGAAGAAATCATAAAGATCAGAGGAGAAATCAATGCAATGGAGACTAAGAGAACGATACAAAAAAATCAATGAAGCCAAGAGTTGGTTCTTCGAAAAAAAATCAACAAAATTGACAAACCCTTTGCCAACCTTGTCATAAAAAGGAAAGAAAAGGCCCAAATCCATGCAATTAGGAATGAAAAGGGTGAAATTACAACAGACCCAGCAGAAATCCAGAGGATCATCAATACCTACTTCCAGAACCTATACGCCAATAAGACGGACAACACAGAAGAAATGGACAGATTCCTAGATACATATGAATTACCAAAGTTGAACGAAGAAGACCTAAAAATTCTGAACAACTCAATATCAACCAATGAAATTGAAAATGTAATTAAAAACTTATCATCTAAGAAAAGCCCAAGCCCTGATGGCTTCACTGCTGAATTCGAGAAGACATTTAAAGAGGAACTGCTGCCACTAATGTTTAAACTCTTCAATGAAATTGAAAAGGAAGCAATACTCTCAAATTCATTCCTGGAAGCAAGCATCACCTTGATCCCAAGCAGAGAAAGACCAAACCGAAAAAGACAACTATAGGCCAATCTCACTAATGAACATAGATGCAAAAATCCTTAATAAGATAATGGCAAACAGAATGCAGAAGATCATCAAGAAGATCTGATCAAGTGGGATTCATCCCAGGGATGCAGGGATGGTTCAATATACGAAAATCAATTAATGCAATACACTATATCAATAGAGCCAAGGACAAAAACCATATGATTATCTCCATAGATGCGGAAAAAGCATTTGACAAAATCCAACATGCATTTATGATCAAAACCCTATAAAACATTGGAATAGATGGTCTCTACCTCAAACTGATAGAAGCCATCTATGAAAAACCAACAGCCAATATCATACTAAATGGTCAAAAACTGAAAACCTTCACACTAAAATGAGGAACAAGATAAGGATGTCCACTATCTCCACTCTTGTTCAATATAGTTCTAGAAACATTAGCCACAGCAATTAGACAAGAGAAAGAAATAAAAGGAATAAAGGTAGGAAATGAAGAAGTCAAATTGTCATTATTTTCAGATGACATGTTGCTCTATATAGAAGACCCCAAGAACTCCACCAAAAGTCTTCTAGACTTAATAACCACATTCAGTCAAGTAGCTGATTACAAGGTCAACACACAAAAATCAATAGCTTTCCTCTACATGAATGACAGACTCACTGAGACAGAAATAGGGTAAACAATTCCTTTCACAATAGCATCCAAAAAACTGAAATACCTAGGAATCATCCTAACCAAAGAAATCAAAGACCTCTTCTCTGAAAACTATGGCACTCTGAAAAGAGAGATTGAAGATGATATCAGAAAACGGACAGACATCCCCTGCTCCTGGGTAGGAAGGATTAATATAGTGAAAATGGCCATACTTCCAAAACTGCTATATAGATTTAATGCAATTCCAATTGAGATCCCAGCAGCATACTTCATAGACCTCGAGAAAACAATCCAAAAATTCATTTGGAGCAAGAAGAGACCCAGAATAGCAAAGGCAATTCTAGGTAACAGAGACATGGCAGGGGGTATCACAATCCCCAACCTGCAATTACACTACAAAGCTACTGTGATAAAAACAGCATGGTACTGGCAAAGAAACAGGCTTGAGGACCAGTGGAACAGATTAGAAGATACAGAAACAATGCCAGCCACACTCAGCCATCTCATCTTCGACAAAGGAGCCAAACACCCTCACTGGAGGAAAGATAGCCTCTTTAATAAATGGTGCTGGAAAAATTCGGCTTCAACTTACCAAAGATTAAAACTAGACCTGTATCTCTCACCATGCACTAAACTAAAATCAAAATGGATTGAAGATCTAAATATTAAAATAGAAACTCTGAACCAGTTGGAACAGAGGTTAGGTAGAACTCTTGAAGACATCGGTGTAGGAAAAGATTTTATGAACAAAACCTCAGTTGTCCGTGAACTAGCACAAACAATCAACAAATGGGATCTCTTCTTATTAAAAAGCTTCTGCACAGCAAGAGAAACCACCAGCAGTGTGAAGAGACAACCCACAATGTGGGAAAAAATCTTCACTTGCTCTTCCTCAGACAAAGGTCTACTATCTCGAATCTATAAAGAACTTAAAAAGATCAGACCTCAGAAATTTAAAGACCCAATCCAAAAATGGGCATCTGAAATGAATAGACATTTCTCAGACAAAGAAGTAGAAATAGCAAATAAATACATGAAAAAATATTCACCATCCCTGGTCATTCAAGAGATGCAAATGAAAACAACGCTGAGATTCCACTTCACTCCAGAAAGAATGGCTGCTATCATGAATCAACCAATAACAAATGCTGGGGGGGCTGTGGGGAAAGAGGAACCCTGCTCCGCTGCTGGCGGGAGTGTTGACTGGTGCAAGCACTGTGGAAATCAGTATGGAGATACCTCAAAGAACTAGGACTGGAAGTCCCATTTGGCCCCACTATTCCACTGTTGGGGATCTTCCCCAAAGAATTAAAAGAATCATACCACAGTGATATATGTGCGCCCATGTTCATAGGAGCACAGCTTGTGATAGCTAAAACTTGGAAATAGCCCAAATGCCCATCAACTGGAGACTGGATAAAGAAAATGTGGTTTTTTTATAAAATGGAGTACTACTCAGCCATAAAAAATGAGAAATTAGAGACATTTATAGCTAAGTGGATGCACATTGAGGCGATACTCTTAAATGAAATAAATAGGACACACATGAATAAATACAGAATAGTTTCTCAGGTGTGAGAAAGTGAAAGTGTAAATAAGGACTAAAATGTATAATAGGTCATGTGAAATAGGAAGAAAAGGGGCAAAGGGGAAGGAAGTGGGAGGGCTAGGGGAAAGGATAGAAGGGAATGGGATTAATATGAGAAAATGGAAAAATAGGAATAAAATCTTTGTAAATAGGGAGGAATGGAGGGGTTGAAGGGAGGGCTGGGCAAGGGCGAAATATAAGAACCAAGAGAGATTATGTAAAGGTGCAAATTTCCAATGATGAATGTCATTATGTTGTATACCTAAAATGTACCAATGATTAGAATGAACAATCGATAATGCAAAATAGGAAGAAATGGTCCAAAGGGGTAGGGGTAGTGGGAGGGGCAGGAGAAAGGAAAGAAGGGAAAGGAAAAATGCTGAGAAATGGAAAAAATGGAAATAAAGTCTTTGTAAATAGGAAAGGGTGGAGGGTGTGAAGGGAGGGCTAGGCATGGGGAAAAAGTAAGAACCAAGATGCATTATGTAAAGGTACAATTCCCAATGAGAAATATAATTGTGTTGTATACCTGCAATGCACCAATAAAAGAATTTAATAAAGTGCAAAAACAGTAAGGATAAAATAATCCTACCTACGTCAGTTGTGATACCCCAGTTACAACAGATAACGACATTAAACTCTACTTGATGTTTCCTGTAGCAATTCTTAACCATAGGAAACGGTGGTGAACATAAAAGTGAACCCTTTCATACTTTCATTCAATTGAAGAGAAATCTATACAATATCTACAATATGCTGAGCATTTTTTTTAAACGTAAGGGAAACTGAGGATGTCAGGTGATCTGTATGTGGTATATTTCACTCCAGTGATCACCAGAGCCCACTTGGCTTGTTAGGAAGTATATTAATCCTCTCTCACAGATCCAGGATCAAGGGTATAAAAGCAACTATGCTCCCCTGCTGCAATCTCCAAATAAGCCTTCAAAGAATACAGTTAAGTCTGTAAAGCATAGTGTTTAAAATAACACGCCTCCTCCAGTTCCGTTTACCTCACTATTTTCTATGTATAATTTATTTTTTCCAAAGCAGGACTCATTTAAAATCTAGGAACTGAGAGCAGAAATTGCTTTTCCTCTGTTGCTCAATCTCTCAACATTATGCCCATATCAATAATGAGTTCCCTTCTCTCTCTCTCTAGTATCACTTATTCACTGGTTATATGTGTAGTGTATATATATATAGAGAGAGAGAGAGATTCTCCAGTGTTGACCTTTCTCCAGAATGCCACTTATGAATTCAACTTGAAACAGGGATGTTGAACATATTTAAACTTAATACACCAAACACAACAATCCCTAACCAGCTACGCTTTGTTTTGTGCTCAACCAATGGCATCATCATCTATAAAGATGGTGGACATTTTGGGGCTCAAGCCAAAAACCCAGAATTTAGCCTTGATTATTGCCATTCTCAGATTCTACTTCCAAAAATAACTCAATCCCAGCTCCTTCTCTTCATGTCTATTTTTATCAAACTACTTCAGGCAGTGTTTTTGTTTTGTTTTGCCTGGGCTTCTACAATAACCCAACTAACTTGTTTTCCTGCTTCTTCTTTGTTTTTTCACACTGAAATCCAACAGAACTATTCACACCTAAAATTTAATCAATCTCCTCCAAACACACATTAATATAAAAAAATGCCAGTTTCTAATTATTTTTCAGATAATCTAATCCCTAACAAACCTGAAAGATTCACATGACCTATCTCTGGTTACCCAGTATTTTGTAGTTTTTTCCTTCCCAACCAATGCGGAATAAGAGCAGAACTCTGAGGTACTGTTAAAAACTACATTTCTCAAACCTATCTAAGTAATAAATAAAAAATTACTAAGAGGCACTCTGGTTCACGGAACATCAACAACCGCATCTTAGTTGCACCTGGACTAATGCATAAATTTTAAATTTCTGACCCTCTCGACCTTATCTCTTCCTCAACGCATTCAGAATCTAAGCAATACAGTGGATGAGAAGATAGCCCTTAAGTCAGAATCCCTGGGCTCAAATCCTACTTCTTCCATGAACTAGTTATGTGACTGAATTTCTTTGCACATCAGTGTCAATTGTAAAGCACGAGGACTGCCACACTACGTTTGTGCATGTGTGTGCATGTCGGGTGTATGGGATTCTCTACTACAGGCTGCCATAATTTGGCAGGGACCTATCATGCTGTTATTTGCTGATTAAAAGAATCAAAACGACCTCTCCTTTTTGCTCCTTATACTGTTTTCTTCCCTACAGAACTGACTAAGGAGAACTGATTGCCCTCCTACCTTCCCTAACCCCAGTAGCAGCCTTAGTATTTTTGAGAAAAATCTCGCTGAGTCGCTCACCCTGAGCTCGAATTTGTGATTTTCCTGCCTTAGCCTCTCAATAATGCTGGGTTTACAGACGTCCGTCATCACGTAAAGTTGACCTTTGGGTTTTACCAAGACAAATCTGTAACAACCTGACCTTATTTCCAGAGCTCCTTAAAACCCGTCAGTCAGGTTTACTCACTTCCGCCAGGGGAGAATAAAGCGCCGGAGAGCAACAACGCTACACGGCACCCGCGCATGCGCAGTAGTGAGTCCTCGCATCGGGCGTAGGGCCTTTCCTTCACGTGGCTAAGGGTCCTTGTGCCCTTTACTCACAACTTTTGTTTTAATCCTCGCGTCTCTCTGGGCTAATTTTTGTTTTTAATACTTTCGTCAGCTACGTGGAATTTTAACCATTCCGCTTATCCTGCCGCTGCACCTCATCTTTCTGTCTGTGGAGGCTCCGCGGAGGTGCCTCTCCGCGGAGGTGCCGCTACTCAGGGCAGCCTTCTCACGATGGGACTTTCTCTCGCGGCATTTCCTTGTTCCCAGAATCCGTAGCGCGAGACGGAAAAATACAGTCGAGTACTTCAACTCAGCTTCAGGATCCAGCAGTTTAGACTGGACACCTTCCGTGCTTTTCTGAGGCAGCGTCTCTAAGGAAAATGGCGGCCCCCGAGCAGCCGCTGCCGCTGTCTAGAAGATGCCCGAGCTCCACTTCGCTTTCTCCCCCCCGAGGGGACCGAACCCTTCTAGTCAGACATCTGCCGGCAGAGCTGAGCCCAGAGGAGAAAGAGGACTTGCTGAAGTATTTCGGGGCGCAGTCCGTGCGCGTCCTGTCAGACAAGGGGAGACTGGTAAGGGCACAAGCCTGCGGAGTCTCCGGGAGGCCCTGGGGAGCACTGGAGGAAGGGAGGAGACGGCGGGAGGGAAGGGGCGCCCTTGTGCTAGCAGCTTCCCGGTCCTTCCTCTTTCTGTCAAATAACCTTGTGTGCAGAGCGAAGCGCTGCGGAAAGGGGCGGAAGGAGAAAAGCAAAGCTGGAGAATGGCAAATAGCTTGTTGACATTTACCGAAGGACATGGTTGGATTTGGGTGTATTTAGATTAGATCCACAGTACTTATACAGATATGTAACAGTGTTTGAAAATCCTTAGAAGCTTATTCAGAACATTCATCCAAGAGGAAACAGTAGTAAATAGTTGGAGTAAACTGAGTAGAAAAATATGTGCTACATTTTTGGCTAAGAGACTTATTTTTTATTTTATAAACAGGTCCAGACGAAATCCGTTAGGGAACATTGTTTTAATACCGTTGAAAAGTTTTTGCACAGAAATTTAGTTTATTTTTTATTACGGAAGACTTTGATGGTTTTAGCGGCGATGTTTCTGCAAACGGTCTGTGATGGGGCAAGACTTTAGCGGAGATTACGTTCCGCTCGGGTTGTAATCGCTAAATTAGCAAAAAGACCAATTCTGGGCATCTTAATTGTCGCGTATCCCAATAAATACAAATAAAGATACGCTTTTTTGATTCATTTTAAATATACTCAGATCATCTTGGATCAGGTTAGACAAATTAAAAATTTGGGTTATATTTATTCAAACCTTTATAAACATTGGCCAAAATTTATCCATACGTAATGTAATGATTCATTTATTTTTCTTTTAGCTTTTTTTGGATTGCTTTAAAGCTTTCAAAAATTTAGTTTAAAAATACACTATTCCTATTGGAAATTTATTAGAAAAATAAAGTCTAAAGGAAACATACCTCTGAAGAAATGATTTCTCTGTTGATGAACATTTTTATATTTAGCGTTGGACTGCATAAAGTTTAAGCTATTTCATCATGTTATACCTGTGGGATATTTTATATTTTTGGATTTTTAATAATGATCTTTTGTATATAGTTGGACTTTTTAACTTCTGATCTGTTGAACGTTTTGTATATATAAACATGTTGTGTTTGTGTTTATACACCTATGAAAAGGCTACATAGCTTTCATTTTAAGTCTGACCCCAAAAAAGGTTCAAAACCACTCAAATGAAATTAATAATCAGTTAAAAGTCTCAGTTTTCTACCTATTCCCATAATTTTGCTAATGTGTCAAATCACTCCACTGGTAAATTGACAGAATTTTTTTTATGAGAAACTGAAATTATTTTGGCATTAATTTCTGTTTTGATTGTTTCAGAAACATACAGCTTTTGCTACTTTCCCCAATGAAAAAGCAGCGATAAAGGTAATGGGTTTTTCTTTATTATTAAACCTATCAGGAATTTCTTAATCTCCAATATAAAAGTGGCAGGTAATATTAAACTGTAATTTTAAGATTTAATCTAATTTTTAATTTAATTTAACTTTATTTGAGGTACTTGGTGTTGAATCCAGAGCTAAATTCCCAGCCCTTTTTATTTTATTTATTCATTTATTTATTTTTAGACAGGGTTTTGTTCATTCACTAAATTGGCCAGGCTGAGCTGAAACTTATGGTCCTTTCTCCTCAGCTTCTCAGAGTGCAGGGATTGTAGGCATATACTAACACACTCAGCTAAATTTTTTTTTTTTTTTTTTTTGGTATGGGGATCAAGCTCGGGACCTTGCGCTAAAAGTCATTTATTTGGGGGCCGGGGTTTTAGCTCAGTGGTTTCGCCGCCTGCTACGCAAGCGCAAGGACCTGAGTTCGATCCCTGGTACCAAAAAAAAAAAAAAAAAAAGTCATTTATTTTTAAAGCATTTTTTTTTCCCAAAGAGATTGTCTAACAGGCTCCATTTGGTTTTTCACTTGGGAGAGCTTATCCAAGGTTTTGATAGTAGCACAGAAGAATAGTAGATTAACTGTAAAGCAAGTTAAAATTAATATCATATGTAATTAAAAATAAAACATTTTAAAGGATTTAAGATTGATAACCTATCTCCATTAGCTGTTATAAGGCAAGATATATCGAAAGGCATAAACCCAGGGAATAATTTGAAAAAGAGATAACCTTTGAACTAGACATCTAATGATTAGTTGGATTTTGAGAAGAAAAGAGGAGAAGCATCTGGTTTTAGGGAAAACTAAATAAAGCTTTGGACCATGGAAGTTTGTAAGTAGGGCAGGAGCTAAAGGAAATAGGAATTGAAAGATATAAACAGTCTAAATTTAAGTGGGAGAAAGATACTGAATTTTGTTTAGTAAGTATTTTAAAGTTATTTGATCCTTTAAGCTGGCTAACACTACAACCTGTGAAGAATAACTGCTTGACTTTATATCATTGATTGAATATGGAGAAATAGAAGTAGGAAAACCCAAAGGAAAATTGTTTAGTAGCCAAAGCAAGAATATGTATCTGAGAAAGGCAGCAAGAAGACAGAAGTACATATAAAGTTGATAGAATTTGAGTGTGTAGGTCTTGGAATATAGAGGTTGAGAAAGGGGCTAGTTTATTTTTGGATTGAATGGTTTTCATGAACTAGAGTAGGAAGATATTTGCAAAGGTAAGTATTGAATTCATATGGCATCTCAATTTTGAAGAATCATTGGGCTGCTTTTGAAAACATTTTTGATAATTGAGACAAGGTCAAGAATAGAAAATTTCTTCATGTGAATGGTATGAAGGTCCAAAGGAAAACTGGAAGGAAGCATTTAAGTTTGAGAACTATAAAAGAAATTGTCACAGATGTCAAAAGAAGAGTATTTTAACCTGTGATCACACTTTATCCTGTGATGACACATACTGAATAATGAATGTAGTTTATTAGTTAAGAAGTTTTTGCCATGAACCAATTTGAAATGACCCAGATTCTTATCAATAAGGGAGGAGGGATACCTTACTTTGTACCATAGTTTGAGCATCCTCAATTTGAAACATCCCAAAATCTGAAATTTTTTACTTCCACAGGTTTTGCACAAGTGGTAAATTCCATACCTGTCCTTATGTAACAAACAGCTTACCGTTAAAATGGTGGCACAGTAAAAGCATTGCATAAAATTACTTTCAGGCTATGGTTGTAAGGCATATATAAAACATAAATGAATTTTATGTTTAGACTTAAGTCCCAACCCCAAGATATCTTATTATGTATAGGCACATTTTCTAAAATCTGAAGAAATCCAAACTCTGAATTCTGGTCCTATGTATTACAGAGAAGGGATACTCAACTTTTGTATCCATATTCTGGATTGCAACTGTCTGAGCATGATGTCAAATGGTATGCATTAATAGAGAATTATAGACCATATAGAGTACATGTTATAAAACAGTTGCAATTAATGATATATATGCTCATACATGCACAGAGAAAAGGATGGCAGAACTATATATCACATTAATTTGTTTGCAGTATAAATAAAATTGTTTCAATATGTCTTAGAGTAAGATTACAGAAGGCTTTGAAATACTTTTGCAATATATAGGGAATTTTTCTTCCCAGAAAATAAGATTATTTAAAATATGTAGCCTTTTTTAGATTTTGGAGCCTTTCAGATTAGGGATGTTCACCCTATACTACAGGCTACAGTATCCTTTCTCTATTATTGATGGGAATTTGGATCATTTCTATTGTTTTACGGTAAAAAGTCCTTAACTAATGAACTGTGTCTGTATCATCATAAATTATACATAAAGTATGATAATGGAAAATACCTAGTTTTAAGATCAAGATTAACTTGGAGGACAGGATATAGAGCCAGGTATTTGAATAAGAGGGTACTGGCAAGTGGTTTTAGGCTTTTAAGCTAGAGTGTACTTGACCTTACTGAGAACTGATGAGAAACTAAAGGAAGAAATGTTAAGAATAAGAGTAGGTACCTGAGAAAAGGTAATTAATTAACATTAAAAGTGAAAAGTCATACATCCTTAAATATGTGACATTTATTTTGAAAGGAAGCAATTCAGCTTAGATGGCCTTCATTTTAGGAATCAGGGATTCACTGATAATTTAAAAGTCTAGAATTAATTTAGGGTCTTAAGTTATTGAAGCATTTTAAAACTTACTTTGTATGATAAACTAAGGAGACAAATAAGGATGCATGCAAATGGTAGCCTAAAATTGTACCTCAGTTAAGATCTGCAATTCCATGTGTTCAAAAAATATTAAAGTTGGCCGGGGATTTAGCTCAATGGTTCTGCCACCTGCCTCACAAGCGCAAGGACCCAAGTTTGATCCCCAGTACCAAAAAAAAAAAAAATTAATGTGTGCTATGTGTAAGGTGCTGTTTAGGTGTTGGGATTTGTCAGTAAACAAAATGAAGATGCTGTCATTGATATAATCTGTCTTCCTTTTTCAGAATGTAAGTAGTAAACTAAATTGTTAACTATTTTAGAAGATAATGTTCTAATAAAAAGAAAAATAGAGAAATAAAATAAGGCGTACTGGTTGGGGATAATGAGGGGTCAGGTTGTACTTAGGGCCATATTTTTCCAATGACTTGAAGAAGGTGAAGGAAGTCCCTGGGAGAAATTCATTTCAATAAGAGAAGCAAGTAGAGCAAAGAAATTCTAGAATGTGAACATGGCTGTTATTTTCTTTTTTCTTTTTTTTTCCTGAACTGAAAAAACACTATTTATTGAGGACAAGAGTATCCAAACAATATAAAAATCAAAAGCTTATCTAGCATTTAACTAACTTTCCTTTCTCTGTTTGTCCAGTGAGAGTTGGATGTTATTTGTACATTTTCTAAGGGTCCTGATCTGCTCATGAAATCATTATACAAGGGGAAAGTGAGGGGCAGATTCCTTAAGTGGCCCTTTGGGAGAACTCTCATCAGGGCAGGAGTAAATAAATGTTCAAGTCTGCCTCCTTCTTTCCCTTCTGCTTCATTTATACTACAAAATAATCATTGCACGCAATGGTGAGGCCTGCAGTTTGTGAAAAGAAGCTCTGGAAGCCCACTTTACCATCTTGGCACTGGTCCAGGACCTTCATGATTTTGTCCACAGCCAAAGGGTCTTTTTGATTTTTCCAAAAACCCAGAGAACTCCTTTTGCATGAGTACTATCAGGTCCTCCTTCATTAAGTAGCCTTAGTCCCCAGCAAATCTGTGAAACATAGACATCATGGTTTCCATCCTGTGTTCCATTTGGGATGGCGTTTTGGTGAAGTCTGGGCAAGCAGGCTGCATGCAGACAGTGGGCAGGCGGCAGCCCATGCCTGTTTATTTTCAAGGAAGTCATTTAACTGGGGCAGACAAAATGAAATGGAAATCATGGGATTTGAAGTCAGAGGGAGTAGTAGGGTCCTCATTGTATAGGTTATAATAAGGACATTGATTTTACTCTTAAGAAAAATGAGCCACTAGAATATTCTAAGCAGGATCTGACTTTTATTTTAAAGGATGACTTTTGTTTGTTATGTTGAGAAGAGACTGAAAAAAGGGAAGAGTAGAAATGCTAAAAATCTTGTGAAAGATAATTGTGATATTTTAGTCCGAAGTTGATAATTGCTTGGACCACATTGGTTAAGGTGGAAGTGGTAAGCAATGAGTAGATTCTAAGTATATTTTAGAGGTAGAAACAAACTAAATTTTTCTATGGTTTGTATATGAAATGTGGGAAGAAGTGTTAAGGATGATTCCAAAAGTTTTGAACTAATTAGGAGACTGGAATTACCATTAACTGAAATGGAGGAGGGCTCTGTATAGAGTTCATTTGAGGATGAGAGAGATATAAGTGGTTCAATTTCTGAAGTATTGAATTGGAGATTTTCATTTGATACCTGAGAGAGTTATGCATTATTTAAATATTTCATTCCTGGACTTCAGGGCAGAGTTTTGGGCTTAATTTATAAATTGAAAAGTCAGCTAGGCATGGTGGTACATGCTGTAATCCCAGCATTCTGAGGTTCATGAGTTTGGGCCCAGACCCTGCAATTTAGTGACTTAATAGGAACTCTGCCCTAAAATAGATTTAATCTCCAATACTACAAGAATATTTTTTAAAATTAAGAAATAAATTCAAAAATCATTAGTATAGAGATAGTATGCAAATTCAACATCCTGGATTAGTTCATGTGTTATTCACTTTTCTATTGCTGGGACAAAAATACCTGGCATAGACAACATCAAAGAGGAAAGATTTATTTTGGCTCAGGGTTTCAGAGTTTCCAGGCCATGGTCACCTGGCTCTTACTGCCTTTAGGCTTGTGGGGAGGCAGGAACATCATGGTAGAAGAGGAAGGTGGAGAAAAGCTACTTACTCCAGGAAGCAGAGAGTGAGGGAAAGGGGCAGGGATGAGAATATACCCTTTTAGGTTACCCCTACCCCGTGACCTTCTTCCTCCAAACAGACCCCACCTTCTAACAGTACATTGAGCTATGAACTCATCAGTGGATTCATCTTCAGAAAACACCTCTGAGCACATATGACTTTTGGAGACATTTTTGATCCAAATCATAAGTGACCACCAAGTAAATATTTAGATAGAAAGGAAGACCAAGAATGGAGCTCTCTGGAGCATTCCAACATACATGATTGAGAAAATGCATAAGCCAGAGATTGGGGAGTAAAAATCAGAAAGCTAGGATGAAAACTTTGAGAAAAAATTAGGCCTTGAAACCAAATGAATTACATGTATCAAGGAAAAGTATCGACTATGTTAAATGTAGTTTAATGAAGATTAAGGGTTGACTGTTAGTTTGGCAGTACAGAATTTGTAGTTATCTGTGACAGTGTCTGTTGATTAAAGTATAAATCTGACTGAAATGGAAGGAAAGGAGTTAAAGTAGAAGATATAGATAACTTTTAAGCAGTTTTACTGCAAGAATCAAAATGGATAGTGGTGACATAAAAGAAGAAATAAGTTCAAGATGGGAAGAATACTGCTAAATGTGATCCAATAGAGGACAAAAAGTTAGTAGTTTATGTAAGAACACCCATCTCCAGAGTAGGTAAAGAAGAGTAGATGAGAGACTAGAATTTAGTATATAAGACAAACAACTGGATTTGGATTAAAAATTAATTTGTGATAACATGTATGTAGCAGAATTTGTAGATGCAGATGCTGGTGGATAGAGAGTTACGGTGGGAGTCTATAATCTTTGCCTGGTTCCTTCAGTTGTCTCAGAAAGCAAGGCTGCTAGGGCAAGAGAATGTGAAGTTAAGAATCAAGCAGAAAGTGTAAAATATTCTCTTAGAAAGTAGGAAAAATTGGACTATGATTGTGATATATTGTATGACATCATTAGCCACTAAGAGTTTTGTGGTTATGAATTTCATATGAGATGAGGCAAATTTGTTGTTTGTTTTCTGGCATTTTCAGATTTCTGAGTTATAAGTAAAGGTGGCAGAGAGTTAGAGTTGACCACATTTTCATTTTGTTAAGTTATACTAATAGTAGTCCTTTGATAAGTAATAAAGATTTGATAGCCTGAAAAAGAAAGGAACAGGAGGGTTGGGGATGTGGCTCAGTGGTAGATCACTTGGTTAGCATGTGCGTGACCCTGGGTTGGATCCCCAGCACTACTGGCTTAGTTATTTATTACAAAATAAGTAAATAAATAAAAATGGTGAGGAAATATCCAAGGAAATATTGAAAGCATTAAGAACAGCAATAAAAATATATATAAATTATATATGGTAACTAGCAGATGTGTTTGGTATAATTATCAAATTTTTTATTTCTCTTTTAACTAAAGGCATTGACAAGACTCCATCAGCTGAAACTTCTAGGTCATACTTTAGTTGTTGAATTTGCAAAAGAGCAAGATCAAGTTCATTCCCCATGTCCCACTTCAGGCACTGAAAAAAAGAAAAGGTATGTAGATAACGTAGGTTTTCCTGTCATTTTAAAAGGTGTTCTTTTTTTATTAAAAAATAAATTGTATAGTTATTAGATTGTTTTCAGACTAATAAGTAAATAATTTGAAATAGAAATGGTGTATTTTTCTATTAAATCTAGTACAGTAAAACTATCTTATTTTGCTTCTCATTGTGCATTAGGAACCTGAATGTTGATTTAATGTAAGGATTTAATAAAGTGGGAAGGCAGTGAGGTAAAAAGCATTCCCCTTTTAGTGGGGATAAAGTAACTAAAAGTTGATCAGTGGACATCTGAAATGCTTAGGACCAGAAGTATTTCCAAAAATTTTTTGAAGTATTTGGAGATATATATGAAGTTACAATAAGGATAGTACCCAGGTCTAAACATAAAATTCTTTTTTGTTGCATATATGCCTTATACACATAACTTGAAACAAGTTTTATACAGTGTTCTTAGTTTGCCTGTGTTTTTTTGTCTGTGACCTATTACATGAGGTCAGGTATGGAATTTTCCACTTGTGACATCATTTTGAATCTCAAGAAGTTCATATTTTGGAGTTTTTTGGATTCCAGCCTATAGAATTAGGTTCTTTTATTAGAGTTAGTAAGATGTCATGAATAGGCATGACCTTTGAAATCAAATGTTAGTATTTGGTTCCCAGCTCTGATTCTGTAGTTATGTAACTTTCTTATTTGAATCAGAATCTTAAGGGGGAGGAAGAAAGAGGTAAGATCCTAGGCATCTTTGAGTATGGAGAAAAATATACATTAAAGAAAGTGGAGTACCTCTATATGCCATATAAATTGTAGTTTTCTTTTCTTTGGTCAGTGAGAATTATTATACCATGTTCATAAGCTTTCTGTGAAAAGTAATGAAAATGTGGAGTGTTGGTTTAGTAATACTATAGAAGATATTCAGTAATGTTTAATTCTACAATGCTTATTTTACTCTTGAAAATTCACTTGAAAAATATTTTTTATTCCTTAGTGGAACTGTTTTCATAATGTTATATTTGAAAGGATAATTTGTCTTTTCTATATGCAATTTTTTTTTCCTTTTCAAAGATAACATCACCTTTGATTCTGTGTGTTCTAGGTCTGATGACACCATAGAGGATGATAAAGAAAAAAAAGAATTTGGCTGTTTAACAGTAGAAAATGGAATTGCACCAAATCATGGGTTAGCACTTTTGTTTGTTTTCCTGTTTTTATTCTGTTGCTCTAAGAAGATATATAAAAAGATAGTTTTAAATTGAAAATATTTTAATATATTTCATGTATAATTGTAATATAGTAAACATTTTGGGCTACAAGCTTATCACTAAATTTAGTTCTAAGAAAGCATCTATTAAAATGTTCAGAGCTGTAAGTAAGCTCTGATGAAATGTTTCCTCTAATTCAGTCAGAAGGCAAATTTCCTAAAAATATTTATTTGGATTCTTAAGGATAAAGATAAATATAAGAGTACTACACTAGATCTCTGACTTAAAACATTCAGGTTGTGAACTTTCACAGATAGGAACAGACCACACATTACAAAAATTTGTAGATGTGAACAAATTGCAGAAGTAGCTCACGTGCCTGCTGGACATTGTGACAGTTGTGCTGCTGTGTGCTTACTGTACAGTGTGATAGCATAGTGATATAGTCCTCAGTCAGAGTCCAGGATGTGTGGAGGCAAGAGGAAAAACAGTGGTGATGTGGAGGGCACTGCTAGGGAGCACAAAGCAGTGTACATTGTATATTTGGGCCAAAGATGTGTAAGACTCAACTTTGTCAGAGTTAGGAATGTTCTCTGTGAAATGGAACTTGTTCTTAAGTTAGGAACCTACTGTGTATCATTTGAACAGTCTTGTATGTTATCAGATTACCTAAAAGCAGTTATTGATAAGAAATTATTAAAACAACATTTTAAAAAATTTTTTTAGGCTGACTTTTCCTCTAAATTCATGCCTCAAGTATATGTACCCACCACCTTCAAGCACAATCCTAGCAAACATAGTGAACGCTTTGGCAAGTGTGCCTAAGTTCTATGTACAGGTAAGTAGAATAAAGCTTATTTTGCTCAAAGTATGCATTTGTATAGATCAGTAATTTATTTTCCATGCAGATTCTTGACTTATTTATAATGATTTATAATGATATTTATTAGTCTTATTCCAGACAGGTAGTGAAATATTACATACTCCTCTCAAGTATAGGCTTTTGTAAAATGTAGTTATGAATGGATACTAGTTCAGAGAAGCTGACTGGGAAATGTAATCTGTGGCAACTCTTTTTTTCTTTATAATATACTTTTAATGTAGAGATTTTTAAAAGAAAAGATATAATGGACCCTGACTCAGCATATGTTTGAAAATTTTGCCAGTAACAGGATTGAAAATACAGATGCTGTTTAGTTTTATTGTACAGTTACATAGTCTCACAATAATCAGGAACAGGAATATGAAAATCTATCAGTAGGTTTTCCATTGCAAGAGAACTGCATTCTTAGTAATGAGAATAATGGCAGACTTAAAAACCCATTGTAAGCAAACTAACCTTCTGAGATATGAGAGTGCTATGTTTTCCCTCGTCTCAGGATTATAAAGGCAAGTGATGTGTACTTTAAACTAATCAATAATGTTATGGCCAAGTTTTTATTACATATAAAATGGAAATTGAGTCATTATTTTATGCCATGTGATTTTAAATGTTCTACACTTTTAAGGTGCTTCACCTTATGAATAAAATGAATTTGCCCACGCCTTTTGGACCAATTACTGCACGACCTCCCATGGTAAGAATGCTCTTCAAATTTTCAAGAGTTGGGCCGGGGATTTAGCTCAGTAGTTTCGCTGCCTGCTGCACTAGCGAAAGGACCCGAGTTCGATCTCCGGTACCACCAAAAAAAAAAAAAAAAAAAATTTCAAGAGTCAAAATTTCTTAGTGGGATTATTGAGGATAAATAATGCAAGTGAAGTAACCTTTGATATACACTGAAAATATGGATAGTATATGAAATAAATATATTCACAATAAAGCTGAGCTCTGAAAGAGTAGTAAAGCCAGAATATGAAACAAATGACTTTGGTAGTAGATGCCAAAGTTTCTTCCAGTGTTGTTTAGTTCTTTGACTACACCATTATGTCATCCGTTAAGTCAATTACATTTAATTAAATTATCAATAATTCAATTGTTTAGTTATATTGTAAGTAGAGCTTCATTTGGAAAAAACCAAAAAAAATTGCTAGTATTTTTATTAGAATTTATTGTGCAAATCTAGCTCTTCAGATTATTTTGAATATTAACATACAAGTAGAATTTGATTTGGTGTTGACTGCTTTTCTATTATATGTATTATTTCATAATTTTTCATTACAACCCCTACATCTTGAATGATTTTTTTATTGCAAAGTTATTAAGATTAGGCTGAGTGTTGCAAACAAAAGTTAAAGTCTTTCAGTACAGTAAGAGTTATTTCTCAGTCATGTCAATTAAAATTCAAAAATAGACCAGAAGGATTTTCTGCTCTACTGTCATTCAAAAATCCTGACGTATCTTCACCAGGTACCTTCCCAGATCAAGAAGGAAAGAAAGGATTATATGGAAAGTGTTTTGCTCTTATTTCATTGGTTAAGATTCAATGAAATGTAGCTACAAGGAAGCTTTGCAAATTGTAGTGTAATTGAGGGACAAAGAAGACAAAAATAAATTTTGTGATCAACTAGTAGTCTATCACAATAGTTCCCTGAATATGTATGGAATGTATAGAAGACTCATGCTGTAAAGGGAAATGAGAATCGAGTAAATGGAAATGATTCATCTATTCTGTGAATACCACAGATTGCCTTAGGGTTTTTGTTTTTTATTTAGTATGAAGACTACGTGCCATTGCATGCACCTCTTCCACCTACATCTCCTCGGCCACCTGAGGAACCTCCTTTGCCAGATGAAGATGAGGAATTATCTAGTAAAGAATCAGAATATGAAAGCAGTGATGAGGAGGATCGACAGAGGTTTGTAATTTGAAATAAATGTTTAGATTTCAAGAAACAATGTACAAAAAAGACTCTTGCTCTTCCTATATTCTTCATATAATTCTTCAAAATTTATAGTCATAGAATTTATCTTCAGCTCCCCCACCCTTCAAGGTTGTATGACAGCTACAGATCAAGACCTGAGAATGGATACTAACCTAATGTCAAGGAAAATCTTTTTGATTATGCATAAATTTTTAATCAGTGGATATGATATTACAAAATGTAGTTGAGTTTATGGATTTCATATTTGCAAATTTGACTAGGTGATAAATTTATTTATAGCCCCCAAATCACTTGCTGTGCTTTGACGGTATCTTTTTGATATAGTATGTTGAAAAACTTTACTCACCCAACATACAGGTTCCCAAATGTGTTTGAATAGTGACTGTTTTAGCATTCCATCATTATAACAAAATTCTTAAATAACTTATAAAGAGGAAAGGTTTGTTTTGTTTTCCACTTTTAAAAGTTCCAGACCATAGTCAATTGCTTAGGGCCTATGGTAAAAGCACAAGAGCATGTGGTGTACAAAACTGCTCTCCTCATGGCCAGGAACAAAAGGGAAGAGACCACAGTTCCACAATCACCTTTGAGGGCATGTCCCTTCTGCGAACTAAGGGCTTCTTACTAGATCCTACTTCCTAAAGTTTCCACCACCTCCCAGTAGTGCCACTCCAAAAACTAAGCTTTAATACATGAGCTCTGGGGGACACTCAAGGTCTAAGCTATAGCAGTGTTCTTTTGCCCTTTTCTTTCAGTATCACTGCACAAGTGTTCTTACAGTCTATTTAGTGGGGATTTTTTTTTTCACATTTTTTTAGTTTTGTGTTGGTTATTTTGCTGATCAAAATGGGCCTCAAAGTGTTGAAATGTCTAGTTTTCCTAAAATCCAGAAAGAGATGTGGCTTACGGCGGCGGGAGGGGTGCGGGGGGACATACATTAGATAAACTTCCTTCAGGCAAAAATTGTGGTGGTGACTGTTCTACATTAATGAATCAACGATGAATTAGGTGACCTTAAACTCACATAAAACCATGTTATGTAATGATCATTTGGTGAAATGTTATAAGCAGAAGTTTTCAGGAATGTAAACTTGAATTCCTAGGGATAGTGATTCGTTATTCACTAATGTAGCATTTGTGATAACCTTATTACACATAACTACTACAAATAATAAACATCAATTATATGAATATTTTGAGAGCTTATTTCTCTGGAATATGTTATTTGAAAGATTCTAACAAAGAGTAGTAAATTGTTAATAATGTTCAGGTACAGAATCTACAACCTAGCTTAAAATAGGAATTCCCTAGCATTTTCTGTGTACATAGTAAATAGGTTTGACTTTGTGAGCCACATTATCTTCTATCTTTGTCTTAACTGCTTTGTCTTAACTGTTACTCGGCATTTTTTTTTTTTTTTTTGGTGATACTGGGACTTGAACCCAGGCCTTTGTACTGAGCTACAGTCCCTGCCCTTTGTATTTTGAGACCATCTCACTAAATTACCTAAGCCTTCCAGTTTACTGGGCTTTTAGGTTTCACTACGTCTAGCTGTTAATACTGTTCTAGTAGGAAAGAAGCCACAGACAATAGCTAGATGTGTAGGTGTGACTGTTCCAGCCAAACTTTACCAGAGCAGACACCTAGCTGGATTTGGTCCTTGGGCTGTAGTTTGCCAATCCCTAGCCTACATAACTGATACCAGCAAATGATGGAAATCTTAGGTAACTATACACAGAAGTCAGATGTAAAAGGAATGGTTGACATTAATCAGCAACAAAGCAGAGACTCTGGGCAGTGTCTGCAAATAGTCAGCAGCAATTTTTGTATTATTGAGTCATAGTCTCCCTAAATAATGATTTAATATATGTTCTATTTCAATAGGATGGCCTAAAATGTTGATGGGCATGAAACTACAAAATAGGAATTAATGGCTGTCTTGAAAGACATTTAGGGAAACTGGTAGCCCATGGTAGATAGATCTTTTAACTTGTTGCTAAATAAAAAAAAAAATTAAAATGTTGAATGGGGAGCAGGGGGGAAAAAAGAAAAAAAATGTTGAATGGGATTAATTATTTTCTTAATAAAAATGATAATATGTAAAAAATGCTATATGTAGACTGGCCAAAAGCAATTCTTGTTTCTGATTTTTTAAATGTAGGTTTCCATTTAAGAATGTAGTATAGAATTCTGCCAGTAATTCACCTTGCTTCATGAGAGAGAACAAAGACTTTCATGTGCCTACCTCTTGATTGCATGCCTTTTATCTTCTAGAAATGTAACAAAACCTTTTAAAAATTGGTAAAATTAATTGATTCAGGAAATGTTTATGACTAATTTATGACCAATAAGTATGACTACTTAATGTATATTTACCCTTGATTAGGCTTGGTACACTTTGAGCAAGTTATGTACATGTAGACCTATACTTCAGATAACTGGTAAAAACTAACTGTCCATTTTCTTAATGGAAGAATTCTATATACAAGGTAGCATTCATCCATCACTTTTTGAATTTACGTGTAATTTACTTCAGAGTTACTTCAGAGTATAGTATTTGAAAACTTTGTTTTCAAATAGTTTAAGTTACCTTGCTTCTGTAATGATTTATTTGTAAGAATTATGCACAAAATGCTTTTCAGTGAAATCCTTCAGTCCATGCTTTGTTTAGAAATTAGAAAATGAATCCAAATAATTTTAGCCAAGCGTGGTGCTACAGTACTAAGTTTAAGTCCAATATAGGCAGCTTAGTGACTTGGAAAAACCCTATCTCAAAATAAGAAATAAAAGAGGGCTGGAGATGTAGCTCAATGTAAGGCCCCTGGGTTCAACCCCAGTACCAAAATAATGATGATAATAATTTTACTACCCTGGTAAGGTCTTTTGCCTCTTTGTCAAGAAAAGAACAGTAAAGTTCAGATATTATGTTAATGTTTCCTTTTCAGTTTTTTGTCTTTAAGTCCAGGTATTTTATTTGAGTAACTAATAAAGTTTAGAGTAAAAAAATGGCTTTTAAAAAATTGATGAATTGTAATTTATTAAATTCTTCTTAATTCTCATAGAGTAAAGATATAAATGGAGCAAAACAATTTAGAATGTGAAGTTTTATCAAATTTGGTATCTGATTAATGGTTTAGAAGTTATCCTTATTCCATATATATAGTCCATATTAGATAAGTAAATCATGCTATAATTTATTTACATTTTATAAAAATGTAAGCTTAACGAAAAGTGTCAAATAACCATGCTTTTAGATGAGATTTAGTTTACTCTTCCTGTCCCCAACATAGAATGAGCAAACTAATGGAACTAGCAAATCTGCAGCCCAAAAGACCAAAGATTACAAAGCAGCGCCATGTGAGAAAAAAGCAAAAAATAAAAGATATGTTAAATTTATCTTCATCTGCTTCACACAGGTAATCTTCCTTAGAATTACTGAATGAGGATTGTCTGTATATATTTTGTGTACTTGATTAACTCAAATTAATCCTCAGTGTGTCATGTTGATTATCAGCTTATTAACTCATCATTGGGCTCCTATTTGCCAAATTCAAAAGTATTCATAATTCACAGTTTACCAGCATTTGATAATACTGAGTATCTCAAGTCTCAAAATCTACCATTTATTTTATATTACTGTCTTTTTATATCCCTTACGTACTGCCTTTTACCATTAATTGCAACTTTAACTTTATTCAGTTTATAAGGGATGCTTCCCTTGAAAATTGTACTTAATGCTATAAATTGAGAAAGGAAATTTGAGATTTAACAGTGGAAACACATATTAGCCATGTGAAATTTTCTAACAGCCACATTAAACAGTAAAAACAAATGGATGAAATTAATATCAGTAACTTATCTAAAATAAAATTATAATCTTTATAAAAATTATTCAGGTATTTTATATTCTTATAGAAAATCACTAACATATAGCTAGTGACTATTAGTTTATCACATAGTATAGAAAATGTAGTGCATTAAAAACATACATTAACAGGATGGGCTTTTTTTTCCATGTTGCTATATATCCTGGGGTTTAAAATCAGTACTCAAGTCCTTCCTTTCAGGTGATTTATACAAATTATTAATGTCTTTTCATTTCAGTCACCTCATCTATAAGTTAGGAATCAAACAACTCACATTAGCACATTCATTACAGTTTATTAAATATCAAATCTAAGTCATTTTGTGCAGTGCCTATAGTGTAGGAAATGTTTAGTTAGTATTAGCTTTTTAAATTTAAATTTGTAACTGTTTTCAAGATTCTATTTCCAATCATAAACTCATGCCATGATTTTTTTTTTTTAAATAGCAATTTACATCCTGTGCTATTACCTTCAGATGTATTTGACCAACCACAACCTGTAGGCAGTAAGAGAATAGAATTCCACATATCTACTGACATGCCGAATGTATTTAAGAAAGATTTACAGAAAGAACAAAATTGTGAGGAAAAATGTTATGGTAAGAATATTTTAATTCTTTCTTGTGCTACTCAGTTTTATGTGTTAGAATTAAGGTTTATATATGATTTTTTGTATGTTAGTAAACTTTGAGTTTATAACTTATTTTTTGATAGTAATGTTAGGGGTTTTTTGTTGTTGACATGCACACTAGTAATAGAAAGGTTTCTTGTATTGATCTACCTTTTCATTGATTAATGTGATGTTCTGTGGTTTTATTAGCATAATTGTATTAATAGTAAATAAGCAAAATGAGTATCGTGTGTGTTACACATTTCATACATACACACACAAACACATTTCTCTTAGTATGCACATCCAGAAGTCATGGAAGATTATCAGATACATTCTTCTTAAAGTTTAAGTATAACATTGAAATTACAATTATTTTTTCTGCTTGTTAGCCATTATTAATAGTGGCTTTGATCTTTTAATCTTTATTGTTAAATTTCAGAAATAATAACGTGACTTTTTAAGGAGGAGGGGCAGGAAAGGGAATTTTTTAAAAAAGCTGTTTTATGTACCAATATCCTCAAAACAGATGTACTCATTATGTACTGCAAACATGTACCAATAAAATCAAAACAGAATCAAAGTAAAATTTTAAAAAGCAAACACACTAGGCCCAGCTATCTTCTTTTCTATTTCATAGAGGTAACCAATATTAGTAATTGGGTATGTGTGTACACATGCACGAGCATGCAAGATATACGTCTTTGATTATGTATCTTTGAGTGCTTGTGTGAATATAGGATAGAATTCTAGTAAGTTTTGCAAATTAAACTAGTTTTAATTTTTGTCTCTGATGAGTAGTATGAATACATTGCTTTTTCAGATAACATGAATTATCCATAACTCGTACATAAAATTGTTCATATTTATGGGGCACAGATTCTTTTTTAAAGTTTGATTTATAGAAGGCTTTATACCATTACGAGAGGGAACAATCATCAGATTTTACATCACTGTCAGAGTACTGATGTTGAAGTAACAGGGAAGCATTTAAAGCTTATTATTATTGATGTTTTTAGGTCACAAAAGTTCTGTTTGTCCAGTGTCTTTTCTACATTATGAAGACATTTTTACAATTCTAATTGTGGCATATTCTTTGCTTCATCTTCCCACCTGCCTCTTTAGCATCTCTTTGTTCTTGTTTTTTTTTTTGCTTCTGTTTAGGTAATATGACTACGAAGTTTCTACTGAACATATAACATTATCCTTCCAAATATTCCCCTTCAAGTCAATTTAATTCTTACTGATACTGACTGATATGTATGAATAAAATTCATTATGTTGCTATCTAAAATTAAAAATTTGAAGTGTTTTTGAATTTACTTAAGTGAGTAGTTCCTTAAATGTGTAAATACTTATTTTTCTTGTAGCATCAAGACTATTATCTTTTTTTCTTGGGGGAGTGGAACATTAACCTATTTTTTTAGTATCTCCAAATGGAAATGCAATATTTTATGGTGTTTATATGCAGTTGTTAATCTTTCGATTGTTTTTAAAAAGATTACAAATTGTTTCATTCTGATGTAGCTCTATTAGATAAACTTATAACCATTATATAAGTAATCTAGGAGGATATATCCCATTAGCAGAATACCATTGTTAATTCATAAGGTGTTTGATTAAATCCAGATTTCTTTTTTGATCATTCAGTATTTAAAATTCCATGGCGGGGGACAGTTTGAACCTCTGCGTCAATGTGCCTCCTCTCGTTATTTAAGCTGAAGGCTTTCTATTCCCTCTGTTTACTAAAACTGCCTATGCCTCAAAAACATAAATAAAAATCAGAGTAGGTGAAATATGTTCACTAAACATTTTCATCATTTATCTTTTTGGCAAGCAGAATATGCTGAAATTGAATTCATTTCCTTTCCTCTTTATTGATCCTCTAAATAGCACCATAAAGGAACTGCTTGGCTGTTTTGCTATTGTCTGTAACTGTTTCCATGCTATGTTAACTGAATTGAATAGTTACTGTGTGATCTATAAAGCCTGACATACTTACTATTTGGACCTTTATAACAAATATTTATTTGTGCCTGTTTAAAACATTGAGAGTCAGCAAAGAATTTGAAATTAAAATTTTTTAAATTAAAAATGGGAAGAAAGAAACCTGAAAACTGTTTTGAAGTGAGAGATTTTTAATGGCTAATGTTAATTTTAAACTCTTAAGATTTACCTGCTATTGAAGTTGAAGCATCCAATATAGGATTTGGAAAAATCTTCCCCAAACCTAATACGAACATCACAGAAGAGTCTAAAGAAGATTCTGATGAAATGCCCTCAGAGTGTATTTCTAGAAGGGAGTTGGAGAAAGGCAGAATTTCTAGAGAAGGTAATAGAGCATAGTCCATTTTACATTTCTTTAAGTCAACAGAAGCAAAACATCTGTTTATGGCATGTACTTTAAGCCACACACTGTAAAATATTTTTCTTTCAGTTTTTAAAATCCGTATTTCATATGGGGAAAGGTCTTTTTCATGCAGTGTGTCCAGCCTGTATTTGTGAAAATTTTTTATTTTTATTTCTATAACTTCATATGGCATATTAAACAAATGAATAGGGGCGGGGATTTAGCTCAGTGGCTCTGTGCCTGTCTAGCAAGCACAAGGCCCTGAGTTCAATTCCCAGTACCAGAAGGAAAAAAAAAAGAAAAGACCTGTAAAACAAATGAATACGTTCCAACTCTTGAGTCTGTATGTTCCAAATACAGTACAGTTTATAGGCCATCAAAATACTGTATCTCAGATGTATACAAAGTGATATTTTAAGAAATTGGTGACTAGAAATGAATACTTTAGGATTTTATATCCAAACATAATGTTCGTTATTTCTAAAGGATTTTTATTGTCTTAATACATGTTAGAAAAATGTAGGGGTTTTTGATGGAGGTAATTTTTCCCATAGTAATGAGAGATAGACTTCCAATTAGCATTTTTGTATAAAATATCTGTTGTATAAAATATTGTTAAGAACAGTTTACTGGCAGTAAAACAAGGATCATAAAGTAGATCAGTCTAAAAATATCTGATTATGTACTTGCTTCAGCACCACATTTATTAAAATATCTGATTATTGTTTTTGAGTATGTCATTCTTAATTTCACTATGTATGTGACTGGTGACTTGGGAAATTGACTTTAATCAAAATAATTATGTAAGTCATTGATACCGGGTATGTTTTAGTTTTTTTATAAACTAATTTATCTTAATGAAACCTTAATAGTAAATACTTCATTGGAAATAATTTGTTTATTCCGGATGTCTGAGATTTTTGAAACAATAAAGTTAAATTTTTTTATATTCACTTCAGATTTTTAAAGATTTATATACCCATTCATAATATTGCTAATGGGGTTTTAACATTTTCATAAAGGTTGTCTTGCCTATTTAACAGTTACATTTTAATATCATTACAATTTTCTTTGAAAATTGGTATAAGTATTTTAATTTTATATCCTTGTTTTGTCTTATCTTTAAGAAATGGAATCACTTTCAGTTTTCAGAAGTTATGAACCTGGTGAACCCAACTGTAGAATTTATGTAAAGAATTTAGCTAAGCATGTTCAAGAAAAAGTAAGTTGAAAATTTTAAATTGTTTCAGTTTTACCTTTGTATCCATTAGCTTCCTTATTTATCTTTTTGTTATTGAAATTTTAGGACCTTAAATTCATTTTTGGACGATATGTTGACTTCTCTTCAGAAACACAACGGATCATGTAAGTAGTAGTCATAACCTCAAATTTGTTCTATCTGTTATGAATTTAACACTTTTTATTAGCCCACAGTTCTTTTTTGTTTTTGTTTTTGTATTAAATTCTTTTATTGGTACATTGTAGGTATACAACACAATTAAATTTCTCATTGGGAATTGTACCTTTATATAATGCATCTTGGTTCTTATTTTTTCCCCATTCCTAGCCCTCCCTTCACACCCTCCACCCTTCCCTATTTACAAAGACTTTATTTCCATTTTTTCCATTTCTCATCATTTTTCCTTTCCCTTCTTTCCTTTCCCCTGTGCCTCCCACTACCCCTACCCCTTTGGACCTTTTATTCCTATTTTACATTATCGATGATTCATTCTAATCATTGGTACATTTTAGGTATACAATATAATGACATTCATCATTGGAAATGTGCACCTTTACATAGTCTCTCTTGGTTCTTGTTTTTCACCCTTGCCCAGCCCTCCCTTCAACCCCTCCAGCCCTCCCTATTTACAAAAATTTTGTTCCTATTTTTCCATTTTCTCATATTAATCCCATTCCCTTCTATCCTTTCCCTTAGCCCTCCCACTTCCTTCCCCTTTGCCCCTTTTCTTCCTATTTCACATGACCTTTTATACATTTAGTCCTTATTTACACTTTCAGTTTCTCACACCAGAGAAACTATTTGGTATTTATACATGTGTGTCCTATTTATTTCACTTAAGAATATTGCCTCAATGTGCATCCACTTAGCTATAAATGTCTCTAATTTCTCATTTTTAATGGCTGAGTAATACTCCATTTCATAAAAAAACCACATTTTCTTTATCCAGTCTCCAGTTGATGAGCATTTGGGCTGTTTCCAAGTTTTAGCTATTACAAACTGCGCTGTTATGAACATGGGTGCACATATATCCCTGTGGTATGATTCTTTTAATTCTTTGGGGAAGATCCCCAGCAGTGGAATAGCTGGGTCAAATGGGATTTCCAGTCCTAGTTCTTTGAGGTATCTCCATACTGATTTCCACAGTGCTTGCACCAGTCTACACTCCAACCAGCAGTGGAGCAGGGTTCCTCTTTTCCCACAGCCCCCCCAGCATTTGTTATTGGTTGATTTCATGATAGCAGCCATTCTTTCTGGAGTGAAGTGGAATCTCAGCATTGTTTTCATTTGCATCTCTTGAATGACCAGGGATGGTGAATATTTTTTCGTGTATTTATTTGCTATTTCTACTTCTTTGTCTGAGAAATGTCTGTTGATTTCAGATGCCCATTTTTGGATTGGGTCTTTAAATTTCTGAGGTCTGATCTTTTTAAGTTCTTTATAGATTCGAGATAGTAGACCTTTGTCTGAGGAAGAGCAAGTGAAGATTTTTTCCCACATTGTGGGTTGTCTCTTCACACTGCTGGTGGTTTCTCTTGCTGTGCAGAAGCTTTTTAATAAGAAGAGATCCCATTTGTTGATTGTTTGTGCTAGTTCATGGGCAACTGAGGTTTTGTTCATAAAATCTTTTCCTACACCGATGTCTTCAAGGGTTCTACCTAACCTCTGTTCCAACTGGTTCAGAGTTTCTATTTTAATATTTAGATCTTCAATCCATTTTGATTTTAGTTTAGTGCATGGTGAGAGATACAGCTCTAGTTTTAATCTTTGACAAGTTGAAGCCCAATTTTTCCAGCACCATTTATTAAAGAGGCTATCTTTCCTCCAGTGAGGGTGTTTGGCTCCTTTGTCGAAGATGAGATGGCTGAGTGTGGCTGGCATTGTTTCTGCATCTTCTAATCTGTTCCACTGTTCCTCAGGTCTGTTTCTTTGCCAGTACCATGCTGTTTTTATCACAGTAGCTTTGTAGTATAGTTGCAGGTTGGGGATTGTGATACCCTTGCCACGACTCTGTTACCTAGAATTGCCTTTGCTATTCTGGGTCTCTTCTTGCTCCAAATGAATTTTTGGATTGTTTTCTCGAGGTCTATGAAGTATGCTGCTGGGATCTCAATTGGAATTGCATTAAATCTATATAGCAGTTTTGGAAGTATGGCCATTTTCACTATATTAATCCTTCCTACCCAGGAGCAGGGGATGTCTGTCCGTTTTCTGATATCATCTTCAATCTCTCTTTTCAGAGTGCCATAGTTTTCAGAGAAGAGGTCTTTGATTTCTTTGGTTAGGATGATTCCTAGGTATTTCAGTTTTTTGGATGCTATTGTAAAAGGAATTATTTGCCCTATTTCTCTCTCAGTGAGTCTGTCATTGGTGTAGAGGAAAGCTATTGATTTTTGTGTGTTGACCTTGTAACCAGCTACTTGACTGAATGTGGTTATTAAGTCTAGAAGACTTTTGGTGGAGTTCTTGGGGTCTTCTATATAGAGTATCATGTCATCTGCAAATAATGACAGTTTGACTTCTTCATTTCCTATCTTTATTCCTTTTATTTCTTTCTCTTGTCGAATTGCTGTGGCTAATGTTTCCAGAAGTATATTGAACAAGAGTGGTGATAGTGGCCATCCTTGTCTTGTTCCTGATTTTAGTGTGAAGGATTTCAGTTTTTGACCATTTAGTATGATATTGGCTGTTGGTTTTTCATACATGGCTTCTATCAGTTTGAGGTAGAGACCATCTATTCCAATTTTTTGTAGGGTTTTTATCATGAATGCATGTTGGATTTTATCAAATGCTTTTTCTGCGTCTATGGAGATAATCATATGGTTTTTGTCCTTGAATCTATTGATATAGTGTATTACATTAATTGATTTTCGTTTATTGAAGCATCCCTGCATCCCTGGGATGAATCCCACTTGATCAGGGTGTATGATCTTCTTGATGATCTTCTGCATTCTGCTTGCCAGTATCTTATTAAGGATTTTTGCATCTGTGTTCATGAGTGAGATTGGCCTGTAATTCTCTTTTTCAGTTGGGTCTTTCTCCGCTTTGGGGATCAAGGTGATGCTTGCTTCCAGGAATGAATTTGGGAGTATTGCTTCCCTTTCAATTTCATTGAAGAGTTTAAACAGTAGTGGCAGCAGTTCCTCTCTAAATGTCTTGTAGAATTCAGCAGTGAAGCCATCAGGGCCCAGGCTTTTCTTAGTTGATAAGTTTTTAATTACATTTTCAATTTCATTGGTTGATATTGGTTTGTTCAGAATATTTAGGTCTTCTTCATTCAACTTTGGTAATTCATATGTATCTAGGAATCTGTCCATTTCTTCTGTGTTGTCCATCTTATTGGTGTATAGGTTCTGGAAGTAGGTATTGATGATCCTCTGGATTTCTGCTGGGTCTGTTGTAGTTTCACCCTTCTCATTCCTAATTGCATGGATTTGGGCCTTTTCTTTCCTTTTTCTAACAAGGTTGACTAAAGGTTTATCAATTTTTTTGATTCTTTTGAAGAACCAACTCTTGGCTTCATTGATTTTTTGTATCGTTCTCTTAGTCTCCATTGCATTGATTTCTCCTCTGATCTTTATAATTTCTTCCCTTATATGAGCTTTGGGGTTGTCCTGCTCTTCTTTTTCTAGAAGCTTGAGATTCAGCATCAGGTTGTTTAATTGGGCTCGTTCTGTTTTCCTAATATGTGTATTCACTGCCATGAATTTCCCTCATAAGACAGCTTTCATTCTGTCCCATAGATTCCGATATGTTGTATTGTCATTGTCATTTAATTGAAGGAACTGTCTGATTTCTTCTTTAATTTCCTCTGTGACCCATTGGTTATTCAGAAGTGTGTTGTTCAATTTCCACATGTTTATGAAATTTTTTGAGTTTCTTTTGCTATGGATCTCCAATTTCATTGCACTATGGTCTGATAATATACAGGGGATAACTTCAATTCCTTTGCACTTACTTAAACATGTTCTATGTGTGAGTATGTGGTCTATGTTGGAGAATGACCCATGTGCAGCTGAGAAGAATGTGTATTCTAATTTTGTGGGGTGGAAGACTCTGTAAACATCTGTTAAGTTCATTTGTTCAAGAGTTCGATTGAGTTCTAGTATTTCATTACTTATTTTTAGTGTAGTTGATCCATCTATTTGTGACAGTGGGGTGTTGAGTCCCCCCACTACAATTGTATTAGTGCATATATGGCTTTTCATGTCTGTTAGTATTTGTTTTGTATAGTTGGGTGCACAAGTGTTTGGTGCATAGATATTTATGATTGTCATCTCTTCCTCTTGGATTGTTCCCTTTACAAGGATGTAGTGTCCTTCTTCATCTCTCTTAATTAGTGTTGGTTTGATATCTACTTGATCTGCCAAGAGGATAGCTACTCCTGCTTTTTTTCAGGTTCCTGTCTCATGCGGTATTGTTTTCCACCCTTTCACTTTCAGTGTATGAGTTTCCTTTTGAATGAAGTGTGTTTCTTGTATGCAGCATATTGTTGGATTTTGCTTCTTGACCCATTCTGCCAGTCTATTTCTTTTGATTGGTGAATTGAGACCATTAACGTTGATGGTTATAAATGAAACGCATTGACTTGTCATTGCCATGACTTTTTCTTTTTGTTGGGTTCTCCCCCTTTACATTTAATTTCTTGTCATGCCAGATAGGTTCATTCTGCTTTGCTTCCTGGGGTTGTGATCCTCAATATCTGTTCCTAGGCTATTGTGTAAAATTCTTTGGAGTACTGGTTTGGTATTCACGAAGTTCCTAAGGTGCTGTTTGTCATGAAAGTATCTTATTTCTCCATCCATTTTGAAAGATAGTTTTGCAGGGTACATCAGTCTGGGTTGGAGGCTGTTTTCTTTTAGGGCTTGGAATATGTCACTCCAAGCTCTTCTTGCCTTGATGGTTTGTGTTGAGAAGTCTGCTGTGATTCTGATGGGCTTTCCTTTGTATGTGATTTGTTTCTTTTCTCTGACTGCTTGGAGAACTTTGTTCTTCTGTTGTGTTTCTGGAATCTTAACAATTATATGCCTATGTGTAGATTTTTTTTTTTGATTGAGGCTATTTGGAGTTCTATATGCCTCACTTATCTGAATGTCAATGTCTTTTCCCCTGCTTGGGAAGTTTTCTGCCATTATTTCTGTGAAGAGTTTTTTTATGTCATCTGCACTTTCTCCTGTTTCTTCATGGAGCCCAATCAGTCTTATGTTATTCTTTTTTGCGTCATCTAGCAGCTGCTGGATTGATTTTTCATGTTCCCTTATAATTTTGAAGCAATTTTTCTTTTCCTGGTCACTAATTGCAATCTTATCTTCTATATCTGAAATTCTGTCCTCACACTGGCTCATTCTGCTGTGTCGACTTTCAGTGGAGTTTTTCATGTCCTGGAAATCTATTTGCATCTGTTTTATGGATTCCATTTGTTTCTTATGTTGGGATTCCATCATGTTCCTCAGCTCCTCTCTAGATTTATTAATCATGTCTTACACTAAGGGCACAATTTCTCCTGTTATCTGAGAAATTATTTCTGATTTCATTTTTTCCAGATCCCCTTTTGTTGCCAGTTCAGTGGGTCCAGGTGGTTGAGTATCAGAGTGTTCCATCTCATTTCCCTTTGGGCTTGCTGTAGGTGATCTGGAAGTCTGGTTTTGAGACTTATTTATGTGTTTTCTCATTTTGACTGGGGTGGGGGGCTGTTAGTGCCAGAATGGATTACCTCCTCTGAGCTGGGTGACGTGGGACAGGGGCTGGGAGCAGTGGTAGGTATGGTGACCCAAAAGCCCTTTCCTGTGGGCTGGGAGCAGCCGGAGGGTGCAGTGGGGTGATTTGGTGTCTTCTGCGTGACTCAGGACCTCGGTAGGGCATGCACAGACCTGCTTGTCTGCAGGGGGCTGATTTGGCGTGTGTTCCGCGTGACTGGGGACCTCGGCAGGGTGTGGGCAGACCTGCCTGTCCTCAGCGGGCTGATTCGGGTCTTCCGCGTGACCCATTCTTTTTGATATGAACATTACATGAAGAAGTTGGTCTATACTTTTGCATGAGCAATCTATTAGACATCTAGGATAGGAATATTTCAACTTCTATAAAGTGACAAATAAAATTTTAGTATTTTTCATCGCAAGCCATTTTATGTCTGTTACAGCTGTTTAGTTTTTTGAAGTCATAACATGAAAACAGCCATAAACTCTACATAAATGAATATTCATCTCTGTGTTTCATTGCACTTTTTTTTTTTTTGGTACTAGGGATCAAACTTGGGTCCTTGCACTTGCGCAGCAGGCAGCAAAACCACTGAGCTAAATCCCCAGCCCACATCTTTTCTTAAAGCAGTAGACCTTGACAAATATTCTGGACCTAGTCCTCACCATAAAGCAGTGATGAAGAACCTTTTAGGATCTTTAAATGATAATAAACAGCCCACTTGGGCATATGTGCCATAGATTGGCCACCATTGTCCTAAAGCAATGGTACTCAATCTTTAACAGTACCTAAGTATTACTTGGTGTCTTACATACTAAGGAAGAGAGGTTTATTTAGCTCACAGTTTGCAGAGGTTTCAGTTCATCGCTGGCTGGTTCCAAGGCAGGGTAACACGATAGAGGGGCATCACAGAGAAGAAATAGTTCACGGTGGGCAGAAGGCAGCAAAACAGTGAAGTAGGAAAAAAAGCAGCATAAGCCCTCTTTGTCTCTTATATTCCATTCAGGCTATCCACGGGTGAGTAGTACTCACACCAACTTCACACACTTAATCCTAGTATCACACAATTTAACCCCAGCTTCACACACCCTAGAATGAGCCCCCTCTCTAATGCCCCACTTATAACCACATGAGGCCTTGAGGGAACATCTAGATGCAAGTCATAACACCTGAAGTGTTTGATAAAACAGCTTCCTAGGCACTTCTCTAAAGAGGTTGGTTTTCTTGGTTAGGCGAGAACTCACAAGTTTGTATTTCTGGAAAACTCTTGAGTGATTCTGATGCTGCTGGTCCAAAGATTGCACTTTGAAAAGCATTGTTTTAATGATGCATCAAAGAATACACATATATACTTACTAGGCAATTTTTTATTTATATTCTGTGAGAAATTCTCATCTCTTAACTGGCTCCCAATTCTATGAAAGCCGAAGACAGGGATATGTTTTATAAATGGTATAAAAATGAATATTTGGAGTTAGAACTTCATTGTTTGAAATCTCATATTAGTTAATTCCACTTAACTGGCCATATAAATTAAAAATAGGATGAAGTAGAGAAGATAAGGCGAGACTTTTGGTGGAAGTAAAATAGAGAAATAACTTTAATTAAAACTACCACCTTTAAAATATTACCTGGTCTGTGTATCTTTTTAGATAGATGTGTACAGGTAGCACCATATTTTAAAATTCCCCATTCTTATTCATTAGCAGCAATTATCTCTTCTTATCAAGATAAGAGAAATGTATTTTTCTGGTCATGCCAAATACTTGTTCTTTGTTGCTGGTCATGATTATAAGAAAAAAATTGCATTTGAATAAATGCATATAGGTATATTTGTAAACATTCTTTCTATTTCCAATATTGTCTTTAATTAGAATTTGAAGTGAAAAAAATAATTCTGTTTGGCTTGGTGGTGAATGTCTGTAATGCCAGCACTCTAGGAGGCTGAAGCAAGAGGATACAGGCTGCACAACTTAATGACTTAGTAAGACACTGTCTCAAAAATAAAAAGTTAAAAACAGGCTAGTAATATAGCTCAGCATAAAGGCCCTGGCTTCAATTCCAGTCCCAGAAAAAAAAAATCTGTATTGAGAAATATCGATGTAGAATATATTGATGGGTATCCAAATGGTAAATTGTTTCCCACAAGACCATCATATGATTTTTAATTTTTTTTTTTTTTTTTTTTTTTTTGGTACCGGGGATCAAACTCAGGTCTTTGCGCTTACGAGGCAGGTGGCGAAACCACTGAGCTAAATCCCTGGCCCTGTTTTTTAACATTTTTAACACTTTGTTTCATTTTTTAAATTGGTATTTTTGTGTGTTTTATTTATTGATTGATTTTTTTTTTTTTCTTCAGTACTGGGGATTAAACTCAGGACCTCAGATTTGCCAGACAGGCACTGTGCTGCTGAACTAAATCCTCAGCGCTGTGTTTTATATTCCTTTGCTATCCTAATGATAGGCCATACTTGAGTTGTAAATTACAGTTTCATTTTGCTAAGTAGATTTCAAATATAATTTTCTCTCAGAAATGTTGAAAATGAGTATACTATGGAATAACAGAACACTGTCCTAGGAAGAAAGTCTGTGGCTTTAGCCATCTACTTCAAAGAGTCAGTGTCTAGGTAGCACGTAAGGTCCCTTCCAACCCTGAAATTCTGTAATTGGTTATAATAGGTTCTTGTTAACTATCTATTTTTGAGCTTGTTTTTTATGGCTGTAAAGCAGACAGTGTTGAATTGACTATAAGAAAATGTAAAAATAGATATGAAATAAAACTTAAGTTTTCTTTGCTAGATAGTAGGTCAGTGGTAGAGGTATTGCCTACCATGTGCAGGGCCCTGGGTTCAGTTTCCAAAACAACTGAAAAATATGTTTGCTTTTAACCTTATCCTAGTAATGTAATTTTTAAAATTACAATCGTTTATAAAAGTTTAAAAAGTAAAAAATGAACACATCATGAAACTCATACTGCTTACTTGTAGAAAAACAGAATTTTAGAAAACCTAATAGTCATTGTAGTTTTTACTTTGAGATAGCAAATTTAAATTGTTCACATTTGCATTCACTGTGATGAAGTTGTTTGATGATATTTGAATTAAAACTACTCTTTTTTGCCCTGTGTAGGTTTGATATACGCTTGATGAAAGAAGGTCGAATGAAAGGACAAGCTTTCATAGGACTTCCAAATGAAAAAGCAGCAGCAAAAGCCTTGAAGGAAGCTAATGGATATATTCTATTCGGAAAACCCATGGTGGTTGTATCCTTTAAATCAGTCTGTCCCAAAACTATATAATTTTTAAAAGAAGGGTATAATGAACTAATTCTCATGCTTCCTCAGCAACTCAGCAATTCTAACTTGAGTTACTTAGTTACAGTGAAATATACCTTAGCTGAGTCAGATTACAATCTTATTTAGATTTTTATTGGAAAAGAAAGGCAATTCAAAAGTGAGGTTACAAAATTTCATGCATATCTAAATGTTTTCATTTATGCATCCCAAAAGTTCATCCTTATACTAGACTTAAGAGATTATAGTATCTAGAAATACATTTGGTATCACCAAAAAGTAATTGTAGTTTTATGATTTTATTATAATTCACATTTCTGGTTAAGAATTTTAAAACCAAAATATTAATTAACCATCTTGTGGTATAAACTAGGAATCAGCAAGATAGGTAAAGGTATAAATGTCCACTTGTAAAAATTAGTGGAGGTTAATTCTTATTTCTCTTCCACATGAGCAGGAGACAGGACGTAGTCAAAATAAATTTAAAAATTATATTCCTACTCTATATTAGAAAGTTTCTGATAATTTAGAAAAAAAAAAAAAACTTTCATGTTTATGAAGAAAACCTTAATTTTAAAATACTAGCAATTTGCTCGATCTGCTAGGCCAAAGCAAGATTCTAAAGAAGGAAAAAGAAAGTGTTAAAAACTAGTAACGGTAAGTATGGATAAAACCTACTAAAAAGACAGTATTTTATTTTTTAAAGTAAACTTACGCATGGGTGAAAGTTTAATGAATAATGATTCAGGTATCTAAAGAATTTTTAAGGAGATATCTATACATAAAATTGATTTCCATTAAACTTCAAAATTATAACGATAGAATAAAGTCTAATTGTATATAAAGATTATTATATAAGGAGAATGTGTGTTCTTTATTTACTTTTTCTGCCTAAAGAAGTTCTTTTAAAGTTCAGCACTTGGAAGAGCGTAATAAGACAGATTGCTAGGCTTTCTCCCCAACCAAGAGTTTTTGATTCAGTCATTGAAGTCAGGGACTAGCAGTCCCAGTTATCTTGCAGCTGAGGGATATCTCAGCATGCACTACTTGTCTAAATGAGCAAAGTATCTGGCATGCCAGAATAAGTTGGTCACCCTGGTAGTACCTGAGCCTTTGCACACCATGGATTTCTTAGGTAGTAATGGGGCAACTGGTGTAGAAGCCATACTTCAAAAACTGAGCAAAGCAGTTATAGCAAGATTTTCCAGTTCTTAATATTGTATAGTGCTGAATATGTAAAATTAATTTTTAACACCCTTCAGAAAGACATGTTATTGTGGAATTGACTCTTTTGTCTCTGAAGCAAGTAACTTTAATACTTAAGTAATTTAATGGTTAGAAATGATAAGAATTCAGCATTTTAAATTCTAAAGTTGTGTTACTTTAAGAAATAGGTGAAAAGGGCTGGGGATTTAGCTCAGTGGTTTCGCCGCCGGCTGAGCAAGCGCAAGGACCCGAGTTCGATCCCCTGTACCAAAAAAAAAAAAGAAAGAAAGAAACAAGAAATAGGTGAAAATATATTCTTTTAAAACTTTTTCTCCCTTTGTAAACTAGAACATGAAATGAATTTAGTAAAGATGCCTTGAATATTTAAATTTTGTTTTAAAGTATCTGTAGTAGTATAGTCAGAAGTGCATAAATACCTTAGAGGAAAACTGAGTAATTTCAATATGTGGTTAAGAAAGTTATTTCTTTGTGAATCTCATACTGAAAAATAAGAAAAAAATTTAAACTGCATTCTGCTGTTCTTCTTTAGAAGCATTCCTGCGTGCATACTGCTGTAATACTGTCATGCAAAATGTATCCTTTCTTGTTGTATCCTTTTTGGGGCAGTGTTTTTTCTTTTTTCTTTTTTTTTTTTACTAGAAATGTTTTGTCCCTATTCTATTCATTGGTTCAGACTAAATTTTTTTTATACTTTATGCAAATGAAATATTTCTCAAATTGTATACCTTGAAAGAAATTTATGAGTTTTTTTTAGATTTGTTGTTGAATTTTCTTTGCTGTTATTTAGGTTATATAACTTTTCCAGGGAAAGTTAGTGAATCAGGTCAACTTACAAGAGAATGTATGCATTTACTTTAACCCAGAATGTGGTCTTGTGTTTCTATTTGTGTATTTGCTAAACCTAATTCAGTAACATATGGTTTCTATCTTAAGATATATGTGATTTACACATTCTACATAAAATTTGAGTAGGGAAACAAATTGTTTTCTTTTTAAAAACACGTATATTGAAAATTAAATTTTTATATAAATCCCAAATTGAGTAGCAGACCTCACATTTGAAGTCTTACTGAAATTTCCATTAATGTAGATAGCAAACAGAAGTCTTTTTACAAAAACCAAAAAAAAAAGACTAAGAAAAGAGTAACAAAGTGGAAGATACAATGTTGACTTAAGGTAGCTCAATGATGTGAAAAGAAATGATCCCAGAGAATATAAGAATAGTGATTCCCAGGCTTATCGACCACATCTATGATAAGAATACTTCTTAAACTTGGCTGCACATTGCAATGACCTGGGGACTTTGAAAAATCAAAAACAAAAATTTAAAATATATTAATATTAGATTCCCTCCTCAGAGAGTTGGTGCTATATTTTATTGGTTTGTAATGTTTCAAACTTTCCTAAGTGACTAATGTACAGTCAAAGTGGAGAACCACCAACGAAGTGTTTTTATTTATAAAGACTCTGAGATCTATCCTAAAAATGATAAATAGGAATCACTGGAAATAGGGTCCAGGAATCTAATTTGAAAAAGTTTCTTTAGTAATTTAAGGACTGGCCAGTTTGGATACTATTTTTTGAAGTAAAATGGTTGGAATAATCCTTATCAGCTGTGACTGCAAAAAACTTAGAGATACAGAAATAGCAAATTTTTTGATAAGCATGATTAAAATATTTTATTCTTTCATGTTACAAATTAGTTCCTGTGTAAAGTATTTATATAATTAAATTTGTACTGACACGATTCACTAATTTTCTAAATATTAGCTTAAGTTACTTTCAAACTGATTTTTGTAATAATGATTATTTTTAATGAGCTTTTGTGGTATTTTAGGTTCCTCTTGAATTCCATGTCTTTCAAGTTGTTTCCAACTTTGAGAAGAAATTGACCACCTGGAGTATGAAACTGTGCGTAACAGCTTTAAACATGTATTTAAAAATTAAATCAGTATCCATTTAAATAAGTTTATTGGAGATATATTACAACTCTTATAATGATGTGCCTCATATATAATAAATTATTTTTTTTCTGATAAAATAGTGCTTGTAATTTTTCATTATATTGATTTGTACATCTAGGAAAATGTAAAACATGAATTTCTTAATTTTATAATCTAAATTTTCTTTAATGATTATAAATACTATTTTCATTCTTATCAGGATACAGTGCACTTACATAAGTTTATTTTTAACATATTCTTAATTCTTGTAATTATTTTAGCAGTATTTATGTTTTTTGTTTGGCTTTGAGTTTTAGTGGAAGTTATGCTCTTTTTGTTTGTTTTTCTTGTTATTGGAGGATTTGTCTCATTTTAGGGGACATAAGTGTATATAAATAGGAAAACTTTGATATTTTATTTTATAATCTCCTGTGTCTAGGCAATAAATCTGTGTAAATCACAGCTTCCTTTTTACTTAAAATACACAAAGTGGGGAAAGGAAGAATATTAAAGGTAGGAATAGTGAAAATTTAAAAGACAATTATTAAGTCTTGCTTTCAAGTAAAATAAAGACATGGTCTTTGAGGGCAATATGATATCAAGAAGTTTCTTTTTTAACAGCAAGTTTTTTATTCTAATTAAGTTAATACAGGAAGGAAAAGGATGTGAATCATAGGTCTGGTATCTGAATAGAAAGGTTAAAGATAAATATCTAGAGAGCTCAACAGATTATGCACATCTAGAGGTCTTTACTGCAGTAGATAGTTAAAACAAAAATTTTATTTTCTCAATGAAATAGGAAGTCAGGTCATGAAAAAGGGAAGAAGTCATGAAGGATGGAGGAAAGAGAAAGGTGTAAAATTCAGATCAAGGCAAATGGGAGATTAACCATACCTTGGATGGATTGCTACTGGTAGGTAGTATCTAAAATACCTACTTGTGTTTGGAGTCCATGGTTGTTAAGTAAGGTCATCAGCATAATTTTCAATCTTTCTCCAGTTAAGTTCCATATCAGTGCAGTAACTGAGTTGAATTTAGTCAAAGTTGAGAATTTCTTTGATGAATACAACAAAGTTGGGGAAGGACAAAAGTTGATATATTCAAAGAATGTTTATAAAAGTGGTACACAGAAAATAATATGGCTAAGAAGTAAAGTGAGAAAATTAAAAGTATTAAGATAGGTTAGAAAATGGTATGATCAATTGTAGATTGCAGTATTGCAGTATAGCTGAAGATGTGTTGATGTTCTTTATCAGAAGTAGGAACTAGAAATTCATGAAATTGAAAAAGGTGACTGAAATTGAAAATATTAGAGAACAGTTATTAATGACTGTAAGTTCTATGTGAAGATAGGAGTAAGTAGAGACAGGATGATGGAAAGAGAGAAATTCAAAAAATTGAATATAAGCATTGAAAGTTATAGTGCCTAATTGCATTTTGAAATTAAGAATGACAGAAATAGTTACTTAGCCAAGATGTAAATTATTCTTACAGCATGTAGGGGTCAAGTACACAGAAAAGACTATATTTAAGAATAAACTATGAAATTCTGAGTCATCTTCTTGGCATAGTGGTAGGAAAAATAGTTTACTGGGAAACTGTGTGTATGTCTGGTTATTTGGATTATTTTTGAGACAGGATCACACTGGGCTCAGACTTTGCAGTCAACCCTCAGCCTCTCATAGTGCAGGAGTCACAGACATGCACCACTACACCTGGCTAAGAAACAGCACTACAGTGGTTTTAAGTATGGATTTTAAATTCAAATCTTGTATCTGTGGCCTGATTTATAGCTCAGGGAAAATTCTTTACCTTCTGTGTGTTATGTTCTGTGGGTATAACAATATCTGCTTTAGGTATTGATGAATGTAAAATATTGAACAGAAATCTGGTATATAGTTGAGTTCTCAAATATTAGCTCTTATGCTGGTGGTTCTATTTTCTGCTGTAACAAAATACCTGAGACTAGATAATTTGTAAAGAAAAGAAACCTTTAGGTTACAGTTCTAGAGGTCCAGAAGTACAACACTGGTCTCCAGTCACCCTGGTGAGGGTTCCACAGTGGATGCCATCACAATAACAGGCGTGTGTAAGGGGGAGAGATCACATGGTGAGACAGGAAGACAAAGTGGAGAGGGGCTGCTCTTGCTTTTTATACTGCCCTCTCCAGAACTAAATGGCTTCCCTAAGAAAGGACGGTTTGGTCTTGTCCAATGATAAGAGAAAGCATCCAAGGCCAGCACCCCTAGTGCCCAGTGACTGAATCATTCGGCATGGGGCTCCACCTCTTCCAGTTTCTCCCACTTTAGTACAGACTGAGGTACAAGTCATCCACATATAAGTCCCTGGAGAATAAAATTAAGCCATATCCAGACTGCAGCAACAACCTACCTTAGTCTTGAGTTATGTTAAGATTCTGAAGTCTTAAATAAAAGCCTATTCATCCTCCCACCTTAATTATCACTGAGAAGTCCAAGACCCCTATTACCTACTTGCCTTACATAGAGAATGGGGCTATTTGACAAATTTAGGAAACAGTGATGTTTTCTCTAAAGAACATGAAATGTGAGTGGGAGCTTTTTATACAAGGGAAAAGCATAGAGTGAAGACCAGGTGCTAGTTGGCTGAAAACAAATGGTTTACTGCCATATACAATATGTAAAACTTACTGCCATGTGGATATTTTCCATATGCCTTCTTCCAGGGCTAGACTAGTGGGCAACTAGGATACAAAATTTGAAGGATACACTCTAAGAATAATTCAGATATTTCTCAACTTTTTTTTCTTGTGACTTTGCCTCCTACGATTCATAACGAACGAGATCAGCATAATCTTGATTAGGTTAATCAAAAGGAAGTAGCATTCCAGTTGCTGTTTTAGATTATTTGGAAAGTATGTGTTATGCAGATTAGACAAAAAGTTAAAATCAAGAGATAAAGCTTTCAAAAGAAGGGAAGGAAGCAATACTATTAAGCACCTAAAACTCAAAAGGGATTGTGCTGAATTATAGTAACTATCTTTACTACACTATGAGAACAACTGCCTTTGTAAAGGAAAGTTCTTCAATGCATCCTATAAGAAAAACATCTTTATTACATTTAATTCCCATTTCTGGTGTATAAAAGAGATATCAGTGAAACTGTTGAGTAGAAATGAGAATAACCATGTGTATCAGTAATGTAAAGGGTAGTGTAGATGTTACTTACAAGGAATAGAGTATTCCTACCCTGGGTACTTAAGCTACTGTATATCTTCCCTTGACATTTCCAAGAAACAAACTGTAGATGTATAGCATTCATCTAAAAGCTAATAGGAACAATTATTGCAAAATAAGTCATGAAAGCGTAAGTTTTAATGCAACAGAGAAAAAGGAAGATCAAGTAAGATTATTTAGAGTATCAATGGTTAATATTCGAAGACCTAAGAAGCAGTTACATCTGTTTTAAAAGTATCAATTAGAAATAAGAAAAGGGATATTTTTACAAGAAGAAAAAAAATTTTAGTTATGAATGTTTTTATTGTACTTGTAGACCAGGTTCCTTGACAGTCTAAAAGTTCAAAAAGAAAATTTGAGTAATTGGATGAAACTTTTCAGTTTGAAAAAGATTGCCATGCAACATGCCATTGTACATTAACGATCAAGCAACATAACAAACATGCATGGAAGTTGTGCCAACTTCCATGAAAGATAAACATTGTTATCTTTCAATGGGAAGAAAAGGTGGAGGAAAATGATGCCAGGTTTGTGAGAAACTCTATTATGTATATATTTCTTCAAAAGAGATATTTGAACACTTTTAAACAAAATATTAACTTCTGTTAAATCAGGTCTTGGGACGTTATTTTTTTTTTTAACATCTTTCTATATGACTAGTATTTCACAATTTAAAATAAAATAATTGAATTCCTCTAATCCAGTGTTTCACTACCTTTTTTCATATCTGCCTTCCTTCCAATGAGTATTTTACTTTCATATCTATGTATGCACTATGTGAATGTGTCTATGTGGATATAAAGAGTAAGATTTTTCAGGCCGGGGATTTAGCTCAGTGGTTCTGCCACCTGCCTCGCAACCATAAGGTCTGGAGTTCAATCCCCAGTATCAAAAAAAACAGAGTAAGATTTTTCTCCCTGCCCCACCCATCCTAAAATCCAAACAACATCACATTAGAAAGACACATGATCCTGTGCAATACAACATTACAAATGTTAAGGCCTTGCCAGGTGTATTGGACACACCTGTAAACCCAGCACTGTGGAAAGCTGAGACAGGAGGATCTCAATTTGGAGCCCAGCCTAGGTGACATAGCAAGACCTTATCTTTAAAATATTTTTTTTTTAATGTAATGACAGAGCTGTAGTTCAGCGAGAGAGCACTAGATTCAATCCCCAGTACTCTTTCCCCTTTTCCCTCTTATTTTCCTGGAACAAAGGTGCTGAGAGGTGCTGTATCATTGAGCTACACCTCCAGAGCTTTGCAGTCCTACTTTGGCCTCCAAGTCGCTAAGATTATAGGTGTGTACCCCCATGACTAGTTGAAAAAAAATCTTTTGCTTTTCAAAAGATGTTATTAAGAAAATGAGAAGCTACAGACTGGGAAAAAATCTTTGCACAGAATTTATTTGATAAAGATTGTATCTGGAACACTTAACTCTCAAAACTCAGTAATAAACATTTCCACACAAGTAAAATGGAAAATAAACTTGAACAGACACCATTTCCAAAGATTTACGGATGACGAGTAAGTGTATGAAAAGATGCTCAACTTCATTAGCCGTCAGGGACATGCAAAATGTAGCCACAATAACAGCACCATAAAGAATAGTGCAACATAAATCTTTAACACTAGCAAGAATTATCAAGAAGACAGAACAAATAGCTCTCATACATTGCCTGTAGTAATAAAGTGATAAACCACATTGCAAAACTGGCTGTTTCTTACATAGTTAAAAACACCCAGGGGACTCAGTCATCTCATAAGTAACCAAGAGGAACAAAACCACAGAAAAACCTGTGAGTGTTTACAGTGGCTTTATTCAGCCTTCAAAATGGAACCACATGTATTCTTCAATGGCTGTATTTCATCTATAGAAAATATTAATCACTGCTACCTGAACTTAATACAGTTTATCTCAAATACATCATGTTAAAGATTCAAAAACTATAGACTATGATGCCATTTTCATGACATGTGAAGGCAAACTGTAAAACCAAGAAGGGTAGGTTGTCCCGATCCACATATGGATGAATAAGTTGGCTACAAAAGGACATGAGAATTTGGGGGCATGATCGCAATAATTTGTGTTCTCTTTATGGCTTTACGTTATGCATTTGTCAAAATGTAGATCTGTACATATACCAAAAAATTTTTACTGTTTAAAATAGTTACATAATAAAAAGGGTTTTTTCCTCTATATCATTTATGATTTGTGTATCTGCTTGGTATTATAATCTGGATAAATCTAATCCCTGATCCACCTGAGGTAACATTGGTATAAGATATCATACTATTTAGGATTAAACATTCTATTTTCTCCTTTAATTTTATGAAGGAATTTTTTAGACAAGTGAAGTTCAGAGATTTTTCCATACAATTATGGTTTGTTTCATATGTAAACATATTTTCAGCTTTTCTGAAGGAGCTAGTTAACTGATTGTTAATTTCTACCTACCATTGTTTAAAGACATTAAACTATCATTACTATATCTCTGACTACAGTGGAACTATCTGGACCCAGTACTATAATTTTTTTAAAGTCTTAGTTTTAGTTCTTGACTTTAACAAGTCAGTACACCTCTCTGATCCTTGGTTTCCACATTTATAATTCGGATATATTAACATCAGTCTGGCAGTACTGTTTGAGACATATACCCACAAATACATAGAACATCTGTTATTACTACCGATGTATAATAGATGACCTTCCTATTATACTGTGACATAATTTAAAAGAACTTTTATATAATATAAAACCTTCATGCCATTCCTAAGAGACAGGCAACCATGCCCTTTAGATTCTTTGAAAATAAACTTTTTCTGTTGTTTTTATTAATATATATTTGTGATACTTATTCAATAAATTCGTCATGGGTAGTTCATTCATATACATACCACATCTTGATCCTTTTTACTACTTCTTCCACTCCCCTCCTATATCCCCACATCCCAAGATCCCCTACTAAAATGCTAAGGAAAAACATTTAATAAAAATCAAATACCTATCTTATTGTTCCAGTGTTCTCAATATGGATAAAGCTCTTGGAGAGGACTTTGTGCTAAGCTGTCACTTTTGACTGCCTCATTTTAATACTAACCTGCAGCAGGACTGACAGATCTTGCCCTGGGTAGAGGTATTTTACTGTTAAGAGTGACCAAGTGGATAAGTGATGACAGAGGCAATCTTTAAGTTTTAATCACTTCCCTGAATTATAATCAGTACACAAATGTATATACCAATCCTCTATTTTAAAAATACAATCAGTGTAAATGGAGCAGGATAAATTGAAGCAGTAACATTAAGTTTCTTCAAGTTTGTGTGAATTTTGAGTATGCATTAATTAAAAACTGAGAAGTACTTTTGTAATCAGAAGTTAAGCATTTGGTTATTTTTTAAAAACCTTAACATAAATTTTGATTTATTAATATTGATTTATAATAAGTAGCATGAATAAATACAGAGACTAAAGCTTTCAGAAATGTGCTCAAAGCATCTTGGTAACATACATGGTAGCAAAATTCATATTTAGACAACTTGTGTTAAGATATTTTTTAATGAATGTATAGAGACACTTCTGACAATGTAATGTGATCAGCAGATTCCCTCCAAAATATTAATTAGTACTAGTGTAATCAGAGGTTAGACATTTTTATCTTAACTTTTTAAAATTTTATTTTTATATTTATTAAACCTATGGCATAGATTGAATTTTTTTCCTTTTTTTTTTTCTTTTGGTTTTTTAAGTCAGGGTCCTGCTATGGTACTCCAGGCTGGCCTTGAACTCACTGTGTAGCCCATGCTGGCCTCCAACTCATGCCAATCCTCCTGCTTCAGCCTCCTGAGTGCTGGGATAACAGCATGCACCACCATGCCTTGCTAGATTGAATTTTAATTACCATTTTAGAACTCTGAAAATTGAACAAAGGCAACAACAAATTGAGAATTATGTATTAATACAAATTTGCTATGACTACATTTAGAATCTGGAACAATTTGGGCTCTTTGTAAAGCTGTTACCAATCCCATGCTCTTGAGTTTGCTGGCATGGAACTGGCATTGTTAACTTGGAATCTTTCTGCCACACAGTGAAATTTATTTGTTGAAAATGGAAATTTATAGCAATCATGCTGATAAATGTAGCAGATATTTTAGGAATCATTTGGGAAACATAACTTTGCAATGCTGTACTGTGATTCCAGTTGGTGTGAGTGACCAAACAATCACAAATTAGGAAAATCCTGAAATAAAAGAACCAAAGTCTGAAATAAGGCCCATACATACTTCTACCTATCTAGGAATAGTCACATTCTAGTAACTCTGAAAAGGGTTTACTGGAGAGTAAATGCTAAGGTAAATTTGAGAACTCCTGAAACTTGGTTATGCATGTGTGTTTGTGTGTGTGTGTGTGTGTGTGTATACATGTAGTATGCATGATATATATACATACTAAGAAATAGTTGTTAATTGACTCTAGGTCCAAGTAACTGTAATAATTATGTCCTAAGAATTAAAAGGAATGTTTAAAGCATCAAAATATGGTAACAGTGTTTCAACACAGCTCCTCTGTTAAACAAATTGAAGCAACAGAAAAGTACCATCAGCAAGATGGCAAAATAGCAAGTCTTAGACCCTTCTTTCCCATGAATAAGATTTACCAACAAAACGCTTCTGTGAGATATCTACACACCAGTCCAATGGTCCCTGATCACCAAGTAAGCACAAAGCTGACTGCCTAGGAACTTAGTAGGAAATTTGGATTATTTTTTTTCTTGGAACTACACCACCCATATGACATGCCATGTTCAGAAAGAAGCCCCATTTCCCATCTTTATATAGAGCAAAATAGAACATACATCCAACTGACTTTTAGGGAGGCTACCTATAAGAACTCATTTTTGTCTTGTTCCTGGTAGGAGGTCTTGAAGACTGAGGAAGTCAACCATGCATGAGAAGCTGCAGTTCCTCAGATGCACAATAGGTGGAAGTCCTGGTTTAAAATTTAAGGCAACACCAGAAAGACTGCTCTATTGTAGAAGGCACAAAGGGAAGTCTCAGGAAAAATCAGCAAACTTCTTCAAATAGGTTACATGCAAAAGCCCACAAAAGACATACTGGAAGTGTTGAGAGGTCTCCAGAAACTAGACAGATGGCATAGAGAAATCCTTTAGTAAATTAAAAAATCTAGGAGAGTTGGTCTTTTAAGGGCAAAAATGCCAACAAAAAGAAGAACCACAAAGAAACAGGTGACCAGGACATTTTAAGAAAATAGGGCCTAAGAAAACAGAAAAAGACCAAGAATTCAAAATTAACTGTCACAGGATCACAAAGAATTAAGTTAACCACTCAGTAAAATCATCAAAATGATGGATGACCAAATAGGAAAACCAACAACAGATACTTTGAGGAAGTATCAGACAAATTATGTAACTGAAGAGTGCAATAAAGGCACTGAAAAATTATCTAGAGGATCTCAACACCAGACCTGACCAAGCAAAAGATAGATTCAGCTAACTTGACTACAATTCTTTCAGATTTACTGAAGCAGAAAGTGTCAAGAGCAGTTCTGTATGATTTTTAGGGAAAAATCATTTCATAATTAAATTATAATTAAAGCCCAATGTCTTCTTCCCCTCGAACCATCTATAGCATGTGGAAACAGTTTTGCCTCCTGTCTTAAATTGAGGCCTCATGATACTGTGATGCTCAAGAGCAAGAGTACATCATTTGAAGACATCCAAGTAGTAATTTAAAAAAGAAAGGTTTCACCTGGGGAAGGACAGATTCCTTATTAGCTTGCTATCTCATCCTACCTATTAGAATGCTTTATCTCACCATCCTCATCAACATAAGACTGTAATCAACATCCTCATCAAACTATCTTACATGAGTGTTACCACTATGTATGTCTAAAATATACCAGTAAATGTTTTGCTATTTAAAAACTAATAAATTACTCCCATTAAAAAAAAACCCTTCAACATAAGATTGCCATTGCTGCCACCCTCTGAGTCACCTGATACCTCTCCAATTATTGTGTGCACCCAGTGAATAGTGGCTAGCTCAGAATGTTTTTGTTTTGCCCACTCACAGGCACTGACCTCCCAGACACCTGTGTATTATAAAATTATACACACCTCTATTGGCTTTCCTTACCCCTTGTCACCCCCCTTTATCAATCCTCAAATCTGCCTCAGAGAGAGAGAGAGAGGAGGAAAGAGAAAGGTCTAAGGCATTATGATACATCTTAAAATGGAATAACATGAACATTATGGGACTTCAGGGGTGGGGGGAGTGACAAAACACCTGTTTGAAAAAGTAATGAATGAAAATTTCCCAAATCTTAAGGAAAGGAATGGGCACTGAAATCCAAGAAACTAAAAGACTCCAACAAGTATAAACCTACAGTGAGAAATGTTATAATAAAACTGCCAAGAATAGTAATCCTATCAGCATTGTAAGAAACTTAAGTAAAGGGGAGCTGTTAGATTAGCAATAGATTTTTCAGCAGAAACTTCCACATTTAGAGGTAATAAAATGATATATTTAAAGTACTGAGAAAAATACAAGAATAATATATTTAGCAAAACTCTTAAAGGTGAAGGAGAAATTAAGACTTTCATAGGTAAACAGAAGATAAGTTCATCACAGCTTGACACACTGTACAAAAAATTTTGAAAAGAGCCCTAGAAGCACAAATATGGTAAACCTATGTTAATAGATACACAATATGGAAAGTGGTAATTTGTCATAAAACAAAGGAGACATATAAAGGAATAAATATAAACGTTCTTATCAATTTGAAATGCATTTTTTACTTTAAGTTGTTAGGTTTCAGTGGTAGCTACAAAGAAAATATGTACAGAATATACAAATGATAAATGACAAGATCAAAATACATTACTACAAAAAAATTGAGACAGAAAAGGAGACATTAAGAAAAAGGGGCAGAAATTCTACAAAACAAAATAATTGACAAAATGGTAATAGAAATATGAGAAAAGGAAAAAAATGGAAACAAAGTCTTTGCAAATAGGGAAGGGTGGAGGGGGTGAAGGGAGGGCAAGGGAAGGGGATAAAAAATAAGAACCAAGATACTCGTGTAATGGTGCAAGATCCCAATGATGAATGTAACAGTATTTTACACCTAAAGTGTACCAATAAACTTAATAGAAAAAAATAAATAAAATGGTAATAGTAAATCCTATCATTCATTAAATGTAATGGGTGAAATATACCTATTAAGTGATATAAAATAAATGTATAAAAATATGAGATGTTGCTTATAAGCATCTGACTGTAGGTCTAAGGAAAGACATAGGCTCAAAGATTTTATATTGGAACCTAAAGATAGCGAGAATGGTTATACTTATATTGGACAAAAAGTATTTTAAAACAAAAATTGTCACGAGTCGAAAAAAGACATTATGTAACAATAAAAGAATCTATTTACCAGAAAGATAATTATATATGCACTTAACATCAGAGCACCTAAACATATTAAGCAGACATCTGTCATAGACATATTAAGCAGACATCTGTCCCATCTGATGGGACAGATGGAGTGATACAATAGACTTTAATACTACACTCTCAGCAGTGGATAAAATAATTGGACAGAATATCAGTAAGAACACAGAGAACTTGAACAACAGTCTAGATAAATCAGGCCTAACAGGAATATATAGAAAACTCCACCCAATAACAACATACATTTTTCTCATGCAACAATGGAATATTTCCTGAGACAAGCCACGTTAAGTCATGAAATAAGTCTTAACAAATTTAAGAAGATTGAATGTATACAAAGTATCTTTTTTTTTTTTTTGAGACAGGGTCTCATTATGTAGTTTAGGCTGGCCTTGAACTCACTATGTAGCTCAGGCTGGCCGTGATCCTGCCTCAGCCTCCCAAGTATTGGTATTACAGATATGCACCACCATGCCCGACTAAAGTATTTTTTCTGACCATAATAAAATCTAAACAAAAATCAATATTGAAAGGAAAATCCACAGATATCAGTGAGTCAAACAAAAAATAGCCAGGGAAGTTAGAAAATATCTGGAGATACAGAAAAGCAAAAATACAATATACCAGAAACCATAAGATGCAACAAAAGCAGTTATAAGAGGAAAGTTGATAGTGGTAAACACCTGCCAAGCATAGTGAAACATACCTGTAATCCTAGCTGCTTGAGCGGATTGCAAGTTTGATGCCAGCCTGGGCAACATGTATTTACACACACATGCTGGTAACATCTACCTCAAAAAGTATGAAAGATACCAAATCAACAAGAAGAGAAATACAATAGAAAAAGTCAATGATGTCAAGGGCTGTTTTTTGTAAGGATCAACAAAGAGCCCAAATGTACAAATGTCTAAATTTACAAATGAAAGAAGACATTCCAACTGATGTCACAGAAATAAAAAAATTTTAAGGCTACTATGATGATTGGATCATAAATTGGATGACCTAGAAGAAATGGATCCTAGAAAAGTATAACCTATCAACATTGAATCATGAAAAAATACAAACTCTTGATGGATCCATAACTATTGAGAATAGTGAAACTGCAACAAACATCTCCCAATAACAAGAAAGATCAAGACCAAGCATATTCACTGGAGGATTCTACTGAACACTTAAAAGGAGAATTAACACCAATTTTTCTCAAATGCTTCCAAAGAACTGAACAAGAGGAGACACTCCCAAACTTATTCTATGAGGGCAGCATTACCCTGATATCAAAACCAGACAATTATACAAGAAAAGTGCAAACCGATATGGCTGATGAATTTTTTTTATCAGCTGATTAACAACTTTAATTCTATCTTCAACCTTAATCTTCCTTGCCATGTATAGCAACAGATTCACAGATTCCAATGATCAAGAGGTGCTACCTTTGTATTAAGCTTGCGTATAGGTATCCATTTAACACAGTCATCTGCCCAAATATGTCCATTTCTTTTCAAATGCAGCTAATAAATGATCTAGTAAACTTCCTATTTTGAGGGGCATACAAAGGCAAATTTTTAGCAGTAAATTAGGCTACAAAATTGAAATCAGCATTATAAATGCATGCTGCATTATCTCTGATGAATTTTGATACCATATCTTAAAATGCTACCAACCAAATTAACAAACACATTAAAAAGATAGCACATTATGGCAGATGGGATTTATATTCAAATTCAGAATTGTTCAATGTACACAAATTAATGTGATATCACAGTAACAATATAGGATGAAAGTAATATCTTAATGCAGAAAAAGCACTTGGAAAAAATTCAAACTTTTGTAAGAAATACCCTCAACAAACTAGGAATTGAAGGAAAATTCCTCAATATAATAGATGTCATATATAAAAAATTCCTTGTTAATATTATTCAATGGTAAAGATTAGAAAATTTTCTTCTAAGATCAAAAAACAAAGATGCCCACTCTAACCATTTCTATTTTCAATTATACTGGAAGTTCAAGGCAGAATAATCAGAAAACAAAAAATCCATTCAAATTGAAAAAGGAAGAATTAAAATGATTTCTGTTCATAGATGACATGATCATATATATAGAAAAACCACTGGGGATTTAGCTCAGTGGTTTCGCCGCCTGCTGTGCAAGCGCAAGGACCCGAGTTCGATCCCTGGTACCAAAAAAAAAACAAAAAAAAGCCTACAGATTCAGAAACTTATTATTAGAGTTAATAAATGAATTCAGCAAAGTTGCAACATACAGTATCACCACCCCAAATTCAGTTGCACTCCTATACTTCTATAAATGACCATACTGTGAAAATAATTAAGAGAACAATTCCATTTACTGTAAGATTGAAAAGAAAAAATAACTTAAAAATCAAAACAGTAAAAAAACTGATCACATTCATTTCATACAGTGAAAGCTATAAGTCACTGCTAAAGGAAATCAAAGACATAGAAATAAATTGAAATATATTCATGAGCTGGAAGACATGATATTGTTAACATGTCTTTCCTACACGTTCAGTACAGTCCTTAGGAAAATTCCAACAGCTTTTGTCCAGAAATACAAAACAAAATCCTAAAATGCATGTGAAATTTTAAGGAAACATGGATAGCGCAAACAGTCTTTTAAAAGAAAAAAAATTGGAGGCCTCACACTGTGATTTTGAAATATGCTGCAGAACAACAGTAAGACAATGAGTTGCTGATTATAAAGGTAAATATGTAAACCAATGGAACAGAATAGAGTCCAGAAAAGATCCAAAGGGGAAGAGGAGGTGGGGGGAGAGGGATATGAGAAAAGGAAAAAACGGAAGCAAGGTTTTTATAAATAGGGAGGGGTGGAAGGGTGGAAGGAAGGGCAAGGGAATGGGGTAAACACAAGAACCAAGATATATCATGTACAGGTACAAATTCCCAATGACAAATGTGATCATAATGTATACCTACAATGTACTGATAAACTTAATGAATAAAAAAAACCTTCCAAGATCATCAAAAATAAGAGAAGTCTAATAAACTATCAGTGACTAGAGGAAACTAAGGAGACAAATGACTAAATGTAATGCAGTATCCTGGGTGGAAACTGCAAAGAGAAAAAAGCAAAAACTAAGAAAATCTTAATAAAGTTTAGACTTTAGTTAATAAAAATAAATGCATCCTTATATAGCCAATTTGGGGGAGGGGAGTAGGGGTTTAACTCAGGCCTTCACACTGAGCTGTATCCTCAGACCCTTTTTTTTTCTAAATTTTGAGACAGGATCTCACTAATTTGAAAAGTTGCCAAGGATGAGATCAAACTTGAGATTTTCCTGTTTCAGCCTCCCAAAGTGCTAGGATTACAGGTATGTGCAACCACACCTACCTGCCATTTTTTTTTTTCCAGAGTGCCAGGCTAAATAATGGAGTAAGGACATTTTTCAACAAATGATATTGGGGAAAATGGGTATCCAAATGTGAAAGATTAAAGTTGAATCTTCACCTTCCATGACACACAAAAATTAAACCAAAATGGATTAAACACCTAAATGTAACTAGAACTATTAAAATCCTAGAAGAAAACAGAGAGGAAAAACCTTCAGCACTTTGGATTTGACAATGATTCCTTGGTTTTAACACCTAAAGCACAGTTTTTAAAATGTGATAACATCTAACTTAAAAACTTTAATGTGTCATGATTAGAATGAATAATCAATAATGTAAAATAGGAAGAAAAGGTCCAAAGGGGTAGGGGTAGTGGGAGGGGCAGGGGAAAGGAAAGAAGGGAAAGGAAAAATGATGAGAAATGGAAAAAATGGAAATAAAGTCTTTGTAAATAGGGAAAGGTAGAGGGTGTGAAGGGAGGGCTAGGAATGGGGAAAAAATAAGAACCAAGATGCATTATGTAAAGGTACAATTCCCAATGAGAAATGTAATTGTGTTGTATACCTACAATGTACCAATAAAAGAATTTAGTATAAAAAAAATAAATTAATTAAAAAAAAATAAAGATATGAATCGTGAAAAAAAAAAAAAACATAGTGAGCCCTTGTGTCAAAAACAAAACAACAAATAAAGAGGACATTTAGGGCGTTGGGTGATCCAAAATTCAAACAGATTCTTTAGTGTTTTTCCCTTATTCAGAGTAACCAGCATAGCCTTAGAACCACCTACAGACCTACACATCCTCCTACAGCTCTCTGGCAATGGGGCTTCCACTAGAACCCACTAACTCCAGGCATTGAGTGAACCATGCTGCACCCAAGGAAGAGCAACTGCAAAAGCCTGGCACCCGAAGGCCACACAGCATTTGGAATGGGGATGATGTACTTTGTCTAAAATGACAAATCCAAGAGATATTTGACACCAGAATCTGATAATAAAATGGGCCTAAAAGACATGTAAGATTCTTATATAATCCTCACTAAGCAGATTTTTGCTATGTTCATTTAGATGATCAATGCACTAAAATGCAAGGACATGAGTAGAGAAATTGGGTTGCTCAGGGGACAGGGAAGGCATAGATTCCACAGAACCACAAGAAGAAGCTCGAAAAGACTTATTGGAGCTGTATTTCTTGACTCAGGTAATAGCTATGTGCATATTCACCTAAATTCTTCAGATGGACTGTTTCTTGTTGACCTTCTGTAAACATGTTTTGTTGTACACTGAAACTGTTTTTCTGGTAATGAAACCATGCCAAAGTAACTTTATTTTTCTTCTATTCAGAGTAAAGAAAATAATATAGGGCCTGAATGTTGCAGGGGGGAATCTAAGAGCTTTAAGTAAGTAAGAAGCGTTGAAAAAAGAAAATTAATTGCTTCATAAGCAAAAGTGGATATACAACTAGGAGTTAATATTTTGTGGAAGGATCTCCTATACAGCATATCTGTCAGGATTCATGGTTTCTGAATAAATTTTCAAATTAAAATCCATCACTTTAAAGTTCCAAAACCACCCCAACTTATTTTGCAAAAATATATTGCCATTTAACGTTATTTAAACTAATAATACATTAAAAGAAAAATTGTACGTTGAAAAACTTTGATGTGTCAAAAAATATAATAGACTGTAAAGGCAGTCTATGAAGTGGAAGAAATAATTGCAAATCATATATCTGATAGTGGGTTTATGTTCCAAATGTATAAGGAATTTTCATGACTCCATAACAATAACAAAAGAAAAGCCTAATAACCAGATTTTTAGAATGGCTAAACAACAGAAATCTAATCTGTCACAGTTCAAGTTGCCGAAAGTTGAAAATAAGTATCACCAAACCAAAATCAAGATATCGGCAAAGCCAGATTCCTGCCAATGGAAGGAAAAATTTCGATCCTTATGTTTTCCTGTTTATTTCCTTCTGGCATTACCTAGCCTGTGGTGGCATCACTCTATTGTGTGCCTGTGTGTTTACATTGCTTCTTCAGTTTCTATGTGTGTCAAATCTCTCTCTCATTCCTTCTTATAAGATATATGTCATGGATATAGGTCTGTCTTGAATAATCCAGGATAATCTCCCCATCTCAGGATCATTAATCACATCTGCAAACAGCCTTTTTAACAATATGGTTATATTGATAGGTTATAGAGAATAGGACCTGATATCCCTTTAAAAATTACTTATTTTAAAATTTTAGTAAACTTTTTATGACTAGTTTCAAGTTTACAGAAAATATGAATGAAAATTGCAGTTTTAATATATGCTCTACACCTATCAAAATGCAACCACACCCATTATCAGCACCTGCACCACAATGGTACATTTATTTCAATTGATGAATCTACATTGACACATCTTTATAAAGAAAAGATTACATAATGGTGAATGCTTTATTTTGACCATTCACCATATGAGTTTTGACAAATGCACAATGGTATATATCCACCATTATAATATCATACAGAGTAGCTTTATTACTTTAAAAAGATTCCATGCTCTACCTGTTCATCCTCTTGTTCTTAACCCAAGACAATCATTGACGCCTTTACTTAGTTCATATTTCAGCTTTTAAAGAATGTCACATATTTGGAATCATACAGTATGTATGGAATCATACAATATGTAGACTTTTTAAATTGTCTTTTAATACACATTTCCTTTGTAACTTAATAGCTCATTTCTTATTAGTGTTAACACTTCTATTATATGGATATACCACAGTTTGCACATTGGCCTATGAAAATACATGTTGTTGTTACCAAGTTTTGGCAATTATAAATAAAGCTTCTATAAACTTTGGTGTGTAGGTCTTTCTGTGGCCCTAAGGTTTTAACTCATTTTAATAAATACCAACAAATCATGGTTTTTATATGTTATATGTTATATTGCAAGAATATGTTAGTTTTGGCTGTACCATTTTGCATTGATAGAAGCAATGAAGAAGAGTTCTATTGCTCTGCATCCTCAACATTTGACATATTCTAATAAGCATGTAGTTGTATCATTATTATTTCAACTTGAAATTTCTGACAATATATAACACTTTTCATATGCTGAACTTGCCATAAAAATTTTTTTCCATGAGATGTCTATTCAAATCCATTGTCCATTATTTAACTGAGGTGTCCATTTTATTGAGTTGCAGGAATTCTTTGTATATTTTGCATAACATTCCTTTATCAAATATGTCTTTTCTGTATATTTTCTGCCTGTCTGTGGCTTGTGTTTTATTCTCAATAGTATTTTTCATAGGGCAAAATTTTTAATTTTTTGGAAGTCCAGTTGATCAGTTATTTATTTCATGAATTATGCCTTTGAGGTTTTAACATAAAAAGTGATCATCACACCCAATGTTACTTAGAATTTCTCCAGGGGCCTTCTAAGATTTTATAGTTTTGCCTTTGACATTTATGGCAGTGCCCCATTTCTAGTTATTTTATGTAAAATGTGTGAGGTTTGTGTCTCAATTTTTTTCTCACTAAGACTGTCCACTGTTCCAGCACCATATTTTGAAAAGTTATCTATTTTCCCTCTGCACTTTCTTTCTTTGTCAAAGATCAGTTGACTATACCTATGTATGTCTATTTTTTAATATTCTGTTGTCTCAATTGATCTGTTCTTTCTTTATTGTTTTCTTTGGCAAAGGGTATAATACTTTTCTTTGGACTTTGAAAATCTGCATTGCATAAGCTCCATTAATAAAGTAATGTCTTAGTTACTTTTCCCATTGCTGGGACAAAATAGCAGACATCTAAAGTTAGAGGAAGAAAGGTTTACTTTTGACTCACTGTTTTTAGAGATTTCAGTCCATAATTGGCTGGTTCCAAGGCAGGATGGCATGGCACAGGGACGTGGCAGAAAAGAAACAGTCCATAGCAAGGCAGTCAGGAAGCAGCAAAAAGCAGCAAAAAGCAGCAAAAGCCTTTTCCTTTTATCACATCCAACCTTTTGAGAGGTGCCATTCACACACCAGGGCTTCTGTCCAATAAATCCATTCAGCCACAACCAGAACTATGCTAATTCCAATCAATGACTAATTTAGTGCCATACAACCTTAATCCCAGTGAAGATATAGCAAGCTCCAAAAACGTCCCACCTAGAAACACATGAATCTTTGAGGGGACATCTAGATACAAGCCATGACAAGCAGAAGGCCTGCATAGTTCTACCATGGCAAAAGGTAAAAACATATTACTGAAAATAATGGGAAAGGAGTCACTAATATAAAAAGAATGAGCTAGGTAACAAGACTGCATTTAAACACAAATATTAATAATTACTTTCAGTGTAAATGCACTAAATGTTTCTGTTAAAAGACAAAGATTTTCAAGCAGTTTTTAAAAACCAAGAAAAAAGATAAAAGGTAAAAAAAATAATCTATGCAAATTTTCACCACAGAAATGCTAGTGTAGCTTTATTGGTACTAGACAAAATAAATTTAAGGTCAAATACCAAACATAAAATGGTTATACTTTATAATTAAAATATTTGACTCTGACTGGAAAATAGACTATCTCAAATATTTTACTCACCTTACAATTTGTGTTTAAAATAGATTAAAGCAAAAAATATACAATAGTAAGAAATAACAAATCAGCAATTGGGAGATATTTAACATACAAACGTCAATAATTGTTAAAACAAGCAGATTTGAAGTTTTAATTAACCAAATAGACATGTACAGAACATGTTCTTTTCTACTGACTTTTTTTGGGGGGGGGGGGTACCGGGGATCGAACTCAGGACCTTGCGCTTGCAAGGCAGATGGTGGGTGGAACAACTGAGATAAATCCCCGACCCTCTATTGACTATTGTATGAGATCAGAATCTGGATCTTTTAAAGCATTTCAAAAGTACAAAATATGTTAAGTGAACTAACAACTAAGTTGATTTTTGTTGATTGTATCTTAGTCATTTTCTAATATAATGAAGTTATTTCCACAGATTCTGCTGTTATAAAAAATATTTTAATGAGCATCTATGTACATGTCTCCATGTAAGCATAAGGAAATAGTTACTTAGTTTCAATAAATATAAGTTGAACTTAAAGTACATTTTAAATTTTAGTATTATGCAAAATTGTCCTTATGAAAGTACCAATTTGTATTCTCCATAATGGTATTATAATATACTACTTTTTTCCACACTTAAACAAAACTTGATATTATCAAGCTTCTAATTTTTGCCTTTCTGAAATATGAAAATTATTTCTTATTTTAATTTATATTTTCCAAATTACTAACAAGGTTGAATATCTTTTTCATTTTATCACCACTTGAATTTCTCTAAGATTTATGTAACTTTTCCTGTCTATTATTGTTTACAGATTTTTTCTTTTTTTGTGTGTTTGGAGCTCTTGTATTCTTATTATTTTTTGTTGCATATTGTAGGTATATTCTGATTTATCACCTATTTTTTTGAATGTTTTTTTCTAGTGCAAACTTAACTAAGTATGGATGTTGATAATAATTAAGGCAGTATAAAAGATATTCTGGCATTACAAGTTTTTCACCTATTTACCATCCAAAAAAAACATTTTGTTACTTATTAGTAGTTATTTGTTATAGCATGTACCATTTGTTTCATTCTTGGATCTCATTTTCCATATCAATAAAATAAGAATGACCGTAGATAGCTCTGAGTAACTGAAAAATAATTATAGTTTCACAAACCAATAACAAAGTCAACAAAAACAACATATTAGTGATAGTTTTTTTAATGTTGAAGTATGTACATTTATACAGCTTTTAGAAATTTCATTGATTCCTTAGAACTAAAAGTCTGGAAACCACTGAACTATTTCATTCCAATACCCACTTTCATTGCTACCATTTTTTGTTCCTGAACTTATTTGTCCTTTGACTTTCCACATCCTATGGGAAAGGAATTGTTATATAGGATGTCTTATGAATCAAAATGATAATGGGGCCTTTTGCACAATGGAGTTTCCATGAAAGCACAGGTGTTATGAAAACCATCATTAAATCAAAACCAACATGAGCAAGGAAAAGACTCCCACCAATATCGTCATTGAACATGTGTATTTGGGCAAGTCCATCACTATAGCTATCTGATCTACAAATACTGTGGCATCAACAAAAGAACCATAAAAGATTTTGAGAAAGAGACTGGTAAGATAGAGAACGGTTCCTTCAAGTATACCTTGGTCTTGAATAAACTGAAACATGAACATGAGCATGGTATCACCCTTGATATTTCCTACGGAAATCTGACACCAGCAAGTATTTTGTGACTCTCATTGATGTCCCAGAACACAGAGAGTTTATCAAAAACATGGTTACAGGAATATTTCAGACTGACTGTGCTATCCTGGTTTTTGCTGCTGTTATTGGTGAAGTCAAAGATGGTATCTCCAAAAATGAGCAGACTCCTAAGCATGTCTTTCAGACTTACACACTGGGTATGAAACAACTAATTGTCTGTGTTAACAAAATGAATTCCACTGAGCCACCCAAGAGCCAGAAGACATATGAAGAAATTGTTAAGGAAATTGCCACCTACCATAAGAAAACTGGCTACAACCTGGACACAGTGGCTTTTATGCCAACTTCCAGTTGGAATGGTGACATCATACTGGAGCCAATTGTTAATATGCCTTGGTTCAAGGGCTGAAAAGTCATTCATATAGATGGCAATGCCAGTAGAACCATACTGCTTGAAGCTTTGGATTGTATCTTACCACACATTTGCCCAACTGACAAGCCTTAGTAACTGCCCCTCCAGGATGTCTACAAATATGGTGTTATTCATACTGTTGCTATGGGCTGAGTGGAGACTAGGGTTCTCATGATGGTCACCTTTGTTCCAGTCAGTGTCACAGCTGAAGTAAAGACTGATAAAATTCACCATGAAACTTTGAGTGAAGCTCTTCTTGGAACAAGGTGGGCTTCAACATCAAGAATGTGTCTCTCAAAGATGTTCATTGTGGCAACATTTTTCTTGTCACCAACAATGACCCACCAATGAAAGTAGCTGGTTTTACTGATCAGGTGATTATCCTGAACCATCCAGGCCAAACCAGTGCTGGATATGCCCCTGTAATTTATTTTGACACAGCTCACAATCCTGCAAGTTTGCTGAGCTGAAAAAAAAAAAAAAACCCATCAGTCTGGTTACGAAAAGATTGGTTGTCAGCCTGTTAAAGAAAAGACTGATTGTCAGTCTAGTAAAAAGCTAGGAGATGGTCCTAACTTCTTGAAATCTGGAGACACTGGCATCTCAGCTATGGTTCTAGGCAAGCTTGAGCTCAAGCTCAAGTTCTTTGAGAGCTTCTCTGACTATCTTCATCTTAGTCATTTTGCTGTTTGCAATATGAGACAGGTAGTAGCTGTGGTGTCATCAAAGCATTGGACAAGAAGGCTTCTGGAGCTGGCAAGATCACCAAGTCTGTTCAGAAAGCTCAGAAAGCTAAATGAATATAATCCTTTAACACCTGCCACCACAGTGTTAATCAGTGGCAGAAGACTGGTCTCAGAATTCTTGCTCCATGTTGGTCATTTAAGTTTAATAGTAAAAGACAAGTTAATGATAGCAATGGATCATAAAACCTTCAGAAGGAAAGGAAAATGTTTTGCAGACCATTTGTGTGTGTGTGTGTGTGTGTGTGTGTGGCAGTTTTATTAGTTTTTAAAGTCAACATTTTTTAATATAAATAATTTTACCAAGAATTTGTCACAGAATTTTAAGACCCATTAAAACAAAGTTAAATGAGGAAAAAAAACATGATAATGAGAACCTAGTGGTTATATAAACCAGTAGGAATAGGTTACCATAGTAACACAAATACTCAAAGTTTTCAGTGGTTTGAAAGAACCAAATTTATCATGTTTATCTCAGATCATCAAGGAAAACTAGTTACCTTGCAATAGTAATAAAAGTTCATATTGACAAATGCTTTAATTTAGGAGGCTCCTAAGTAAAACATATTTTTCTTACATTTCTTGCTAAAGCAAATTTAACAGAACAGTGTTATATTATTTCACAGGCAAGGAGGAATACCAAATATTTGTGAAAAAATATATTCTACCTGTGAATGTGAGATCAGAAATAAAAGTGTTAACAAAAAGTTATGTCATTTAGAGTGAACATTTTTTAAGACAAAATGTCTGACAATAACTCTACTACTTCAATTTTCAAAATATATTATTAGTTAAACAAAACTGTATATGTTCTAAATTTTTTCACCAATATTTTATTTGATTTTCATAGAAATCTAACAAAGGAGGCCATAGATAAGAACTCATTGTAGAGTTGAACTGCTGGGATTTGAATTTTAGTCCCAACATTTTCAACAATTTATATGGACATATCATCTGCTTTTTCAATGGCTTTGTTTCCTTAAAGATTATAGATACTCATAATTCTATTTTGCAGAGTGTGTGTAAGTGTATAAGAATCTAAAAGATAAAGCATAGAAATGTCACAGAGCAACACTTAAGTTATTGTTAATATTATTACTGCTTTTTGTCTTTATCATATTTATTGAAACACCACCATCCTCATTTTATAAGTGATGACCTAAATGAAATCTGTAAACATTACTCTTTTGTCTAAGGCTCATATGTTAGATGGTAAAACTTTGACTTAAAATTAGATTTTTGAGGAGCCAGTTGTGATTGGTCATGCTTATAAATCCTAGATCTTAGGAGGCTGAGACATTAGAAGATCATGAGTGAGACCAGTGTAGGCTATTAATGAGACCCTGTCTAAAAAAGAAACAAAACACAAACAGATTTTTGATTTTGTTCTTTGATTTACTTTCCAAACTCATTTTATTTAGCTAATTAACCCAGTCATATGCGAATGTGATCTTTAAGGTTATTTTAGCAAAAGGTTTTCCCTGTATATTGATATATAGAATTCAGGCAAAAACAAATGATTAGTTGAAAGTGGGAGAGGATATTTGCAGAAATAGAAAGCAAACAAGGGAGAAGTACAGTGTAACTAGAGAACATAGCAAAGCAGCAAATTTAGCAGAGGAAGCAAGACAGTGATTTGCTGAAAAAACAAGGGTGATAATGTCCAATCTGGTGTCATTGTGGAGCTCATATTACACTACTTGTACAAATTAGTTACAGACAATTGGAGCAGGTCTGTAAGAATACATATTTTTAAAAAGAAATTATAGACAATCCATGAAATCCTGAATTTACCATTTTTTCTGAAAAGAGAAAGCAAAACAGTAGCTGTGAAATTTTGTCATTTTATGATGAAAAAACACTGAACTGTGAGTTTGGGAGATTGCTGATTTAAATGAGTCAATATGGTAAATTTTAATTATTTTTGACCTTTGTATAGGTCCATCTCCCCCTCATTTTTGTCCTGAAACAAGATGTTTCTGGGCCAGGGATTTAGCTCAGTAGTTCTGCCACCTGTTTTGCAAGCGCAAGGTCCCAAGTTCTATCCCCAGGTACCAAAAAAAAAAAAAAGTTTCTGTCATATGATTTGATATAGTCCACTGTTTCACAATCTAGTCTTGTTGACATCTCGTGTTTCAGTGTCCAGCAGCACAAAATGTACTATTTGTGTTGGAAATGTGAAAGGACCTTGGCTTAAAATGCTTCTCTGATTTCAGAGTTCTGGTGAGTAAATGTGATTATCTTTCTCTGACCTTCACAGTGACTTATCCTAAGCTTACTTTCTTTTTTATTTCATTAGAGGGGGGCCATGGGGGGAGAGCTGTTGAATGAAAGTTTACTGTTTTGAGAAAATTGTATATAATCCAATGTAAAATTGAGAAGAATTACGACTTTTTTCAGTAAGAGCAACTTCTAAATTTGACCAAGTTTTATAATATAATAATGTTGTTACCTAGTGCTTTAGAACATTAAAAATGGGGAAAAAAAGAATATTAAAAACTGAAAAAAATTAAAATTTACTTGGAGATAAATGTAAATGATACAACAGCATTCATACATGTAACATTAAAGTATTTCTATTAAAAATTCTAATGATACTTATTTTAAATTACTTACTATAAAGATATTTACCTATGAGGCCTTCAGGCTAATAATTATAAATGACAAGATAAAAAATTTGGTCTATCTGGATCAAAATTAATTCATTTGTATGGTAAAAATCATTAGTATCGGGCAAAAATGTGAGGCAACTTCTAATAGAAATAATTTTATAATTCATATTTATATAGGTAGACAGGAAGCTATATAGATAAAATTTCTTGAAGATTACTATTTTTTGCTTAACACTTTAATAGAGCTCCTTCAATTTATGTAAGTCTAGCTTTAGTATGACTTAGAGTTTAAGCTAAATGACTCAACTTGTGATTAACAATGTGTTGAGAGAAATCCTTAATTTACACTAGAGTTCTTACCCTATAATGTTATTTATAGTGTGGACATTAAAGAAAATAATGAAAACCTCTTATATAATATTGATTGGAAAAAGTACTTTTGACAACATTTTAATTTGAATAATTTTGAGTTAGAATTTTCTTATTAACTTTGGATATTATTTTTAAATTTGTTTTATGTATTATTTTAATTTTACATATTTATGAGGTATGATATAATAATTTAGTATATATACACTGTATAATGATCAAATCAGAGTAGTTAGCTTTTCAATCTCTATAAACTTAAAAATATTTTATTAATATGGGATAATTGTCCATCTTTATGGAGTGATTATAGTTTATAATAACCCAGAAAGTTCCAAACATAATATCATGACAAACAGATGGCGATATTAAATACCCTGTTTTGATCAATAAAAATTATATACATATATCGAGATATCACACTGTCTGCCATAAATATTGAATATGTTTTACTGATACTTCAAATATAAATAATGCTCAAGGAGTATTCTTTTAATATTAGGATGTTATCACATTCCTATATCAGAGTGTGTGTGTGTGTGTGTGTGTGTGTGTGTGTATGTGTTCATATTCAGGGTGCTGGGGATCACATTCAGAGCCACACAAGCTAAACACATGTTCTACCACTGAGCCTTAATTTTATTTTATATTTATTAAGAAATTCTAAGATTACTTCATTTGGCACATTATAGAAACCATAAAGCTTTAGAATAGAGAGAAATTTTCTCTTTGTAGAGCAATGCAGGAAATAAAGATATGGATAACAGAACTTTGTAATAACTGTGATACTTTCTTTAAGGAGAAGTCATTCAAGATAGCTGTTTCAGGAAACACACACAAAAACTATCTGTTTTATTGATTTATTTAATTTTGGGGAGGGTATCAGGGATTGAACTCAGGATCTTGTGCTTGTGTGGCAGGCAGTGGCACCACTGAGCTAAATCCCTGGCCCTATTTGTTTTATTTTTGATGCCAAAGACCTGAAGGATTTTTTTTTTTTGCATATTTTACTTTACAAGATATAAAGATATTTTAGTTGTTTTAAGGTCTCTCTTGTGGGACCTATAATTTCAGATTTCTTGTTCAAGGTGTAAGTAGGAATAAATGAGAAAAATATATGACAATACCTGACCCTTAGTAGAATCACATTAAATGTTTATATATCTACACCTATTCTGAGGTGCAAATGAAACTCTCCAGATAATATCTGTAAGTTATTTCATAATATTTATTTATTTATTTATTTTACTGTTGCTTTATTTATTTGTTTTTTGGGTTTTTTTGGTACCAGGGATCGAACTTGGGACCCTGTGCTTGCGAGGCAGGCGCTGGAACCACTGAGCTAAACCCCTGGCCCTCATAATATTTATTTTAATAATGTCCTAAGTGCACTGTGAAAAACAATGATTTATTAAAAGAACAGTTCAGAGTTAACTGATTAGGCAATAATGAAAGTAGACTTTGAAACCAAGATGAGTCTGCCATAAACCCTACAGAGAAATATAATGACAGAAGGGAGAGAGAGGACAGGGAGGGAGGAAGGACGGACTGAGGGAGGAAAGGGGGACAGGAAGGAAGGGAGGGAGACAGTTTGTTTTATTCTTAAGGTCATGTTCTGAACAATTATATTTCAGCATTTGGAACCTTGAGTCAAATATGAAGTTCAACTGATTTTCATCACTCCTCTCCTTCTCTGATCCTAATTCTCAACCATATCCAGATAGTCTATTGAATTCCTTGCAAAATTTCCTTTTCAGTTTGTTTTTGAAACTTTTCTCTGATAATGAAATAACCTCTTTATCCCCTCCTTCGTACTCCCTGTTTAAGACACACAATAGCTTTATATAACTTTGAGAAAAGAGTCTGCTTTATTCTCCCTGACTTTGAGCATCCCCAATGTACCTTTCCTGCCTTAATGTCTTTGGCTCCACTACACCTAGCTTATAGTTATAAAATACTACATTGACTTCTTGTCATGCTCCTTGCTTCATTTTCACATTTTGATAATTCTCTTTTCTACTAAAATTTTTTATCTTACCTGCTTTTGTTAAAATCAACCTTATTCTTCAATGTAATCTTAACTATTCCCATATTTTAAAAGTGATCTTTCATCTCAGTAAAGTCCTGAAATGCTTTGTTTACATTGATCATATCCTTCATTTTATTATTGTTTGTTTCTATGTGTGAATGTGTCCCTTCTCAGACATAACATAATCTCTAGAACAGCAGTAAAAGAATATAACATAAAATATGTATGCAATTTAACATTTTTAACAAGCACTTTTAAAGAGACCAAAAAATAAATTGAGGAAATTGTTAATAATAAATTTTATTTAGCCTAGTATCTCACTAAATGTTATCATTTACAAATGTAAACAAAATTATTATTATCAATAATTTTACATTCTAATTTTACACAAATTCTGAAATTTTGGGCATATATTTTACATTTGCAGAACATTTCTTTCAGACTAGCAATATTTCATCTGCTCAATAACCAATTCTTCTAGTGGCTACCAGATGGGACATCATAACTTTATAATTTCAGGAGAATGGTTGGTGTAATATAGAGAACATTATTTGTGGTCAGACCTATTAACAATTTCTACTCTTGCCACCTATTACATAACCCCTGACAATTTGCTCAGTTTCTCTGGCCCTTAGTTTTTCATAGATAGAGATTTTGCAAGATTAAAATTGAGTTTATCACAATTTCTGGCATCAATTTCATTAATTTTTTAAAATGAGAACATGATCTGTGTTATGCCAATGTCCTGCACAATACACTATACTTAGTTTATATGCTTATAGCCATTTACTCAGCACATAAGACATATCAATCATTTGCTAAGTTCTAGGAATATCAGATATGAAGTCCATCTATGAGAAGCTTGATTCAGAATGGTGAACATGTAAATAATTATTTACAGCATATTTACAGTATAAATCAAATATGGCTTAATAATGTCATATAAACTAATAAGCTGTCAAAGTAGAAGAGTTATTAACTATGCCTGAGAATATAAGGGTAAGCTTCATAAAGATATTACTTCAAGGATTGTGGACAAGGATCATAGGAAGAAGAAAATCAATTGGAATACCATGAATCCATGAAATTGCATGAAAAAATGAGAAATTTTTTGTTTTGCAATGGGTAGTGTTCATGTGGTTAGCTGGCAGAAGGACCAAAGAAGAGCATTGTGGTTAGTAGAGGGAAAATTAGGGTCCATAGCACTCTTGATATCCTTCCCTAGAGCTGATACTTCCATATTTCTACTCATCTTTATAAATTATATCCCCAGTAAATCTCTGTACTTTTATTATTTATTTTTTCCTTATTCCTCAGCTCTAAACTATCCATAAACATAGAGTCTCTCTACCTTTGAAACAAATCCTGTCTATGACCTAGTCCAAGCCAGTCACCTCTTTCCTGGATCACTAAAAAAAGTCTTTGAACAGATTTACTTCTCTACTGTTATGTTCTTGTAATTGTACTTTTTTCCAGAAGCAAAAGTGATTTTCTTTTAAAGCATGGCATAGTTTTTCAGTTCCCCTTCTCATAGCATTAGTCGCTCTCTCTTCATATTCTACAAGGTCCTATATAGTCTGACCTACCTGTTTGGCCTCAGCCCATTTTACCTTCCTATTTATCACACATGTTTTAGTCCTGGTGACTTTTCAAAATTTCTTCCTGAGTTTTTCTAGCCTTTTTCAACTGTGGGCTTTTACTTTTAACTCACTCTTCTATCTGATAGCTTTTCTCTGATCTTCAAATGTCTGGCTACTTTTAATCCTTCAAATCACACTTAGGTCACTTCTTCAGTGATACTCTTTCTGACTATCCAAGCTAAAATACTGTGATAGTGAAGTCACTTTCTATTTTATTATTCTGTTAATTCATAATAGTTCCTATTTCTATCTGAAATTATCTTCACTATTATTACTGAGTCAGTTTGGGACCACTATTGGAACAAAGAGCAAGTGCACTCCTAGGGCCTTAACTCACGGCCTGTTATTCATTAGAAGTATGATGTGCATTTCTTCCTACCCTCCAGTTCTTCAAATTACGTTATCTTAAGGACTGACTGACAACAGGACCAGGTTCAATATCCTGCAAGAGTCAGGATATTGATGCCATAACATCTTCCAGAATAAACTAAATAAACATTGAACCATATCTTTCATAAGGAAGAAACTCCTTGTGAAAATATTACACTCAAGACCAGTGGAATATTACCAGACCCTCCCCAACCCCAATAAGTCAATAAAAAGCTTGCCTTTTTTTTGTTAATAGGCCAGCATTACTTTTTGACTCTGCCGGGACCATGTGAAACAAGCTCAGGGTGAGACTTATTGGGCCTGGGGCTTCTGAACAGGATCCCAATAGTGACTACCAGCTGCCTAGATCTTTTTTCTAGAGTACAACTCTCTTCCACATCCCACTTGTTTCTTCAGGCCTGCAGACAATGTTCCCTTTCCTTCTTCTACTTTCTAGTACTTTTTCTTCTCTCTCTCCCTTACATCCTTCCCTTTCAAAGTTGGCAGAGCATAAAGTAGGTATTCCTACTTATCACAACTTGTATTCTTGGAAGCCTGAGGATTCCTTGATCTACAGAGAATCAAGTGGCAGTTGATGCCATCCTCAGGACCTAGTGTAATTTTTAGACTCTTACTGCCTACAAACCCACTGGTTCTCTTTTCATTGAGATCTTTTCCTTTCCCTCATTTCTGCTCTGTATTTTTTATTCCCTGTTTGACTGGGGGCACCAGAAAGCCATTGTGAAATGAGATCTTCGTAGTCACACCCACTATAGTCAGGGTTCAGCCAGACATTTGCAGGTCAGAGATCAATCTGATTTGGAGGCTGTCAGTAGGCATTTGAATCCCCTAAATACTAAACCATGTGAAAGAGGTTCTCAAGTCTCCTGCCACATGAAAGGGATTTGAGTTCCCTAATTGATTGTGGTTTATTCTTTTTGTCTTTCCTCCTTTCTCCTCTCCTACTCTAGCTCCCATTTGTTTCTCTCCACCTGTAGTCCTTGTTTTCACCTTTCAAAATATCTTGTGTCTTGTTTTAGTGTTCATAACAGGTAGAAATACACCTTAAGCTCTTACTGGAAAGAGTTCTGCTAACTGGACTAACAGAAATGTAAAATTTCTGTTTGGGTTTATATTTCCCATTGTCCCCTCTTCCTTGCTGTGTTCTATTTGTGTTGCTACCTGTATGGGCAAAAGGTTGCTTTACATGATTTTCTCTATTGTTGGTCCACATTCTGAGACTTGTGCTTTCTGTATCGACTCCTGACAATAGAGCATAACTCCCCCTACAGTAGATGCTTTAATTGAATGAAAGCTCTTGTTTAGCACTGTGGCATTCAATTCTTTGGTTGATTAGCATGCCTAATTTACAGTATTTCTCATGAGCAGTTTCAAAATAATTCTTAAAGTGAAATTATACAGTAATGTATAAAGACTTTTAGCTGTATTTTTTTCCTTCTACTGATTTACTAAAATACAAAACTGAAAAAAAAAAAAGCAAACAAAAAATATGGTTATATAAGTATTCCAGGGTTAACACTCAACCTCATTTGGGAGTAAGGAAAAAAAAGCAAAAGAGGCCTTATGAAAACCAGTATGTTTCTCTGTAAAACTGGATCGAGGCTTACATAAAACTTGCAAATAAAAATCTGGTAGACTGAGCCAAGAGAACTGCAAGTTTGAGCCCAGCCTGGGAAATTTGGCAAGAACCTGCCTCAAAAATCAATCAATCAATCAATCAATCAATCAATCAAAATGGGGTGAGGATGTAGCTCTGTGAAGGCCTCGGTACCATCAAAAACAAATTTTTTTTAAAGTCTGGTGCTATGAAGGTTATTTGATCTTATATGTTTCAGTGTGCTACTTTTGCATACCTGTTACATGTCTCTACCAGAAAAATTCCCCCAAGAAGTTCTATTTAAATTGGCTTATAGATGAGTGACCACTGAAGTGATGAGTCCAAATGTCCTTTTGCTTGCATGATTTAGGTAAATCTTTAACAAATTAATAAATGTGTTGGTAAGGTAAAAGTAAAGCTTTCTTTAATGTTGCTATTATATGTTTTGTCTAAGTTGATAGCCAGTCAGGATAGTAGTTATCTTTGTTAAAAATTTAAGTAACGAGTCAGGCATAATGATGCATACCTGGAATCCTAGCAGGAAGCTGAAGCATGACACATTCAAGTACAGCCTGGACAACTTAGTAACTTAGCAAGACCCTGTCTCAAAATAAAAAATAAAAAAGGGCTGGGGATTTAGTTCAGTGTGAAGGCCCTGGGTTCAGTAACAATTACCATCAAAAAAACAAAACAAAAAACAAACAAAACAAGGTAAGGTACAGCATCCATTCCTTTCTCTGTTTCAAGTACAGCAACTTTTAGTGTTTTATTTGGCAAGAAAATAGCTTAAAGTGGTAAATATAATTCTCTGATAGTTTGGCTTTAATGAGTAATATAAAAACTATTAAAAGTGTTAATTAAATAAATATAATTGGGATAAATGGTTAAAGTATTGTAGCACAAATAAAATAACTGACTTGTTTGTAAGTAATTCTAATTACAATTCTACATACAAAAATTATTAAAATTAAGTTGTTTGTGGGCCAGGGATTTAGGTCAGTGGTTTCGCCGCCTGCTGCGCAAGCGCAAGGACCTGAGTTCGATCCCCGGTACCCCCCCCCAAAAAAATTAAGTTGTTTGATTAAGCATATTTTGTATTAAGAAAAAGGAGTGATTTGTATAAAATCAGAAATTTTTTTTTTTTGGTACCAGGGATTGAACTCAGGACCTTGCGCTTGTGGGTTAAAATCAGAAATTTTGTAGAGATTGTTCCAAATTGCAAATTTAAAAATGTTAAAGCAAAAACAAACTAACAAATAAAAACTGATACAGGAAATATAGTTTTAGAGATTATATACTCTAATAAGGAAGTTGAAAGAAAGGAAAATGCTTTTGGACAGAAAAGAATTTTGTATGGGAAACTAAGATTTTTGTTCTAAAATAAAAATGACTAAATTATTCCAAGATGAACCACAGGACAAGATGTACTACAAGAGTCAGTCATCATAACATCTCCAAGAATATGACTACTGATCTAAGTTTTTTCACAAGGAAGTAATTCCTTGTGAAAATATCACACTTATGATCAGTGGAAAATTACCAGACTTTATACAACCCTAGAAATCCAATAAAAATCTCGGCCTTTGTTTGTTAACAGGCCATCCTGAATTTTGTATCAGTCCTGCCCCTTTCCCCTTTGAAGTAACTCTGTAATGCCAAATAAAGCTCTGCCTGCATGCTCATACTCCTTGGCATATATTCATTTCTATTATCAGCAGGTCAGAAGGTTCTGTGTCTGGCATCATTACTGTTACTAATATATTTACTTGAATGCTTTCTTTTCTTTCCACTAGAATGTCAGCTCTCAGAACAGAAAATTGTTATCATCACATATCCTGAACAACATTCTCAGTGCTTACCAGAAAGAGGATACTTCACTCAATACCTGTTGAATGAATGGATAAAGTTTTCTCCGCACCCATACTATTAATGTCTTTTGTAGAATTTTACTAAATGAAAGAGAAAAAGGGACATGAATTATTCTATTTAATGTTATATGAGATGTAAAGATAGTTAGCTTATGGGAGAAAAACATCACCACCTAACAAATCCTACTGCTCTAGCCCAAATACTAGTGCTCTAGCCATATATTAAACACATGATTTAATGCGGGGGGAAGGGGGAGCCAATTTCTCCAGTTCATAGATATTTAAATTTCAAGTAATTTCTTAAATATTAATGCATAAATTTAAATGAGACTTTGTATTACAGGGAAAAATAACTGAATTGAGTATTTTGTCTCCTTTTCTAAATGGAACTATCTAAATATTTCCAGATAGAACAATATTTTGAGGATGAATTCAGTTGGCACTAATTGTAACTTCCCTTGTATTAATGAAGGACTCAGAAATACAATCTAATACTAATTAAATAATTCACATATAAGGACTTTTTACATATAACTAATGCCAGATGTTTGAAAGGATTAGCATTTCTTCAAGAAGAAAAATCACTAAGTTCTAAAAGACCATTTAAATTCTTTTTCTGGGTGAATTGTCTTCATCTGCTGAGCGAGTATTATGATTGATGATCATTTTCAGATGATAAATAAATAGTTGGTATTTTACATTTGTACTGATATTAAATTTTACTTTGTAAAATGTGCTCTTTTACAGGTATATAAACAATTGCTAGAAGGAACCCTGACAACTTCACAGCAAGATGAAGTTCTTTCTATTGTTCTCAGCCCTTGGGCTCTGCTGGGCTCAGTATGCCCCGCATACTCAACAGGGACGCACATCTATTGTCCACCTGTTTGAGTGGCGCTGGGCCGACATTGCTGCGGAATGTGAACGATACTTAGGTCCAAAGGGATTTGGAGGTGTTCAGGTATTAATTGCAGCATACATTTCAGCATTTACTGTGCTTGTAGAAAATGGCATTTTAATCAATTTCAATGATCTAGAACAACATTTTGATTCACATATAAGTAGTCTAAAAACAATTTTCTGAGGAAGAAAAAATTAAAAATTGTTGACAACTTTTTAGTTTGTCTCAGGACATGAGCAGGACATCTCCAGTATGCTGTTAGTATTTTCAAGTGGTTATAATACAATGTGGTTGTATATAGAAAGAATCAGAAATAATTTAGAAAGTTGATTAGTTTTCTAGAGTATCTAATAATCAGTAAGCCATAATTGGAACTTTATTAAGATTGTTTTATTTACAGGTCTCTCCACCCAATGAAAATGTTGTAATTACCAACCCCTATAGACCCTGGTGGGAAAGATATCAACCAGTTAGCTATAAATTATGCTCAAGATCTGGAAATGAAGATGAATTCAGAAACATGGTGACTAGGTGTAACAATGTTGGTGTAAGTGAATTCAAATTTTCTTTAAAATTTTTATAAAGGAAGATAATTTCTTCTGTCCCTTGTACATTTTTGATGGGAAAGCTTTTCATGTTTTAATTTTTTAAACTTTACTTCATAGTTTAGGTTAACTGAAAATCAATAGTTGTCTTCTCAACAGTTGTAAATCTTTGTACATATACCATTTATCTACTCAAGACAAGACATCTTAAAGTTTAAGAAGAGTTTATTTATAAAACAAGATTTTTTATGGTTATAACTGGTATACACATCTCTTAACACTTTTCTGGTTGGGATTGAAAATTACAGTGACAGCGGTTTCTGTCATTTTTATGTGATTTATGTATCCACCTATAATTTCTTGTTTTACTTTTTTATTGGTTTCTGTTAGTAAGTAGATTTTACATCTTCTAAATAGAGTAGACACTAACTCCTTTTTTCTTGTGACTCAGTGAAATTTCAATAAAATTGACCTGTCTTAACTTATTCTGACCTACTTAACAATGTTTCCTTCCATTCTGTTATAGTTAGGGTAGTTTCTGGTTCTCTCAACATATCATTTATATAAACATTTGACCAAGTAATTAGAAATAATGTAAGTATTCATTTCACGTAAGTTTTCTTTCACAGTTGACTTGATTTTGTAGGAAAATAAAATTATAAAATCACAAATAAATATTTTGGACTTTTATTAATATGCAATAATGCTTTAGATTTCTGTCTAAAGTCAAACTGAAATAGACACTGCTTTTTAGGTCCGAATTTATGTGGATGCTATAATCAATCACATGTGTGGTGTTGGCAATGCTGCAGGAACAAGCAGTACTTGTGGAAGTTACTACAATCCTCATAATAGGGATTTTCCAGCAGTTCCATACTCTGGTTGGGATTTTAATGATGGTAAATGTAAAACTGAAAGTGGAGGCATTGAAAACTATGTGGATCCTTTTCAGGTAATTTTTTTAAAAAATTAAAATCTGAACCAAGAACTCTCCATGCCTTTAGTTACTTACCTGTACTTTATTAAATGCCATATTAGATATTAGTTTAGATTCCTTGGGAAGGCAGTTTACCATCATTAGCTGCTTAAAAATAAGAAAAATAAATATTCAAAAACTTTCCTCTAATCATTGTGGTGAAGATATATTTAAGTGGTAGAGCACTAGTCTGTGGGTTTTATTCCTAGCACTCAAAAAAAAGAGAGAGAAGAAAAACGAAAGAAAAGAAAGTGTAAGGGCTGGGGATTTAGCTCAGTAGTTCTGCCACCTGCCTCGCAAGCACAAGGTCCCGAGTTCGATCCCTGGTACCAAAAAAATAAAAAAAAGAAAGTGCAAGAAAAAAATAAGAAAAAATTTCCTCATAAATTAAAAAGCTCCTGTCCTTTATTTCCTATACATCCATTATCTATTTTTACACTAAAAATATTTCAAAAGTATGTCCATTGTAAAATGTTAATATTTCTAATGCCTAATGCCCCTAATCCCTAATCCCTAATGCCCCATATAAAGAAGACATTGTGTGAATATCTTTTGAGGCATAAGTAAATGAATAAATAATTAAATGGATTTTTAGAAGAGAGGTGATGAATCAATCATAAAATTTTTACCTCAACAGGTCAGAGATTGTCGTCTCTCTGGTCTTCTTGATCTTGCACTTGAGAAGGATTATGTGCGTTCCAAGATTGCTGAGTACCTGAACCATCTCATTGCCATTGGTGTAGCAGGGTTCAGAATTGATGCTTCTAAACATATGTGGCCTGGAGACATCAAGGCAGTTTTGGATAAATTGCATAATCTGAGTACAAATTGGTTCCCTGAAGGAAGTCGACCTTTCATTTACCAGGAGGTACATCAGTATATCTATATGCACATAATAAATAGCATTTTGTTCATCAGGAAATAAATGGCACATTTATTTAAATTTATGTAAATGTGCTATTTTTGTAATTTAATGGGTGAGTGATATAGATCAAGCAGTATTTTCTTAACTTGCTTTTATTCAAAGATAACAATTATAGCACACCTAATTCTTTACTACAGTAGGTTCTGTGGAAGTTTGGAAAATTTAGGCTGCAAACTTCACTGTGCTCTTTACTACCTCCTCAGAGGCTATGTGGAAGCCTGAAAATTGTATAGTTTTTGTTGTCTCAAGCTAATCTATCTGAGTTTGGATCTTGGCTATACCATTATTAACTATTTGGGTCCATCACTCTTACTTGTGTAAGTTTCTGGGAAAGTTGATTAACCTTGGTGTGCAGTACTTTCTTTGTGTAAAGATATGGGCTAACAACAATGTTTATATTTTTCTTTTAGGTGAATAACTTGATAATTATGAAGCACTAGAAATGTTAATCAGATAGTAAATGCTATGTTAGTGTAAGCTATCATTGTTATCATTTGTACGAAACAATAAATATGGTTAACCTTCTCATAGGATGAAAAGACACCTCATCATTAAGTTTATTTCAATATCATAGCATATACTTTATCAAAAATAATAACAATTTTGATAATAAGGAAAATTATATGGAGTATTTCAAATAGCATAACTCTTTTAAAGCTATTTTTAATAAAATACTAATCATACATTAAAAAGTTCTTATTTTTTAAAAAAAGTTCTTATTTAAAATTTTCTTTTCTTCTGTGTTTCTACCAGGTAATTGATCTTGGTGGTGAAGCAATTAAAAGTAGTGAATATGTTGGAAATGGCCGTGTGACAGAATTCAAGTACGGTGCAAAGCTGGGTACAGTTATTCGCAAATGGAATGGAGAGAAGATGTCTTATTTAAAGTAAGAAAAATATAATTTGTTGTTTGAATTTTGGTACAGATCTATTAATCATACAACCCAAGTATGATTAATATTCTTAGAGTCTTCTTTTTTAAATAACTATCAAGTTAATTACTAAATGTTACTAGTTAACCAATCCCAATTAACCATATATTTTATTTAGATTTTTTCAATCATAAGAAAATATTATAGAAACCCAAAATACCACCTAGAGACTTTAGCCTGTGTATTGTATGAGTCTTCTAGATTTGATTATCAATTATTGGCCTATAATCTATTAAATCCAGTTTATTAAAAAATGACCCTACCATTAATGAAATACCCACAATGTGGCAATTTTCTGGAATTTACCAATTAATTTGAAATATTAAAATGTTTATGTTACAGAAGTACAGTATTAAAGTCCTATTTTAACCCAACTCACTATATATATTGTAATATGGATGTTGACTTCTGAAGTTCATCTAAATTACAATGTACTGAAACCTGTAAATTCTAAAAGAAACTTTCTAATAGGAAGAATATTACATCTAGAACATGAATAGAATGTAATCATTCATACATATATGAAAACATGTAATTTATTTGTAGATTACATGTATACACATAAATATAACAATATATGCATATAATTATATATAACTATATATATATTACAAAATCCTATGAGTGACATTTAGAGAATTTACCTGAGAATATTATGTAGAAAGGGATGCAGATTCTTATAAAAGAATGCAGATATATATATATATATATATATATATATATATATACTTTTTTTTAAAAAAATAGGAACTGGGGAGAAGGATGGGGCTTCATGCCGTCTGACAGAGCACTTGTCTTTGTGGATAACCATGACAATCAGCGAGGTCATGGAGCTGGAGGAGCATCTATTCTTACATTCTGGGATGCTAGGTAGGAAATAATGTTTTCCACGTTTTTTACCTATCTTTTAATGAAGGGTAAAATATTCTTCTATTAAAATACCATTTTATAACTTTCAGACTATATAAAATGGCTGTTGGATTTATGCTTGCTCATCCTTACGGAATAACACGAGTAATGTCAAGCTACTATTGGCAAAGACATTTTGAGAATGGAAAAGTAAGTTTTAGAGTTGTTTAAAGCATCTTTTTTCTGAAGAATAGGCAGTTTTGTTTTAATGTCACGTGAGGCCATTGTACTTGATATTTATTCACTAAATATTTATTTAATTGTAAACCCAAATCCAGACTCTTTAAATAGTGTAGACTCTTTAATAGACTTTTTAATAGACTTCTTTAATAGACTTCTTTAATAGACTCTTTTAATAGACTCTTTAAATCCAGACATTTAAATAGTGTAAACGATATTAAAAAGTAAAATTTATGTTCTCTGTTGGCAGAGTATGAAAACTTTCAGAAATTTAGCACATATTCATCTGCTATTAAGAAAGAAAAACATCACTGAAGAATAGGAGCAAGACACAGACTAAAATTTGTACTTTTCACAATCACCTCATAGTGTTTAGATGAAGATTATACATCCTGACACGTATAAAGAACTTAAAACTGTTCTTGCTCATATATGAGGAAAAAAGATGTTTGTTAATTTAAAAAAAATAGTTGTATGGAATGGAAAGGAATGATTCAACTGAGCTGAGGTTAACTGGGGGAAATATGAGGAAGGAAATTTTGCATATTATAAAATAGAAATTTCCAGAATATTCCAGGAATAATAAGAATAAGATAAATATTTGAAGTGTAGTAAAGATATCAGTCTGAATAGAAATTTCAAAAAGAACTAAGAAATAGGGTTATGAAGATTTTTTGAAGGTAGAAGAATTTCCTTTTAAACTTAATTTCAGAAGCACCATCATATAAAACTTTATATCTAAAGCAGAAACTTATTTTCCCTACGTGTCAGACAAATATCTATTTAATTTTTTTTCCTAGATTGACTTTAAGAAGCTCACTTCTCTACACAACAGCACATTCTACTGTGGGAGAATTTTGATATTTAGAATATGTCTCTTTATATTGAAGTGACTTCCAATATTTTCTCTAATTGGTCTTTCTCTAATTGGTTTCATCTAATTGATGTCACCAGTCATGATTATTTCCATTTCCTTTTTTAGTACACCTGTATGCTAAAATAAATGCTAAGGTTTTTTCACTATTAATCATATGACATAATTTTTCACTTACATTGTTTTAAGAATTACTCTACTTTTCTTAAAAGAAATATCTTGAGTGCTGCCAATCAGAATGAAAAGACATAATATTAAAGGTTTTGTGGGCCGGGGATTTAGCTCAGTGGTTCCGGTGCCTGCCTCGAAAGTGCAAGGTCCCGAATTCGATCCCCAGTACCAAAAAAAAAAATTTTGTTATTTAGAAAAGATTATTATATGATAATTAGAATGTTTATCCAAAAGCTAGTATGGAATCAACTAATTTGGCAATTATTATAGGCCAGATATTTTCACATATATTGCTTTATTTTTTTATTAATTATATTGGTACATTTAAGATATACAATATAATGACATTCATCATTGGAAATTTGCACCTTTACATAATCCATCTTGGTTCTTATTGTTTTCCTTATTCCCTGCTAAATGGATGCTCATTGAGGCAATAAAATAAATAGGACACATATGTGTAAATACCGAAGAGTTTCTCTAGTGTGAGAAACTGAAGGTGTAAATAAGGACTATTACTTTATTTTTATAGCCACCAAGAAATATCCCTACCTTGCTGATGAGAAAACTTAAGCACATAGAAGTTATGTGTATTGACTGTTCTTTAGCTAATTGTATTGGAGTCTATAATTGAATTCCAATGTTCCTGACGCTATTGTTCTTGCCCTTTCAATGACATTGAATTGTGATATTACGAAGCTATTGCTTGGAAAGAAAATGAAAGGATAAAAATTTGTTACCATGGCTTGAATATGGCATTGGAGAAATAGAGTCTACATGATGATGAAGACTCAGTAAAGGTCTATAAAAATATAGAGGGAGCTAAATTAAGACATTGAAAAAACAAAGTAGCTGGACTGAATTTGATGTAATGGAAGATGTGGGGTTTTTTTATACAATGGAGTACTACTCTGCCAAAAAGAAGAATAAGCTTGAGACATTTCTATCGAAATGGATGCACCTTGAGACAATATTCTTAAGTGAAATAAATCAGACACATGATTAAATATCACATTGTTTCTGTAGTATGAGAAACAAAAAAGTGTAAATAAGGGCCAAAATGTATAATAGATATTGAGAAATGGGAAGAAAATGTTCAAACAAGAAAGAGAACAAGGGAGAGGGGAGAGGGAAACAAAGTAAGGGACAAGAAAAAAAGAATAGAAGGAAAAGATGAGAAAAAGGCTTTTTAAAATAAGGGTGGGAAGAGGAGTTGAAGGGAGGAGAGGGGAATGAGAAAAAAAGAAGAAGCAAGTTATATCATGTACAGGTACAAATTCTCTATGATGAATGTTGTCATTATGTATATCTAAAATGTGTCAATAAAAAATTTAAAAAGATGTAAATATGTGTACACATTAAAAATCTGAGATTATTTTTCATAATTAAGGATGTTAATGATTGGACTGGGCCACCAAACAATAATGGAATGACTAAAGAAATAACTATTAACCCAGACACTACCTGTGGCAATGGCTGGGTCTGTGAACATCGCTGGCGTCAAATAAGGTGGGAATATTTATTAACCAATATCCTCTAATAGGAAATTTTCCTTAACATTTTATTTTATTGAAGTTGATAGATATCGGAATCTTATATGATTTTGTGCTTTTAGGAACATGGTTGCTTTCCGAAACGTGGTTGATGGCCAGCCTTTCTCAAACTGGTGGGATAATGGAAGCAACCAAGTAGCTTTTGGAAGAGGAAACAGAGGATTCATTGTCTTTAACAATGATGACTGGTGAGTAAATTTCAACTAAAATTAATACTTTATTCTATTATGTTTGTGGTTATTCTTTTCCTACTCATTTACTTTTTATCATAATTACAATCTTTTGCTCTGTAAATTAAGAAAACATAAAAATGAGAAAAGTATGGAAGAAAAATGATTTTGGATCTTTTCAGATTCCTGTTTTATAAAGGTTGTTTTGAGTAGAGTTCTTTTTATGTACCCTTGCCATACCACATGTATATATATTACACATTAATGTGTTCTCATCACATTCTCAAGTTAATACACCACTTGTCCAATAGTTAATGTAAAGATTGTGAAATCACTAAAAGAATATGCTTTGAAGTCAGTACTGGAATATCATTTTTCCCCCTAGCTCTGTACCTCAGCTCCTCCTCTGTCTGCTTCTCTCATTTATATCTTGCATTTTTCTGTCTCTCTATAATGGATAATAATTATAGAGAGTCAGGAAAGTGAAGATTTATTTATGACCTAATCATAAGTTGAAGTTAGGTTTGGACTGAGTTATTTCAAAGACTTGCAAAAAGGTCTTACTAACTATAATTCTAAATATGAGTAAATCTTAAAACAGAAATATAACACAAGTATTATGAATGAAAGCCCAGCAATAGGAAGTTTTAAAACACAAACACAAAAACTTCCTGAGGAAGATCACTGACCATAAGATATATATTTTTATACATAGGTTTGAAAAATTATTATTGTTCTTCTCATGGTTAGTTCATTTTAGCTTAATTCTATTTAAATAAATAAGTAATGTATGTCTCTTTTTTTAACCAAAAAATTCCATGAATAGTTCCTTAGTTTCTGTGTTCTGGATAAGAGAACTAAGATAATCTATACAAGATTGCTTTATATTCCAAAACTATGTACCTCTCTATAGAAATGCTAGATTATTTTTACTTCTAGACAAAATTCCTTTTAGCCTCTTGGAAAAAAGATGTTTTTTTAAAAAATAATCACAATGAAATTCTTTTTTTTAAATTTTATTTTATTGGTACATTTTAGGTATATAATATAATGACATTCATCATTGGAAATTCGCACCTTTACATAATCTCTCTTGGTTATTTTTCCCCCTTCCCCTGCCCTCCCTTCAACCCCTCCATCCCGCCCTATTTACAAAGACTTTCTTTCCATCTTTTCATTTTCTCATATTAATTCCTTCCCTTCTTAAAAGCAATAAATATTTGTTAAGTTCAGAGAGTACAAATTTAAAGTATTTCTGTTTGACATGGGTAGTACTTTTACATAAGTATAGCAATTCCTACAAAACTTCATTAGTATTTTTCACCATCCTTTTTTTGTAATATACATTTTTGAATAAAAACTTGCTAGGTTTTCCATAAGATTATTTTTGGTCCTTAGGAAAAGTCTGCAAAGTCTTTAGATTTGAATTTTCTTCTTATTGAGACTTTGAATACTTAGAGTTTATAGCACAAAGTTAAACTGTTCATTTTTTTCAGAAACAGTCTGCTTTCTGGTATTTCTTGAATTTAAATTAAAGTTAAATATTAAATTGTATTTTTTAGGTCACTGTCATCAACTTTGCAAACTGGCTTACCTGCTGGCACATATTGTGATGTCATTTCTGGAGATAAAGTTGATGGCAACTGCACAGGAATTAAAATCTATGTTTCTGGTGAAGGCATGGCTCATTTTTCTATTAGTAACTCTGCTGAAGACCCCTTTATTGCCATTCATTCTGAATCAAAATTATAAAATTCAAATTAAATCCATGTAGAGAAAGCATAACCAAATGTGTTTCTTTTCTTGGACATGTATTAGTCTTTATAGTTTATTATATTTTAGTAACAGTCATATGTAATCAACGTGAATCAGTCCGAAAGTATTTTTAAAACCACACATAACTATATAATTATAATATACCTACCTCCAAGAATTGTCCTACATTATCCCTATGAGTTTCTCCTTTTCTCTTTCATGATAAAAAAGTGCACCCCAATCCACAAAAGGTCATGTTCTCAACTTATATGAATGCTATGAAGCCATTTTTATTTTTTGACATAGCAAGATTTTCCTTACTACATTAGTCCCCTTAGATTATATGTACTACAGTCTTCCAAATTAAAAAAAAAAAAAGGTCTGCACGTTAGTTTGAGTGTGGCATGTCCCCCATGAGTTCTTGTGTGGGAGGCTTGGTTCTCATAATGGTGATGTGAAGGTAGTCAGAACTTTTAAGTGATGAAGCTTCTATTGGGAGGCGGTTAAATCTTTGAGCATGCTGTCCTCAATGGAGATGAAGCAAGTTCTCATGAGACTTTATTTAGTTTCTGAATGAGTTGTTACAAAAGAGCAAGGCTGACTTCTGAATCCTTCTTTGGCTTCTTGTGTCACCATGTGACCCCTCTCACATGTGCTGCTGCCATGATGCCATCCATGAAGCCCACACCAGAAGCCAAACAAATGATACCACTCAATCTTGGATGTTTAGCCCTTAAAACAGACTAAGTGAAGCTCTTGCCTTTATATATTTCTCAGTCTTGTTATAGTTATAGAAATTTCCTAATATAATGCATGAATTCCCAGATTTTCTTACAGGTATAACTCCTTTTTACTCTTTTTACTAATCAAACATTTTTTTTGTTTTCATTAGACTTTCCATAATTTCAACTTCATCTCTCCACTGTCCATTTTCCATCAACACTTCACTCAATCTGTTTTTATCCACACTGTCAATGACATTTCTTACCAATCTAATGTACTTCTCTATCCTTATTGTAAAGTATTTCTCAGAAGTATTCAAAATGATCAGCCACAATTTCCTCCTATCCTCCTTTGACTGCTATGATTCTACTCTTCCCTGATTTTATCACACTGACAACTGTTTTCAAATTTTACTAAATTATCTTCTGTTTTACTTAAAGCTTCATTTGTGTATGATTATCTTCTTCTCTATCCTCCCTTCTTCAGATGACTGCAATCATTTGCCTGAGTTTAAAATAAATCCATTTTTCCTGATTCCTATATCTTTATTGCAGAATATTTCTTAAACATCAGCCTCACTTTTCTGAAAGAAGCTTTTTATTCCAATTCAATATTTCACAGTTATCTCACATTTAACATATCTAAAATGAAACCAGCAATTTTATTCTTACATAAACTTTTTACTATCTCCTTTTGTTTTTTGTTTTTTATTTTGGTACTGGGGATTGAACTCAGGTCCTTGCACTTGTGCAGCAGGCAGCAAAACCACTGAGCTAAATCCCTGGCCCTCCTTCTTGTTGCTTACTTAGAAACCTATGATAGTCCCTTAATTTCCATCCCTTTTTCTCAAAACCCTATTTTCTCACATAAACTTTAGCATGACCTATTATTACATATTACTTGTACTTCTTTTATATCATTTGCCACTATTTCAACCAAGACCACATCTCATAGCTGCATTTTAAAGCAGCTATATAATAGGTCTCATTTCTACTGCCCTACTCCTTCAATCTGTTAACTAAAGACTCCAAAATCACATTAATAATATTGAAATCAAATTATAAATTTTTATACTTAAAACCCTCACATTTTTATTTATCTAGAATAAAATAATTAATTAAATCCTGATTAACCAAGGTGCCCTATAAAACCACATTATTAGGAATGAACCTAGTTCTCCAACTCAGCCCTTGCTCTCCCCCCATACCTTTAGCTCTTTCAGCTTTTCTTCATTTTCTTGAATATCTCATTTTTTCATCTTGGGCATTTTGTTTGATGCCCTCTCACCTCTCTTTTATTAGAATGATCTTAACCTAATTCTTAGCATGATAGGCTTTTGCCTTCCTAAGCACTCCCTTATTCACCAACTACCATTACTATTTATTCAGCTTTATAATCCAAATATCTGAGTCTCACCTTTCAATCACATCTTTCCTCTTATAACTCCCCAAACCAATCAAGCACCAAATTCTTTAGATTAATGATGATGAACATTTTAGACATTGAGTTCCCAAACTGCAACCCAAAACCCACTTATTTATTGGAGAGAGCCAATACTGCAATTAAACCTGAACACCGAGGTTCTAGTTTAGAAAAAAAATCTATTAACATCTTTTGTCTTGAAAGAAATATACAATAACACAGGTATCATAGATTCACAACTACTACTTTAAATCTTGTCTTTTGTCAGGTAAAAGGGCCAAAAACCAAGACCAGACCAGGCCACAACAAGCCTTTATTAGGGGAATAAATCTGCTGGGCTGTCTCTGAACAAAGGAGAGACAAAAGCAATATGGCCGGGGCAGGGAGAGTCTTTTATAGAGACTGAGGTGGGGTTTGTAGGGGCTGAGGCGGGGTTGAGTGAGGTAGTGACTAGGGAATGGAGGAGCCGGTGATGTCACTAGGTGGTAGGAGGTGAGCAAGTATTAGGTTACTTTCTAGGTGGGAACAGGGGCGTTCTGGGAAGAAGGGTTTATTCTTTGGTGGGAGCAAAAATCTTGGGATGACATCACACAGGGAGAGGGGAAGGCACAATAGGAAGAGGGCAGCTACTGTAAATAATAGCTGCTGAGGTAGTGGGAGACCTATCATTCCAGGCTTTTGTTTTATGATAGTTGGATGAAGGTCTCTTCTTCTGGAGCTGCTTACTGCTGACAAGGGATGAAGATCGGGGCTAGACCTGGATCTGATGAGGCCCGTGGCAAGTGGGGACCTCTTCCTTTTGTTGTACTGGCTGGTACCCTGCCATGATGAACTCTGTGACTGTCTGATTGGTGAATGCCCTCAATCATTCCTGAAAGAAATTTTGAAAACAGCGAACCAGGCATGGTCCAAAACAGAGAATTAAACAGATAATACTGAGGAGTCCCAAGAGTAGTAATAGCCAGGGGAGCCATGAGCTCCAGGAACCAAATGTACCCCACCATTGATTAGTACCTTGGGGGGCATATCTATCTGGCCCATTGAGTTTTAATTTTTTTCATTTGTCATGTAATTTTTTTTCATTATTTACATAGGTTTTACAGAGACAGCTGGATGTTTAGGGGCTCATTTGTTATAGAAGTAAGAGACTGTTATGGAAGAGATCATAGCTCCTGATCTAAAGGCTCATGTGTCATGTCCTTGCTCTTAGAGAATGAGTGGAAAAATGATAAACACAATTTATATAATCTTTATAATCATTTTTTTTTTTGGAATATAAAAGGTGTATGTAACTGAGCAAATGTCTTTTGGAGGCCAACATACCAATAAGTGTAGTGTTACTATGAGCCTGACTTGTCCTTTAAATTCAAGGCCATGAAAACACACATTTTAGGTTGATAGTTCCAGCAAAGCCATGGAATAGTTGTGTAAAGGACAGTGTTATTCCTGTATCTCTCAGTTTTTGGAGGCCTCCTAGATATATTTAAAAATAAAGAGAACTGATAACCTCAACAAGGACACTGGCCAATTTAAGGTGATCAAGTGTAACATAAAAGGCTTGATCTTTTTAGACATGGGTAGGTATCCAGGAAGTAGCACAATGAGAGAAGAGGTATCATAAACAGAGAACAAGGATGTACATTATTTTAAAAGAAATAAATCTTGTAACTGCTTGGTGTAGAACTTATCCTGACTGTGGCTGAAAAGCAGGTGATTTTTTCCCAATACTCTTACTTTATGGTTTTTTGTTTTTTTGTTTTTGATCACTACATGATAGTTAATTAGTTATCACAGAATCAGAAAAACATTTATCTAAAAGGAGAGATCTGGAGACCAGTGGTTTCTAGGGTTGGACACCTGTAAAGAACTTATTTTAATTTTTCTGAAAAGAATTTATACACACTTGTAGCTAATTAATGATTTTCCCTTCTATTTAGTACCCAAAGTTTTGTCTTTTTGAAATGGCTGTGTCAGGAGTGAAACAAAAGATTTTAATGGGTGGGCTATGTCTTAATTTTTCTGAAGTCTAGCTTTATTATTATGTCATTGTTTTATACCTGTTTTGGTTATTTTTTTCTGCTGGGTGTTTAAGACCAAGTTAAAGTGAGACCTGTGTCAATCAGTATGAACCTCTTGTTATCTATTACAGTCAGTTAAGTCTCCCCAGGCCATTACTTTAGAACCATGTATAGAGCCTCTCTGCTCCTCTGTCAATGTCAGCCATCTGGATGGGTCATGGCCTTACTTGACCAAGTTGTTTTCAGTGAAAGTGTGAGAGATTTTTTTCTTGATGAGCCTCCTTTGGCACATAGTACATTGTCCTCTGGTGTTCAGCAATCTCCCTGTTTAGGAGGTTGAGTGACTTACCAAAGATGTAGGACCCTGTAGAGAAGGTTCCCTCATGTCCTGGATCTTTGTTGACCTTGAGGGGCCAGGGCCAAAATATTGGCTGTCCTCATAGCCCAGTTACCTTTTTAGTTTTGATCTCAAAACTTTAGTTGTTGAACACCCAGAAGAGAAAGTCAATAGCATTAGCACTGTAACAAAAGTAATGAGTTTAACTATTATGATTTTACCTGAATAACAAGCATTTTGTAATTTAAAATATAGAGAACTGTTATTGTTATCAGTCATGGTTATTTTAGTAGTTGAATTCCTGTAGAATATTAACAGAAAAAGAGCCACAAATAATATTTTAACATGACAATCATGATGAGCTTACCTTTGTCACATATTTATATGTCCATCTTGATATAAAATAACCATTGTTAAACACTCATTTTTTTAGTATATGTGCTGCCAAAGCAAGCACTAAACACTCATTTTTTAAAAACACACCAAAAGTTTTTACCTAAATTATATTTTAAAAATAAACAAAATTATTATCTTTTGATAGGATACCATCTAAAGAAAATATCTCAGCCCATATATGTATCTGTTGTCATAAATACCTGGAGTGTATGAAAAAGGCAAATATCTGAATCAAAAAGAGGTTATTATCATAAACAAATATTAGAAAACCTGTATAGTCAGGAAGTATAAATACATTTATTACACCAGAAAAAATAAAACTTTGTTATTTACGTTTTTTACAGGATATTTAGTCCTTTGAAAATGACCAGTGTAAGCATACCATAATAACATATTTATAATTTATCCCTTTGATGACAACTGATGTAAACATAGTATAATAATATATTTAAGCAATATTATTTCTGTAAGTCTTTTATAAGGCTATGAAAACTATTGGGTTAGTCTGTTGTAAGATGAAAACTGTTGAGGTCCCCCTAGTGAACAAAGACTGGAAAATATTTTCATGTGGCTGCTCCTTTGTTCACCAAGGGGAGCATGCTTTGAACTTAATAACCTTTATCTATAAACAAAACAGCTGTATGATTGGACAAAAAACAAAGATATAAGACAATTACTAAAACTAGAGTGTACTCAAATATATTTAGCCCAGTGCAATTATAATCTCTTTATAATTTTAGGTTTATAATTATAAACAAGACTATTTAAAACTTTTTGTAAGTCAATTAACAGAGATCTCTTGTAGAATTAAAATCAGAAGGAATGAAATCTCTATTCCTGTAAACCTTTTATAACAAACTTGAAACCAACAAGTAAACATATATATTTCCTTTATAAATCACTTCCACATACCTTCTTGATGTACCTAGGTTGTGTTAACAAGACAAACATATAAAATCCTTTTATATCAAAAATATATCTTTTACTTATAGCTTTTTAAATATTTTGTCTCCGACTTACTATAGACATTTTATACATTTGTCAGTTATTATCTCATCCCTAGTGGTCTTTGTTAAGTAAATAAAGTTCCAATTACTATTTAATGGTTAGACACAGGTGGTTTCTGTCACTGATTACAGCCCTAAACACATGACAGTTAAGGCACATATATCACAAGTTTGTTCAAGGATTCCCACTTTGTTCTTTAGAGCTAGTGTGTTATCTATAGTGGAGCTACAAATCAAAGAAGCTATATAACCTTCACTTTAAACAGCAGAAGCAATGGGCTAAGGCAAGTTTTTAAAGGGATACACTACCTAGTTTGCTTCCACAACTACTTTAATAGCTAATCTACTAAACTTTGAAACTTTTTCCTATCAACAGAGTTATAAAGTTGGGGAGGTATGGGTGGTGAGTGATTGGCTCAGGCTAGGAGTACTTGAGAAGGAGAACAAGTTTGACAGAGGGAGGGTCAAGAGCATAGGTAGAAAAAGGCTTGCATGTAGGGGATTTCTGACCATTTGCCAATGCATTGATGGAAGTTGTATAAATCACACAGTATGTTAAAATTGAAAGTGCCATTTTTAGGTCACGGAAACCCATTATCTAATTTATACTGAGGCCAAACCTGATTACAATAGAAAACAAGTCTTTTTGGCTTAAATTCTGGTCCCAACAATCTGAGGGGTTTGAGTTGTGCCAGAAGGCAGCTGGGAGGCATTGAGGGGCAGGATTTGGATTGTTGGGCCCCCTTGTTAGAGCAGGTGAGGAGGAGGCAGCTCCCGGGGAGAAGGACAAAGGGGAGAAGCATCCTTGTCTCCTTTGACAGTCTCCGAGTGAGTGTCCCAGAGGGAGAGAACAAGAGGAGGTGGGCCCATGGGACGTTTCCCAGGGGCACAGTCCTGGGCCCAGTGGCCATGGGGGTTTCTCTGACCAAGTGCTTGGATTTCTGAGAAGTCCCCGGAGGGAGAGAGAATGAGACAGAGAACCCAACGAGAGGGAGGCTGAACTCCCTACTCACCCAGACATTGGTGACCAGTGTAGATGTGTAGCGTCAGCAATAGCAAAGGTAGAAAGCCCCGGAGGGTCCTGGCAATGGCAGATATGGTCCGTCCAATGGAGATAGCCAAAAGGTCAATCAACCCTGTCCTGCAGGGATCATCCATTAATGGACCATCTACCATCTGAGTCACGGGACCAGAAATGTCAAGTAAAAGGGCCAAAAACCAAGACCAGACCAGGCCACAACAAGCCTTTATTAGGGGAATAGATCTGCCAGGCTGTCTCTGAACAAAGAAGAGACAAAAGCAATATGGCCGGGGCAGGGAGAGTCTTTTATAGAGACTGAGGTGGGGTTTGTAGGTGCTGAGGTGGGGTTGAGTGAGGTAGTGACTAGGAAATGGAGGAGCCAATGATGTCACTAGGTGCTAGGAGGTGAGCGAGAGTTAGGTTACTTTCTAGGTGGGAACAGGGGCATGCTGGGAAGAAGGGTTTATTCTTTGGTGGGAGCAGCCATCTTGGCATGACATCACACAGGGGAGGGGGCAAGGCACAATAGGAAGAGGGCAGCTACTATACATAATAGGTGCTGAGGTAGTGGGAGACCTATCATCTTTAAAATATTTCTTGGCTATATTCTTCTCTTTCTACTGTTACTATCTAGTCATCCTTTTCTTAAAATACCAAAGTTTCCTTTTAATGCTTCAATATGAAAAAAGTCTAAAAACTTCCAATTTAAAACCATAATGTCTATTATAATTGCATTATAATATGTAAGAAGGCACTGTAATTACAATCTACAGAGATCTCTATACCAGCCACAAAGTCTTTACACTATAAGCATCCACAAACCTAAGCACAGAACAAACAAAATTAAACAAAAAAGACATGAGAAAACCAGTGTATAAAATGCCTCTCCAAACTCCCAACTCCTCCAAAGATAATCCAGAGGGAGCTGAGAGGGAGAATGGCACAAGTCACAAACACAAATTACTTGAAAGGATAACAGTGGAGGTTAGAAAAGTGAATCGAAGAAATTCTCAGCTGGATCACAGAAGAAATAACTAAACAGGTAGGATTTATGACCCAGGAATATGAGTGGCAGTGTGGCCTTATGATACATTCTATAGTACAGAAGTGTAATTTTTGCTGCTTATTCTGTACAGTACAGTACTTTAGTTTTATGTTTTATGAAATGAACTTCATGCTAAAATTGATCAGAAGATGTCAGGAGAAATTCTATGTGATTTTGGTGAAAATCATTTCATAATGAAATCATGATTAGGGCCTAGTTTTCCTGTCTACAGTCCAGCTACAGCATATGGAGACTTAACTCTGTTTTTGCTTCAGGTCACAGCTAGACCTCAAGGGTCCAGTGATGCAGTGATGCTCCAGGCAGGATTACACCAGCTGGTGACATCTTAGAGGAACCAAATATTCATCTGCATAGTTCCTCATTGTTCAAGGATTATCACCACTGCCCTCTGAGTCAACTGCTACTTTTGTTTCTCCTTAGGTACGGAACAAAGGTGTGGCAACCTCAGGGTCTTAGGTTTTTGCTGCCTTGAGCGGGATTGATCAGGCCAAAGCTCAGCTTCTTCTCTAAGTCTCATTTCTGCCTATATATTAATTTGCCTTGTGCTGTCATGCCTCACAGAAGACTAGGACTTAATGAAGAGGTTCTAGTAATATCCCCTTTCCCTGTTCCCTACAAGAAGAGGCAAAGAAAGAAACATATTGTTTAAGGGAATAATTCAGCAAGAAGAAATAACTATAAAGATTTATCCACCAAATACTGATGTGCCCAACTTCATAAAATATGCACTAGTGGAGAAGAAAAATCAGATAAACACCAATACAATCATAATGGAGAACCTCAGTACCTCACAATCCAAATGAACAGATCAAGTAGACAAAAGAAATCAACAACAGGTTTTCCAAACATTCAAACAAATGGACTTAATACATATCTACAGTGTTCTATCCAACATAAACAGAATACACAGTCTTCTAAACAGCATATAATTCTTTCTCCAAAACAGACTGATATAGGGGAAAGAGATGTAACTCCCAAATATACTAGATATCTGAAACATGAGTTCGTGTTCTCTAAAATCAAAGAATGAATTCTAGGAACAATGGAGATTAAGAGTAGAAAAAATTTATTGAGAGAAAGAAAGCTTCTGTCTAAGAGACTCAGAAGGAGGACCAGAAAGTGGTTTGCCCTCCCACCCCACTTTTCAAAGATGTTTTATACAACAAAGCCATGTGATGATCCAGGTACAAAGTGGGACAAAACTATAAGACCTGAGGGAAATTTACAAGGTGGGCATGAGGTAGGACAAAACCATGACCAACCAATAAGATTACCAGTTGTTGATTTTTATTTTTAATAAAGGTCTCTCGTGAGGGAGACCTGGAACCCCGGAAAGCACAGACTTTTAAAGAAAGAAAAGGAGAAAGCCTGGGGGATGAACAGCAGCTTAATTCCTCTGGCACTATTGGACAATCACAAAGGAAAGAAGCAAGGCTTTTATACATGTAGGAAAGCAGCTTAGTTATTCTGGCTATTGTCTTTCTGATTTTAACCTCTGATGATAACCAGTGACTTTAAGTGACTCATAAAAGCTACAGGAGAATTCACAGGTCCCCTGTTTCCATTCACCAATCCCATACATCAAAGAACACACGCAGCCCTCTTCTTATCAGATAGTATCAGGAGAGCAGGATGACTTTAGCCAAAAATCAAGCCCACCAGCCCACCATAAACATCACAGATGTGTGTAGTGAGTCGTATCTCTCTTACCACCTGTAGAGTCATTGGGTTGCAGAAAATGGTAAATAAGAAAACTAGGAAAACCTGTTTTTCTCCTGTCAGACTTTTACAAGGCCTCAAAGTTTTCTGGCATTCTTTTAACAAACAGACTTGTGGAATTTCCCAGAAAGGACTTAATTCTTAGTTAACAAACTTCTTGTGATCTATTCTTACAACTAGATAGCTGAATTCTACCCTTTCCCACAACCAGTCACCCAGCTAAATTGATTAAATGGGGGTCAAATGGGGGAGAAACTCACATAGCAAGTGTACAAGGATTTTCAGTAAGCGTGGGTCAGGGATATTTCCTGGAGATGCTGGGTTAAGACATTGGCATCCCACCCAGGTGATTGATACCTGTTTAGAATATCAATCACTGCTATTCATCCTACATGGGTGTAGTAGTTTCTCTCCTTTTACAATGCTGGCCTTCAGTGAATGTGTCTTCCCTGTCCTCCATGTTGGCTCCTTGTGGGATAACCCTGTCTAATTGCCTACAAGATACCTAATTAACTTACCTATCTTCAATAAACCACATACATCCTATAAAGCATACTTAAGAAAATGATAAAGAATCAAAATTATCCCATGTAAATTATCAGATCATAGTACAATGAAACTAGACATCAAAATAAAAGACACTACAGAAACCATCCAAACATATGGAAATTAAACAATATTCTCTTGAAGAATCAGTGGGTCACAGGTGAAATTGAGGGAGAAATTAGACAGTTCCTACAATCAAACTATAATGTTAGTATGACATACTGTGTAAGACTGAAGGCCTTACCAAATGCTCCGAGGAGCTGACTGCAGAGAAGAACACCCAGGAAGGAACACACCAGACAAGTTGGAAAGTAAAACAGACCTTAGTCTGGCCAGAGGGCACTCCCAAAGCAAAGTAGCTTAGAGAGGCCACTAGCCCAGAATCCGAGGCTCTTTTTATAGGGGGTTGCAGGGGAAGTTAACAGGCAAAATTTACAGAAGAGGAACAAAGGTTAGTGGTCAGCTGACATGTACTGATGGTCAGCAGATGTTTGTAGATTGTTCTATAGATAGCAGTGTCCAGAACATCAGTTTCAAACAAAGAGTTGAGTAATTTACTTTGGGACCTTATGGCTGATACAGATCTTATCTAGTGTCCCAGAACTAACAAGCATCTTTATCTATTTACTCACATTCAATCACAGTTGGATCTAGGGGAGTTTTATGATTACAGAGTTATGCAGTCCCACAACTGAACCCCTGGGACACAATGAAAGCAGTCATAGGAGGGAAGCTTAGCATGGTGAATTCCCACATCAGAAAAACAAAGCAAACTCAAGTAAATAACCTCATGATGCAAATCAAGGTGTGAGAAAAATGAGAACTATCCAAATTCAAATTTAATACTGGAAAGAAATAAAGATCAGATGGAGGGGATGAAGGGAGGGCAGGGGAATGAGGAAAAAATAGCCAAGATACATCATGTAAAGGTAAAAGATCCCAATGATGAATGTAACTGTATTGTATACCTAAAATATACCAATAAACTTAATGACCAAAAGAAGTTATAAAGATCAGAGAAGATATTAATGAAATTGAAACTGAAAAACAATACAAAGAATCTACAGGCACCACGTCCTATTCCCTGCCCATCTCCTCAGATGCCCAGATCTTTGTGGCTTGTTTCAAATAATTTGTGGAGATCTGGGATTTGCAGAACCAAATTTTTATCAGGAAACATGAAGTCCTCACCTATGGGTCCTGCTGTGTTGACATCACAGGCAATAAATTCTTGACAGGAGGTGAAGACACCATCCTGTACTCTTGGGACCTGAGGAGCTACCAAAGGTGGCACCAGTACAATTTACAGAATGAGATCCTCAGCATCACTCATGACCCCACTGAGGAATGGCTCTTGGTGGGCATGAGAAACAATAATATAATAATCCTACATACTCATTGGATGGAAAAGTTCAAGGTCACCATCAAAAGATACACCTTCTTCCACAACCTCAAGTTTGCATCCTGTGGGAGGTACTTTGTGACCACACTGGTTGAGACAATCCGAGGCTTAGCAGCACCTTCTATGCAAAGGTTGTTCCAGGTACAGGAGTCTTCAGAGATCTGCTGTGATGTGTTTGCTGATAACAAATATCTGGTCACAGGCTCCAAGAACAGTGCCACAGTTTACCAGCTCTTACACTGAAGGTCCCCTGCTATTGTCCTGACAGTAAAGACCTAGAGAAGACCAGTGTGACCTTGGGGTGTTGGATAGGTTCAATACCTGCCACCCCCTCAGCCTCAGCCCAGTGAATCAAAGGAATATTCTTTGAAAGAAATAACAAAAGACAAATTTTTAGAAATCTTACCAAAATAAAGAAAGAAAAGACCTAAGACCATACAATTAAAAATGAAAAAGGAGAAATCACAAAGATTCTGCTGAAGTTCAGAAGATTATTGGTAACTACTTTGAGAAACGGTACTCTAATAAAATGGAATATTCTGAAGAAATGGATAGATTCTTAGGTATATCTGAACTACCAAAGCTGAACCAAGAAGATATGAAAATCCCAAATAATCCAATATTGGTAAATGAAATTGAAGAAATAATTTTAAAAATACCAACTGAGAAAAGCCCAGGTCCTGAAGGGTTCACTGCTGAGTTCTACAAGAACTTTAGAGTAGATCTAGTGCCAATACTCCTCAAACTCTTTAATGAAATCAAAAGGAAAGTAGAACTCCTGAAGTCATTCCTGGAAGTAAGGATTGTTATACTTAATTGTGAGAGATTATAGAGAATCTCCACCATTCTGAGCCAAATTTGAGTCCTTTATTGTCAGCCAGCATTAGAGAGTAGCTCATGCCTAGAAAACTCTCAACCAGGAAAAGTGGCTTGCAGGGTTCTTTCAAGTGGGTCTTCTAATTGGGGAGGGCTCAGGGAGAGGGGGAGCACAAGCAGAACTTTCACAGGAGAACTTTGCTAAGTTAGTGGGGGTCAGTGGAAGTTTCACACAGTTTAGTTGAAATAAAATATCACACAGGTGAGGAGAATCCTGTTTACAAGGTTGTAAAGATAACATAGTTGCAGATTGTTCTATCAAACAGGATAAGCCAGTCTGTAATGCATTAACTGAGGGGACTCCCAAGATGGGAAGGGAGAGGCGACCACCCAGAATCACTTGACTTTACACAAATGCAGTCAGGTAGGCTACCACATTCCCAACTCTTCTAAGTATGATGTCAAAGCATTGACTCATCTTGAGCCTCCTGAGTGTGTAGGGGATTATAATAGGTTCTCATGTAGAACAGTTTAACAGAGGCTATATGCTGTTTTACAAACTTATCGAATTAAGAACACAGGGCCCAATCAGGAGCCCAGGGAAAAGCAGGATAAGGATGACAGTGTGTGGTCCCTTCCATGCTGGGGTGAATCCCTCTTTCTGGAAGGCCTTGACAAGCATAGTGTCTCCCAGCTGGAATGGGTGGGAGGGCACAGAGCTGTGTAAGGGTAGGGTAGTGTGTATGCTGGCATGGAGCCTGCACCTGTTGAAGAGACTGAAAGTATTTTAACAGAGACTGGTTAGAAAATTCCTCTAACATCTCACTTTTGGCTTTGGGGAGCAGAAGAGGAGGGCTTTTAAACACAATCTCATAAGGAGTAAAGCCTGTTTTATAAGAGGTGCATCTAACTTGAGGGATTGCCAGGTTGACCTGCCCTTTAAAGTTGATTTGATCAAAGCAGATTTTAGGGTCTGATTTATTCATTCCATTTACCCTGAGCTTTGAGGTTGGTAGGCACGGTGGAGTTTCCAATTTATACCCAGTGCCCTATTGACTGAGCTATAGAGGCTATAAATGCAGGGCCATTATCAGATCTAATGGACATTGATAACCAAAACCTGGGGATCAATTTCTGGAGCAGCTTCTTTGCCACCACAGTGGCAGTTTTCCTCTGAGTAGCATAGACCTCTGCCTGACCTAAGAAGCTATCTATGAAAACCAGAAGGTATTCATAGCCACCTGTCAGTGGCTTGATCTCTGTGAAGTCCACTTCCCAGTGTTCCCCCAGGCTCATTCCTCTGAATCTAATCCCAAGGGATGCAGGCAGGCCCTGGCAAGGATTTACTTCCACACAGGCTGCTCAGATAAGAGAGGCTTGGTGAGCTAGTTCTTGTAAGTTTGGGATACAGTATCTCAGAGCTAGAAGCTCAGTCATCTTGGAGTTCCCTAGGTGTGTGAATGAATGCAGCTGCTGAATGAGTTGTTACCCTAGTGCCTAGGGGAGGTAGATACAACCATCTGGACATTTCCACCAGCCTTGGGGGTCCTTTTTTGTTTGCAGCTGGCTCACTTCTTCATCTTACTTTTTATTGAAAGTGAGACTAGCTGGAAGCAGAGGGGGAGGTAGGCCTACAGCAGGCAGGATGATTAAGGGCTTAATTGGTCTTATGGCTGCATCCCTGGTGGTCTGGTCTTCGAGCTGGTTTTCTTTTCTTTCTGGAGTATCATACCTTTGATGTCCCTGGATATGTATGACAGCCACCTCTTTGGGAAACCATATCACCTCTAGCAGAGACAATATCTCCTCTTTGTTTTGATGATTTTTCCTGCAGCCATTAAGAGTTCCCTTGCTTTTTATATACTGGTATGGACATTCAGCATAACAAAGGCAAATCTGCTGTCAGTATATATGTTTACCCTTTTATCTTTTCCTCACCTTAAAGCTTGGGCTAGAGCAATCAGCTTTGCCTTTTGTGCCAAAGTCCCTTCAGGAAAAGGCTGGGCTCAAATAGCCTCTCTGAGCAGAGTTTACAGAGTGGGGGACCATAAGGACAAAGTCTTGCCCCAGGGTCAGCCTCTTTGACCAATAAGGCAATGTCAGTTACTTTCTTAAGGCATGAAGGCCATTCTAAGGCCACAGGATCTAATCTTTTAGAGAGAGAGGCTATAGGGTGCCTCCAGGCCTCTAAGGACTATTTTAGGACCCTTTTGGGGATCCTTCTCACTTTGTAGATGAATGAATAAAGTGGCTTGGTGACATCAGGCAATGCCAGAGCTGGGGCTGATATCAATGGTTGTTTTAGATCCTGGAATGCCTTTTCTTCTTTTGTTACCCATTCTAGGAGTTGGTCTTCTCCCTTGGCAGAATGGAGGAGCTGTGCTATCTTGGCAAACACAGGTATCGACAGGCAACAGCATCCAGCTGTGCCTAGGAATTTTCATACCTGTTTCTTGGTAGTTGGCATGGCTACCTGGAGAATGGCCCATTTCTTGGCGTGAGGCAGAGTTCTTCCCTCTGAGATCTCCCCTGGGAGGTAGAGTTGTGCCTTTTTGGCCAAGATGCAGTAGCCCAACTCCTCTAGTAACTGGAAAAGTTTTCATGTTCCCTACAGGCATTCTGAAATACTGGCAGCAGCTAGCAATAAATCATCCACACATTGAATCAGGGTGAGGTTAGGGTGGTGGGATCAAAAACTCAATAAATCCTTCTGGAGGGCCTCACTGTACACAGTGGTGGCATTCTTTTTTTGTTGTTGTTGTTAAATAATTTTATCAGTACATTTTAGGTATACAACACAATTACATTTCTCATTGGGAATTGTACCATTACATAATGCACCTTGGTTCTCATTTTTTCCCCATTCCTAGCCCTCGCTTCACCCGCTCCATCCTTCCCTATTTACAAAGACTTTATTTTCATTTTTTCCATTTCTCAGCATTTTAATTTCCCTTCTTTTGTTTCCCCTGTGCCTCCCACTACCCCTACCAATTTGGAACTTTTCTTCCTATTTTGCATTATTGATTATTCATTCTAAACATTGGTACATTTTAGGTATACAGTATAATGACATTCATCATTGGAAATTTGCACCTTTACATAATCTCTCTTGGTGCTTATTTTTCACCCTTGCCCAGCCCTCCCTTCAACCCCTCAATTCCTCCCTATTTACAAAGATTTTGTTCCTATTTTTCCATTTTCTCATAATAATCCCATTCCCTTCTAACCTTTCCCCTATCCCTCCCACTTCCTTCCCCTTTGCCTCATTTCTTCCTATTTCACATTACCTAATGTACATTTCAGTCCTTATTTACACTTTCAGTTTCTCACACCAGAGAAACTATTGGGTATTTACACATGTGTGTCCTATTTATTTCACTTAAGAGTATTGCCGCAATGTGCATTGACTTAGCTATAAATGTCTCTAATTTCCCTTTTTTATGGCTGAGTAGTACTCCATTTTATAAAAAAAAATACACACATTTTCTTTATCCAGTCTCCAGTTGATGGACATTTGGGCTGTTTCCAAGTTTTAGCTATTACAAACTGCACTGCTATGAACATGGGTGCACATATATCACTGTGGTATGATTCTTTTAATTCTTTGGGGAAGACCCCCAGCAATGCAATAGAGGGGTCAAATGGGACTTCCAGTGCTAGATCTTTGAGGTATCTCCATACTGATTTCCACAGTGCTTGCACCAGTCTACACTCCCACCAGCAGTGGAGCAGGGTTCCTCTTTCCCCACAGCCCCTCCAGCATTCGTTATTGGTTGATTTCATGATAGCAGCCATTCCTTCTGGAGTGAGGTGGAATCTCAGCATTGTTTTCATTTGCATCTCTCAAATGACCAATGATGTTGAATATTTTTTCATGTATTTATTCGCTATTTCTATTTCTTTGTCTGAGAAATGTCTGTTCATTTCAGCTGACCATTTTTGGTTTGGGTCTTTAAATTTGGGAGGTCTGATCTTTTTAAGTTCTTTATAGATTTGAGATAGTAGACCTTTGTCTGAGGAAGAGCAGGTGAAGATTTTTTCCCACATTGTGGCTTGTCTCTTCACACTGCTGGTGGTTTCTCTTGCTATGCAGAAGCTTTTTAATATGAAGAGATCCCACTTGTTGATTGTTTGTACTACTTCATGGGCAACTGAGGTTTTGTTCATAAAATCTTTTCCTACACCGATGTCTTCAAGAGTTTTACCTAACCTCTGTTCCAACTGGTTCAGAGTTTCTATTTTAATATTTAGATCTTTAATCCATTTTCATTTTAGTTTAGTGCATGGCAAGATATAAAGGTCTAGTTTTAATCTTTGGCAAGTTGAAGCCCAAGTTTTCCAGCACCATTTATTAAAGAGGCTATCTTTCCTCCAGTGAGAGTATTTAGATCCTTTGTCGAAGATGAGATGGCTGAGTGTGGCTGGCATTGTTTCTGCATCTTCTAATCTGTTCCACTGTTCCTCAGGTCTGTATCTTTGCCAGTACCTTGCTGTTTTTATCACAATAGCTTTGTAGTATAGTTGCAGGTTGGGGATTATGATACCCCATGCCATGTCTCTGTTACCTAGAATTTCTTTTGTTATTCTGGGTCTCTTCTTGTTCCAAATGAATTTTTGGATTGTTTTCTCGAGGTCTATGAACTATGCTGCTGGGATCTCAATTGGAATTGCATTATATCTGTATAGCAGTTTTGGAAGTATGACCATTTTCACTATATTAATCCTTCCTACCCAGGAGCAGGGGATGTTTGTCCATTTTCTGATATCATCTTCAATCTCTCTTTTCAGAGTGCCATAGTTTTCAGAGAAGAGTTCTTTGATAAATTTTGTTAGGTTGATTCCTAGATATTTCAGTTTTTTGGATGCTATTGTGAAAGGAATTATTTGCCCTATTTCTCTCTCAGTGAGTCTGTCATTGGTATAGAGGAAAGCTATTAATTTTTGTGTGTTGACCTTGTAACCAGTTCCTTGACTGTATTTGGTTATTAAGTCTAGAAGGCTTTTGGTGGAGTTCTTGGGGACTTCTATATAGAGTATCATGTCATCTTCAAATAATGACAATTTGACTTCTTCATTTCCTATCTTTATTCCTTTTATTTCTTTCTCTTGTCTAATTGCCATGGCTAATGTTTCCAGAACTATATTGAAGAAGAGTGGTAATAGTGGACATCCTTGTCTTGTTCCTGATTTTAGTGTGAAGGATTTCAGTTTTTGACCATTTAGTATGATGTTGGCTGTTGGTTTTTCATAGATGGCTTCTATCAGTTTGAGGTAGAGACCATCTATTCCAATTTTTTGTAGGGTTTTTATCATAAATGCATGTTGGATTTTGTCAAATGCTTTTCCTGCATCTATGGAGATAATCATATGGTTTTTGTCCTTGGCTCTATTGATATAATGTATTGCATTGATTGATTTGCATATATTGAACCATCCCTGCATCCCTGGGATGAATCTCCATTGATCAGGGTTTATGATCTTCATGATGATCTTCTGCATTCTGTTTGCCAGTATCTTGTTAAGGATTTTTGCATCTATGTTCATTGTTGAGATTGGCCTATAGTTCTCCTTTTTGATTGGGTCTTTCTCTGCTTTGGGGATCAAGGTGATGCTTGCTTCCAGGAATGAATTTGGGAGTATTGCTTCTCTTTCAATTTCTTTTAGGAGTTTAAACAGTAGTGGGAATATTTCCTCTCTAAATGTCTTGTAGAATTCAGCAGTGAAGCCATCAGGGCCTGAGCTTTACTTAGATGATAAGTTTTTAATTACATTTTCAATTTCATTGGTTGATATTGGGTTGTTCAGGATTTTTAGGTCTTCTTCGTTCAACTTTGGTAATTCATATGTATCTAGGAATCTGTCCATTTCTTCTGTGTTGTCCGTCTTATTGGCATATAGGTTCTGGAAGTAGGTATTGATGATCCTCTGGATTTCTGCTGGGTCTGTTGTAATTTCACCCTTTTCATTCCTAATTGCATGGATTTGGGCCTTTTCTTTCCTTTTTCTGACAAGGTTGGCAAAGGGTTTGTCAATTTTGTTGATTCTTTCAAAGAACCAACTCTTGGCTTCATTGATTTTTTGTATCATTCTCTTAGTCTCCATTGCATTGATTTCTCCTCTGATCTTTATAATTTCTTCCCTTGTATGAGCTTTGGGGTTGTCCTGCTCTTCTTTTTCTAGAAGCTTGAGGTTCAGCATGAGGTTGTTTAATTGGGCTCATTCTGTGTTCCTAATATGCATATTCACTGCTATGAATTTCCCTCATAAGAGTGCATTCATTGTGTCCCATAGATTCCGATATGTTGCATTGTCATTGTCATTTAATTGAAGGAACTGTCTGATTTCTTCTTTAATTTCCTCTGTGACCCATTGGTTATTCAGAAGTGTGTTGTTCAATTTCCATATGTTTATGAAATTTTTGTTTCTTTTGCTATGGATCTCCAATTTCATCGCACTATGGTCTGATAATATACAAGGGATAACTTCAATTCTTTTGCACTTACTTAAACATGTTCTATGTGTGAGTATGTGGTCTATTTTTGAGAATGACCCATGTGCAGCTGAGAAGAATGTGTATTCTGATTTTGTGGGGTGGAAGACTCTGTAAACATCTGTTAAGTTCATTTGTTCGAGTTCGATTGAGTTCCAGTATTTCATTATTATTTTTTGTCTAGTTGATCTATCTATTTGTGGCAGTGGGGTATTGAGTTGCCTCACTACAATTGTATTAGTGCATATGTGACTTTTCTTGTCCGTTAGTATTTGCTTTATATAGTTGGGTGCACAAGTGTTTGGTGCATAGATATTTATGATTATCATGTCTTCCTCTTGGATTCTTCTCTTTACAAAGATGTAGTGTCCTTCATCTCTCTTAATCAGTGTTGGTTTGAAATCTACTTGATCTGCAAAGAGGATAGCTACTCCTGTTTTTTTTCAGGTTCCTGTCACATGGAGTATTGTTTTCCACCCTTTAACTTTCAGTCTATGAGTTTCCTTTTGAATGAAGTATGTTTCTTGTATGCAGCATATTGTTGGATTTTGCTTCTTGACCTATTCTGCCAGTCTATTTCTTTTGATTGGTGAATTGAGTCCATTAACATTGATGGTTATAACTGAAACTTTTTGACTTGTCATTACCATGGCTTTTACTTTTTGTTGGGTTCTCCCCCTTTACATTTAATTTCTTGTCATGCCAGATGGGTTCATTCTGCTTTGCTTCCTGGGGTTGTGATCCTCATTGTCTGTTCCTATGATATTGTGTAAAATTCTTTGGAGTGCTGCTTTGGTATTCACAAAGTTCCTAAGGTGCTCTTTGTCATGAAAGTATCTTACTTCTCCATCCATTTTGCAAGATAGTTTTGCAGGGTACATCAATATGGGTTGGAGCCTGTTTTCTTTTAGGGCTTGGAATATGTCACTCCAAGCTCTTCTTGCCTTGATGGTTTGTGTTGAGAAGTCTGCTATGATTCTGATGGGCTTTCCTTTGTATGTGATTTGTTTCTTTTCTCTAAGTGCTTGTAGAACTTTGTTCTTCTGTTGTGTTTCTGGAATCTTAACAATTATATGCCTATGTGTAGATATTTTTTGATCAAGGCTATTTGGAGTCCTATATGGCTCACTTATTTGTATGTCAAGCTCTTTTCCCCTCCTTGGGAAGTTTTCTGCCATTATTTCTGTGAAGAGTTTATTTATGTCATCTGCACTCTCTCCTGTTTCTTCATTGAGCCCAATCAATCTTACATTATTCTTCTTTGCATCATCTAGAAGCTGCTGGATTGATTTCTCATGTTCCCTTATAGTTTTGAAGCAATTTTTCTTTTCCTGGTCACTAATTGCAATCTTATCTTCTATATCTGAAATTCTGTCCTCACATTGGCTCATTCTGCTGTGTAGACTTTCAATGGAGTGTTTCATGTCCTGGAAATCTATTTGCATCTGTTTTATGGATTCCATTTGTTTCCTATTTTGTGATTCCATCATGTTCCTGAGCTCCTCTCTAGATTTATTAGTCATGTCTTGCACTAGGGGCACAATTTCTCCTGATATCTGAGAAATTATTTCTGATTTCGTTTTTTCCATATCCTCTTTTCTTGCCAGTTCAGTGGGTCCAGGTGGTTGAGTATCAGAGTGTCCCATCTCATTTCCCTTTGGGGTTGCTGTAGGTGATCTGGAAGTCTGGTTTTGAGACTTATTTACATGTTTTCTCATTTCGAGTGGGAGGGGTGGCTGTTGGCACCTGCACGGATTACCTCCTCTGTGCTGGGAGAGGTGGGACAGTGGCCAGGAGTGGTGGCAGGGTTGGTGGTCCAAAAGTCCTTTCTTCTGGGCTTGGAGCAGCGGGAGGGATGATGGCCAGGAATCCCCTTCCTCTGGACCAGGAGCAGTGGGAAGGTGGCTCAGAAGCCCCTACCTCTGGGCCAAGAGTGGCAGGAGTGATGGTGGCCTGGAAGCCCCTTTTTCTGTGCCAGGAGTGGTGGGTCAGAAGGTAGCTCAAAAGCTCTTTCTTCTGGGCTGACTGCAGCGGGAGTGATGGTGGCTGGAAAGCCCCTTCCTGTGGACCAGGAGTGGTGGTACAGTGGCTCAGAAGTCCCTACCTGTGGGCTGGGAGGGGCCAGACTCAGTACCATGGTCTGGTGGTACGGTGTCCTCTGCATCTTTGTAGTGTGGAACCAGGTGGCTGCCTGTCTGCAGCAGGCTGATTCAGCATGTTCCGTGTGACTCATGACCTTGGTTGGGCATGCACAGACCTCCCTGTCTGCAGTGGGCTGATTCAGCATGTGAGTGGTGGTATTCTTAAAATCCTGGGGCAGCAGGGTCCAGGTAAGTTGACAGTAAACATTGGAAGATGGGTCAGTTCACTTGAAGGCAAATGTGGGCTGGCTGGCTGGGGAAAGAGGCAGGCTGAAAAAGGCATCTTTTAAATTTAGCACAGTATACACTTGGTGCTCAGGAGACAGCAAACTCAGGAGGGTATATGGATTGGGAATGGTAGGGTGCAAAGTTACCACTTGCTGGTTGACTTCTCTCAAGTTCTGGACCAGTCTGTAATCTGACACCCCTGGTTTTTGTGCTGGCAAGAATGGGGTGTTCCATGGAGACTGACAGGGAATTAATATCTCAAAGTCCAGCAACCTCTTGATGTGACGGGCTATCCCATCTGGCCTCCTGAAAGTTGGGATATTGTCTAACTTGCACAGATGTGACAGTCAACAAGAACTCAACTATCACTGGGGGTGGTGAGCTGCTAAACCCAGTGGTAGGTTAATATCTGCCCACACCTTAGTGAACTCTGCTTTGAAGTCTGTCCAATAGGCCCTTGGGGCTTGATTCCTCTGGGTACTCTTCCCCTGAGAGGAGATACCCCTCGGATAGAGCAGTGGTTAAAGACAGTGTGTATGAAGTGGATGACATCTGAGCCTCAGTCAGGGTGAAGGAGATAGTGGCCCTCAGTTTATAAAGGAAGTCCCATCCTAGTAAGGGGAATGGGCACTTCAGTATCACCAAGCAAGAGTGGGTAACTTGTTTTGGTCTCAGGCTTACTGTTCATTCACTTGTGAGTGGGCAGTTCTGGACCATTCCTGTGGATCCCTGGATGGGAATAGTTTGTGACAAAGTTTTCCTGGGTGGGAGGTTAACATTGACTTCTCAGTGTCAGTGTCTACCAGGAAGTGAACCAGTTGGCCCCTTATTTTAACATTCATCATGGGATCCTGGGGGCCAAGAGAGAAGGAGCTCTGGCCCCCTCAGTCTGAATCCTCCCTTCCCCCAGATATGGTGAGGGACAGTACCTTGGCAGAGGGTCTATGGGGGCATTTACTTTTCCAGTGTCCTTCCTCCTTGCAGTAGAGACATTGATTTCTGTCCAATGGTGGGCATTCTCCTGACTTTTTAGGCATCTTCCCTTTGGGCTTCCTGAAATTGAGTCCCTGTAGGGAACAGGGAAAATGAGGAAAATGAGATTTAGAGAAGAAGCTGAGCTTTGGCCTGATCAGTGCTGCTCTGGGTGGCACAGACCCCAGACCCTGAGCTTGCCACACCTTTATTATGAACATCAGCAGAAACAAAAGTAGCAAATGACTCAGAGAGAGTGGTGATGATACTAGAACAATGAGGAACTATGCAGATGAAGATTTGATTCCTCCCAGGAAGTCTCCAGCTGGTGTAATCCTGCCCGGAGCAGCATCATGGGGCCATTGAGGCCTTAGCTGTGAGGCAGGCAAAAAAGGAATTATGTTTTGACATGCTATAGCTGGCCTGTAGATAGGAAAACTAGGGCCTAATCATGATTTAATTATGAAATGATTTTTCCCCAAAAATCATGTAGAATTGCTCACGACAAGTACCCTCTGATGGCTGATGCCAAGATCTTTGTTGAACTTGAGGGACCAGAGTCAAAATATTGGCTGTCTTTTTACCCAGTTACCTTTTTAGTTTTGGTCTCTAAACTTTAGTAAATTGAATACCCAGAAGAGAAGATCACTATTCTACTTTTGTTGGACATTAAACACTTTTGAAATATATAGAGGACTATTATTTTTTAATCACCCATGGTTGTCTTAGTAGTTGAATCCCTATAGAATGTTAACAGGCAACAGTTACACATTATATAGAAAAACTTAAGATCAAGATACACACATAGTATTTTAGTATGACACTCATGATGACATTATCCCTATAACATGTTTAAATGTCCATCTTAACATCGAGTAGTCAGTCTTTCAGTCAAACACCTCTATTTGATTACAAGACATTAAATATCACATAGAAAAAGTCTTATTTGTTATCCTTTACTAAGATGTCATGTAAAGGGATCACAGCCTATAAATGTACCTTAGAAGTTTATAATGTTTAGCCTTTAATTTTACTGTGTGACATGGTTTGGGCTGCTCAGCACCTTAGCATCTCTAAGTATGATGACACATAACATATCCATTACATAAGTTTTAAGAAAAACTATTATTTGATTGATTATCTCATGTTGGCTTGATATGTATATCTTATCATAAGTAGCTGGAGCACAAGAGAAATGTGAATACCTGGATCATAAGGAGGTTATTAGCATAAACAAAATGTCAGAAGACCTGCACAGTCAGAAGGCATGAATACATTTTGCATACCAGAAAAGTAGCAATAATAATTATTACAATTATATGAAACCATATGTTCTATAATGTAGGTTGGTACCAAAAGCATCTTTTTTTAAAAAACACCTTGTTTTATTTCACTGAAAATTTTGTTTTAGAAGGTGACCAATATAAACATATCACAATAACATATTTAGAACTTAACCCTTTGATAATAACTGATGTAACCATTTTATAATGACATTATTTAAGCATTCTTTATTGGGGCTATGTCTTCTCATAACGCTATGAAAATTAATGGGGCTCTCATTAGTGAACAAAGAGCAGAAATAACTTATTAGAGCAGCTGTTTTTTTACTCACCAAGGAGAGTCCCATTTAGCCATCTCACCAAACTTAAAAGTCTCCATTTAGTTATCTTGACAATTTTTTATTTAATCAGTAAAAAACAGATGGTAACAATTAACAAATTATTTAAAACCAATAAAATACATACTTTTTGAATTATTGAATATAGTCAGCAATATGCATTACAACCAAAATTGATCTTTGAGGTCATTACCTTGACTCCAAAACCAGAAAAGGACCCAAATGAACAAAGAGAACTATAGGTCAATCTTTCTAATGAATATGGATGTAAATGTCCTCAATAAGTTATTGGCAAACAAAATAAAATAAATTATCAAAAAGATCATACATCATGACCAAGTAAGATTCATTCCAGTGATACAGGGGTGGTTCTACCTACATAAATCAATAAATGTAATATACCACATAAACAGAAGCAAGTATAAAAAATCAATGATCATCTCATTATACACAGGAAAAGCATTTTATAAAATTCAACATCCGTTCATAAAAAACCCCAAAGAAACAGGTATAGAAAGTCTTTATCTCAATCTGATACAAGCCATCTATGACAAACCAATGGCCAACATCATACTAAAATATGGAGAGAAGCTGAAAGCTTTCCCTCTAAAATCAGGAACAAGACAAAGATCTCTGCTATCACCACTCCTGTTCAGTATAATTCTTCTTTTTTTACTTTTTATTTTTACTTAAACATCTAACATCAAGAAAAAAATTGCAAGCATATTCCCAGGTAAATTTTCAAAGGACAACAGTACTGAGTGAAAAGTAACCTTTCATAATTAGTATGAATATACATAATAAACGTGAGTACACAATTTATGCATCCATGCTTTTTTGGCAATTTTAGGGTCTCCAATTATGAAAAAAGTACACAAGTGAACAAAAGAGCCACCTTTGATATGTGGCCAAATCATTCTTATTGGAGTTGTATGAAGACATTCCTGGTTTTGACCTCTGCAAGAAGGTGATTCCCCCTCACCAATTATAAAAGTCACTACTTCAGTGCTATGGACACTACTGTTCAAAGGGCTTCATACTCTATCTTACAAGTATGGGATCTTTCCCAAAGAATAGTGCTAGCAACAGGGCTAAGTGAAGAGTACTAATGGCTTCAGTCTGCCAAATGCTTACTTCTGTAGCAGTATAAATATGTATTATTAAAGTTGCCTACTCAAGTATAAAATCTATGCAAAACTCTCATAATATAGGCAAAATGTTCAAAGGCTAAGAAAAACTTTTTTTTTTCTTTTACAAGAAAGTGCAACTGCAGAGTCTCTTGAATGATCTTCTAGATAGTTCTGCAGAAAACTTAGCAGTTTGGCTCAGAAGGTACAGTTCCTCATGAGGAATTAAAGTTCTTCCTAGAAGAATACAAAGCAATATTTCAGGCAGCTTTCTGAAAATGAACCATTAGTTTATGCCTATGCAATGAGACAAATAGGAAGTTGTAATGAAGACTCTCACATGTGCTGTGGTTTGCATGGGACTTGACAGAGCTTTTCCTCTTGCTCCAGACACCAGCCGGTTTGTAACACCAGACATGGCACTTACAGCGCTTTGTCCAACTCTGACAGCAGGCAGGACACTAATTATCTGGGAGAAAAGTCACAAGTGTTTCCATGTGTTTCAGTGTTTTTCAGGTCATGTCTCAATACTTTCAAATAAATCATTAAAAAATATAACATTCCCTCTGTTATTTCCAGTATTTTACACAGTTATGGATACTCAGAATGAAAAGAGAGCTTTATAACAGTAATCAGTGAGACCTTCTGTCTCAGTCAGATTTTCAGCATTTGTTCAGCTGCGGCTAGATGGTAAAGGAAGTTTTCCGTGGCTGGTGGAAGTCATTTTTGCTTTAATGCCTCCAGATTGAGGACTCGCTTTCTTCCATTGTCCAGAACTTCTGAAAATGGTGCTAGGTTGGTGAAGATTTCTTTTGTTTTGAAGGCAATATCCTGTGTAACCTGGCTGTCTGACTTATCGGGGTCTTCGGCCGACTGGACAATTAGCTGACCCATTTCTTTGCACAGTTTACCCATTGTCATGGACTCTTTTGCAGGTGGAGCAATGGTGATCTCGCTGTCTGCCAAATTCACAACACATCATAAAGATCCGGTCTATTGCTCATCTCCAGGACTACAAACCCAGTGAAGTAGCCTGTGCACATCTGCAGGGCTTCCAGCTCATCAGCATGGAGATGCACTTAAGAATACAGGATGGTCCAGTCCTGTTGATGCCACACACAGGGCAGGCAGGGTCCTGGTAAACTCCTGGACAGCTTCTATTTTGGGGTGATAGACGACAACTCTTTTTTTTAGCATCAGTGCCATGTGTAATATAACAGTTTCCATTCCAAATTGAGATACAATGTCTTTGATGGAGGCTGCAAGGTATGCCTTTCGAGCATCAAAGTCCTTGCTAAGGAAAGAGCCATTTTCTTCACTCTGACGTATCCCCTTTGTGAGAACCACAATATAACTCTCCATCATTGTAACTGGACTCCCATGCTTCAAGTACACTCTACACAATATTTTAGTAAAGGTGGCATATTTCTCTGGGTTAAAATCTTTGGCAGTCAGAACAATAGAAAAATGAGCCATCTTCTTCAAAACTGAAGAATCTGGGGCTTCAACTGTTGTGATATAAAACCATGTTCTTCTGTATTGCCCAAAGACAAAGGGATGGAGAAGTTTGTTTTCATCTGTAAAGCAGCATTTTCTGAGCAGCAGATTCCTCAGTGCAGCTGTTGTGGAAGGATAACACCACACCCACAGTACTTCTCCATTTGTGTCTTTTTCAATAAGCCCCACTCCGAGCAACAGCTGAGTGTCTGCCGCCTCGGCCTCAGCCATCTTCCGCCACTGTCAGTTCAGTCTAATTCTTGAAAAATTAGTCAGAGCAGTTAGATAAGAGAAAGAAATGAAAAAGATACAGATAATAAAGGAAGTTCAATTATTATTTGCAGGTGACACAATCCCCTGCATAGGAGACCCCCAAAGCTAAAAAAACCCACCTAGAATTAATAACCAAATTCAGTAGCATAGTCATGTTAAGGAAATATAAAATAATATAGAACTGCCTGCCTCATTCTGCTTCTGTAACTTGCTTCCCTTGCTTGTTTCGCTTCTGAGAATATTGTTTTGCTTCTCAGAATAGCAATACCAGATGCTTTGCCATTAACCACAAGTTTGTATGCAAGAGATAAACAAATGCCTACAACATTGCCTAACCACAACCCCAACCCAAGTGAGGCCAGATGTCCGAATAAAGATAACAGTCACCATGCCTCATGAACAAAAGTACACATAGACTCTAAGCTTTCTGTAAACCACATGACCAGAATCCCCCAGTTTAGGGTACAAATGTAAGCCACCAATGTAATTCCAGGTCAGTCCTTAAAGGCATGTTCCTGTGGGTGTGGCCTGCTAGCAAATAAATTTTGTTGTTTTACCCCTGCTCCTCTGTCTCCTGTAAGTCTTTTGGTTATGCCCAACAAAATCCACAACAGTCGGATGCAAAGTCAACACTCAAAAGTCAGTAGCATTCCTCTACACCAATAATAAACTAAATGAAAGAAATTGGGGGAAACAATACTTTTTTCAGTAGCATCAAGAACAATGAAATACTTAGCAATTATGCTAAACAAGGAAGTGAAAGACTTCTACAATGAAAACTACAGTATTCTGAAAAAGGACATCAAAAAGAACATCACAAAATGGAAAGATAGTCTGTTCCTGGATATGCAGAACCAATATAATCAAAATAGCCATACTTCCAAAACTGTTATACATGTTTAATGCAATCCTTATAAAAATGCCAATAGCATTCATCACAGAAGTAGAAAATAAAATCCTAAAACTCATATGGAACTAGAAGAGACCTAGAATAGCAAAAGTAATTCTGGGAAACAAGGCCAAGGCCCACAGCATAACAATCCCAGAATTCCAATTATACTACAGCTTCAGTGATTAAAAAACCCCAGCATGTTATTGGCATAAAACAGACTTATGGATCAGTGTAACAGAATAGAGGATGCAGAAACAACTTCAGGGACACTCAGCTAACTTATCTTAGAAAGGGGCCAAATACTTTTGCTGGAGAAGAGATGGCCTGCTTTACAAATGTTACTGGAAAAAATGGCCATCCACATGTCAAAGATTGAACTTGCTCACCATGCACTAAACTAAAATCAAAATGAATCAAGGATCTAAATATTAACAGAACAATCTGCTGGAAGATAAAATAGATAAAACTCTTGACATAAGTGTAAGTAAAGATTTTCTGATCAGGAAAATGGACAGACATCCCCTGCTCCTGGGTAGGAAGGATTAATATAGTGAAAATGGCCATACTTCCAAAACTGCTATATAGATTTAATGCAATTCCAATTGAGATCCCAGCAGCATACTTCATAGACCTCAAGAAAACAATCCAAAAATTCATTTGGAGCAAGAAGAGAACCAGAATAGCAAAGGCAATTCTAGGTAAGAGACATGACAAGGGTATCACAATCCCCAACCTGCAACTATACTACAAAGCTACTGTGATAAAAACAGCACGGTACTGGCAAAGAAACAGACCTGAGGACCAGTGGAACAGATTAGAAGATGCAGAAACAATGCCAGCCACACTCAGCCATCTCATCTTCGACAAAGGAGCCAAACACCCTCACTGGAGGAAAGATAGCCTCTTTAATAAACGGTGCTGGAAAAATTGGGCTTCACCTTGTCAAAGATTAAAACTAGACCTGTATCTCTCACCATGCACTAAACTAAAATGAAAATGGATTAAAGATCTAAATATTAAAATAGAAACTCTGAACCAGTTGGAACAGATGTTAGGTAGAACCCTTGAAGACATCAGTGTAGGAAAAGATTTTATGAACAAAACCTCAGTTGTCCGTGAAGCAGCACAAACAATCAACAAATGGGATCTCTTCTTATTAAAAAGCTTCTGCACAGCAAGAGAAACCACCAGCAGCTTGAAGAGACAACCCACAATGTGGGAAAAAATCTTCACCTGCTCTTCCTCAGACAAAGGTCTACTATCTCAAATCTATAAAGAACTTAAAAAGATCAGACCTCCCAAATTTAAAGACCTAATCCAAAAATAGGCATCTGAAATGAACAGACATTTCTCAGACAAAGAAATAGAAATAGCAAATAAATACATGAAGAAATGTTCAACATCACTGGTCATTCAAGAGATGCAAATGAAAACAATGCTGAGATTCCACTTCACTCCAGAAAGAATGGCTGCTATCATGAAATCAACCAATAACCAATGCTGGCGGGGCTGTGGGGAAAGAGGAAACCTGCTCCACTGCTGGTGGGAGTGTAGACTGGTGCAAGCACTGTGGAAATCAGTATGGAGATACCTCAAAGAACTAGGACTGGAAGTCCCATTTGACCCTGCTATTCCAGTGCTGGGGATCTTCCCCAAAGAATTAAAAGAATCATACCACAGTGATATATGTGTGCCCATGTTCATAGCAGCACAGTTTGTAATAGCTAAAACTTGGAAATAGCCAAAATGCCCATCAACTGGAGACTGGATAAAGAAAATGTGTTTTTTTAATGAAATGGAGTATTACTCAGCCATTAAAAATGAGAAATTAGAGACATTTATAGCTAAGTGGATGCACATTGAGGCAATACTCCTAAGTGAAATAAATAGAACACACATGTGTAAATACCGAATAGTTTCTCTGGTGTGAGAAACTGAAAGTGTAAATAAGGACTAAAGGTATAACAGGTAATGTGAAATAGGAAGAAAAGGGGCAAAGGGGAAGGAAGTGGGAGGGTTAGGGGAAAGGATAGAAGGGAATGGGATTAATATGAGAAAATGGAAAAATAGGAACAAAATCTTTGTAAATAGGGAGGACTGGACGGGTTGAAGGGAGGGCTGTGCAAGGGTGAAAAATAAGAACCAAGAGAGACTATGTAAAGGTGCAAATTTCCAATGATGAATGTCATTATACTGTATACCTAAAATGTGCCAATGATTAGAATGAATAATCGATAATGTAAAATAGGAAGAAAAGGTCCAAAGGGGTAGGGGTAGTGGGAGGCACAGGGGAAAGGAAAGAAGGGAAAGGAAAAATGCTGAGAAATGGAAAAAATGGAAATAAAGTCTTTGTAAATAGGGAAGGGTGGAGAGGGTGAAAGGAGGGCTAGGAATGGGGAAAAAATAAGAACCAAGATGCATTATATAAAGGTACAATTCCCAATGAGAAATGTAATTGTGTTGTATACCTACAATGTACCAATAAAAGAATTTAATACAAAAAACAAAAAAAAAAAAAAAAAGATTTTCTGATCAGAAGCCCTGTTACACAAAAAATAATACCAAGAGTCAACAAATGGGATCACATCAAAGTCAAAAGCTCCTGTGCAGCAAAAGAAACTACCAACAAAGTGAGGAGACTACCTAAAGAATAGGAAAAAAAATTTCCAGCTACTCCTCAGACAAAGGACTAATATCTAGACTATTTCAAGAACTCAAAAATTAGACCCTTCAAATTTAAATCCACAATAAAAAAGGGCACCTGAAATGAATAGAATGAAATCTGAAATGAATAGATACTTCTCAGATGAAGAAGTACCAATGAATAATAAATACATGAAAAATGTTCAACACTGTTTACTATTTGTAAAATGCAAATTAAAACAACATGGTGATTTCTGTCTTACTCCAAAAAGAATGACCATCATCAGGAAATCAAATAATATCAAATGTTGGAGAGGCTGCAAAGAAAAAAGAACCCTTCTTCATTTTTGATGGGAGTGTAGATTAGTAAAACAACTATGAAAATAAATATCTAGATTCCTCAAAAAATAGAAATAGAAGTTCTATTTGACCCAGCTATTCCCCTTCCTTTCAGAATTAAAGACATCATATTACAGTGATATATGCATGACCATGTTAAAAGCAGCACAATACCTAATGGTAAATCTTGGAAGCAGCCTATACATCCATCAACAGATGAATGGATAAAGAATATGTAGTATTTATACACAATGGAATACTACTCTGCCATAAAGAAGGATAAACTTGAGTAGTCTGTAGGAAAATGGTTTTACTTTGAGACCATCATCTTAGGTGAAATAAATCAGACACTCAAACTTAAATATCACTTGTTTTCTCTTATGTGAGAAAGCTAATGTAAAATAAAATGCTAAATAAGTTATTATAATTCATTATGGCCAATGTATCTAACATTGTACCTTTATTTAGTATAATTTTTTTATGTGTTTATATGCTTTTCACCTATTAGTATGGCTATTAATCTGTGTTTGTGATAACTTGATGAAGACTTATAAATTAAATAAATAAATCTGATGCTAGCATTAAAATATGTAAGTAAAATCCTACTGCCTTTGTAAAATACATCCTATAGGTAATGATTTGAGATAGTTACTGAGTTACTCACATTCCAGTAAGATACATGCATTTCTAATATCTTACTTGTGTGTTTTTGAAAATAGATAATGAAAGACCAGGTAAAACAGGATCTTTTTAGGTCTTCCACATTCCTACATTTGAGACTAGTGTTCTGCTGGCCTATGTCATCTGGGGACAACCTAAATTCATGATCAAGCAGAATGGCTCTCCTACCTAATGGAAAAGATTGCTAAACATGAGCGTGCACGCGCGAGCGCGCACACACACACACACACACACAAACTCTGACCTGGCCCATCTAATGGACAACATTGGCCCATTATTCTTGTGAACAGATCATGATACCCTGCTCAACTTCTTCCATTACCAAAGGAGTGGGAAACCTGCTCTGGCATTGTAGCTGTTTCCGGGTTTTCCTTGAGCCTCCTGAAAGGATACAAGCCCACTCAAGTCTTTCACAATAAATCAGAAGGAGAGAAAAAAAATCACAATTTTGTTGGGTTTTACTGAAAAAAATCACTACAAATTTCTTAAATAATTTGGTCATATTGAGGACTTGTAAGTAACTCATACACAAAGCCTGTAGAGAGTTTACATGGTTAAACAAAGTCAAAGTCTAGACATGTTTCTTTCTACATAGTAACTGCAAAATGCATATTGGCTTAGATGTGTTGCCAATCACCTTATTGCCAATGACCTCATTCTTTTGCTCCTTTCAGATGGAAATCACAAATCAACCAAGTACAGCTCTGCCAGCAGCCTTGATATCATCTGATGACAACAGATGACACAGCCAGCTGGTGGTTACTGCTGACGCCAGCCATCGCTTGTCCAATGCCATATTGTTCTGGACACTGTAGGTTGATTCTGCAAGGTATAAGGTCATGTCACTCATCCTTGTCAGCTGTTATTTTTCCTGGCTGCTGGTCTCTGGAGCTGTTCAGTGTTAATGATTCTCTTTATTCAATTTGTCCACACTACACAAGATAAAAATCCTGAGCTGATTCACAGAACTTTGAGAGCCCACAATACCTGAAAAATAAATCAAGAGCAGGTTTACAGGATCACCAAAACCTGTCTTTATTGTAACAGAATCTGTGCTGCAGCACAGGGGAGCTAATACACAGGAGAGAAGCTCTCCTAGACTAAAACTCAAGGAGTGCCTGGAAAGTGCTACTTATATAAGAGTTTGCAAGTCTCTTTCAGTGAGAGTGAGGGGTGAAACCAGGGAATCTTTTGAAAGGCTTGCTGTAAGTTCTATGTCTGGAAATAGGTGTCCAGATTTCTCCCTCCCAGATCTTAGCTACTCCCAAGTGCCCTCTCTCTTCCACAAAATGAAACAATATCAACTGCAGTGGCTGCTAGACCTGGAAGCGGCCCCACTTGGCCTGGCTGCAATCATGTTGGAGTGGAGAACAGTAGTTTGATAGCCATGTAACACACTTCTTGATAGCCAGGAAGGATACTGAAGTAAACTATCCCATTCCCCTGAGGTGCAAGGGGGAGCAAGAAGTAGGGGCAGACAGCTGGCTGCAAGTTCACACCTTCCCATAGCCAGTGCAGAGACAAATGAGAAAGACAGTCACTTCACCTGATCTGTGTGAACTAGAGAGAAAAACATGAGGTTAAGATAATTACAAGAAATAAATGAACAAATTGGCTCAAGAGGCATATTGCAGAAGGATCCAGAACACTTAGGAAGCTGTGAGGCATGAGTTACTGCTAGGACCTCTGCATGCCTCCTCCAATGACTGGGCAGGATCCATCATAGCCAAACTGAAGACACACAGACATAACTGCTTTAGATTCATCCACCAGAGTTCTCCCCTCCTCTCAACTGCATTTCTTCCTTTTTCACAAAGAGGTAAAAGAAAGGAGAACAGAAATCAATCCTAGTTTTGATTTGCAGATTGAAGAAATTAGAGATTTTCTTTGACACTCATCTTGGACACTCACGCTCCATCACTTGCTCACCTCTCTCCTTGCTAGTTAACCACATAATAGTTGTAGGAAGTAAGTTTCCTTGTTAAAGTGCAAGAAAAAAAAGAGATGAGCTTGAAAGTCAGAGAGGAAGAAGGACATGGTGATAGAGAATGAATTCTATTTAAGAGAGAGAAAAAAAAACAGTGGGCAACTTCTTTAAATCTAGTGTAAGTTGTACAAATTGCCACTTGAATCTGTATGACTTGGGCAATTCCCCCAGCCATCCTGAAAAGGGAAACTATGGCATTATGTATACTAAGCATGTGGCTTTCATTTGGGCAGTAAAAGAGGTAAAGGAAAGAGAGATTACAGAAAATTTAAGGCAGCAGTTGAGTGGATCGCCTTTGGTTTAAAGAGTTTAGGACTCCAAAATGTGTATGTTGGACAAAGGATTCCCCTCATGTGTCAACCTCAGTTCAGTTCCCTTTTACTCTGTCTCTGGATTACCTCCCACATTAGTGTGTGTGCGAGGTTTTCTCCAAACACTGCAGAGATATATTCTTATTTTTCTCACTGAAGAGCAAGTTTTTAGCTGCATCTGAACCAGGAATGGTATATTTTTATCTGAAGGGGTTTTTAGTGTGGGATTTTGAATATATCCCTTGAAATATCTTTCCATTTCTGATTAGAGAAAACAAATGTCTCATAACTTTGGTGCTTTTATATCAGAGGGCAAAAAGTTGAATGAAAAGCTTTCAGCTGAACTTACAAAATTTACTGCCTTAGTTTACCACCTAGTGGCTTACAAAAGATTGTCACTGGTCAGGCTTTGAGGAGGTTCCCTGAAGAAGAGATAGGGAACTTAGTATGGCTCACAAAGAAGGTTTTTGACTCTCATCACAGAAAAATAATTTCAGGACAAATTAGTAAGAGGTAGATTTTAATATGCAGAGTTAGAGAAGCATACACACAGAAAATAGCATCTGGACTCTCAGGAGGAGAAATAGTGGTTTGGTGTTGATATACATATATAGTCTTGGAGATATCCTTTAAGATGAATACTCTATAATATTTTGCCGAAGAACATGATTTGAATTCTTTTTAATCTGTTTTTTCATTAAGATCAGGTCACAAAAGTTTATCTTATCAACTAAATTAATGTATTAATTTATAGATTTTTATTGGATTTGGGTATGATGGCATGGAACAAAAGAAAAATCAACAAGTTTAGATAGTGTAAACACATGTGTGTAGCAGAAAAAAAAACCCCATAAAATAAAAGTGTAGATAACATTGGGTAACATTCAAAAAGTTGCAGATATCTTAAAAGTATAACTTTAAAATTAAAATTTTCCTTGTCTCTTTTACTTATGTTTAGTTTTTCTTTCCTACTTCAATTTAAGTGCATCTCAATTTTTTGTTTTCTTTTCCCTTGAAATTTACATAAGAAATAGATATACAGAAAAAAAATCTGAGTACAACAGATGTCACTTACAATTTGCTGCAAAACTGATAAAGGTTTTGAAGAAATTATTTAGGAACTCCAATGAAGTCATACTTGTAAAAAAATGAAATGCAATGATAGATTAACCACTTTTAAAGGTCTCTCAAAAGAAATTGAACAGATGGGTAAATACAGTTTGTTTGCTGTTTTTGTTCTTGACCATAAACTCCAGGGACAAAAGTACAACTCAGACACACACTTGATTTTAGGTAGAAATATGTGTTTTGAAGGAGTTTATAAACTGCTCCAGTTAGACTTAAAGAGCAACTGGTATATATATTATTACCCTTTAGTTGCAAATTTGCCAAATGTAACTCATAATTTTTGTTGATATTTTTAAATTTTGGGGGTCATGAGCAGGTTATACAGTATTTTTATTTTTAATTGAATTAGTGGACATTAAAAAACACTCAGAAATCCAGTTGCCTTATCTGTAAAACAAAAATAATATATATTCTTTTACTTTATTGCATTAAATGAGAAATGTTATATAATTTATCTGGCTAAATGCATACTACCTCAACTTTGCAGTAAACCTGCTTCTCTTATTCCCAATACAGAAAGATAACCAAAATGTAAAAGAACAACAACAACAAAAAGAACAAAGCTTTGGAATTTTAATAGAAAATAATAGTGTTCCCTTTTTTTGAAATCTTAACATATTGATCTTATGTGTCCCTAGCTAAAAGGGAGATTGTAACAGAGACTTACAGGCTACTTTTGCTAAAAGTAGTATTTCTGGAGATGTCTGATGAATAACCAAAACAAGGATAAAAGCTTGCCATTTCTGCCCTTCTGTTGCAACTGATATAGAGAAAATAATATATTCCCAACTGGCTAAATCTCAGGCCAAGTTCATGTTCCCCAAAATCTAAGAATGAATTCTAAGGAACAACGGAGGTAAAGAGTATGAAAAAAAATATTGAGAGATATAGCTCCTGAGAGACAGAAGGGGACTCAAAAGTGGGTTGCCATGAACCTCAGTTCACAGAGGGAGTTTTATTATGCAAAATCATGAGATGGGTAAAATGTGGGTCAAAACTATGATCAACCAAAAAGATTACAAGTAAAGCCATTTAAGCAGTATTGATTCAATAGGAAAGCAGGTCACAGAGCAAATGTACATGGAAAGAACAAAGACCTTTTTAGGAAGGGATGGATCAGGAGATCCTAGACACCCACCTGGGTGACTGATATTCATCTAGATTTTATTATACCAGGTGATACCAATTATAGTATAATCTTCCATTTATTGCTTATCCCTTGAAAGGCATGGAGGCCTAGTCATTACATATTTATTTTGAGCCCTGGCCTTTGACAGACACACTTTTAACCACAATTATAATGTGTTTACATCTTCTGCATTGACTCTCTCAAGGGTCTGGCCCTGTCAAAATGCCTATAATATTTCTACCTAACTTAGCCCTCTATAATACAGCCATCTATATTGCTATCTTAATCTTTGAGTGAGATTCCTATTCAACTCTGCCCATGGACATTTCATGATTTGAGGAGTGTTCATGAAAGAGTGGTGATATACACTTGATCTTAGCCAAAAGGCCGAGAAGTGATAAAGAGTGGTGATATAAAGTTGATTACCACTAGGAGAATTCCTCTTCTTCCCTTTCATGTGTCTCCTTTACTACTTAAATCTTTGGATGAGATTTCTGCTTAATTCTGCACCTAGACATGTTAATTATTTAAGGAATATGTTTCTAAAACTGATAATACAAGGTTGATTAGCCCCACATTTGCCTAGTATTCTCTCCCCAGGCTGAAAACACTAAGATCAGAATAATTGAGATATCTTCAAGATTTATGGGAACATCATAATCACTAGATTAGCAACTACTATCTTTAAAATATCCTATTCCAGATCACTAGAGCAGCACCTACAAGCCTGCAATCATTGTGATGCGATAAGATAATCATTGTTCTCACTAACTACATTTTGTTTCTCAAACTTGTTCTCTCTGAGTCATTGCTTCCCATCAGTTTATCTCAGGTTCCAAGAACAGTGAGCTTGGAGGTAGTCATCTCCCCTTGGTCTAGTAGGATCCCACAGAATCAAATCTGAGACAATGACAAACAAGATCACAATTTGATCAGAACTGTTGACTCTATCACCCCCAGTATATCCTTTCCCTATAAAATCCTACAGTCAGTACCTCAAAAACAATCTAAGGACACAGGATCTTTAAAAATTGTATTGTGAGTTGGAATCCATATCTATAAAGAAATTCCCATGAGATTTCTCTGCAGTTGCAATGAGAGTCAGGTTGGAGAGATAAGTAGCTTTCTCTGTGTTCTCCCTCCTGTTCTAGTTGACCTGAAAATATTTACAGGGTCAGGTTATGGTTAGGCTTAGATTTAAATGCCAAAAAAAGAGAGAGAGATATTAGAACGTGATATCTTTATATTTGTAAATCACATGAAAAATGGTGAGAGACTTCATGATTAAATTTTGAGTTTTACAAAATAATATTCAATAATTTGTAGAAATTTGTTTATTATTTTTACAAATATTTCTATATACTTTGTTGAAAATCAGTAGAGTTCAAATCACAAATGATATGAAACAGCTTAATATTTAGTTTTCTTCTCTAATAAGGTTGTATAACAACCTCTAAATCTCAGTAACATGAAGAAAAAATATTTATTTTTCTTACTCCCAACTATGCAATTTATTTGGGACAGCACTACTTCATTGCAATTTTCCTGGACTTGACTTCATCCAAGCTGTAGATGGGAGTTAGGGCTGATCTATTTTTCTTTCATCAGTGGCATCAGAAACATAAGGGATCAAGTTTAATCAAGAAAAAAGCATTTAGGGGCTGGGGATTTAGCTCAGTGATTCCACCACCTGCCTTGTAAGTGCAAGGTCCTGAGTTCGATCCCCAGTACCAAAAAAAAAAAAAAAAAAAAGAAAAGAAAAAAGCATTTAAAGCCTTTGCTCTTCTTAATTTGCAGATATCACACTGGTCAAAGCAAGGCACATGGATAAACTCAGTATCAATCAAGTGGAAAAATATGTAGAAGAAAGTGTAAAAACATTTTCCAAAAGATATGGATGTATAATTCTTTAACAGTGATGAAATAGTTTGAAATAATAATCCAAATCAAAATTTTAAAAGGGCAGATAAAACCAAAAATTAAACTCAACTTTCATCATGAGCAGTTCAGAACAAACACAGTAGTACGATGCAGTAATGTATTAGATGACATGTATACCTTCATGTGCACAATTTCCACCATCATAATTTTAAGATTGTGAAGCTTCCTTTTGTAATAAATAATTATACTTACCAACAACTTTAATGATGATATCTTCTAGGCCTACAGGAAACATATGTTTTCAACATAGACATGTGACAAATACTGTTTATACATATTAAGCATCCTTTCTTCCATATTGGTAATAGCACATCATTACCTGAAGAAATCACCCAGAGACCATATTTCACACACGTTATGAAGGCACAGTTCACTTTGTTTCTCAGCTCCAGAGATGATGGAATATGATCTCTGTTGGAGCAATCAGGACATTCATTTCCCCTGTCATGTGCTTGCTTCACGAATAGATTTATAAACCAAGCCAGAAGAATTAAGAGTCAGGCTTGAGATTTGAATCCCACTATTGGGAAAGAGGTGCTGGTACTATAGAACTATTGGAAGAGAGGGCTTATGTTTTTCTCTGGTGATGAGCCAGTTTGACATTGCATGGGAACAGCTTTGCCACTGCATGGAAAGAATGTCTGTGAATGAAGCAGACATAGAAAACAAAGTCAAGAGATGGAGAGAGATGTTTAGAGGTTTTATTTGGCTCCTAATTCCAGTTTGAAGACATCTGTATCCTTGCTTTTCTGATTCATATAGTTAAACAGTTGTCTTTGTGCTGAGTCAATTTGATTGAAATCCAAAGCATTTGACTCATTGCTTCTTTTGTTCTATAGTTGTTTTTTTAAAACTTTTTCTCAATTCATTTGTCATGTCACCTTATCTGTCCTATATATGTTCCCTAATATTTTAAGGGTCATCTATTTCCCTGTGATTATAATTTTTACTATATCCTGTACTTGTAACTAAATTGATTTACTGTACTTTCTGAAAGTTCAACCTTGGTAAATAAAATGTGCTAACATTTTTAGAAAGTATCTTGTTATGTAGTTCAGCCTGCCCTTCTACTCACTGTGTAACTCAAAGTGTTGAAGCAGTTCAGTCTGGCCTTGAACTCACTGTGTTGGTCTCAAACTCAAAGTGATCCTCCTGCCTCATTTAAAATGTGCTTTTTAACCAATATCTTCATTTCCTAACTCCAAGATGTCCAAGAAAAACTATATATGATTTCTTTTATGTCTCAGACTCTGACGACACCTATTATTGCAGCGCTGCCATCTTGCCTTCAAGGTCTCCCACATTTTGTCTGCGGAAAATTTGGTACCTTGTTTATGTACGTATTCCTCTGAACAATGTAGCACTGACTATTATCCTCCTTTATATTATAGCTTCTTGAGTGGCTGTTAAACTACCATGAGAAATTGCTTTTAAACTGATATAGACAACTAGTCCTTTCTCCACTAACCAGGTAACGCTGCATTGAAGCCACACTTCTATAACAAAGTCACTAATGCAGTTTATGTACAGTTAATCTTTCATATCCATAGGTTCTGTTCCTGTGAATTAAGCCACTGTGCACTGAAAATATTAAAAAATAACTCTACAAAACTGTGTCTATACTGAATACATACTTACTTTGCCCCTAAAGAGTAGAGTGTAACAACTATCTATGTAGCATTTACATTGGGTTTATTAAACAATCTAAAAATGATTTAGAGTGCAGAAGATGTGCACAGTTCATCTGTAAATAATTTGCTATTTTATATAAAGGACTTGAGCATATGTAGATTTTGATATTCTCCAGCGGTCTTAGAACCAATCAACTGTGAACAGCAAGAGGCTTCTGTACCTATTGACAGGTATCTCTTTACATGGCAAAGCCTTTTTTTTCTGTGAAAAATCTCCTTTCTCCAGATACTGATATTCTTATGAACTCTTTAAAAGCGTTGTCTTTTAATAATTCAGTATGTCATAGGGATTTTCCATTAAAAGAGATAATTTCATTTTTCAGTCTTTAGCCTTCAATCTATAGTAACTTCTCAAGTAAATATCTAAGCAGGAGAGGCAATATTACAGTGTTCTAAATTACTTCTTTCCTTTTATTCTTTTCATCAAATTTTACCTTTCTTCTTTTACACATTCTGTCAAGTTTTCTTGATCTCTAGGGAGGAAAATAATCTTAATCTTGCAATCTTTCTTCTCTGATTAAATTCCACCAGCAATGTAATATTACTTCAAATCATACTCAGAATCCCACCATGAAAATATGAAATTTTTCATATAGGCTATAAAACCCTTCATAGATTCTTTTTTATTTTAAAGTAACTTTATAGTTTAACTGACATATAAAAATATAAAGATTATATATATTTTTGATGTATTTATATAGTTCTGCCTCTTGTGATATTTAAATCAAGTTGAACATATCTATCTTCTCAAACATTTTTCAATTCTCAATGGTGAAAAGTTTCAAAACATTTCTTCTGATGTTTGGGGAATATCTGTACTGTTTTCCATAACATCAGTACTAATTTACAAACATTTTTCAATTCTCAAACATTTTTCAATTCTCAATGGTGGAAAGTTTCAAACTATTTTCTTCTGATGTTTGGGGAATAACTGTACTATCTTCCATAATGTCAGAACTAATTTATGTTCCAGTGTACCTGTGTAGAATGTTTCCCATTTCTCTTTCCTTGCCAACTTTTTTTTTTGTCTTTGATAATAACCCTTATTACTCTGAGGAAGATGATAGATATTTCACTGTGGTTTTGATTTCCATTGCCCTAATGAATAAAGATATCAATCATTTCTTCATTGAACTACTTCTTCACTGGCCATTTGTATGTCATCTTTTGAGACATTTGCTTAGGTGCATTGCCCATTTTAAAATCCATTGCACATTTAAAAAATTTTTATAATGTATCTTAATTTCAATTACAGTCATACATTTTAAATCAAATAAAAAACTGTCATACTGAAATGTCTGACATTTTCATTCTATTTATAATAAACTCCTAGGTGTAGTATCATAAAAAACCATACATTGTCAGGCATGAACAAAGCACTCCACTCAGCTCCTTCTTTTCTATAACTTTAGCTTACATGGGTTTTCTTTATTTCTTGACTATCCTATGGTATGTTATATAGGAGGTCATTTTCTTTTTATAAAAGTAAAAAGAAGGGCCAGGAATTTTGCTCAGTGGTTCTGCCACCTGCCTCACAGGCACAAAGACCTGAGTTTGATCCCTGATATCAAAAAAAAAACCCAGTAAAAAGAATTTATTTAAAACTAGCTCTGTATAGAGACGGCAGAGGCTTCATCACCCAAATCCACATCTCACTGTCTACATATGTGTTAATATGTATTATACCAAGGAACATTTGGGGAAGGAAATAAGTCAGTAGACATTTTTGGAATTGTTCCATCATTTCCTTAACCCAGTCCTCTCTTTACCTTGCCTGTGGGAATGTGAATAAATTTTGACCTCTTGGTGCGATTATCTGAGTGTTCTGTCTATTAATCGGGGATAAGGAGATAAGGGGTAGTGGTTTATGCCTGAATCTTGAAGAAGTGTGGAGAAGGTGTTTTTCTCTAAAGAAAAAGTCTAAGTTGTAAAGTTCCATTTTGCCAAGCTGGTTACACTAGCAGTCAATTCTTTCCAGTGCTATGTCCTTAGTAATACAAGAAAGTAGTCTTAAAATAGAATTAAGAAAATGATGCCACACTCGGTTAGATATAATGAATCTAATAACTATTTCTTTGCTGGTCTTATGGATTTGTAATACTATCTCAATATCAGTTTCTTCTTTTTGATATCTACTGAACTGAGGCAGGAGGTAGCTAAGGAAAAAGCTGGGGAAAGAAGAAAGTGCCTACTTTGGAGCCAGCTTTCTGGGACTAGATTCACCTACTGAGTTAAATATTAGCCCAGAAGGAGGATTTTCAGCTCTAAGCAAATTGAGAAAAGTTAATCAGATACTTAGCTTATACACAATAAGTCCCTGAGCATGCACCTATAGTCTCCTAAAAACCCTGATCAACCCCAACAATAATCATGATATTATTGACTATACATATTCAACAGCATCCCTCAACCCCCACCCTCTGTTCAGATTTGGAGTCTAAAACAATTCCTTCAAAGGCTCTAAAGTGTCAAAAACCACTGTGCCAAATGAAAGGCTGAGTTGTAGGGAAGAGGAAAAGGGGACATTACCAGAACTGCTGCAGTGGGTTCTGGTCACCTGTGAGCCATGACAGCACAATGAGACTTAGAGAAGAAGCTGAGTTTGGGCTTGATCAATGCTGCTCTGGGGATCAAAGTTGAAGGCACCTTGAGCTTGGCACTATTTATTGGGTTCATAGGGAGTAGCAGATGACTTAGAGGGTGGTGATAATCCTAGATTGATGAGGACCTTATAATTGGAGGAAGTATCAGATGTCTCAGAAGGTGACAGTAATCCTATGATCATGAGGATCTTATGCTGATGAGGATCTTAGGTAAATGAGTTCAAATTGATTAGGATGGTAACATGAGCAAAGGCGTTCTTACAATAGGTGGGATGAATTAAGCTGATAAGGAATTTGTCCCTCAACAGGTGAAACCTTTCTCTTACTACTTGGTTCTCAAAAAACTAGGATGTCTTTAGATGATGTAATCTTGCCCTGAGGATCACAGGATCATGGGACCATTGAGGTCCCTGCTGTTACCGAAGGCAAAAATAGAGTTATATTTCAGTATGTCATAGCCAATCTGTAGGCAAGAAGTGTAGGCCCAAAGTTCACTTAATTGTGAAATGATTTTCCCCCAAATATATGTAGAATGCCTTCCAACACTGAGTTAAGCTTCTCATTGGCAAGAGTCATACTTAAAACCAAGCTCTCCAACTGGATCAAGAAAATGTGGGTTTTTTATAAAATGAAGTACTACTCAGTCATCAAAAATGAGAAATTAGACATTTATTGCTAAATGGATGCACATTGAGACAATACTCTTAAGTGAAATAAATAGGACACACATGTAAATACCGAATAGTTTCTCTAGTGTGAGAAACTGAAAGTGTAAATAAGGACTAAAAGGTATAATAGATAATGTGAAATAGGAAGAAAAGGGGCAAAGGGGAGGGGGAAGTGGGAGGGGTAGGGGAAAGGAAAGGGGAATGGAATTAATACGAGAAAACAAAAAAATGGAAACAAAGTCTTTGTAAATAGGGAGGGAGGGAGGGAGGGGTTGAAGGGAGGGTAGGGGAAGGGGGAAAAATAAGAACCAAGAGAGATTATGTAAAGGTGCATATCTCCAATGATGAATGTCATTATGTTGTACACCTAAAATGTTCCAATAAAAGTATGTACAAAAAAACCCCAAACAAACAAAAAAACCCAAGCACTCCAACACACCATAACCCTAAAGTTTAACACCTTCAGCAACAAGATCCCTCAGGCCATGAGGTCTTCTCATTGGCCCATAACCATCCAATGGAGTGTACCTTATTTTTTCTTTTCTTTTTTTTTTTTTAAAGGCATGGGAAAGGTTTTACTAGACAACATTCAAACATATACATGCAAAGAAATACAATACAGACCCTCAAGGCAGAGAGGTCCTGGAACTAGGGACATTTGTGCCTCTTTCTTTCTTTCTTTACATATTAATTGTTACATTTTAGGTATACAATACATTTACATTTATCATTGAGTGTTTGTACCTGAAAATGATGTATCTTAGTTCTTATTTTTTCTCCCATTACCTATGTGCTCTTTACCCCCACCACCCTTCCCTATTTACATAGACTTTGTTTCCATTTTTTTTTCTTTCTTGAAATTTTTCCTTTCCCTTCTTCCCTTTCCCCTTCCCCTCCCACCACCCCTACACCTTTGGACCTTTTCCTATTTCAAATTATCAATTATTCATTTTAATCATTTTCATCCTTATTTACACTTTCAGTTTCTCACACTAGAGAAACTATTCAGTATTTACACGTGTGCCCTATTTGTTTCACTTAAGAGTATAGCCTCAATATGCATCCATTTAGCTATACGTGACTCTCGTATCTTGTTCTTTATGGCTGAGTAGTACTCCATTTTATAAAAAAACCCACATCTTCTTTATCCAGTCTCCAGTTGATGGGCACTTGGGCTATTTCCAAAAGTTAGCTATTAGAAACTGTGCCACTATAAACATAAGTGCACATATATCGCTGTTGTATGATTCTTTTAATTCTTTGGGGAAGATACCCAGTAGGGGAATAGCTGGGTCAAATGGGACCTCTAGTCCTAGTTCTTTGAGGTATCACCATACGGATTTCCACAGTGGTTGTACCAGTCTGCACTCCCACCAACAATGGAGAAGGATTCCTTTCTCTCCACACCCCCGTCAGCAATTGTTATTGGTTGATTTGTTGATAGCAGCCATTCTTTCTGGGGTGAGGTGGAATCTCAGTGTTGTTTTCATCTGCATCTCTCAAATGACCAGTGATGTCGAACATTTTTTCATATATTTATTTGCTGTTTTCATTTCTTTGTCTGAGAAATGTCTATTCATTTCAGATGCCCAATTTTTAATTGGGTCTTTGAATTTGGGGGGTCTGATTTTTTTCAATTCTTTATTCTAGATAGTAGACCTTTATCTGAGGTACAGCTGCTAAAAATTTCTTTCCATATTGTAGGCTGTCTCAGCTCTGTTGGTAGTTTCTCTTGCAGTGCAGAAACTTTTTAATAAGATGAGATCCCAATTCTTGATTCCTTGTGTTAGCTCCCGTGGTACTGAAGATTTGTTCATAAAGTCTTTTCCTATGCCAATGTCATTGAGAGTTCTACCTAACTTGTCTTCCAGTAAGTTTAATATTTCTGTCTTGATATTTAGCTCATTAATCCACTTTGATCTTAGTTTAATGCATGGTGATAGGTATGGGTCTAGTTTTAATCTTTGGCAGGTTGAAATCTAGTTTTTCCAACACCATTTATTGAACAGGCTATCTTTCCTCCAATAAGGATGGTTGGCTCCTTTGTCAAAGATGAGGTGTCTGAGTATGTCTGAAGTTGTTTCTGCATGTTCTAATCTATTCCACTGATCTTCAGGTCTGTTTCTTTGCCAGTACCATGGTGTTTTTATCACAGTAGCTTTGTAGTATAGTTTCAAGTTGGGGATTGTGATACCCCCAGCCATGTCTCTGTTGCCTAGAATTGCTTTTGCTATTCTAGGTTTCTTCTGCTTCCAAATGAATTTTTGGATTGTTTTCTCTAGTTCTGTGAAGTATATTGTTGGAATTTCAATTGGCATTGCATTAAATCTATATAGTAGTTTTGGAAGTATGGCCATTTTCACTATATTGGTTCTTCCTACCCAGGAACAAGGGATATCTTTCCATTTTCTTCTATCTTCTTTGATCTCCTTCTGCAGAGTGCTATAGTTTTCATTGTGGAGGTCTTTTGCTTCCTTTGTTAGATTGACTCCTAGATATTTCATTTTTTTAGATGCTATTGCAAAAGGAATTATTTCCTGAATTTCTCTCTCAATGGGTCTGCTATTTGCATATAAAAAGGCTATTGTTTTTTGAGTGTTGACCTTATATCCAGCTACTCTACTGAATCTGTCAATTAGGTCTAGAAGGCTTTTGACCGATTTTGGGTCTTCTATGTAAAGTATCATATCATCATCAAATAATGACAGTTTCACTTCTTCCTTTCCTATCTTTATTCCTTTTATTTCTTTCTCTTTTCTAATTGCTGGGGCTAATGTTGCCGGAACTATATTGAAGAGGAGTGGTGATAGTGGGCATCCTTGTCTTGCTCCTGATTTTAGCATGAAAGTTTTCAGTTTTTGACCATTTAGTATGATGTTGGCTGTTGGCTTTTCATAAATAGCCTTAATCAGGTTGAGATAAAGGCCTTCTATTCCAATTTTCTGTAGCATTTTTATCATGAATGGATGCTGGATTCTGTCAAATGCCTTTTCTGCATCTATTGAGATGATCATATGGTTTTTGTCCTTGAGTCTGTTAATATAGTGTATTACATTTATTGATTTATGGATGTTGAACCATCCTTGCATCCCTGGGATAAATCCGGCTTGGTCAGGGTGTATGATCTTCTTGATGACACTCTGTATTCTGTTCACCAGTATCTTGTTGAGGATTTTTGCATCTACGTTCATTAGGGAGATTGACCTGTAGTTCTGTTTTTGTTTTGTGTTTTTCCCTGGTTATGGAATCAAAGTAACACTTGCTTCCAGGAATGAATTTGGAAGCCTTGCTTCCCTTTCAATTTCCTTGATGAGTTTAAAGAGTAATGGCATTAGTTCTTCTTTAAATGTCTTGTAGAATTCAGCAGTGAAGCCATCAGGACCTGGGCTTTTCTTTGTTGGTAAATTTTTTATTACATTTTCAGTTTCACTCATTATTGGGGTGTTTAGAATTTCTATATCTTCTTCATTTAACTTTGGCAATTCATATGTATCTAGGAATCTCCCCATTTCTTCTGTGTTTTCCATTTTATTGGAGTACAGGTTCTCAAAGTAGGTATTGATGATCCTCTGAATTTCTGCTGGATCTGTTGTGGCTTCACCTTTTTCATTCTTAATTGCATGGATTTTCTTTCATTTTTCTGATAAGGTTGGCTAAAGGTTTATTGACTTTATTTATTCTTTCAAAAAACCTACTCTTTGATTTGTTGATTTTTTGTATCGTTCTCTTAGTGTCCATTGCATTGATTTCTGCACTGACCTTTATAATTTCCTTTTTTGTATGAGCTTTGGGTTTGCTATGCTCTTCTTTTTCTAGGAGCTTGAGGTTCTGCATTAGGTTATTTAACTGAATTCTCTCTGTTTTCCTAATATGGGCATTCACTACTATGAATTTCCTGTATAGAACTGCTTTCATTGTGTCCCACAGATTCCTGTATTTTGTACTGGCATTATCATTTAGTTGTAGAAACTCTCTAATTTCTTCTTTAATTTCCTCTGTGACCCATTGGTTGTTCAGGAGGGTGTTATTCAATTTGCATATGTTTGTTGGTGTTTTACTGTTTCTTATGTTATTGATCTCCAATTTTATTGCACTATGGTCTGATAATATACAGGGGATAACTTCAATTCTTTTACATTTACTTAAACATGTCCCATGAGGTAGCATGTGGTCTATTTTGGAGAATGTCCTGAATGCAACCAAAAAGAATGTATATTCTGATTTTGTGGGGTGGAACACTCTGTAAACATTTATTAAGTCCATTTGTTCAATAGCTTGCTTCAGTTCTAGAATTTTGTTGTTGATTTTTTGTCTAGGTGATCTGTCTATTTGTGATAGTGGGGTATTGATGTTCCTCACTACAATTATGTTATTGTTTATTTGGTTTTTCAGTCCATTAATATTTGTTTTGTATAGTTGGGGGAATTTATATTTGGTGCATAAATATTTAGGATTGTCATCTCTTCCTCTTGGAATGTTCCCTTCACAAGGTTGTCGTGACCATCTTTGTCTCTCTTAATTAGTTTTGGTTTGAAATCTACTTTGTCTGCAAATAAAATTGCTACGCCTGCTTTTTTCTGGGTTCTTGTCGTGTGGAGAACTGTTTTCCATCCTTTTACTTTCAGTCTATGGATTTCCTTTTGAGTTTGGTGTGTTTTTTGTATACAGTATATTGCTGGGTTTTGCTTCTTAATCCATTCTGTGAGTGTATTTCTTTTGATTGGTGAGTTGAGGCCATTAACATTGATAGTTATAATTGATAGATATTGGCTCATAGTTGCTATGATGTTTTATTGTTGTTGGCTCTTTTATTTCTTCTTTTTCCCACTTTCCCTTTAGTGCCTTACCTTGCATGGTGTGTTCTCTCTGTTGGTCCTCATGGATTTGTGACCTTCCTTGTCTTTTTCTAGGATATTGCATAAAATTGTTTGGAGTGCTGGTTTGGTGTTCATGAAATTTCTCAGGTGTTCTTTGTCATGAAAATATCTAATTTCCCCATTGATTTTGAAAGATAAATTTGCTGGATACAACAGTCTAGGTTGGAAGTTATTTTCTTTTAGGGCTTGAAATACTTCACCCAGGCTCTCCTTGATTTGAGGGTTTGTGTTGAGAAATCTGCCGTGATTCTGATGGGCTTTCCTTTGTATGTGATTTGTTTCTTTTCTCTAACTGCCTGTAGAATTTTGTTCTTCTGTTGGGTTTCTGAGATCTTGACTATTATATGTCTAGGTGTAGATTTTTTTGTATAATGGCTGGGTGGAGTTCTATATGCCTCACTTATCTGGGTATTCAATTCTCCACCTCTGTCTGGGAAGTTTTCTACTGTCACTTCTGTGAACAGTGTTTTTTTTATGTCAATTGTACTTTCTCCTGTGTTTTTGTGGACTCCTATCAGTCTTATGTTATTCTTCTTTGCATCATCTAGCAGCTGTTGGATTGATTTCTCATGGTCCCTTACTATCTTTAAGACATCTCTGTTTTCATGGTCCTTAACCACGATCCTGTCTTCTGTATCTGATATTCTGTCTTCAGATTCTCTTAGTCTGCTCTGCATGCTTTCAATGGAGTTTTTAATCTCCTGAATATCTGTTTGAATCTGTTTCATGGATTCCATTTCTTTCTTATTTTGGATGATCATGGTTTCCATTTCTTTCTTATGCTGGGCATTCCTGGCTTTCAGCATGTTTCTGATCTCATGTCTTTTCTTATCTGTTTCTGCTCTAGAGCCTCTAATCATGTCTTTCACTCTACTCACCATCTCTGCATTTATCTGGGATATTATTTCTGCTTTATATTTTTCTAAGGTCTCATGCATCTGTTTTGTTACTTCCTTTGCCATCAGTTCAGGGTGTCCAGGTGGTTTATTATCAGACTTTTCCACCTCATTTCCCCCAGAATTTCCTTTTCGTGGCATGGAAGCCTGCATTTGTGTCTTGCATAAATGTCTTCTCATTTTTGTTTTTGGTACTGTCCTTGGTTTAATTCCTGGGTTGATATTTCAAAATTGCTTAATGCAGGTATCTTTGTTGTTTGTGTTTAAAACCCTTGTGGAATGATTGCTTTTCAGAGGTGTCTTCCAGATATGGCTTGTGTTTAGATTTTGAGGCTCTAATTACTCTGAGGCTATTTTATTTTCCTTATACCAGGAAGGAAAACTGATTAGATCAATCACAACATGTTAGACCAAATGATACAATCAGCAATATCATAGCATCAAGTGCAGCTTAGAAAATGACAGTTTGTGGTAGTTATTAATCTATCACATTTAACTATGTGAAGTATAATCCCCTGTGCCTCTGTAGTGTGGGTCCAAGTAGCAGAAGAGCTGGATGGTGGTGGGGGGAGTGGAACTGGGCCTTGTAGGGGCCCACGTGGCTAAGCGGAGTGCTGGATGGGCGCAGGACTCCAAGCCTCTCCTGGGACCTCACTGTGGTGTGAGCAGGAACCGGGATGCAGCCAAGGAGCTTCCCACTGCTTGGCTGACCCCTCTTATTTTTTCTTTTTCAAATACATCTTTGTGCTACTTCTGGGTATCCTGTTTAATTTTTGTATAGGATATCAAGAACCTAGAAAGTTCCCTGACCCAGAAGCAGATCTAATTCTGTCTGCAAAACTATTGTTTTTATTTCTCTTCTCATAGAAGGAGAAAAACCTATTTGTGTTGAACTTGTCCATATTCATGATAGACACTCACAAGTCACAACTAAATCTACAAACTTAAAATTGTCAACCTAAAACTCAAGGTAAGGCACAATGAGCATTATAACAGTTTATTCTACCCAAACTGAGTAAAACTTGAAGAAAACATATATTCTTTTTTTCCACATTAAATGCTGTGAAATGACATCACAGAGGATGTATTTTTGTACATTAAAAAAACAAGCAGTTTACACCACACTGATAATTACTATTGCATTGACCAACAAGAAGAGCTGACATTGATTATAGTTCTCACATGTTATATATTCTATGTAAGAATTATAGTAAGCAGAAGCAGGGCATTTTCTAAGTTATTTATGTCTCTAATGACTTCTCTAAAGCACATAGTTGAAGGAGTTAAAGCCTAAAATTAATCAGATCATGAGACTTGAATCCAAAGGATATGTGAATGGAGTTTGATCTTTAGGAGCATCTTCTGCAATTTTTAAAAATTTATACATTTTGTGTTAGTCAATGCATAGAAGTAAAAAGTAAGGAGGGGCATTTCAAAGGTAATTAGACTTTCTGTTTCTGTAAACCTAAACAAGATTCAACAGTTAACATCTTAACCATATAGGTGTGACAAAAGATTAGAGGGGCAAAAGGGCAGATATTGGGAGAAGCAAAGGACAACTCCAAAGGATCTCCCATTTTATAAAGACACTTATGTTCAATTAGGAAAATTTCTAAAGAGATCCATTCCTGTGTTATAAGGAGAAAAAGGGATGAATGACATTTTGCAAAAAACAGAGAAAATAATTTTATTTTTAATCATGTAAACCAAAAAATTTAGAATGTCTATATTTTGTTGTATGGAAATATCAAATAAATTATTCAATTATTTTGACACTGGGACTAGTAATTGATAGAACTTCAGGGTCTTAGTGCTAGTTTGGGTCTCAACAATTATATATATTTTGTCATTCTTGCACTCCCTTTTATGTTACCTTAAAAAATAGATATGAAGGGAAAAATACTAGATATAGCAGAGGTAGCTTACAGTTGCTACACAAGATAAAAAGTTTTAGAAATCATGACATCTCCAATGAAAACAATACTTGTAAAAAAAAGAAGTACAAGTTAAATATTAAAAGACCTTTAAAGATCTTTCATAAGAAATTGAACAGATGGGCAAACACAAAATCTGTTTGCTATTTTCGTCCTTGAAAACATAAACTGTGAAAAAAGTATAGCTCAGAGTCAGCCATATAATGTTTCTAGAAAGAAATAAGTACATTAAAAGGGTTTAAGTATAAACATTAGACTTGAAGAAAAAGTGATATTTATTATTTTGCTATAATTATAAACTTTACAAATGCAACTCACTCTTTTTTCTTTAATATTTGTAAAGATTTTTTGATTCATATAAAGATATTTTCATAGACAATTCAAACAATGGACACTTAAAAAATGTTCTGAACTCTGGTTTTCCCATTGATAAAATGAAAATAAACCAGGACAAAAGCTTGGCATCCCTGCTTTACTATTTCATGTATCTTCTTTTCTACTTTAATGTTTGGGTAAGAGTCCTGGTCAACTCTGCACATAGACATTTTGTCATCTGAGGAATGCCTACCCAGAAGTTGTAATACAAAGCTAAACATCTCTAAAATTACATCATTTCTTTCCTTCCACTTCAAGCATAAGGACAGCAAGGTAAGAGTAATTAACTTATCAATTCAACAAATTATCAATAACCATTTTTTTTCAGCGTTCTGTTCCACACAATTGGAGTTGCACCTAGAAGTCTCCCGTCATTGCTCTAAACAGGAAGGAGGAGTCAATCATTGTCCTAACTCCACTCTGTTTTAATAACTTGTTCTCACTCTTTCTGTCATTTCTTCTCCACAGTTTATCTCAAATTCCCTGAAAAAATAATGAGCTTGCAGGTAATGATCTCCCCTGGTGCCAGTAAGATATCACAGAACCAGACGTGAGAAAAAGATCAACCAGACCACAGTTTGCCAGACTTCTCACTATGCATACTTCTTGGAGTCCTTGTTTTTGTCCTTCTCCTATAAAACTCTACAGCTATTGTCAGTATATTGAAGACAGATTAATGAGTGCTACCTTTATGCTCTCAGTATAGCCATATTAAGACACATTTCTCTATTAGTCACTGTCACTCTTCTTTCTTCTAATTGCATTCTTTTTGTTTTATCATAGCAAGTTGCTAAATCTGATCTGTTATTACATGAAGTGTCAGTCCCCTAGTCTAGTACTCGAATTATAAGTTGACAATAACTATCTTGAGTTTATTGTTTCTAATTCAGTTTAAATTATAGGATATGTAGGAATATTTCTTTCAAACGTCAGTTGCATATATTATGTCTAGGTATCCTATATGTTCTGCAGGGGCACAAGAAAGATTAAATAAATTTTCATAGTGTATTGAAAACCTATATTAACCAATACAACATATATTTATCAACTCACAGCCATACTTCTGATGCTTTGAGACATGCTATTCATGTTTTTACAGAGGATAGTTGGCAAAGTAAAATGCATATAGCCTGTACTCAAAAAAATCCAGGAAAATAAAGGAATACATAACAAATCATGAAAAATAAATTGCTGAGCCTCAAAGGAGATGTACAGTAGGTTGTGAGAAAGCCTTATCCAAAGAGATGGTCTTGATATGGGTCAGGGGGATGGGTAAGAAAAAGACATAATTATACTCTAAGAAGAAAAAATGTGACTAGAAATATAGAAACAAGAGAATATTCTGTAGTGAATAGATCCATTAGTAAGGCAGATTTATTGGATTTCAGAGGAAAATACATAAAAAATGTAGATAAGATCAAGAGAAATATTTATTTTCCATTACAAATTTCTTAATAGGTTTGATATGTTCATCTGCAAAATGCCATCTTTGACTTCAAAGTATATTTCTAGTTATGATACATAACCATATATTACCACTGAGAAATTCCATGAACTAATTATCCTTCTCCATATTAATATTAATATTAATAGAGAAGTGATTTATCAAATTTTAATGTATATTACCTTTATAATTTGCGTTCCTGCTTTCCCAACCCCTACTTTACAATTTGGATAAAATTGAATTCCACTACAGTCAACTAGAACATATGTCTACCAAATATTGAATGGCTTCAGACTTGGGTGAACCTGTATTTGTCAATCCTCATTCCAAAATCCTATTGTCATATGTTATCATAATTGATTTTGAAGGACAACTTGCTTCCTGCTTATGATTTCTATGCTATTGAAGTTAAGGAAAACAGAACTATCCCTTAATTTAACTCAGAGCCAAGTGAGGTATAAAGCACATGATAAAATTTTAGAGTATATAGTCTGCAAGGAAATGACAGTTTTATATATTTATTTAACTTTTTATACTGGACATTGAAATGAAAGCCTTCACACTGGACTACTGCCTCAACCTTTTTTTTTTTTTCAGTCTTTTACATTGAGACAGGGTTTTTCTAATGCACTAAATTTCCCAAGCTGAGCATGAATTTGTGAACATTCTCTTGCGGCTGCTCAGAGTTCTGGAAATATAGGTATGGGTCACTACATAAGGATGAACTGATGGTTTTAGTAATTCTACTGTTTTTGTAGAAGAAAATTCAAATATAATATGTTTTCCTAGCTCATAAACAATATTAATATGATCTACTTTTAAAAAATATAGAATTTCATCCAGTAATTATCCTTAAGTGGACTACCTTATACAATCTTCAAATGGTGCTGTCATACATAAAATCTCAAAGCAGTGTTGCTTTAACTTAAATGTGTTACAGATATTTTCAGTTAATAGGTATAATTTTATTTTGTCTTTAGCTTTTCATCAATAAGAACTTATTGAGAAGCCATTAGAGTGGAAGATGCAATATTATACTGCTCAGATATTTCTTTTTCTTTAATTTTTTGATCACATTTTACCTTTTTCCAGTATGTGTTCTGTCATTTTTCTGATCTCTTGAAGTCTTGTAGTTTTTGTTCACTGATTAAATTCTACTAGTTACACAGCTTGTGATCATGCTGAGACTACCACCATGAAAATATGAAATCTTTTACATTAGAAATATAGGGCTCATGGATTCTTTTTTTATTTTAATGGAAATTCATATTTAACTGATACATACACAATAAAAATTGGGCTCAGTCCTGGAGCTTCCAGTCAGTGCCCAGTCCTGCTAGAATCCCACAGCTCCATCACCCTTATCTGCACCAGACTTACCTCATAGTTCAGAGTGACCTTGATATCCCTTTGTAGTCCAAGCTGGCCTTGAAAGCACAGCAGTCCTCCTGCCTCAGCCTCCAGACTGCTTTGATTACAAGAGTTTCTCAGGATGACTACACAGAGCCCACTGACTCTGTATGAGCTGACCAAGCAGAGCCTGCTGAACAGTGAGACCACAGTCAGCACTGCTCTGTGTTGATACAGAAAAGTTTTAGATAACTTAATAGATTGAATATTAAGATAGTTGTAGAAGCAAAGTAAGTAATGTGTTCTTTTAAGATTTGCTTTTCCTGTAACTCCTTGTTTAAGGTGAAGATTATCTGATTCTAACCAGTAACTTCATTAACCTAACAAAGTTACTGTGCCAGGGTGAATTTACAATGTATATGGCCTATCTTGTGTCTGTGATTTGTAAATGGGAACTGGAATTGTATTGACATATCAAAGACCACTAGGGATGAGATAATGGCTAAAAAAGGATATAAAAAGGGAAATGCTGAACAAAGGGTCGGATATTGACCAGACTGGTTTCTGGCATTCCCTTCCACTCCCGAGAAGAAATTTTATTATTTTATCTGAATTCTGTGTCTCTGTGTATTTCTTCCAAGATTTCTGCAAAATGCATGACCTGCCCTCCCTGATCTTCCATGAAATTTTCACAGAGGCCTTCATGAGGGAACACAATGATGTCCTAAAGGTGATAGCACAGGCCTCGCCTTTCCCTTGCCTCCCCTTGAGGACCCTGATGACTCTGAGGAAACCAAAGACCTCACACTCTATTTGGAGAAATCGCACTGCAACAGAGAAACCTATGTACCTTGCAAGCCCTACTGGATGGAATTGACATTCAGCTATCCCAGAAGGTTCACCACAGGTGGAGACTGCAGGTGTTGGATTGGAGGGATGTACACCGGGACTTCTGGACTGTAGGATCCAGTGCCATGAGTGCTGCCCACTCAGAAGATGCCAGCAGTAAGGAGGCAGGCAAGCCTGGGTTGAGGAAGAAGAAAGTGACCTTGACAATATTCGCACACCTTTGCTTTGAAGCCTGGAGTAGGTCTTGTGCCACCCGTGATGAATTACAACTCTGTCTCTTGAAGTGGGCCAGGAAGAGAAAAGCTTCAGTACATCTGAGCTGTGAGAAAGTGATGATAAAATCCGTTGCTGTCTTTACAATCCTGAAGCTTCTTTGCACTGTGCAACTGGACTCTATCCAGGAACTGGACGTGTCCAGTGACTGGGGTCAGGAAAGCATGAAAGCATTTGTTCCTCAGCTCAAGAAGATGTTGAACCTTCACACATTTCACTTCAGCAGCCTGAGCCCAGAAGTGTATACTTCATCCTGGAAAAACAAGTGACATTCCCACATCTATGCTTTTCACTTAGGACAGATGCAAAGTCTCCAGGAGCTTCATATAGATGATGTCTTCTTCCTGGAAGGAACTCTGCACAAAATCTTCAGGAGCCAGACCCCCTTGGAGGCCCTCTCCTTGAGTTCAAGTCCACTGAAGGAATCTGACCTAAAGCATCTGGCCCAATGTCCAAGCATGAGCCAGCTGAAGTTCCTGAGTCTTAGGAAGTTCTCAATGAAATCATTCAACCCAGAGACCCTCCAGGCTCTGCTAGACAAACTGGCCAGCACCCTGGAGACCCTGGTCCTAGAGAACTGTGACATCATGACACCCAGTTCCTTGCCATCTTGCCTCCCCTGAGCTGCTGCTCCCAGCTCAAGACCTTCAGTTGCTATGGGAACCCCATTTCCCTGGACATCCTTCAGGTCCTGCTGCATGAGTGTACTGCACTGAGCCAGTTAACCCAGGAGCTGTATCCTGCCCCACTGGAGAGCTATGAGTCCAAGATTCCTACAAAGTTTGTGCACCCTGAGAAATTTCCCCAGGTCTGTGCTAAATTGGCACAGGTACTGATGGACATAAGGCCATCCCTTAGGGTCCAGATCTGTACCTACTCCTGTGATTGGTGCATGGTGTGCCAACTGTATATGCTGGAGCCCAGTGGAAACTGGGAAATCATAGAAGAGCATCACTATCAAAGTAGGTTTAAGTGTGACAGTTGTGTGAATCCCCTGCTTGGTGACCATATCTTTCTTTTGTAGAGGTCCCCTCAAAGCCTCCTGTGCTCCCAGGTAGGCCTTTCAGAAGTGACTGGATCATGGATGCATGATACTCATCAGCGGACTTCTGTATTGCGTCTACAGCTCAATGTGATGCAGGGAAATGAGGCGAGGTCAGAGGAGGTGTGTCACTGGGGGCGTGGTCTAGAAGGCTCTGTCTCTCACCCTTCTCTGTTTATCTCCCTCTGCCATGCCAACCTATGAACTGAACTATGAGACCAAGTAAACCTTTCCTCTTTAAAATTATGAGGGTTGTCTATAGTGTATCAGTGACGATGGAATAGTGAATTCAGACGCATATGTCTGAAGTTAGTGTTGCATAGATTGTCAAGGAATGAGCATAAAGGGACTCTTGGCAAGTAAGGTAGAACATGTCCAATGTCTAGGCACTTTGGTGGCTGAGGGTACCCTTAATTTTGAGGGCCAGCCTGAGCTACATTGCGAGACTATCTCCCCAAAAGAATAAATAAAGAAATAAATCCTCAATATAAAATTTAAAAAAACAACAACAGTAAAAATTGTATGTATTTTGGGGTACTATAGCATGTATTTTTATATTTATACCTTGTATATTTAAGTCAGGTTAAACATATCTAAATTCTCAAGTTTTTTTCATTTCTCCATGCTGCAAATATTCAAACTATTTGTAACCTATTTTTATAGAATCTTTATGCTATTTTCCATAATGTCTGTATTAACTTAAATTCCCATATACCAGTATGAAAAGGTTCCCTTTTTTCTTTTCTGGTTATCATTTTGTGTCTTTTGTCTCCTTGATATAGCTCTTCTTACTGTAGTAAGGTGATATTTCTTTGTGGTTTTGACTTCCATTTCCCTGATAAGTGGAGACTTCAAGCATTTCTTCATTAACTTTTGGCCATTTGTATTTGTTCTTTTGAGAATTTTCTCCTTAAGTGTATTCACCATTTTAAAGTCAAGTTATTTGTTTTTTGGCTATTGAGATTTTAGAGTTCCTTATATATTCTATATAATAGTGTCTTACTGGAGGTATATTTCAGAATTTCTTTTCCTATTTGTAGCTTGTTTTTTCACCCTGTTAATTATTTTGTTTACTCTGAGTGAATTTTAGAGTTTGATATAATACCACATGTCTGCTTTTTCTTTTGTTTCTTCTACTTTGCAGATCTTATACAGAAAATTTTTGGCCATTATTTTGAAGTATTTCCCCTATGATATGGGAAGTTTCTGGAAGTTTCATAATTTTCAAATCCCACATGAAATAATAAAACATTTATGACTGATATATATAGAGTTTTATTGATTTTTATGGGTATTATATGGGCTCAAAAAAAAAAACAAACTAAAGAAATTGTATGTGTGTATGTGTGATTCTCTTCCCAAATATATTTTTGTCCAGCTGCAGATTTATCAAAGGTACAACATAGATTCTGTGCCTACTATGTAATCGTTCCCTCAGGTCAAACTGTAGGCAATGGCATTGCAATCTAACTACGATGTTAGACTTAAGTCTTTTGAAAATTCTGGGAATCCACATACCACTCCACCTTAGAGATTTGAAGCAATGTGGTCTAAAGCAAGACCAATATGATGGGTAGAGTGGGACTTTACTAAGGACTGTTATGGAACTATAGTACTTTGAAGAAATAGGAACTTTTAGAGAAGGCCAGATTTGATGTTGAGCTTAAAGTTTAGGATTGGGGTGTGGAGGATTGTGATAAGTATTTGTACTGGGTGTTTCATTGCATTATGAAGAAAATTAAGTAAAAAAAAAAAGAAAAGAAAAGAAAATTAAGTGTGCTGTCTTGAATTTCTCCTTTCCTACTTTTGATTCTAATATCTCCCAACTTTCAATTATAATTGAAATTCACATGAGGAGAATAAAGATACAGTACAGTAAAATACAAGCCCCATGGCTGCCACTTGAGTGGAAGGAGAGGGATTATTCAAAGGAACTGTGGAAGGGAGAGGATTGGTGGCCTGAAACAAAGTAGTGGCAGTGTGGATGACTATCTCTATATTCCAAAGAATATAGGTTGGACATGTAAAAATTATCTGTATTAAGATTTTGTGCCATCCTTTCCTCTCACATGGTTCAGATAATACCATACATCACTTTGTCTTAATGTAGAAGGCAGTCTACCGGACTCTGTGAGTATGTTCTTTACTGTTTGACATTAAAAGATCATGGGAGCCTACAGGGAGGAGACATACATGATATTGTGTGATAATCACCAAGGTCAATAGGCATAGAATTCCACAGTTTGGTGTAGAAACCAGACTGACCACAAGATTAAAATTCAAATGAAATAGTTATGGATGGAAATTGGGGTAGGTAGAATAAGAAGTCAAGCCACAATTGACCTTAGCATTGTTAGCAGTGTAGGTTTGGATTCTGGGCCATTTTGAGAAATGACCAAAACCCTCCTGGTGAAGAAGCTATGGGGACTTTTTGTCTTTGCAGATGCTATGAGTCTGAATATCATCAATGTTTAATCTTTAATTTTGCTAGCCTAGTATAATTTATTAGTCTGCATCTATTTTTCTGAGTTAGCAAGACAATACTGAGTTTTTTATATTTTGTACTGAGAATCTAACTTGTGACCTTGCACTTGTGAGCCAGGTGGCAGAACCACTGAGCTAAATCCCCAGCCCTAAAAGTGAGCTCTTTGAACAAGCTCTTAAGTACATAATAATTCCTCAAATATTGATTTCATTTGTAGTTACTGTTTCATCCCAAAGCAGTGCTGTTGGCTGAATGCAGAATCCAGAATAGACTAGAAACTTTCATACAGAGACAAACCCTCTACCCAGGGCAAATAACAAAGAGAATGGTACTTACTAAAAGACTCCTACACAATACTGTAAGAGACACTCTCCTTAGTTGGTCTGCAAACCTCAACACAGTAGTAACAACTAAATGAGAAAGTAAGGTAATCAGATGTCTCCAAAAATATAAACTTCCCAAAAGCTGACTCTATAGTTCAGAAGGGAAAGACACTCCAAAGAACTAAAAACAAAAACAAAACTCATAGTTAAAATGATCAATTAAATTCAAGACAAAAAGGTGCTAAATGAATCAATAAGAGAAATGAACAATGAGCTCAAAGGAGATACAAATAAACAGCTGATTGAAGTAAAGAAAGCAATATAATTTATAACAGATCACTTTAGTAAAAAGATAAGGGTTCTAAAAAGAACGAAGCAGAAATCCTGGAAATGAAAACCTAAGTCAAGAAAAATAAATCACTAGAAAGTCTCTGTAAGACAAGATGCATCAGAAGAAAGAATATCAGAACTTGTAGAAAATATAGAGGTAGTAGGTCATTCAGGTGGTAAAAAAAGAAAAACAAAGAATAAGAAACAGCAAAAGAGTAATTCAAGACCACATAGATAAACTTAACAAAAATTTAAGGTCCATTGGCCTAGATTTGGACTTGGGAATACAGGTAAATTGTATAAAAATGTATCCATTGAAATTATTGCAGAAAATTTCTCAGACCTGGAGGATGAGAAGGAAACACAAGGCAGTTAGAATCATCAATGTCCTAAATAAACATGACCAGAAAATAACCTTTCCACAACATATCATATTCTAAATGCCAGAAATTCAAGATAAGAAAGAATATTTAAAGTTATAGAGAAGCATGAAGTCATTCATAAAGGCAGATTCATCAGAATAACACATTTCTCAACAGAAAAGTAAAGGTGAAGAGAACTTTAAATTACATACTTTAAGGCCTACAAATATAGATGCTAACTCACATTTCTATATATTGTACTATTTTCCTTTAATATTGAAGGAGAAATGAAGACTTTCTACAGTGCTGCCAAGTGCTTTCCAGAGGGGGGACACGCTCTTAAAAATATTACAGTGCATCCACATCAACTTTATTTCCTAGGTGGTACCATGTGCCTTCTGATTTTTCAACAAAGTAAAAATCATAAAAGATAAAGAATCATTTCAGTATATTGAGGTGGCCACAACAGCATAAAACATGAAAAAGGATTTCCAAAACTGCCTCAGAATGCAATAATGATAGGATAAGTGTGGTCAAAGAGAAGGTGTATTTTAAGGGGTAGTAAATGACAATTTGTCTTTTACCATAATACATTTTTATTTTTTAGTTTTAGTTTTATTGGTGGATTTTAGATATACATAGTGATCACATTCATTATAGAGAATTTGTACCTTGCATATTATACCTTGATTTTTTTTTCTCCAATCCTCTCCCCTCTCTTTAAACTCTCCTCCCTCCTTATTTGCAAAAGCTTTGTTTCCATTTTTTCCTTCTATTCTCTATTTTTTCTTTTTCATTCTTTCTCCTCACCCAGCTCCCTTGTTCCCCTTCCCATTTGAACATTTTCTTCACATTTCCCAATATCTATTATCCATTTTGATCTTTATTTACCATTTCAATTTCTCACATCAGAGAAACAAGGCAATATTTACATATGAGTGTCTGATTTAATTTATTTAAGAGTGTGGTCTCACGGTGCATCCTTTTATCTATAAATGCCTTAAGTTTATCCTTCTTTATAGCACAGTAGTTGTATACTCCATTGTATACAAATACCATATTTTTTCATGCATTCATCTGTTGATGGGCAATTGGGCTATTTCCAAGATTTAGCTATTACAAATTGTGCAGCTTTAAACATAGGTATGCATGTATCATTGTAGTATGATGCCATTAATTCTTTCAAGAAGATACCAAGAAGGGGGATAGCTGGGTCAAATGGAACCTCTAGTTTTAATTTTTTGAGGAATTTTGATACTAATTTCCATGGTGGTTGCACAAGTCTGCACTCCCACCAGCAGTGCAGAAGGCTTCTTTTCTCTTCACTTCCTCTCCATCATTTTTTATTGCTGATTTCTTAATAACAGCCATTCTTTCTGGTGTGAGGTGGAATCTCAGTGTTGTTTTAATTTGCATCTCTTGAATGACCAGTGAGGTTAAACATTTTTTTCATATATTTATTTGCCATTTGTACTTCTTCTTCTGAGCACTGTCTTCATTTTAGATGCTCATTTGTGGATTGTGTCTTTAAATTTGGGAGTCTGATTTTTTTTGAGTTCTTGATATATTCCAGATGTTAGATGTTTGAGGAAAATCTAGCAAAAAATTTTTTTATTGGCTCACCTTGTTTTGCTTTTTGTTTTATGTTTTCTGCTCCACAACAATCCCATGTTTTGATTATTATCCCATTTCTTGTATTATTTTCTGTCCAATCAGGATTTTATTCATAAATTCTTTCCCTACAGCTATATCTTCAAGAGATCTACCTATTCTATCTTACAATAGATTTAGAGTTTCTGTTTTAACATTTAGATCTTTGATCTGTTTCAATTTTAGTTTAGTGCAGGTGAAAGATATAGGTCTAACTTTGATGTTTGGTATGTGGAAAGTCAGTTTTTCCAGAACCATTTATTAAAGAGGCTCTCTTTCTTCCAGTGAAGGTGTTTGGCTCCTTCGTCAAAGATCAAGTGGCTGTATATATCTAGAGATGGTTCTGCATCTTCTAACCTGTTCTATTGATCCTCAGGTTTGTTTTTCTGCCAGTACCATGCTGTTTTTATCACAGTAGCTTTGTAGTATAATTTCATGCCAGGGATTGTGATGCCCCATGGCTTGCCTTTGTTGCTCAGAATTACTTTTGGTACTCTGGGTCTCTTCTGGTTCCAACAAATTTTAGGATTGTTTTCTTTAATTCTGTGAGGTATACTATTGATATTTTGATTAGTATTACATTAAATCTATATAGTAATTTTGGAAATATGACAATTTTCACTACATTAATACTTCCTACCCAAGAACAAGGGATATATTTCCATTTTTTGATATCCTTTTCCATCTCTTTTTTCAGAGTACTGTAGTTTTCAATGTAAAGGTCTTTTACTTTCTGATTGACTCCTAGGAATTTCATTTTTTAAAATGTTACTGTGAAAGTTGTGGCTTCCTTAATTTCTTTCTCAGTGAGTTTGCTGTTGTGTACAGGAATGCTACTGATTTTTGAGTGTTGACTTTTGAGTATTGAGTGTAGCTAACTGAAGAATTTAGTTATTAAATCTAGAATCCTTGGGTGGAGTTTTTGGAGTCTTCTATGTAGAGTATCATGTCATCAACAAATAATGGTAATTTAAAATCTTCCTTTCCTATCCTTATACCTTTTATTTCTTCCTCTTGTCTAATTGCTCTGGGTAATGAACAGAAGTGGTGATAGTGGACATTCTTGTCTTGTTCCTGATTTTAGAGTTTTTGTTCCTGATTTTCAGTTTTTGTCTATTTAGTATGATGTTGGCTGTTGCTTTGTCATATATGGCTTTTATCAAATTGAGATAAAGACCATCTATTCCAATTTTTCTTTCATATTTTTATCTTCAATCAGTGTTGGACTTTTTCTGCATCTATTGAGATGATTATGTGGTTTTTGCACTTGGTTCTGTTGATAGGGTTTATAACGTTTATTGATTTGTGTATGTTGAACCATCTGCAAATCCCTGGTATGAATCCTACTTGGTCATGGTGTATAATCTTCTTGATGATGTGCTGGATTCTATTTTCTAGTCTAACAGGATTTTTGTGTCTATGTTCATTATGGAGATTGGCCTGTAGTCTTTTTTTTTTTTTTTTGGTTGGATTTTTCTCCTCAGGTTTTGGTATCTGTGTAATGCTTTCTTCCAGAAATGAGTTTGGGAAAATTGCTTCCCTTTCAATTTTATTAAAGAGTTTGAGGATTAATGGCATTTGATTGTCTCTAAATTTCTTGCAGAATTCAGCAGTGAATCAATTGGGACCTAGGCTTTTCTTTATTAGTAGGTTTTTAATTACAACTTAAATTTCATTGACTGATATTGGATTATTTAGAATTTTTCATATGTATCTAGGAAACTACCCATTTCTTGTTTTTCATCTTATTTAAATATAGATTCTTGAGGTATAGGTTCTTGAGGATGATCATTGGGATTTCTGCAGGATCTGTTGTGATTTCACTCTTTTCATTCTTAATTACATGGATTTGAGTCTTTTCTTTCTTTTTTTGATAAGGTTAGCTAAGGGTTTGTCAGTTTTATTTAATATTTCAAAGAACCAAGTCTTTGATTCACTGATTCTCTGTATTGTTTTCTTAGTCTCAATTGCATTAATTTCTGTTCTGATCTTTGTAACTTCCTCCAATATATGAGCTTGGGGCTTGACTTGTTCTTTTTCTAGAAACTTGAGATTCAAAATTAGGTTGTTTATTTGAGCTTGCTTTGTTTTCCTGATGTGGGAATTCACAACTATAAATTTTCCTCACAGAATAGCTTTCATTCCATTCCAAAAGTTCTGGTAGGTTGTATTGGGATTATCACTTAATTGTAGAAACTGTCTAATTTCTTCTTTACTTTAATCTGTGATCCATTGGTTGTTCAGGAGTGTGTTACTTAGTTTCCATGTTTTTATATATTTTTTTGTGGTTTATTTTGCCACTGATTTCCAATTTCATTGGACTATGGTCTGATAATGTGCATAGGATAATTTCAAATTCTTTGCATTTACTTAAGCATGTTCTATGAGTTAGTATGTGATCTATTTTGGAGAATGTCCTATATGCAGCTGAAAAGAATACATACTCTGATGTTGTGGTATGGAACCCTACGTTGATATCTACTAACTCCATTTGTTCACAGATTTGGTTTAGTTCTGATATTTCTTTGCTAATTTCTTATCTAGTGGATCTGTCTATTTGTGACAGCGAGGTATTGAGGTCCCCTATTACATTTGTATTAGTGCTTATTAGATTTTTTATGTCCATTAATATTTGTTTCATATAGCTGTGTGCACTGGTATTTGGTGCATATATATTTATGATTGTTCTTTCTTCCTGTTGGAGTGTTCCCTTGACAAATATGTTGTAACCTTCTTTTTCTCTCTTGATCAGTCTTGGCTTGAAATTCACTTTGTCTGCAAATACAATAGCTACTTCTACTTTTCTTTGTGGCTTCCTATCACATAAAGTATTGCTTCCCATCTTTGAGTTTCAGTCTATGAATATTTTAGAGTTAGATATATGTCTTGTATGCTGCATATTGTTGGATCTTGTTTCTTGATCCATACTGCCAGCCTGTTTCTTTTGATTGGTGAATTGAGACAGTTTACATTGATTGTTATATCAGGTATATATTGACTTATCCTTGTCATATTATTTTTCTGTTTTTGGTTCTGTTTCCCCTCAGTTTAATTATTTGCCTTACCTGGTGGATTCTTTCTATTGGTGTTCATGGATAGTCTTCCATATTTCTTTCTAACTATCCTTCAAAACATTTTAAAATGCTGGTTTGGTGTTCTTGAATTCCTTCATGTGTTGTTTATTATGGAAGTATCTTATTTATCAATCAATTTTGAAAGATAGTTTTGTGAGGTGTGATAGTTGATTGATTGTATCAACTTGAGTAACAGAGCTCAAATAAATTGGCTCAGCAATTCCACATCATAGGGTGTGGAAGATTCACTCTAAGGCACCTTGTCACCTGGATGGTATAAAGGGAAAATTAAGAAGGATGGATCTGCTTATGTTTCTTCTGAGGAGTTCCAGTCTTCACCTTCACCTTGGACATCATCTCCTAGCTTCCAGCACAGAGTCTAGCTTCCAGCACAGACTCTTCAGCCTTCTGGTGTATACTCTTCAGCCTTCCATTGCAGAACCATTGGTCTCATGATACTGACTTGCATGGGACATTGTGGTGAGCTCCAGAACTTCAACTGAATTCTATGGTCTCCAATGTACTGACACCCTTTGCACTCTTCCACATCCGACTCTGTGGATGACTATTGTAGGCTAATCTTGTAAATTCTTATGTATTTGTATATCTTGTGTTTTATCTGTTTCTCTAGTAAACACTGACACGGGATATATCAATCTGAGTTAGATATTGTTTTCCTTTAGGACTTGAAATAGTTCACTCCAAGATATCTTTGTCTTAAGCATTTGTGTTGAGATGTCTACTATCATCTGGGAAACTAGAGCAGACACAGATTAAAAAAAAAATAGAAGAGCTGAGGAACATGATAGAATCCCAGCATGAGAAACAATGGAATCCATACAACAGATGCAAACAGATATCTAGGAGATTAAAAACTCCATCGATAATTTACGCAGTAGAATGAGCCAATGTGAGGACAGAATTTCAAATATAGAAGGCAGGATTGCACTTAGTGATCAGGAAAAGAAAAATTTCTTAAAAATATTAAAGGACCATGAGAAATCAATCCAGCAGCTGCTAGATAATGCAAAAAAGAATAACATAAGACTGATTGAAGTCAATGAAGAAACAGGAGAAAGTGCAGATGACGTAAAAAAAATGTTCACAGAAGTAGTGGCAAAAAATTTCCCAAAGGGGGAAAAATTTGACACACAGATAAGTGAGGCATACAGGACTCAGCCATAATAAAAAAATCTACACCAAGGCATATAATAATTAAGATTCCAGAAACCCTACAGAAAAATAAAATTCTTCAAGCAGTTAGACAAAAGAAACAAATCACATACAAAGGAAAGCCCATCAGAATCACAGCAGACTTCTCAACACAAACCCTCAAGGCAAGAAAAGCCTGGAGTGATGTATTTCAAGTTTGTTTTTCAAGAAAAACAACTCCCAACACAGATTTTAGTACTCTGCAAGATAGTTGAGAAAAGCGAAAAAAGTGATATAACAAACAGAAATAAAAACCTAAACAACCAAAATGAAAAAAAGACAATATTTCTCTAACCACAAACCTGGGTATACTTTACTGTTCACAGTCCTATAGTAGTGTCTAAGTCAGAGCCCACATCTGTGCTGTGTAACCACACCAAGTCTGACATTGGATTTTTCTTGGGTGCAGAGCAATCCCCTCCAGGGTCCAGTGGTGTCAGCCCAAGTACCAACTCTGTTCATTTAGCTCTACAGAGTTGCAGGCTGATCTTGGCTTCTCATTGTGGGGTATGACAGCCCAGGCTTCAGCCAACAACTCTCTGGAATCCCTCAGTAGCCTGCACACTCTCCTTACCCTGTATACTTATGAAGCTATAGCTCATCCACTTGCTATGACCCTCCAACACTTGGAGCCCTGGGAAAAAGACATCCCAATGTCCTGGATTCAATTGGCTTCTCCCAGCCCTTGCACAGCCTTCTCTGTTCCACTACACTGGTATGTCTCTCTCTCTCTCTCTCTCTCTCTCTCTCTCTCTCTCTCTCTCACACACACACACACACACACACACACATATTGCTGGGATCAGGAGCAAGGAAGTGCTGGAGTCAGACTCACTATTTTTGCTGAGGTTCCTCTTTTCACTGTCTCTAAGTATCTGGTTCTAAGTGTCTGGTACTACAGCTGCTACTGCACCATTTACTGCTCTGCTCCACTGGCATGTTTCTCCCTGGAGGGCTCTATTTTCACTCACTCTCTTGTGTCCCTGTAGATTCCATGCTCTTTTATCATATGTGAACTGGGAGTGTGAGTTCAATACTGATATTTTCAACTCAGTCAGAGGTTTCATGTTATCCCCTCATCATCTTAGAACAAACTGGCAAAGAATCAGGAAGGAACTAGCTGCCTGGTCACTCACCCCTGCCTGTCCCAGCAAAATATGCTGCCAGGCTTCATCATTCTCTATTTGGAGGAAGGAAAAAGGGGAAAGGAGTTATATACCCCAAGTCTATCCTGTGTGATGTGATTTTGTTATGCTATTGGTGTTCCAGTTTTTTTGGAACATCCTGAAATGGTGGTTTCTGCACTGCACACTGGTGGAGGTCCTACAGACAGCCCTTCTTCAACTTTTAATAAACTCCTATGGCTCTTTTTTGTTTGATTTATAGTTGTTTTATTTCAGATTGATTTTGGAACAAGGATGTATTTGCTGCCTTTCTTCCAATTATCTGTACTTTTAGTTGATTCTGTCTGTATATGTCCAATATGACTCCCGTTCTTTCAGCCATGTATAAAACCTGTAATACATTTTTAAAATGTAAACATTCATATATTTTGATGACACACTTGAAATACATTCATTTTTAGAATTACACAATCATGGAGACAAAACAGAAGAATCCTTGAGAACAATGAATGAAGTTCTAAGGAGAATTCTATGCCTATGAGTGCTTACATTGGAAAATAATGAAATCCCAAATAAATAATTAAGCATCTTAAGATCCTAGAAAAGCAAGAAAAAACCAATCTCCAAACTTTAGATGGTAAAAATAAGAAAGTTCACATAGACATTAATAAAATTGACACTGAAAAATATACAGAAGATCAGTGAATCAAAGAATTTGGTCTTTGAAAAGATTGATGAACACAATAAAATTTACTATTGAGAAGGAAAAATATTTAAATAATTAAATTAGAGGTAGGAAAGATATAATCATAAGACACTGCTAAAATCCAGAGAATTACTAGAAATTATTGTGAAAGTCTTTTTGCAATAAGTTGGAGTTCTACAAAAAAGGGATACATTTCTGGACATGTATAATCAACCAAATACAAACCAAGAATATATAATAAATATAAATATATAAATAATAAGCAGTGAGAATACTGCAGTAATTAAAAGTCTTCCAAATAAGAAATTCTCAGTACCCAGCTTAGTATGAAGGTCCTAGATTCAACCACACTGGTCTCCAGAAAATAAAAATGAAAAAAAGAATGGACCAATGATCTAGATATAAAACCAAAACCCTTGCAACTGCTTAAAGATAACATAGGGAAAACACTTGAAGCCTTAGGTACTGTGTAAAAGTAAAGACTTCCTGAATAGGACTCCAAAACCACAGGAATCTGTATTAAATCAATAAATGTGAATATCTTAATTTAGAAGGTATCTGCATAGCAAAGAAAAGTATAAACAGAATGAAAAGTGAAATTACAAAATGGGAAAAAATCTTTCCAAGCTCCACTTCTGATAGATGATTTATATCCAGAAAAAATAAATACCTCAAAACAACACTGAGAAAAAAAAAAACACCCCAATCAAAAAAGTGGACAAGTGAACTGAATAAACATTCTCAAAAGAAGTACAATGGCCAGTAAGTACATGAATAAATGGTCAAAATCTTTAGCCTTTAGAGAAATGCAAATCAAAAGTTTGAGATTCCATATCACCTCAATCAGAAGTCCTATCATTAATACAAAAAAAAAAAAGAATGCTGTCAATGATGCAGAGGAAAAGGAACATTTTTATATCATTGGTGGGAATGTAGATTGCTATCATCCCTATGGAACTCAGTATGGTTTCTCAGAAAGTTAAACATAGAAATGCTGATTGATCCAGCTATACCACTTCCAGGTATATTCCTGAAAGAATTAAAGTCATTACAATATAATAAAACATGCATACTCACATTTATAACAGCATAGATCACATTGACTAAAGCTGTTTAAAGAGCTTAGATGCACATTAATGATAAATGGATAAAGAAAATGAGTCATATATGCTTTATGGAATATTATTCATCAGTGAAGAAGAATCAAATCATGTGATATAGAGGAAATTGGATGGAACTAGACATCATCATGCTTTGTGAAGTAAGGCAGACTTAGAAGAAAAAGAACACATTTGGTCTCCTGAGAAACTTAATGAATTAATTCATTCATTAGTGATATAGAAATGGCAGGACCTGAGGGACTAGATATTTGGAGGTGAGAAAAGGGATCACTAGGAAGAGAAAGGAAAGTGAGAGTGTATTAATAGGACTGAAATTGATTAAGGTATGAGATGTGCATCTACCTGCTTCCCAAAATGAACCTCACCATTGTGTATTACCTACATTCACTAATTATAAGAGATATTAAAAGTAAAGATGTCTTTCATATTGTCAGTGTGTTTTGCCTAGGTTTCTAGCCAATCAGGATAATAATTACCATTGTTCCAAATTTAGGAGATACAATTTCTATTGCTTTCTATCGTTCAAGTACTCCAAATTTTAGGGTTTTTGTTTAGAAAAAATACCATATAATGTTAACTATGCTTCTCTGCTACCTGGTTTTTCATGGATAAAATGAAAAAGACAGTTATAGTGAGTAAATAAATATAAATGAAATGAATGTTTAAGCTGTTTATAACAAATAAAACATCTTTTTTATGAGTAATTTTAATTAACATAAACTTTTATACTCAAAAATTATAAAAATTAAGATATGCTTTTATTAAATATAAAGTATTTTATCTTAATGGAAAGGACTATTTTGTCTTAGTGTAGAAATTCCATAAAGATTGTTTCAAAATATAAATTTAAAAATATTATGAAAAAAGAAACCAGTAAATAAAAAAAGATATAAGAAAGTCATACATACAGAGGTATATATTTTGGTAAGAATGATTAAAAGAAGAGAATGTTAGGACCGATTCTACATAATTTTGGGGACAATTATTTTGCAATTAAATTATGATTAGGCCTAGACTTCCTACCTACAGGCTGGCTATGATATCTTGAAACATAACTCCATTTTCCCTGCAGTCACAGCTGAGACCTCAATGGTCTCATGATGCTGTGATGCTCAAGGGCAAGATTTCAACTGAAGACATCATAGGTCTTTGAGAACAGAGTAGAAAGTTCTCACCTGGGGAGGGACAAATTTCTTATCAGCTTAACTCATCCCACCTACTGTTGTAGAATGTCTTTGCTTATTTTATTGTCCTAATCAACATAAGGTCCTCATCAGCATAAGATCCTCACCAGCGTAAGAACCTCATGGTATTAGGATTATCACCAGCCTCTGAGTCATCTGTTACTCCCTGTGAACCCAGTAAATAGTGGCAAACTTGTGGTCCTTTCATCTTTGCTAGCCAGAGCAACATTGAACAGGTCAGAAACCAGCTTCTTATCTAAGTTTTGTTCCCTTTCTTAATCTTTAAATTCACTTTGTACTGTCATGGCTCACAGAAGACCAGGCCCCCCTGCAGAGTTTCTGGTAAGGTCCCCTTTCCCTGTTCCCTAGGTAAGAGAGTGTTGTTGGATGAGAACAAATTTTGTATAAGATTTTAGTCCTAAAATAAAAATAAAAGATCATTCTATATTGGGAAAAAAAAGAATGGTGGGATGAGAGCAATGCTTAAGCACCTTATACAGTCTGAATAAGTCACAGAAGATTTGTAAAGGATACATCTTCTAAAAAAGATGTTTATGACTAATTTAAGTGCAATTTATAAAATTTGTATACAATTTTCTTTGATCAAAATTTGATGCACTAAAGCCAAAATTTAATTCTCTATGTTTACAGTAACATGGTAATCTTAAATATTGATCTGCTCTTAGCAACATTTACAAACAATCCTTAAAGTTCAAGATTTTGTGTACTATCAAGATGATTTTCCATGTTTTTTCTTCTTGGTTATGGTTTTGATTACTTAGGGAACTGAATTTTAGTAGTCTAAATGTATTCAAATATCTATTTGTTGTAAAGCCTTTAAATGATCATTTTTTAAATTCATCAAATTTATTGGTATATTTTAGGTATACAATATGATGACATTTATCATTGGGAATTTGTACCTGTACATGATGATCATTTTATAACTCTAATTAAATAAAGTTATTATTTTGTGATTATTGAATATTTGACAACTTATCTACCTGTGAATACAGATGTGTATACATATAAAGGCTGCATATGTGGTATATCTGTGCTGTATGTAAATGTTATGTGGAAGTTTATGAAATTAAAAACTTATAAATTTAATCCATGCCAGGTAACTAATATTCTTTTTTGTACATTGCATCTGGATTTTATAAGGTGATCGATAAAACATTCTGACACCTTTGTTGTTTCTGTTCAGTACCATTCGGTTTTTTTTTAAACCATGCTATTTGTTCAGTCTTGACATTTAAACCTTGTCTGCATCAGATTTTGTTTTCTTTTTGTACCACTGATCAAACTCAGCACCTTGCATTTGCAAGGCAGGCAGCGCACCACTGAGCTAAATCCCTGGCCCTGCATGGGTTTTTTTCTGTTTTTTTTTTTAAAAAAACTAAATTAGAATTTTATTATTGTATATATGAAATCCACTAGTACATGAAGGATTAGGTTCATTTGTGGTCATCAATATTATCTCCTAAACTTGTAAGAGGTCTCAATTTATTCTTTGATTTACTACAGTGTTGTTAGCCTATGTAGAACTGTTAAAGACATAGTCACATACTTACAGTTAGCCTAATCAAAATTTTGCTTTAAACTAGTGCTGTCAATTTATTGTATACATATATATGTACACATACACATAAATGTTTTGTGTAGAACACCAATAGCCTTTATAAGCAAAGATAATTAGATGTACACAAGAATTGTGCCTTCCAAATAATACTACTCTGCTAATTAAAAGCTTGGACATTGGTCACCTGGGAATACACCTGTAAATAAGTATATTCTATTTGAAAACTCACTTTATTTTCAAAGTATTCATTTTATGTATTTTTAAGACTAGAAAAGGAGACATGAAAATAGCAAATTTAGAGGAAGGTTTGTTTATGTCATTTCATTATTTTTCAGTTTTCACTTTTTATTAGTACATGCTTGCATAGCATAATGATTATATTCCTTGCAGGGAGTTGATACATGTACATAATACATCTTAATTCTATTTTTTTATCCTTTTTTCCTCCCTTTCTTTCTATTCTCACCTTATTTAACTTCCCATTTGAAAAAGAACTATTTCCCCACTTTCAGTTATCTAACTTACATTTTGCTCTTTATTTATATTTTGAGTTTTTCTTATAATAAAAACCATAAGAAACTTAAGCTTATGTGTCTGATTTATTTCATTTACCCTTATGGTCTGAAGGTGCATCCATTTTCTTCCAAATGCCTCATTTATCATTTTTTTTATGGCACAATGTTACTCCACTGTGTATGAATACTCTATTATCTTTGTTCATTCATCTGTTGATGAAAATATAGGCCACCTGCAAGATTTAACTCATATGAATTGTGCTGCAATAAACATAGGTATGCATGTATCACTGTAGTATGATGAGTACCTCTTTCAGGAAGATACCCAGTAGAATAGCTGTGTCAAATGGAGTGTCTCCTTTTAGTTTTTTGAACATTTAATTTGTTTCAACTGGACAAAAGGGATCTATTTTTTTGGGGGGATCTATTATTGATATATTATAAATAAAAATATTCTTTGAAGTAGAATCAGTGTATAACCACTTACCAGTATAATTATTTAAATACAGCATGATGAAAAATTGCAATTTTCTCATTAATTTTTACAATGTAACAAGAAATATAAAATGATAATTGTACTAAATTTATTCAATACGAGAATTGGCTGTTCGAAATGACATCTGCCTGAATGGTACTTGGGATAGTCAGTACATAAACAAATGTGATGCTAAGGGTACATTGTTACATGGTTAAATGTATGTATTCAAGAAATAATAAAGACAGCATGATGTTCCTGGTAAACTGCTGTCAGTTATGATTGTTTTCCTGAAAGGCTGATATAATAAAAATAATTAGATAGATAATTTTGTTAATTGTTAAATTTTAATAAAAAATCTCATCATAGCTTTTTAAAGTCTTGTCAGACAGCTTTTTTAGTTTTTTATATTCTCAGGTATTTTCAATCAAATTCGTAAAAGGTATCCTAACAAATACTCTTTGATATAGCTTTCTGATGACATTAGACTTGTTGATTATAATATTTGATCCAGAGTTGATACACAAACAGGATTTTTTTTTGCCCTTATTAGTTTTGTTTTGTATTTTCTTTCTAAAAATATATAACAGCTGCATATTAACATTCTGTAGAAGTACAGTATCTACAAAAAAACCCCTGAGGGGGTTTTAAACCCCTGAGGTATTTTAAAATGATAGTCATCACCTACAGGCCAGACAGGTTATGACATGAATTGACTCCTACTGACTGCAGTTAAACGGAAGTCATAACTGTCTCCTGGTATCATTTTACAATTTAAAATGCTCCAGGAACTGAAGAAAATTTCAGTAGTTTGAATTAGAACCTACTATTCCCAGTTAAAGACTGTGGAGCTGATTTTTTAAATGTTCACTAACAGACTTGCACCCCAAAGCAAAGGAAAATACAAAGGCTAAGAAGACGTCCAATATTTTGGCCCTCACTGACCAAGACCAGCAAGGACCAAGGGGATGGTGGAACCTCTCCAAAAGAGACTTAAAACTTGATGGAATCAGCCAAATTCCTGATCAGAGGAACACAGGGTATGAACATGGGCATGAACCAATATTATCCATTGTAGAAATAAGGATCATTAGAAGGTGAATGGCTCCAAGACTTCCCAAGGAAGCCTCACGGCTGTAAAACACTGACTATGGTATGAAAATAGCACAACTGACAGAGGGAAAAGACAATAGGAGCCAAGATCCTTCTCACAAAGCCCTAAGAGCTACTCCATTAAACCTCATCTGATCTATAAAACACAAAGTAAAAGGGTTGAGTTTTGCTCACATAAAGGCTACTTACTGAGTTTGAACACCCAACATAAGAGTAAAATGAAAGGATTGAATAATTGGTAGGGGAAGAAGCACAAAGCAAATTGTGAGAAAAAACATTGAATTCCTAGGAACTTCAGTAAGGAAATGGAAAAAAGAGGTAGACTGGATCAGAGAAAGGACTCTAGACATTGTACCAGCTGATGTAGGATGTATTCATGGAAAGGCACAAGGGGCCATAGTGTTCGAGGAGAAAAAGATGATGAATTCCAGCCATCTCCAATCATATTTTTTGGAAGATATGAGAAGTTCTCAGGCCCTTGCACAGCCTTGGGAAGACAGATTGTCCTGATGTCTATGGCAGGCCAAGATAGAGAAGATAAAGATAACTTTAGAAGGCTATTTGTCATTCCCACAGTGTTTGTTCTGCTGTGGTCCCTTGAGACCCTCAAATATTTGTTTGGTATAAGAATAGCTAATCTAATTGGTTGATTTCATGATAGCAGCCATTCTTTCTGGAGTGAGGTGGAATCTCAGTGTAGTTTCCATCTGGATCTCTCGAAAGAAGCTCATACAAGGGAGGAAATTATAAATATCAGAGGAGAAATCAATGAAATGGAGACTGCGAGAACAATACAAAAAAGCAATGAAGCCAAGAGTTGGTTTTTCGAAAGAATCAACAAAATTGACAAACCCTTAGCCAACCTTGTTAGAAAAAGGAAAGAAAAGGCCCAAATCCATGCAATTAGGAATGAAAAGGGTGAAATTACAACAGACCCAGCAGAAATCCAGAGGATCATCAATACCTACTTCCAGAACCTATAGGCCAATAAGATGGACAACACAGAAGAAATGGACAGATTCCTAGATACATATGAATTACCAAAGGTGAACAAAGAAGACCTAAAAATTCTGAACAACCCAATATCAACCAATGAAATTGAAAACATAATTAAAAACTCATCAACTAAGCAAATCCTGGGGCCTGATGGCTTCACTGCTGAATTCTACAAGACATTTAGAGAGGAACTGCTGCCACTACTGTTTAAGCTCTTCAATGAAATTGAAAGGGAAGTAATACTCCCAAATTCATTCCTGGAAGCAAGCATCACCTTGATCCCCAAAGCAGAGAAAGACCCAACTGAAAAGGAGAACTATAGGCCAATCTCACTAATGAACATAGATGCAAAAATCCTTAATAAGATACTGGCAAACAATGCAGAAGATCATCAAGAAGATCATACACCCTGATCAAGTGGGATTCATCCCAGGGATGCAGGGATGGTTCAATATATGAAAATCAATCAATGTAATACACTATATCAATAGAGCCAAGGACAAAAACCATATGATTATCTCCATAGATGCAGAAAAAGCATTTGACAAAATCCAACATGCATTTATGATAAAAACCCTACAAAAAATTGGAATAGATGGTCTCTACCTCAAACTGATAGAAGCCATCTATGAAAAACCAACAGCCAATATCATACTAAATGGTCAAAAACTGAAATCCTTCACACTAAAATCAGGAACAAGACAAGGATGGCCACTATCACCACTCTTGTTCAATAAAGTTCTGGAAACATTAGCCACAGCAATTAGACAAGAGAAAGAAATAAAAGGAATAAAGATAGGAAATGAAGAAGTCAAATTGTGCTTCTTTGCAGATGACATGATACTCTATAGAGAAGACCCCAAGAACTCCACCAAAAGTCTTCTAGACTTAATAACCAAATTCAGTCAAGTAGCTGGTTACAGGGTCAACACACAAAAATCAATAGCTTTCCTCTACACCAATGACAGGCTCACTGAGAGAGAACTAGGGCAAATACTTCCTTTCACAATAGCATCCAAAAAACTGAAATACCTAGGAATCAACCTAACAAAAGAAATCAAAGACCTCTTCTCTGAAAACTATGGCACTCTGAAAAGAGAGATTGAAGATGATATCAGGAAATGGACAGACATCCCCTGCTCCTGGGTAGGAAGGATTAATATAGTGAAAATGGCCATACTTCCAAAACTGCTATATAGATTTAATGCAATTCCAATTTAGATCCCAGCAGCATATTTCATGGACATTGAGAAAACAATCCAAAAATTCATCTGGAACAAGAAGAGACCCAGAATAGCAAAATCAATTCTAGGTAACAGAGACATGGCAGGGGGTATCACAATCCCCAACCTGAAACTCTACTACAAAGCTATTGTGATAAAAACAGCACGGTATTGGCAAAGGAACAGACCTGAGGACCAGTGGAACAGATTAGAAGATGCAGACACAACGCCAGACACACTCAGCCTCATCTTTGATAAAGGAGCCAAACACCCTCATTGGAGGAAAGAGAGCCTCTTTAATAAGTGGTGCTGGAAAAATTGGGCTTCAACTTGCCAAAGATTAAAACTAGACTTATCTCTCAACATGCACTAAACTAAAATCAAAATGGATTAAAGATCTAAATATTAAAATAGAAACTCTGAACCAGTTGGAACAGAGGTTAGGTAGAACTCTTGAAGACATTGCTGTAGGAAAAGATTTTATGAACAAAACCTCAGTTGCCCGTGAGCTAGCACAAACAATCAACAAGTGGGATATCTTCATATTAAAAAGCTTCTGCACAGCAAGAGAAACCATCAGCAGTGTGAAGAGACAACCCACAATGTGGGAAAAAATCTTCACCTGCTCTTCCTCAGACAAAGGTCTACTACCTCGAATCTATAAAGAACTTAAAAAGATCAGACCTCCCAAATTTAAAGGCCCAATCCAAAAATGGGCATCTGAAATGAACAGACATTTCTCAGACAAAGAAGTAGAAATAGCAACCAATAACAAATGCTGTCAGGGCTCTGTGGAAAGAGAAACCCTGTTGCACTGCTGGTGGGAGTGTAGACTGGTGCAGCCACTTTGGAGATCAGTATGGAGATACCTCAAAGAACTAGGACTGGAAATCCCATTTGACCCAGCTGTTCCACTGCTGGGGATCTTCCCCCCAAAATTAAAAGAATCATACCACAGTGATATATGTGCACCTATGTTCATAGAAGCACAGTTTGTGATAGCTAAAACTTGGAAGCAGCACAAATCCCCATCAACTGGAGACTGGATCAAGAAAATTTTTTTTTTTTTAAATAAAATGGAGTACTACTCAGCCATAAAAAATGAGAAATTAGAGACATTTATAGCTAAGTGGATGCATATTGAGGCTATACTTTTAAGTGAAATAAATAGGACACACATGTATAAATACCAAATAGTTTCTCTGATGTGAGAAACTGAAAGTGTAAAAAAGGACTAAAATGTATAATAGGTAATGTGAAATAGGAAGAAAAGGGGAAAAAGGGAAGGAAGTGGGAGGGCTAGGGGAAAGGATAGAAGGGAATGGGATTAATATTGAAAATGGAAAAATAGGAACAAAATCTTTGTAAATAGCGAGGACTGGAGGGATTGAAGGGAGGGCTGGGCAAGGGTGAAAAATAAGAACCAAGAGAGATTATGTAAAGGTGCAAATTTCCAATGATGAATGTCATTAGATTGTATACCTAAAATGTACCAATGATTAGAAGAAATAATCAATAATGCAAAATAGGAAGAAAAGGTCCAAAGGGGTAGGGGTAGTGGAAGGGTCAGGGGAAAGGAAAGAAGGGAAAAGAAAAATGATGAGAAATGGAAAAAATGGAAATAAAGTCTTTGTAAATAGGGAAGGGTGGAGGGTGTGAAGGGAGGGCTAGGAATGGGGAAAAAATAAGAACCAAGATGCATTATGTAAAGGTACAATTCCCAATGAGAAATGCAATTGTGTTGTATACCTAAAATGTACCAATAAAAGAATTTAGCAACAACAACAACAAAAAGAATGGTCAATACATTTTCTACAAGGACCAGTGAGGTTAGTAGTTATATAGGGTATGTCCTGCCATAATTTTAGTTGTACAATAACACAAACAACTTTGTCAAGGCCATGCTTTATTCCCTGATTAATGGAAAAAAGGCAATATAATTTATTTTCAAGCATTTTCTTGAAAGTCTGTGCTCATGAATATCATGAAAAGTTGCAAGACTATTAAATCACTGAAAGTTTAAATATATCTTACACAATCTTGTTTGTACAAAAATACAAGTTAAATATGAACATAAACCAGTCATGATAATTTTATGCGAATCTGTTTTATATGATCTTTAGTTATATATAAAAGTTTCTTGATTCTGTTACTTGTGAAAAGATCAATACCAGATTGAGTTCCTATGTATTGGCAAAGGGCCCTAAAAAGTTTACTTTAGGGCCGGGGATTTAGCTCAGTGGTTTTGCCGTCTGCTGGGCAAGCGCAAGGACCCAAATTAGATCCCCGGTACCAAAAAAAAAAAAAAAGAATAGCTAATCTTTTAGAAGCTTTAAGTAGCCAAGATGATTTAGATAAGATGCACTAAGATTAAAGGAGCATAGGTGGTTCTTTAGATGGTTTATGTACTCACAGATATAACTGGTGGTTAGTTGACTAGCATTGTAAATTGTTAATGATTGATGTATCCTACAGAAAAATGTATAAAAGAACAATATTACCAATAAACCTGGCCTTAACTCCACATGGAGCTCTGGTACCCCGTGCCCTTCATTTTATAAGTTTTGTCTGATACTGTCTTCAGATTCCAGTCTCCCACCGAGGAGACCCCAACGTATTTGTTGCAATTTAATCTTTAAAGAATACAACAAGCTTGCTAGAAAATAACTCAAACACTACTGGGGTAGGGGTTCCTGCATCTTTCTTGCCCACCAAGCACTGTAGTTGTAATGTAAGTCCTAAAAGACACTGGCTTGCAACAGGAGTAGGCATTAAATAAAAACCGTCATTTATGTTAATACAAGTATGTAATGACTAAAATGTTGACTGTCAGTATAGTGAGTTTCATTGCCTACTCCCCAAATCAGTATTTGGAAGACGTGTTATGTGCATGTACAAACTCCCCATAAGAAATATAATCATTATGTACTGGAAACATGAACAAATAACAAATAAAACTGAAAAAAAAAGAAATACAAATATTGTCTCATTTCAGATACTAAGAGAGCAGGGTATAATGTTGACAAACAATAAAAAGGAAAAATTGTCATCTAAGAGAGATCCAAAATCTCAATCCTGCTTGTTCTTCTCAGAATGTATTCCTTAACCTTTCCTGGCATACTGCTGTTATGTTACTTTGATGTTCATTCACGTATCACTGTGATGAAGATTTGGCTTCTCATGCAGGTCTCCCTATGGGATGAAAATGGCAGTGTAAGTATTCTATTGCTAAATGATATTTTATTTTCAAGGACTAAACTGACTTTTGTTGTCTACTTTAGGCTTTGTATGTTTGGGTTCTCTGGAGTCAGTCACTACAAATGTCTTTAAGGATGCAAAGTAGAGGCTGGATTCTTAATTGCTCTCCACTTCCTGGGATCTTGCATAGTTTAACTCTACTGATGCTCAGTTATCCCAACCCCTTCTGTGGATGGATGCAGGCATTGGAAGCTGAGTTCCTTTCAGACACATAGAAATGCCTTCAAACTTTCTCCCTCTTAAGTTTTGGTTACAACAACGACTGACACTTTGTAACAGATTGTATGGTGGGACATGCAATCCCTTAAAAAATAATAATCTTATACAACCAAGTGGCCACATATGAACTTATATGGGCAAACTTTGGGAATGATTTTGCAGGACCCATGGGGACAGTCACGTCCTTTGCTCTCTAGGGTGGCTTCCCTTACCATGAAGTAAAACCAAGATCTTGAAAAAAACAGGAAAAGTTACATGTGATACTTCTAACCTTATCACATAGACCCAGATTACTTGGTTGGCACTTAAAGTGCAGTGAGGCCTGGTCCGATGTGGGATGTTTTAGTTGGTGTACAACTATCACTAAATTACTTGACAAATTCTGTGATTGAAAACAAGTCATTAGTATATTTACTGGCAGAACAGGGATGAATTTGTTCACTTTAAAACTCTATAGGATGTATATGGATAATAGTTCAGTACAAGTAGAGGTTAATATAAAGGAGCTATAACAGGAAAGCAAATGGCTTCATATAGATAAGCAGAGAGTATTTTTTTGTTTTGTTTTGGTATCAGGGATCGAACTTGGGATCTTGCCCTTGTGAGGCAGGCACCGGAATCACTGAGCTAAATCTGCAGCCCAAGAATATTCATAGAACATTTTTGGCAAATTCTACCTAAATTTGCCTAGGTTCTACTATTTTTTGAGCTTTTAGTCACCACTCTACTACTTTTAAATTTTGGACCCTGTCTGGTTTAATATGCTAATAAGATTTGTCTTTCATTCTTCAGCAGTTCCAAGTCAAGATGATGGACATATTACCTTGCATTTCAACCCATCCAGACTGTGTCTGAACTGGCAGTCTTGTGTCCTAAAGATCAGGCAGTAAGAAATTTTTACCACCTCAAAGTTAGGCACTGTCAATCTGCATGTGTCAGCAGAAAGCAGATATGAGAATTAGATATCTTTATTCTTTTTTTTTAAGAACACAAAAGATATAATCTCTCAGGCTCAAAAAAAACAATCAGGGATCATTGTGGGAAGAATAGACATGGGCACTCCTAGGCCCTTCACTCAAGGCCTGTAATCCATTTAAAGTATAGCATATATTTCTTCCTGCCTTCTTCATATGGTCTTCTCATAAGTACCAGTTTGACCAAAACAACAGGTAGACCACAAAAGACAGAATGTGTGGGAAAGAACTCCAAGAATAAACTGTATGACAATTGATCCATATTTTCACATGGAAGAAATTTCTTGTGAAAATACCACACTAATGTCTAGTAGAAATTTCTAGACTCTGGTTCATCCCAATAGTGATCCTTCATTATTAGTACTCCTTGTATGTAATATTCCTCTGCTGCTTTTCTAATGTCAAAATATGAGAAGATCATGTATCTGTCATCTTAATATTACTGTTGTATTTATTTGCCTATTTTCTGGTCCTCCACTACAATGTGAGCTCTTTTAGAACAATAAACTATTTTGTTTATTATTATATCCCCTTGGCATCCTTTGTGATAGTCACAAAAGGAAACTCACTTAGAAGCTGTTACATGGGCACATGAAGTTTTTTTCCTACCTGCACTATTAATCCTTCACAGAATTCCACTAATTTAAGAAGGAAAACATATAGGAGTTATTTTATTCAGTGTTTCATCATGTTTAAAGATATATAGCTTTAGGGAGAATACCATCATTGCTATAATTCCTACTACTTTAGCCATATTAAGCACATGACATTATTTCTTCAGTGCAAGGTCATTTAAATCTAAAGTAGTTCTTAGAAATTCTATGTAGAAATTTAAGTAAGCAAGAATTCAACTTGGGGGAGGAATGCAGGAAAAACATCTTGTGTCTTTTGAAAAATAAACTACAACAAATATTGAAGGTGGATAGATAAAATAATATATTTAGTGTGAATAGAGATGTCTTTCATTGTAATTTTCCCATTTAGTGAAGGATATCATAAATATATTCCATCCAATACTATTTAAATAGTAAATTAATAAGGAGTGTTTGTACATATCAAATGCCAGATGTCTGAAAGGTTAATATTCCTTAAATTTAAAAAAATCACTAAATTCTAGAAGGCCATTTTGATTATTGTGCTGTGAGATTGTAGAATTTTTCTTCAGCTGTTAATATTGATTGTTAGTCTTTGCTAGACAACTAATAAATTATTCTTTAAATATTTATTTACATTAACATTTACTTTATGTAATGTGCTCTGTTTCAGAACTATAAATAATTGCTAGAAAGAACTCTGACAACTTCACAGCAGGATGAAGTTCTTTCTGTTGCTCTCAGCCCTTGGGCTCTGCTGGGCTCAGTATGATCCACACACTCAACAGGGATGCACATCTATTGTCCATCTATTTGAGTGGCTCTGGGCTGACATTGCTGCGGAATGTGAACGATACTTAGGTCCAAAGGGATTTGGAGGTGTTCAGGTAAGTACTGTTCACAGCATGTATTGCAGGGTGTACTGAGCTTATAATAAATGGTATATTAATCAGTGTCAGTGATTTAGAACCATATTGGATTTGAATGAAAGTATAACTGTATAACGGTGTTTTGAAGAAGAAAAAATTTAGTGTGGATGATAAGGTTTTATTTTGTTTAAGGAAATCAACTGGACATCTCCACTGAGAAATTGTTATTTTCAAGTGGTTATAAAGCAATGTACCTATGTACAGAAAGATTCAGGATGAATTTTATATTATGTGTTTGTTTGTATAGGATATAATGATATAAAATAAGTCATAATTTGATTCTTATTAAGATTGCATTATTTGCAGGCCCCTCCACCCAATGAATATATTATAATTACCAACCCTTATAGACCTTGGTGGGAAAGATATCAACCAATTAGATATAAATTGTGCTTAAGATCTGGAAATGAAGATGAATTCTGTAACATGATGACTAGGTGTAACAATGTTGCGGTAAGGGAATTCAAATTTCCTTTAAATATTTTATGCATGAAGATAAATTTTTCCCCATCCCTTGCTCTTTTTGAGCAGAAATTTTGGAATATTGCACTTTTAAAAAATATTTCTTCCTACTTTTTAAAGTGAAAAATGAACTGTTGCCTTGTACTTAATGGTTGTAAATTTCTGTGTATATATACCATTAATACATAAAGATGAGACAATTTAATAATTAAAGAAGAATTACATATAAAGTAAAACACTGAGTTTTTACCCTTGTAACTATACATATCTCCTATCAACATAATTCTGCTTAGGAACTGGATATTCCAGTTATACAATAGTTGCTGTCTTTTCTGTGTGATTTATCTTTTCACTTTATTTTTATTTTTATTTTTTATTTTTGTATTAAATTCTTTTATTGGTACATTGTAGGTATACAACACAATTACATTTCTCATTGGGAATTGTACCTTTACATAATGCATCTTGGTTCCTATTTTTTCCCCATTCCTAACCCTCCCTTCACACCCTCCACTCTTCCCTATTTACAAAGACTATATTTCCACTTTTTCCACTTCTTATCATTTTTCCTTTCCCTTCTTTCCTTTCCCCTGCACCTCCCACTACCCCTACACCTTTGGACCTTATCTTCCTATTTTACATTATCCATTATTCATTTTAATCATTGCTACATTTTAGGTATACAATCTAATGACATTCATCATTGGAAATTTGCACCTTTACATAGTCTCTCTTGGTTCTTATTTTTCACCCTTGCCCAGCCCTCCCTTCAACCCCTCCAGTCCTGCCTATTTACAAAGACTTTCTTCCGATTTTTCCATTTTCTCATATTGATCCCATTCCCTTCTATCCTTTCCCCTAGCCCTCCCACTTCCTTCCCCTTTGCCCCTTTTCTTCCTATTTCACATGACCTATTATACATTTAGCTCTTATTTACACTTTCAGTTTCTCACAGCAGAGAAACTATTTGGTATTTACACATGTGTGTCCTATTTATTTCACTTAAGAGTATAGCCTCAATGTGCATCCACTTAGCTATAAATGTCTCTAATTTCTCATTTTTTATGGCTGAGTAGTACTCCATTTTATATAAAAACCCCACACTTTCTTTATCCAGTCTCCAATTGATGGGGATTTGGGCTGCTTCCAAGTTTTAGCTATTACAAACTGTGCTGCTATGAACATGGGTGCACATATATCACTCTGGTATAATTCTTTTAATTCTTTGGGGAAGATCGCCAGCAGTGGAATAGTGGGGTCAAATGCGACTTCCAGTCCGAGTTCTTTGAGGTATCTCCATACTGATTTCCACAATGCGTGCACCAGTCTACACTTCCACCAGCAGTGGAGCAGGGTTCCTCTTTTCCCACAGCCCTGCCAGCATTGGTTATTGGTTGATTTCATGATAGCAGCCATTCTTTCTGGAGTGAAGTGGAATCTCAGTGTTGTTTTCATTTGCATCTCTCGAATGACCAGTGATGTTGAACATTTTTTCATGTATTTATTTGCTATTTCTACTTCTTTGTCTGAGAAATGTCTGTTGATTTCAGATGCCCATTTTTGGATTGGGTCTTTAAATTTGGGAGATCTGATCTTTTGAAGTTCTTTATAGATTCGAGATAGTAGACCTTTGTCTGAGGAAGAGCAGGTGAAGATTTTTTCCCACATTGTGGGTTGTCTCTTCACACTGCTGGTGGTTTCTCTTGCTCTGCACAAGCCTTTTAATAAGAAGAGATCCCACTTGTTGATTGTTTGTGCTAGTACACGGGCAACTGGGGTTTTGTTCATAAAATCTTTTCCTACACCGATGTCTTCAACGGTTCTACCTAACCTCTGTTCCAACTGGTTCAGAGTTTCTATTTTAATATTTAGATCTTTAATTCATTTCAATTTTAGTTTAGTGCATGGTGAGAGATACAGGTCCAGTTTTAATCTTTGGCAAGTTGAAGACTAATTTTTCCAGCACCATTTATTAAAGAGGCTATCTTTCCTCCAGTGAGGGTGTTTGGCTCCTTTGTTGAAGATGAGATGGCTGAGTGTGGCTGGTGTTGTTTCTGCATCTTTTAATCTGTTCCACTGGTCCTCAAGTCTGTTTCTTTGCCAGTACCATGCTGTTTTTTATCACAATAGCTTTGTAGTATAGTTGCAGGTTGGGGATTGTGATACCCCCTGCCATGTCTCTGTTACCTAGAATTGGTTTTGCTATTCTGGGTCTCTTCTTGTTCCAAATGAATTTTTGGATTGTTTTCTCGAGGTCCATGAAGTATGCTGCTGGGATCTCAATTGGAATTGCATTAAATCTATATAGCAGTTTTGGAAGTATGGCCATTTTCACTATATTAATCCTTCCTACCCAGGAGCAGGGGATGTCTGTCCATTTTCTGATATCATCTTCAATCTCTCTTTTCAGAGTGCCATAGTTTTCAGAGAAGAGGTCTTTGATTTCTTTTGTTAGGTTGATTCCTAGGTATTTCAGTTTTTTGGATGCTATTGTGAAAGGAATTGTTTACCCTATTTCTCTCTCAGTGAGTCTGTCATTCATGTAGAGGAAAGCTATTGATTTTTGTGCGTTGACCTTGTAACCAGCTCCTTGACTGAATTTGGTTATTAAGTCTAGAAGGCTTTTGGTGGAGTTCTTGGGGACTTCTATATAGAGTATCATGTCATCTGTAAATAATGACAATTTGATTTCTTCATTTCCTATCTTTATTCCTTTTATTTCTTTCTCTTGTCTAATTGCCATGGCTAATGTTTCCAGAAGTATATTGAACAAGAGTGGTGATAGTGGACATCCTTGTCTTGTTCCTGATTTTAGTGTGAAGGATTTCAGTTTTTGACCATTTAGTATGATGTTGGCTGTTGGTTTTTCATAGATGGCTTCTATCAGTTTGAGGTAGAGACCATCTATTCCAATTTTTTGTAGGGTTTTTATCATAAATGCATGTTGGATTTTGTCAAATGCTTTTCCTGCATCTATGGAGATAATCATATGGTTTTTGTCCTTGGCTCTATTGATATAGTGTATTACATTGATTGATTTTCATATATTGAATCATCCCTGCATCCTTGGGATGAATCCCACTTGATCAGGGTGTATGATCTTCTTGATGATCTTCTGCATTCTGTTTGCCAGTACCTTATTAAGGATTTTTGCATCTATGTTCATTAGTGAGATTGGGCTATAGTTCTCCTTTTCGGTTGGGTCTTTCTCTGCTTTGGGGATCAAGGTGATGCTTGCTTCCAGGAATGAATTTGGGAGTATTGCTTCCCTTTCAATTTCATTGAAGAGCTTAAACAGTAGTGGCAGCAGTTCCTCTCTAAATGTCTTGTAGAATTCAGCAGTGAAGCCATCAGGGCCCAGGCTTTTCTTAGTTTATAAGTTTTTAATTGCATTTTCAATTTCATTAGTTGATATTGGGTTGTGTAGAATATTTAGGTCTTCTTCGTTCAACTTTGGTAATTCATCTAGGAATCTGTCCATTTCTTCTGTGTTGTCCATCTTATTGGCCTATAGGTTCTGGAAGTAGGTATTGATGATCCTCTGGATTTCTGCTGGGTCTGTTGTAATTTCACCCTTTTCATTCCTAAGTGCATGGATTTGGGCCTTTTCTTTCCTTTTTCTGATAAGGTTGGCTAAGGGTTTGTCAATTTTGTTGATTCTTTCGAAGAACCAACTCTTGGCTTCATTGATTTTTTGTATCATTCTTTTAGTCTCCATTGCATTGATTTCTGCTCTGATCTGTATAATTTCCTCCCTTGCATGAATTTTGGGGTTGTCCTGCTCTTCTATTTCTAGAAGCTTGAGGTTCAGCATGAGGTTGTTTAATTGGGCTCCTTCTGTTTTCCTAATATGTGTATTCACTGCTATGAATTTCCCTCGTCAGACTGCTTTCATTGTGTCCCATAGATTCCGATATGTTGTATTGTCATTGTCATTTAATTGAAGAAACTGTCTGATTTCTTCTTTAATTTCCTCTGTGATCCATTGGTTATTCAGAAGTGTGTTGTTCAATTTCCACGTGTGTATGAAATTTTTTGAGTTTCTTTTGCTATGGATCTCCAATTTCATCGCATTATGGTCTGATAATATAGAAGGGATAACTTCAATTCTTTTGCACTTACTTAAACATGTTGTATGTGTGAGTATGTGGTCTATTTTTGAGAATGACCCATGTGCAGCTGAGAAGAATGTGTATTCTGATTTTGTGGGGTGGAAGACTCTGTAAACATCTGTTAAGTTCATTTGTTCAAGAGTTTGATTGAGTTCTAGTATTTCATTACTTGTTTTTAGTCTAGTTGATCTATCTATTTGTGACATTGGGTATTGAGTTCCCCCACTACAATTGTATTAGTGTATATATGACTTTTCATGTCTGTTAGTATTTGTTTTATATAGTTGGGTGCACTAGTGTTTGGTGCATAGATATTTATGATTGTCATCTCTTCCTCTTGGATTGTTCCCTTTACAAGGATGTAGTGTCCTTCTTCATCTCTCTTGATCAGTGTTGGTTTGAAATCTACTTGATCTGCAAAGAGGATAGCTACTCCTGTTTTTTTTCAGGTTCCTGTCACATGGAGTATTGTTTTCCACCCTTTACCTTTCAGCGTATGAGTTTCCTTTTGAATTGTATTTTTTGTGTGCAGCATATTGATGGATTTTGCTTCTTGACTCATTCTGCCAGTCTATTTCTTTTGATTGGTGAATTGATACCATTAATGTTGATGGTTATAACTGAAATGTATTGACTTATCATTGCCATGACTTTTTCTTTTTGTTGAGTTCTCCCCCTTTACATTTAATTTCTTGTCATGCCAGATGGGTTCATTCTGCTTTGCTTCCTGGGGTTGTGATCCTCAAAGTCTGTTCCTAGGATATTGTGTAAAATTCTTTGGAGTGCTGGTTTGGTATTCACAAAGTTCCTAAGGTACTCTTTGTCATGAAAGTATCTTATTTCTCCATCCATTTTGAAAGATAATTTTGCAGGGTACATCAATCTTGGTTGGAGGCTGTTTTCTTTTAGGGCTTGGAATATGTCACTCCAAGCTCTTCTTGCCTTGATGGTTTGTGTTGAGAAGTCTGCTGTGATTCTGATGGGCTTTCCTTTGTATGTGATTTATTTCTTTTCTCTCACTGCTTGTAGAACTTTGTTCTTTTGTTGTATTTCTGGAATCTTAATAATTATATGCCTATGTGTAAATATTTTTTGATCAAGGCTATTTGGAGTCCTATTTGTCTCACTTATCTGTATGTCAAGCTCTTTTCCCCTTCTTGGGAAGTTCTGTGCCATTATTTCTGTGAAGAGATTTTTTTATGTCATCTCCACTCTCTCCTGTTTATTCATTGAGCCCAATCAGTCTTATGTTATTCTTCTTTGCATCATGTAGAAGTGACTGGATTGATTTCTCCTGTTCCCTTATAATTTTGAAGCAATTTTTCTTTTCCTGGTCACTAATTGCAATCTTACCTTCTAGATCTGAAATTCTATCCTCACATTGGCTCATTCTGCTGTGTAGATTTTCAATGGAGTGTTTCATGTCCTGGAAATCTATTTGCATCTGTTTTATGGATTCCATTTGTTTCTTATGTTGGGAATCCATCATATTCCTGAGCTCCTCTCTAGATTTATTAATCATGTCTTGCACTAGGGGCACAATTTCTCCTGATATCTGAGAAATTATTTCTGATTTCATTTTTTCCAGATCCCCTTTTGTTGCCAGATCAGTGGGTCCAGGTGGTTGAGTATCACAGTGTTCCATCTCATTTCCCTTTGGGGCTGCTGTAGGTGATCTGGAAGTCTGGTTTTGAGACTTATTTATGTGTTTTCTCATTTTGACTGGGGCAGGGGGCTGTTAGCACCTGCACGGATTACCTCCTCTGAGCTGAGAGAGGTGCGACAGGGGCCAGAAGCAGAGGTAGGTATGGTGACCCAAAAGCCCTTTCCTGTGGGCTGGGAGCAGCGGGAGGGATGGTGGCCTGGAAGCCCCTTCCTCTGGACCAGGAGCAATGGGATGGCAGCTCAGAATCCCCTTCCTCTGGGCTAGGAGCAGCGGGACAGAAGGTGGCCCAAAAGCCCTTTCCTCTGGGCTGGGAGCAGCGGGAGGGATGGTGACTGGGAAGCCCCTTCCTCTGGACCAGGAGCAGTGGGACCATGGCTCAGAAGCCCCTGCCTCTGGGCCGGGAGCAGCGGGACTCAGTACCTTGGTCTGGTGGTCTGGTGTCCTCTGCCTCTTTGTAGTGTGGAACTAGGTGCCTGCCTGTCTGCATCGGGGTGACCCGTTGTGTTCTGTGAGATTCAGGACCTTGGCTGGGTGCGCACAGACCTGCCTGTCTGCAGCGGGCTGACTCAGCATGTTCTGTGTGACTCAAGACCTCGGTAAGGCATGCACCAAGGTCAGATTCTTAACTGCTCTCCACTTCCTGGCATCTTGTATGCCTTTCACTCTACCCATTCTCTGGCAGGGCATGCTTCGCTGTGCTAGATATAGATGTGCCAATTGGGTGCTGGGTTCCTTTCAGATCACAGAAAGGCCTTCAAATGTTCTCCTTCTTAAGTTTTAGGTACATCAGTAGCTAACACTTAGCAATTGTATCCTGAGGTCTGCAATCCCTGAAAAAAAACAATCTATTATACAACCAACGATCCCCATATACATTGATATAGGCAAATGCTGGACTGATTTTGCAGTCCTCTTAGGCACAGATACATCTCCTTCCTTTTGGGGCAGCTTCACTCACAAAAATGTAACACTGAGGACCTTAACCAAGCTCTTGAAAGAATAGGAAAAGAAACAGGGAATATGCCTCTCACCCAATTAAATTAGACACAGATTTCTTGATGGCAACTGAAAGTAAAGGAAGCCTGGCTGAATAGGCGATACTTTAGGTGCATGACTGACACACAATTTCTCGATCAACTTTGTGATCAATATAGAAAATCGTTAGATTATTTATGATGGAACAGTGCCAGATCTGTGCACTTTTGAACTCAACCTGATGTACTTGAGTAAACACATGAGCGTAAGTATAAGTTAACATTGACAAGACACTCATGAAATCCAAATACCTTTCTTCGTAAGTATACGGAGAAGAGTTTTATGGAAGTTTATGCCAAATGCTATGTAATCTTATCAGAATTCTACTATTTGAAGGACATTATTAATTATTATCCTACTTTGCTTTATTTGCACCTGGCCTGGTGAACATGTTTGTAAAATTTATGTCTTCCAGATTTTAGCAGTTAGAAGTTAACCTGATATTCATTCATAAATTTCCACCCATCCTGACTTAGTCTGTAATGCCACTCTTGTCCTCCAAAGTTAGGCAGGGTTAATTTCCATATGTCAGCAGAAAGCAATCATAAGAAGATAAATGTCATCTAGTTTGCTTCAGGACTATAAAGGATATAATCTTTCAGGGAGAAAGAAGAGTCAGAGACCATCATGAGGACAACTGACAGGTGCAATGCTAGACCCTTCACTCAACGCCTGTAATCTACTTAAAGTATAGGATGTGATATTCCTTCCCTTTTTGAATGCTCTTATCAGGAGCATCAGAGCCATCAAAACAGAAGGTAGTCCAAAAGGGTCGGAATGTTGATACGTAATATCTGTAAGTGTGAACTAAATAACTATTAATCCTCATCTTTCACATGAAAGAAATTTCCTATGAAAATATCACACTCACAGGTAGAGGAAAATTTCCAGACCCTAGATCAGCCCAGCAGCAAGCTTGGCCTCCATACTTAGTACTCTTTGTGTCCAATACTCCTTGCCTGCTTTTCTTCTCCATTGTCCCAGGGTCAGAAGATCCTGTGTCTGGCATAATTAGTGTTACTGTTACTTGTTTTTGTGTAGTTTTGTTTTTCTTCCTATTTTCTCTTTCACCACAGAAGTTTAAGCTCTAGTAGAAGTCATTTCACTTATCATATTATCCCTCATGTCATCCTTACTACTAGGCAAAACAGAAAACTCACTCACTATTTACTAAATAGATGGATAAAAATTATTTTTTCCACCTACACTATTAATCTTTCACAAGATTTCTTTCAGTAATTTAAATAAGAGAAGATATAAAAGTGATCTCATTTAGTATTTAATTCTATTTTCAGATATATAGTTTTGGGGAGAATACTATGTCTGCCCCAAATCCTAATGCTTTAGCCATATATTAAACATATAATTTGCTGAAGGAAGGAATTTACTTTTTCATGGAAAAGACATTTAAAACTTAAGTACTTTCCAGAATTTTTAGGAAGAAATTTAGTTAACTAAGAATTTGGATAGATGGAGGAATACAACACAGAATAAAATATCTTCTTTATTTTCTAAATGAAGCTATTACAAATATTGAAAACACATAGGTACATTAATGTTTTGAGTATGAATTCAGTTGTTTTCAATTGTAATTTTCCCTCTTAGTGAAGGACACAAATACCATCCAATATATTGAATAACACACAAATGAGTACTGTTTGTACATATCAAATGCCAGATGTTTGAAAAGGTTAATATTCTGTCAATGGAAAAATCACTAAATCCTTGATGGTCATTTCAATTATTTTGCTGTGAGATTTGGGACAATTTTTCAGTTGTTAACCTTATGATCGTTAATCTTTTCCAGATAATGAATGAATTTTTCTTTAAATATTTATTTTATATATTCATTAACCTTCACTTTATGTAATGTGGGCTTTTTCAGGACTATAAATAGTTGGTAGAAAGAACCCTAACAACTTCACAGCAAGATGAAGCTCTTTCTGCTGCTCTCAGCCCTTGGGCTCTGCTGGGCTCAGTATGCCCCACACACTCAACAGGGACGCACATCTATTGTCCACCTGTTTGAGTGGCGCTGGGCCGACATTGCTGCGGAATGTGAACGATACTTAGGTCCAAAGGGATTTGGAGGGGTTCAGGTAAGTATTGCTCACAGTATGTATTGCAGAGTGCACTGAGCTTGTAATAAATGGTATATTAATCAGTGTCAGTGATTTAGAACCATATTGGACTTGAATGAAACTACTGTATAACAACTTTATGACGAAGAAAAAATTTAGTTTTCCCACAAATTTTCCTTTTGTTTCCGGACATCTGCAATGTGCTATTACGTTATTCAAGTGGCTAGAAAGATATATAGCTATATATAGAAAGATTCAGAATTAATTTTAGAATACTTAATAGTTTTTATAGGATGTAATGATATAGAATAAACCATAATTTGAGTCTTTGTTATAATTTTTATTTTTTGCAGGTTTCTCCAGCCAATGAAAATGTTGTAATTAACAACCCTTATAGACCTTGGTGGGAAAGATATCAACCAGTTAGCTATAAATTATGCACAAGATCTGGAAATGAAGCTGAATTCAAAAACATGGTGACTAGGTGTAACAATGTTGGTGTAAGTGAATTCAAATTGTCTTTAAAACTGTTAGATGTGAACTTAGATTTTCTCAATTTTTTAAAACAGAAAAGTCATACTTCAATTTTTTAAAAGTTTACTTTCTTTTTATCTTAATACAAAATAAATAATCTTATGTTCAATGGTTGTAAATCTCTGTATGTATACCATTTACATACAAAGACGAGGTAACAATGTTAAGGAGAATTGAGTAAGTACAACATACACACTTTCAAGGCTTATAAAAATATGTATTTTCTATAGACATTTCTCTAGCGAGGAATTGGAGATTCCAGTTAGAATAGTTGCTTTCTTTTGCATGTGACTTATGGATCCATTTACAATCCCTAGAATTCTTCTCAATCGTTTTTGGTTAGTAAGTAGCTACAAAAAGCTACTTACTACTATAAGTAGAGGGCAGGGATTGGTTGCTTTATTCTCCTACTGACTCATTGACATTTTGAAAAGGCACAATTTCTCCTGTCTTACTTAATTCTTAATGCCTCAAAAATGGTTCTTTTCATTTCTTCAGGGTTATGGGAATCTGCTATTCTCTCAGTTGATCATTTATCTATACATTTGACCAAGTGGTTACAATTGATGCAGGTCTTTTAACCTTAGCCTACTTTTACACTTGATTTGGGTCTTGTAGGAAACTCCACTTATGAAATTACAAAGAAGTATTTGGGAGTTTTCCTGACACACAATAATGATTTATATTTCTACATGAAGAGAAACTGAAGAAGACATTTTGTTTTTCAGGTTCGAATTTATGTGGATGCTGTAATTAATCACATGTGCGGTTCAGGCAATCCTGCAGGAACAAGCAGTACTTGTGGAAGCTACTACAATCCTAACAATAGAGACTTTCCAGCAGTTCCATACTCTGGTTTGGATTTTAATGATAATAAATGTAATGGAGAAATTAGTAACTATAATGATGCTTCTCAGGTAATTCTTTAAAAATAATGATCTCAACCAAGAACTATATGTTCCTTTATCCATGAGTAGATTATTGAGCATCATGGGAGAGACTGGTTTAGATTCCTTAACAAAACTGCTTACTACCCTTAACTGCTTAGAAATAAAAAAAATTCATTCAAACCCTTTCTCTTAGTCACAGTGTTCAGATATACCCAAGGGGTAAAGCAGTTGCCTTGCATTTTACATGCACTGGGTTTGTGCCCCCAAACCAGGAAAGAAACAAAAGTAGAAGTAATCTCACAGTAGGATGTGCCTATTCCCAGTGCCCTAGAAAAGAGGGTATTATGTAAATATGTATTGATGAATAAGTGTGACTGAATCATAAAATGCATTCTCAGATGTGAAATCATGTTCTGAATCAGTCAAAACTTTTTATTGCAACAGGTCAGAAACTGTCGTCTCTCTGGTCTTCTTGATCTTGCACTTGAGAAGGATTACGTGCGAACCAAGATTGCTGACTACCTGAACCATCTCATTGACATTGGTGTTGCAGGGTTCAGACTTGATGCTGCTAAGCACATGTGGCCTGGAGACATCAAGGCAGTTTTGAATAAATTGCATAATCTGAACACAAGTTGGTTCTCTGCAGGAAGTCGACCTTTCATTTTCCAGGAGGTACATGAAGACATCAAGACATATCTATGCAGATAATACATTAGCACTTTGTTCACTAGAGAATAAACAGCAGATTTAATTAGTCATGTAATTTCTAGAAGGTAACAATCAGTCACAGAATAGTATTGTTTAACTTTCTTTACTTCAAAGATACCACATCCAATTCTTTATTAAAGTAGGTTTTATGGGAATGCAGTAAGTTTCTTTAGACTGAAGAGTTTTCTGTGCCATTGACTATTTCCTTAGAGACCTTATGGAAGACTGAAAATTTTATATTTTTTTATCTTGAGCAAATCTATTTGAGCTTGGATGTGGAGTGTATAGTAATTAGCTGTTTGAAACTTTGCTCTACCACTACTAGCTGTGTAACTCTGAGGAAAATCGATGAACCTGAGTTCCCATGTAAAGAAATGTGCTAATAAAACATTTCTAGTTTTGTTTCCTTTGGAAATGAAATGCATTAAAAATTATCTAGCATTAAGAAATACTGTCAGTCAGAGAGTAAATGCTATGTTATTGCAAGGTATTATTATTATTGTATATGTGGAGGAATAAATAAGGTCAGCAGTCTCACAGGAGACCTAGGTCACCTTGTAACTGGGTTTCTTTCAATATTGTAGCATGTACTTATCAATAAAAAGAAATCTAATAGAAGGAAAAATGTTGGAATATTTCTAGTAATAGAACTAGTTTAACGATATTTTAATGCAACTGTAAGGTGACTTTTCCCCGTTTTTCAACTAGGTAATTGATTTGGGTGGTGAAGCAATTAAAAGTAGTGAATACTTTGGAAATGGCCGTGTGACTGAATTCAAGTATGGTGCAAAACTAGGCACAGTTATTCGCAAGTGGAATGGAGAGAAGATGTCTTACTTAAAGTAAGTAAAGTGTTACTTGGTGTATCCTTTTTTTTCACTGGTCTATTTGTCATATTACCCCAGTATGGACAATATTCTTACAACCTTGTTATTTGAACAGTAATTAAGATTTTGTTTATCAGTGGTAAGTGTTATGTTTCTCCAAAGCAATTAACAATCAATTTTTTTCTCACATGCAATTGTCTAGAAATTGAACACATCATATAGAGATTTTATTCTCTGTATTGTATGAGTGTTCTAGGTTTCAATAATGTTTACCTGTAACATGTGCAATCAAGTTGATTATTTGAAATGACTTTTGGGAAAAAAATTTTAGCACCTGTATCTCAGACAAAGGTCTACTATTTAGAATATATAAAGAATTGGAAAGAATCAGACCCCCCCAAATTCAAAGACCCAATTCAAAAATGGGCATATGAAATGAACAGACATTTCTCAGACAAAGAAGTAAAAGCAAGTAATAAATATATGAAAAAATGGTCAACATCACTGGTCATTCGAGAGATTCAGAATAAAACAACACTGAGATTCCACCTCATCCCAGAAAGAATGGCTGCTATCGAGAAATCAACCCATAAGAAATGCTGGTGGGGGTGTGGGGAGAAAGGAACCTTTCTCCATTGTTGGTGGGAATGCAGACTTGTGCAACCACCGTGAAAATCAGTATGGAGAAACCTCAAAGAACTAGGGCTAGAGGTCCCATTTGACAGAGCTATTCCCCTACTGGGTATCTTCTCCAAAGAATTAAAAGAATCATACCACAGCAATACACATGCACCCATGTTTATAGCGGCACAGTTTGTGATAGCTAAGGTTTGGAAACAGCCCAAGTGCCCATCCACTGGAAACTGGATAGAAAAGATATGGTTTTTTTTTATAAGATGGAGTACTACTCTGCCATAAAGAATGAGAAACTACAAACATTTATAGCTAAATGGATGGATATTGAGGCCATACTCTCTAAGTGAAATAAATAGGACACACATGTGTAAATCTCAAATAGTTTCTCCAGTGTGAGAAATTGAAAGTGTAAATAAAGATTATAATGATTAAAATGAATAATTGGTAATTTGAAATAGGAAAAGCTCCAAAGGTGTAGGGGTGGTGGAAGTGGAAGGGGAATGGAAAGAAGGGAAAAGAAAAATTATGAGCAAAGAAAAAAATGGAAATGATATCTATGTAAATAGGGAAGGGTGGAGGAGGTGAAGGGCACACAGGTAATAGGGGAAAAAAATAAGAACTAAGATACATCATGTACAGGTACAAGCACCCAATGATAAGTGTAAAAGTATTGTATACCTAAAATGTACCAATAGAAGAATTAAAAAAAAATACATAAAAGTATCTGCTAATACTCTAAAAAAATCATGATTTTAACTTGTAACAAGTACCTACCATGTGACTTTAATCTGGAATTCACACATAGGAAATTAATTAATTTCAAGTATTATAATGTTCATATTCTAATAGCATATGGAAGCCTCATTTTACCTGCTTTGATATGCTCTATAATGAGATATAAATGCTTATCCTTCAGAAATCCATCTATGTTACAATATGCTGAATGAAATCAGTCGACATAGTTACAAAATCTTATGGAATAACCATTTAATTAGAAGGTTTATCTGAGGATTGTTATTTGGAAAGGGTTATAGAGTATAAATATTCTAAGGCATATGAGAAAGAATGCATCTATTTGTTTGTATATTATACCTGTGGACACTTCTTTTTAAATACAGGAACTGGGGAGAAGGTTGGGGCTTTGTGCCTTCTGACAGAGCACTTGTCTTTGTGGATAACCATGACAATCAGCGAGGTCATGGAGCTGGAGGAGCATCTATTCTTACATTCTGGGATGCTAGGTAGGAAACAACATTCCCCACATTTGCTGTCTACCATTTAACAATGGCAAAATATTCTATAGTTGTAATGACATTTTGTAATTTTCAGAATGTATAAAATGGCTGTGGGATTTATGCTTGCTCATCCTTATGGATTTACACGAATAATGTCAAGCTACCGTTGGGACCGAAATTTTCAGAATGGAAAAGTAAGTTTTGGAGCTGGTCAAAGTATCTCTTTCTCAATAACAAGAAAGCAGCACTTAACATTTTTCATGTAAGGGTAAGACATTAGGTATTTATTTATCAAGTATATGTTTAAGTGTATATTATTCTTCATCTAATATGATTCTACACTGATACCCCTCCTAGACTTACAATGTTTTTTGGACTAACATATTTCAAAGTGATACAAGTTAGAAAGAAAACACAATGTCAAAAATTTAATCAATTTAATGCCAAGATTAGGATGTGTTGCTTAATACATTTATATACAATTTATATAAAATCAACTAATATTCATTAGGCAATTATTGTATTGAAGATATTTTCATATATAGTATTTCATCTTTAGAGTGGACAGGGAACATCTCTATTTTACAAAAGAGAAAATTGAGGCAGACAGACCTTATGTAGATTTTTGACTGATTTTTTGTAGCTGGCACACCACATTGAGACTACATGGTCAACCTGCTTTACTGTCACTAAGGTTCTTCAGTGTCTTTCAGACACTGAATAATGATAATGAGAACCCATTGCTTATAAAGAAAATGAGAGAATAAATCTTTTATGCTTGTTAGAAATATGATACTAGTGAAAAGAATCCACAGAGATGATAAGGACTCAGCAAAAACTCTAAAAACATGGAAAATGTTGTATTCTGATTAACGATATTGTGGAGACACAAGTATTGGGACCGATTAGGTTTGGTACAAAGGAGAAGGAAGGTGCAAAGGAGGGTACTTAAAAAAAAAAACTAAGCTCTTTTTATCATAATGAAGGATGTTAACGACTGGATCGGGCCACCAAATAACAATGGAGCAACTAAAGCAGTGACTATTAACGCAGACTCCACTTGTGGCAATGGCTGGGTCTGTGAACATCGCTGGCGCCAAATAAGGTGGGAATACATACTGAGAGGCATGTTCTCATGCTGAAGCACTTTATTTTGAATTGTGAAGTCAAAGTACATGAACATTTCATACGAGTTTGTGCTTTTAGGAACATGGCTGCTTTCCGAAATGTAGTTGATGGCCAGCCTTTCTCAAACTGGTGGGATAATGGAAGCAACCAAGTAGCTTTTGGAAGAGGAAACAGAGGATTCATTGTTTTTAACAATGATGACAGGTAAGTAGTTGTCAATTAAAGATTAATAC